>NC_138092.1:52400209-53000209 GCF_964212035.1 Myotis nattereri
GGCAGGGCTGTTTGTCATAGAAACAGCCTTGGGAACAGCCTGCCTGTCAGCAATTAGGTTGCAGTTAAATAAATCCCCACATAAGTCATGAGTTGCCATGGCAGTGTGAGGCTGTCTTATATGTCCTATTTTTCTGCATGAAAAGTTCTCCAGAATAGTGTTAAGAAATGTATAGAACATTTTAAGTAATGTGTTTCCACAGAAGGAAGAAGTGAATTTTGAGTGAGAAAGAGAGATAGAGATAGAGATAGAGATAGAGGTAGAGATAGAGATAAAGGTAGAGACAGAGATGATAGAGAGATAGAGATAGAGATAGAGATAGAGATAGAGATAGAGAGAATGTGTGTGTGTCTATCTGTCTAGAAAATTTCTGGGAGTAACTCAAGTAACAAGAAGAAAACCATTTAAAAAGAATGGAACCTACACACTTTGGCAAATGATGGTCCTCACCCGAGGTGCACTGTTTCGCCATCCCCATCCTACTGTGACCATAATAGAGACTCACTTTGCCTGAAACACACGGGGGGGGGGGGGGGGGGGGGGGGGGGGGGGGGGCTTCTGCTCTCAGGCCTCGCTGGCCGCCTGCGCTTTTCAGCCACAGCCAGGAAAGCCCTGTGTCCTCCCTGTCCCCGCCTGCTGGTCCCAGAGCAGGCGCCAGAGGCACCACCCAACCTCACACCTGAGCCAGCCCCTGCCAGGCCTCCCATGCGGCGCCTGCCAGACCACTCACCACGCTCCGGTTTAAACAGAAATTACTTAGAAGAAATCGAAAGTATTCGGTGACTATTCACGCGTAGGGTTTTATATGCTCATGGTGCAAGGTGGACAGCATATCAATGTTTTCACCATCTGTGTGCCCCAGAGAGGCGTAGAAGTGAGTTAAGAGATCCAATGAAATACAAGGAAAATTGTCTTGCCTCCTGCTGCAAATGGGGCGTTGCCGCTTATTAACAGTAAGAACTTGGAGTGTCATTATTGGACTTGAAGAGGTTGTTTTCCCGGGGAGTTCTGATGCAGCCTCTGAGAAAGTCCCAATTGTACCAGTGTTCCTTCCCAGCCAGGAGGTATCGTATGGACGTGCCCCCCGTGAAGGAAAACAGACAATGGGTGTTTCCGCAGAAACACTGACGGAGCGTGTGGGAGGGGCCCAGAAAATTCCACAGGTCCAAGCTAGTCACTGGCTAACCGTTCCTCATGCGGACAATACAACTACTGATGATTAGAAGTTAAATGATTTTAATAGAGTCACTGAAGCAAAGAGTAAACCAGAAACTCGCACCGTGCACGTAACTCCCCTCTCGGCGCCCCTGCCGCTCCGTCCCGCGGCGGCACACCGCTGACCGGCCCCCTGGACGCTGTCCCAGCACAAAGTCCTAGTCGGCAGAGAGACAGGTGTGAACCTCTTACACAAACCTTCTACAACAGATTATTTTCACACTCATTCAATGTACTCTGACACAGGATCCAAGTGCAACCGTACGCTCCAGGCAGAGAGAAAAAGCATTAATTAAATCCCTTCCATTTCTCCCCCCACGGACGCGACTCTGGGCACCACGGCTCCAGAAGACAGGAAGATCAAAGGGGAGAGGCGCACCCGCCCGGCCTGTGTAGCTCAGCAGTGGAGCGCAGACCCGTAGCCAAGGGGCACCAGTGTGATCCGGTCAGGGCACACTCCAGTGTTTCCCGCTCGATCCCCAGTAGGGGGGTGCAGGAGGCAGCTGATGAATGGTGTTTCTATCTCTCTCTCCCTTCCTCTCTCTCTGAAAATCAATAAAAACATTTTTTAAAACTGCCTGGCTGGTGTGGCTCAGTGATTGAGTATCAACCTACAAACCAGGAGATCACGGTTCCATTCCCATGCGGGTTGCGGGATCCATCGCCAGTTAAGGGGCTTGCAAGCGGCAGCCGATCCATGATTCTCTCTCATCATTGATGTTTCTACCTCTCTCCCTGTCCCTTCTTCTCTGAAATCAATAAAAATATATTAAAAACAAACAAAAAATTGAGAGGCAAGGAGACTCAAAAGAAGTCGATGCCTGGCTGTGTCCTGCGCGGAGTCCTGGCCGCGAAGGAGGCTTTGTGGATGTCCCGTCCCTCCACGAGCAAGCTGCTGGGCTCCGAGCACCGCCAGCATCTGCTTGGAGGCGAGATAAAGCACCCGTGACCATGACTGTGAAGGACTTTGAAGAGGAGCAGAGAAGGTTATTACAGAGGCTTCCTGGGCTCCCAGACGGGTGGGGGCGGGGCCTGAGGCCTGCTGTTGGCTGGGCCTGTGGGAGTGAGAAGGGGCCGGAAATGATGGCAGGAGCACGTGGAGGACTCTCAGGGGATGGACCTTGATATATTCAAGAGAAAATGGGAAACAGTGTGGCTCCTAGAACCTGCTTCTCACAGCTTGGTCCAGGAACTTCTGGGGGTCCCAGAGCTCTCTGACACATCGACTAGGTCCATGGTTGGCAAACCGCGGCTCCCGAGCCACATGCGGCTCTTTGGCCCCTTAAGTATGGCTCTTCCACAAAATACCACGTGCGGGCTCACACGTACAGTGCAATTGAAACTTCGTGGCCCATGCACAGCAGTCAGTATTTTGTGGAAGAGCCGGTATTTTGTGGAAGAGCCACACTCAAGGGGCCAAAGAGCCGCATGTGGCTCGCGAGCCTCGGTTTGCTGAGCCGCAGTATGCCGACCACTGGACTAGGTTAAAGCTATTATAATATAATGATATTGAATTCTCTTTCTCATTTGCAACTGAGAGGATCTCTGGTTTATAATATTCAAGTGTGAATGCAGAAACAAATATGAGAATTGAGATATCTTTTTTAAGCCTGACATTTAAAATATCTGAAAAATGTAAAACAATGTCTTTCTTTTAATCCTCACCTGAGGATATTTTTTCCATTGATCTTTAGAGAGAGTGGAAGGGAGGAAGGGGAGAGAGAAAGAGAGAAACACTGATGGAAGAGAGACACATGGTCTGGTTGCCTCCCGCATGCAAGGGCTGTGGATCAAACCTACAACTGAGGTATGTTCCCTTGACCGGGAATCAAACCCAAGACTGAAGAAACACTGGCTTAGGCCAATGTCTTCTTTTTAATACTTTTAATAATATTTACTTTTCATAAAAATGTTATCTACGTTAAGATAATTATTATTATTTTTAAATGAATTTCTAAATAAATATTTTGAAAGTTCCCCAGATTTAAATGTAGTCCTATACATGGACATGGATGTACACCACAGAGCACTCAGTCATTCCAGGCCTGCGCAGGGGCCTTCGTCGGAGGACGGTCAGGCCGCGTCCCAGGGGGGCAGAGGCTGGAGAAGGGTGGTGTCTGAGCACGAGAGGCCCTGAGACAGGGACCAGACACAAGGCTAGGGAGAGGTGCAGGGCAGGCCACACACGTGGACATGGTGAGGATGCACCTCACAGGGAGGGAGGCTGGAAGCGGGGCTGAAAGTGGGCCATGGTGCCCACTCTCCCAACATGAACACCCAGTGGTGGGCAGTGCCAGACACTTGGGGGACGGGAGGAAATGCTGGGCCCTGGACACACAGGAAGGACATGTCAGGAAGGGCGGGAACGCAGCGAGAGCCGAGCGAAGGGAGGTGAGCTGGAAGTGCACACTGCAGTGGTCTTCCTGCAGGCATGGTCAGTGCCAGGCCACACACAGCCCAAAGGAGCAGTCCAGAGGAGTGCAGCACCATGCCCAATCCTCCCAACACTGAGAAGGCAGATTGCAACTTCTCTCCCACCTCAACCAGCTCCCCCCGAGTCCTTATCCGAGCGGTTCCTCAGGTTGGGTACTCTGGGCTGAGAGCTGGAAGGCATTTTCAATGCACTATCGATAAGCTTCGGCAGGCACGCTGAGACCATCCCCACCTACCAGCCAGTCTCCAGCCGCTGTCACCATTCACTCCTGCCCGCTCAATCCCAGGCCAGCACTGACCTGCTCTTCTTGCTACAGATTAGTGTTGGTTTACTATCATCCTATATAATAAAAGCCTAATACACTAAGTGTCCAATCGTCTGGTCATCCATTCAACAAATCAAAGTGTAATCTAATCTAATAAAAGACAAACATGCAAATTGACCGTACCATTGCTATGCCTTAAGCCACGCCCACCAGCCAATCAGAGTGACTATATGCAAATTAACCCAACCAAGATGGAGGCTGGCAGCCACGGAGCTGGAGCAAGCAAGAGGCTTGGTTGCTCCAGTGATGGAGAAAGCCAAGCTTCCTGGCCGGCTCTGAGCTCCACTGAAGGCAACAAAGTTTCAATTATAGAAGATAAATAAACCCCAGATACCTGCTTTCAGCCAGCCGTGGCCACGGAGCTGGAGCAAGCAGGCAGCCAAGCTTCCCACCGCGGGGCTCTGAGCTCCACTGAAGGCAACCAAGTTTCAATTACAGAAGGTAAAAAAATCCCAGAATTAAAAAAATAAGTAAAAAAAGGAAAGGCTAGGAGCTTCCGTTGCCGGGGGGCTTGGCCAGCCTGAAAACAGCCCTCAGCCCCTCACCCAGACTGGCCAGACACCCCAGTGGGAACCCCCATCCTGAAGGGGGTGTGACCAGCCTGCAAACAGCCATCAGCCCCTCACCCAGGCTGGCCAGGCACCCCAGTGGGGACCCCCACCCTGATCCGGGATACCCTTCAGGAAGGGCGGGAATGCAGCGAGAGCCGAGCGAAGGGAGGTGAGCTGGAAGGGCCCAGCATTTCCTCCCATCCCCCAAGTGTCTGGCACTGCCCACCACTGGGTGTTCAGGGCAAACCAGCTGGCCCCCACCCGTGCACCAGGCCTCTATCCTATATAATAAAAGGGTAATATGGAAATTGACCCTAACAGCAGAAAGACTGGGAATGACTGGTCACTATGACACACACTGACCACCAAGGGGCAGATGCTCAATGCAGGAGCTGCCCCTGGTGGTCAGTGTGCTCCGCCAGGCTGACGGCTGCCAGTTCAGCGGTGATTGTGGGAGCCTCTCCCGCCTCCTCAGCAGCTCTAAGGATGTTCGACTGCAGTTTAGGCCTGCTCCCCGCTGGCAAGTGGACATCCCCCAAGGGCTGCCAGGTTGCCAAAGAGATGTCTGATTGCCAGCTTAGGCCCAATCCCCCGGGGAGCAGGCCTAAGCCAGCAGGTGGTCATCTCCCGAGGGGTCCCAGACTGCGAGAGGGGGCACAGACCAGGCTGAGGGGACCCCCCCCCCGAGTGCCCAAATTTTTGTGCACCGGGCCTCTAGTATGCTATTAATATGCTAAGGCCACTGAACCATCAGAGCTATGACGTGCTCTGACCACCAGGGGGCAGACACTCTGACCAGTAGGTTAGCTTGCTGCTGGGGTCCAGCCAACGGGGACTGAGCAAGATGGGCCAGACACACCCTGGAGCCCTCCCAGGATCCCTCCTCAGCTGGCCAACCTCCCACATCCCTCCCTGGTCCCGATCGTGCACCGATGTGGTCCCTCTGCCTGGCATGCACCCTCTCGCAATCTGAGACCCCCTCGGGGGATGTTGGAGAGCCAGTTTTGGCCTGATTCCGCAGGCCAGGCCGAGGGACCCCACTGGTGCACAAATTCGTGCACCGGGCCTCTTGTTTCATATAAATGGAATCTCAAGGACATGCACCTTTAGTCTGCTTCCACCCACTTACAGTAATTTTGAGATTCATTCATGCTGTGCCATGTATGGTGACTAAGCCGGATGTCACTGGGGGTTGTTGTGTGCGTGTGGTGGGCCTCTGGCTGTCTCCAGGTTTTGGACTGCATTTAACATTTCATGTCCTGCCTGTGACTGGGGAGGAAGGCTTTCAGCTTCTGTGAGCCTGGAAAAGTCTTTACTTTTCCTTCATTTTTGAAAGATACTTTCACTGAATATAAAATAACAAGTTGACAGTATTTTATTCTTTTGGCATTTTCAAGATGTTCCTCTGGTGTCTTCTTGTTTGCATTATTTCTGACAAGAAATCTGTCATTTTTGTTATTCCTCTATATGTAAAGTCTCTCTCTCTCTCTCTCTCTCTCTCTCTCTCTCTCTCTCTGAATATTTTCTCCTTGTCATTCAGCTGACCAATCTGATTATGCTGTCATTTTATTCATGAGTCTTGTGCTTGAGAACCATGAGCTTCTTGGATATATGAGTTTACGTATTTTCCACCAAAATAGGAAACGCTTTATTCATTTTACCTTCAAACACTCTCCCTGCACCTCCTGGCAGGGACTCCAGTTACACATCATTGGCCACGTAAAGCCGTCCCAGGCATCACTGACGATTTGTTCACTTTTTAAATGTCCTTTTTTTCTCTGTTTCACTCTGAATAACTTCCATTGCTGACTTCAAGTTCACTCTTTCTTCCTTTAGTAATGTGAAATCTGCTTAAATTTCCAGTGCATCTTTAATCTCACATACTGTCGTTTTGATGTCTTAAAAAGTTCAACTTGAGTCTTTTTCAATATCTTCCATGTCTCAGTTTTTGAACAAAGGAGTAATGCTTGTGAGTGGATAACATGTAATTCAAGATGACATAATAGTGTATGTAATTCAACAGTATATGTAATTCAAGATTTAATACCCTATGTCATTTCACCTGGATTACCAATTTTTCTAATGCGTGAAACATCACTAAACCACCCTGATCAGCCAAGTGTTGGTTCAGAATCAACAACTGAACCCTCAGCACCTACTCAGCGGCTGCCAGGCAAGCCTGCAGGGCAGACCGCAGGGGCACTGTGCACAGTGACACCCCTTTTCCACGTGCAACAGAAAGACAGTCATGGAGCCGATCGCTCTGTCCTCTGGAACCTGGATGTCGATTCTCACCTGGAATCCTGGGCGGGAGCCTGGGCTGCGCAGCCGCCAGCAGCGGTGACGCTGAGCTGCTCCCGTAGGTCTCGGCAATTCCTACCCTCTCTGTGCCTCAGACTCAGAGAAGCAGCAGGGCTAGCCCACCGACTGCACGAGCTGTGACTGATGATCTCCGAGGCACGCGGCAAACGTGGACCTGATTACCGTGGCCTCTACCGGCACCGAGCAGGCGGTTGAGGTCAACCCCAGGTGCTCCCGTTTGGAGGGTCGTTTGGACACTTTCTGATAGACAGTGGTGCTGGCACAGAACGTTTCTGCCCAGCAGTCATCCCTGGAGGAGGCCCCGGGCTGCCTTCAGGAGATGCTGTCACCATCCACGGTGCCGCTCAGCCCGCACCACTCACAATCCACGCGTGAAAGGTCAGGACCAGCGAGGCTGCGGAGGAAGCTGGGGGGTCTCGACGGAGCAAACACAGCGTCGCTGAGCCCGAGCTGTGCGATATGCACGGCCCCTCCTTCCACACGAGTGTTTTCTGTCCCTCGGAGGGGTTTCTGCGGCTTTGTCCTCAATCTCATGCAAATCATTGAGCACACACTGGGTTCTGGGAGTACTGAGCCTATTCTACTTTATTCCCAATGAAGGAGGGGGTGGGGTGGCTGCAGGTGACAGCCACCCGCTTTCTAAGCCTTGTCTGCAGTGGAACTGAGCCCAAGGAGAGGCAGTGGGACAGTGAGCGGGAGCTGCGGGCAGTGGTGTGAAGATGGACAAGTCAGGGACATGAGAGCCTCACACAAGCCCAAGGAACTAATCCCTACAAGCAATGGGGCCTGTTAACACGTGTAGCGTGTCCAGTGTGGAATGCTCCCGTGGAAACAGTGCCCACTGACACCTCACGGGCTCTGAGTGCGGGCAGCATGCCACTGGCATCACCTCAGGTGCGTGCAGTCGGGGCAGGAGGCCACGTTCCAACCCACACCCAACTTCCCCAGAAAAGGGACGGCGCTGCCCCTTAACTGAGGCACCAAGAAGCCTGCCCTGCACCCCCGCTCCCTGGGGAGGCTGTGGGTGTCTGTCAGCTGAACCTCACTCTGAGGCCATCTCTCCCAAGAGCGTGTGTCTGCAGGGATGTGGCTCACCTCACCCACCTCTGCTCCCCAAACCAACTAGATTTAAAAGCACTAACAGAACAGGGAGGTGCTGGTGGGGGACAGTATCGTAAGGTTGGCACCCCCACTGCATTGTCATGGCCTCTTCTCAGGCCCTGACCTCCATCGGATCAGAATAATCAGCAAGGCTCCCATCAAAGAAGAAAAAAACACTGCTCCCATTTTTGTGGCTCATTTCTTATATATTTTTATAGAGAGAAATAGGTAAAGCCTATGTTTTAATATCTGCTTTTGTTAAAAAATATATATCCAATAGAGTCGTATAGTAAACATGAAGGATATAACTTTCATCTCAAATGCTTTGGAAATGGAATGTTTGCTATACGCAATATAAAAGGCAGGATCAAATTAAATGTATCCCACCTGTGACCGATGCGGCCTTGTAGCTGAAATAAGAATTCAGGAAACTCGGGCACTATAGTGTAGGTGCTGACCACACCCAAGGCGGGGGCATGGCGGGCGGCTGACAGTCCTCCTCACAGGGCCATGGCCAAGACATGCTAGTTTCCTCCCAGTTCATCAAATATGCAATCAGAGCTGTTGAGTGGCTCTCAGCAAACCCAGCTCACATCTTCAATCATGAGCCACGCGGTCCCTGATTTTCTTAAGCTCTGTGATTGGCTAGGATTCACTGGGAGACTCTGATTGCCCCCATGTCCTTGACTTTAAACCAGGTCCTTCCACTTCACTGGCAGCCGTGCACAGCTCACGAGCGCCCCCTGGCCTTCCTTTATATTCTACACCTCAGGTCACTTACTGCAGGGTTTTTCAACCTTTTTCATCAAAAGGGCACAAACTAATTACTAAAATATTGCAGCACACCAAAAAATATATTTTTTTGCCGATCAGACAAAAAAGTAGGCATAATTTTGATTCATTCACACTTATGGCTAGTGTTCTGTTGGCTGTTGTCATTTTTTTGTCTGACAATCTAAGGGAAAAGAGGTCAGTGCCCCTGACTAAATAGTCAGGTACTGCATGTCTTAACAATTCTTGCTCTGGCTGGTAGCTCATTGGGTTAGACGCAGGGGTGGGCAAACTACAGCCCGCGGGCCGGATCCGGCCCGTTTGAAATGAATAAAACTAAAAAAAAAAAAAGACCGTACCCTTTTATGTAATGATGTTTACTTTGAATTTATATTAGTTCACACAAACACTCCATCCATGCTTTTGTTCTGGCCCTCCGGTCCAGTTTAAGAACCCATTGTGGCCCTCGAGTCAAAAAGTTTGCCCACCCCTGGGTTAGAGCATTGTGGCCCCAATTCGCCAAGGTTGTGGGTTGAATCCCTGGTCAGCGCACATACAAGATCCAACCAATGATGCATAAATGAGTGGAGCAGCAGATTGATGTTTCTCTCTCTCAAATCAATAAATTAATTTTTTTAATTTCCTGCTGCACACCCGAGTGCCATGGCACACTGGCTGAAAATCGCTGACTTAATGGAAGGTGGCGTGGCTCTGAGACTCTTGGCTAAGCTCCTGGTATGTGGCTCGTGGAGACAGTCCTTGGATCCAAACCCAAGGATGCACGTGCCAACGGTCGCGGTGAAACACAGACAGAGAGCGCCCGTTCAGAGCTAACTGCCGGCAGGGGTGCGGGGGGGCAATCACATATGGTTTCGGGAAAATCTATACATAACTCTCCCAGGAAAAAGCCAAAGGAAGGCAAAAGGAAAGCAGGCGTCCCACACATTGTTACTTAGCATTTCATCCTTGTAGCATGAAATATTTCTGCTGTTCACATCAGCTGCACATTTTTTAAAACAAATGCAATCTGATTTTTCACATTCAAAATCAAAAGTGTTGTAAAGCACAGAAATAACCCTCCAAGAGCCACGTGCCAAAATCCCTCTCCACAAGGGCGGTGGGGACGGCGGAGCGCACACATCGCCGGGGAACACACGTTCCGGCTGGTGGACAGACAGGCAGGCGGATGGATTTGAATGTCAAGACCCTTCGTATCCCCCAAAAATCAGATTTTGCTCTTATTCCAATTTGCCTTTTTATGATTGAAGTTCCACTTAGAAATGGTGTATTTTTTTCAAACTAATATCAAGCCACGTTTTTAACATTAAATTTTTAAGTTGCCTACCTCGGCCAAAAATGGATTTTAAAATTACATATAATTTGCTGTCGGTGTTTTGACTCCTCAGAAGGCCAGGATTATTTCCAACACAACGCACCCCATGTCGCCACGGACGATGACAAACCTTAGCTGGAAGCCAAACAGTCTGCACGTCACTATGTGCATTTCCGAAGCACCTCTCCACCCGCCTCTGTGACCCAGCGGCCCCAAGACGTACAGAGTAAACGGGTGTATTTCCCCTTCCACTACGTAAACTACAGCCCAGAGGCTAAACAGAACAGAATTTCAAGTTTGGAATGGCCACCGTGACGGCTTAGCTGAGGCCTCGTGTTTACATATAGAAGCAGTGACGAAATGACTCTCCAAGATCAAAGCCATGTGAGCCCAGAACCGAGGTTAGGCCCACACCCTGTCCTGGGTCCAACCCGGACACCACACCGCTCAGTACCCTCTATTCCAAGGGGACATGGTCAAGTGTGTTGTGTTTTCAAACAAATTCACTGTCAAATTGTGCTCTTAATCCCTACACTTCTCCACAATAAGAAGAGACGTTAATACCTATTTGCTCAGCCGCCTCCTTCCTCTAGCAATTGAACATAAAAAGACTCTTATGCTCTGGATTTGGGGTCTAATCCAGAGCTCTAAGGAACACATGGAACCCTACCCTGTGGGCCGGAGGCATGTGGACCTCGAGCCAGTGAAAATAAACAAGCCTTCACCTCATAAAGGCCTATTTATCTTCCACGGTTTTAGGAAAAATGAACAGATTTCAGCAAACTCAATCTTGCAAAAGAAGGTGTGAGCTGAACTTAACATTCTATGATAGTCGCAGATGACAAGACAAAATGTGAAAATCACGTTGCTGATCCAAACTGTCTAAGAAAAACCCATGGGAAGAAAATGTACTGGTATTGGCTTGGTTGACTTTCAGTAGATTACACTTTTCAAAATTAAAAAAGCATGAAAAGAAAATCTTCCTAAACCAGGTGGTATGTCCTAACCCAGGGGTGGGCAAACTTTTTGACTCGAGGGCCACAAGGGGTTCTTAAACTGAACCAGAGGGCCGGAACAAAACCATGGATGGAGTGTTTGTGTGAACGAATATAAATTCAAAGTAAACATCATTACATAAAAGGGTACGGTCTTTTTTTTTTTTAGTTTTATTCATTTCAAACGGGCCGGATCCGGCCCGCGGGCCGTAGTTTGCCCATGGCTGTCCTAACCTGATAGACTTTTATGTAATTAAATACTATCATGCCAGTTACCTTTGAATCACCATTTACTTTTTATTAATGATAATGATAATGAAAAAGTATTGTGTTTAATCATGTGAAGGCATGTTCTTATCTATCTATCATCTATTTTTTATACATCTATGTATCTCTCTAGCCATCCACCCATCTATTTAATGTGATATAAATCATAAAAGCAACCTTAGAAGGCAGATACTGTTAGGATCCATTTCATAGATGTGCAGACCAAGGTCCACAGAGATTAAATTGTCCTTGTTGACTTAATAATGTACTTGTAAGTTGAAGGGCTGAGAGTAGAACCCAGCAATGTGGTGCCAAAATTATGCTCTTAATCCCTACACTTCCCCACAATGAGAAATGCAATGGCTATTGCTCATTCACAGACACTTAAAATATATGGTGATGGAGAGTAACATGAAAAATTACTTTCTCAACTCGAAATCTACATACTGAAGGAGCATAAAAAAGAAATCTTACTCTTCTGACACTGAATAAATTTAATTAATTATTCAAATGTTTAATGGCACCTTTTTGGTTCTGAAATCATTGCAATTGGTCATTTATCAAATATTCTGAAAAGGTAACACTTGGAGTGGGCTGTGAAAAACATGTATATAAAATAACTGATCAATCCAACCTTAGCGAGAAGAACTATGCCAATGAGCAAGTGCATCACAATTTTCTTGTTAATAACCTGAAAGAGCATGAGTAAGAGAAAATAAAAACTTTACATTTGTTGTTTTCAACCTGACTCCAGAGGTTAAGGAAAAAAAAGAAAAAGCTGTTACTGAACCCAACCCTAACCTCTGTGGCAGGAGAGAGGCTGAGAGAGCCCAGCGGTGCGGCCAGGCGGGGCGGGGCGGTTCTTGGCTGTGGGTCCTCACGGGCAGGAGGCAGCCTGCCTGGCTGGCATGGGCTGACCTGCAGGGCCTCACGCATGCCCGCACTGGTGTGTCCTAACAGGCAGCTCTGAACAGCCCGGCAGGTAGAGAGCGACCTGCAGGAGCAGCGGAGGGCGGAGGACCACAGAGCCTCCTGGTCTCCTGGTCATGTCTCTGGCCTCTGACATTCTGAGGGCCCTGGGCTGCGGGTGAAGCTCGCGCCGGGCACAGCTGGAAACCTTCATGCACCAGCTCTGCTGCCCGGCCCTGGCCAGCAGACACGGTGGGTGCAGGGAGAGTCCCTACTCAAGGAGGCCAACCCGGCCGTGCGGACACCATCCTTCCATGACCGAATAACGCTGCTCACTGACATGAGGGGGAGACAGCGGATCTGAAACCAGTGGGCAACACATGCCATGTTAAACCCGCAGGACAGAGTCGCTCTCTATGCCTCACCACCCAGTTTCCAGCAGCAGAGCTCCTCCCAGCAAAGGCTGCTCAGCGGACCTAGACCCGACAGGAGTGAGTGAACCCTAACGCAGTTAAAGGAACACGTTGCAGGAAAAGCAGAGGAAATAGTTGCACTCACGATTCATAGCATTTGTCATAAAATATCCTTTTGAAATCCAGAATCTCTCTTCTCTCTTTAATTAAAAACAACAAAATCATCTTTCCTTTATTAAGATTTTTGTCACCATAAAATACTCATTTTTGTCACAATAAAAGTGCCAGGCAGAGGGCAGACACTCCCTTTGGACCCTCTCCGCCTGCCAGTCTCTCCTATGCCTTGATAAGTGCACCAGACAATTACGTTTTGATTTTACATTAAATTGGCTTCAAATAATTTCCGCATTAGAAATGTGTGCTATTGTTCTATAAAAACAATAAAAATATGTTGCTCAATTATTTAACATTTGATAAGCTGTCAAGTTGATGAAAGTTAGTAGCATCACAAACTATCCAAATCTCACCACGAAAAGGTCTGCAGTGTAAAACCAAAACAAAACCACCCGGATCCGGAGTCCCGCGAAGACAAGGAAAGTTTTCTGGCGACAAAATGACCTTTCGGAGCTTACATCAGGGCCCTGCGCCCACAGGCTGTCACCCGCAGTGACGGGCACCACCTGCCCCGGTCATGCCAGCGACACCCCCTGTGCCCTGCGAAGTCCTCCGCAGCGGTGGCCCGAGGTGGACCAGACCCCAGGCCAACCTTTGAACACGCACACCAAGATGGCCCAGGGCAGGCGCCGGCTCCCCGCGGAGAGAGGGCCCAACTGCGTGTCCCCTGCCTGACCCGCCTCAGCTGCACGAATCCCCGTTTGCTTCTTAAAAACAAAAACAACCAACCAGTGTGCACGCTCTCTCCCGGACCAGGCTTCCTCCACCCATGACACACACCTCTGGCTCTGAGACTGACAATTTCCCGTGTCGGTGCTCTTAGAAACCAGACTGGAAAGAGTTAGCATGAATGCCTCCACCCACCCTCCCACCTCCAGGAGAAAAGGAGAGACTTCAAACCTTAACTTGGGATGGGGTTCCCGCCTGGCGATGCTGCTGAGGAAGAGAGCACTGCAATCTCAGTGAGCAGGGAGGCTCTCCCAGAGCACCCTCCACCTGCAGCCTGGGTGCGCCCAGGACGGGGTGCGCCCAGGACGGGGTGCTCCCAGGACGGGGTGCGCCCAGGACGGGGTGCTCCCAGGACGGGTTGCTCCCAGGACGGGGTGCGCCCAGGATGGGGTGCGCCCAGGACGGGGTGCTCCCAGGATGGCGTGCTCCCAGGACGGGGTGCTCCCAGGACGGGGTGCTCAGAGCTCCACACTGAGGACACCACCTGTTCACGCAGGCCCCCCTTGACCGTCGCCCACAGGAAGCCTGGAGCAGGAGGAGCACCAGCTGTGCCCGCTCTGAAGAAGACGCAAGGGCCTGTCTCCCATCAGGGTTTCCTGCTACGAGAAGCAGCTAATAAAAGTGCCGGGCAGAGGGCAGACACTCCCTTTGGACCCTCTCCGCCTGCCAGTCTCTCCAGGGGCTGACCCAACCAGTGGCCACACTCAGGACTGGAAAGGGAGCTGTTACCCTTCACTATCCTAACCCCAAGGAAGGCCATGCCCGAGCGCTGCGAAGAAAACTGCTTGGGGAAAACACAAATCATGAGAGACAATCTCTAAATCATCACAAATCTCCATTAGAAAAGCTTTCTACATTTCAGAGGACACTCACTTCTAATCTTTCAATAACTAAACCTTTGCATAGTATAGTAAATATGGGTGGAATAACTTAAAAGCTCTAAAAATGGGAAAATACCTATTTTTTCCATAAACCACTCCTCCATATATCTTGAAAAAAGAGAAGATATAATGGAAATTTAAAAATATTTTTTGTAAAAGCATAACTTTTTCTTGCATAATAATATCTGCACTGACGGAGGGATTCCAACTATGAAGAGATACAATCAAATGAATGTTTAGCCTCAAAAGGGAAATTATTCATCATGAAGACACTGATGCTACCCCCAAGGATGTCTGCCAGCAGGCCTCCCTGGCTGCAGACCTCCCGCGCCCCCTCCCCCCAGCACCAGCTGCTTATAAGACTGTACCTGACAGCCCGCCACCTTCTTCCTCCAGCCCATGCCCTCACTCCATCCTCCTCCCAGCCACATGGCCTCCTGATTTAAATTTGCCAGAGCCTCCATCCGTGGCATGTAACTCCCTAAGCTCGAATTTGCCATCATGGACCGTCTGACACTCAGCACTCCCATCTCTCTTCCGATCCAGAAAAACAAGGTGGCATTTTTCAAAGGGTTCACCCTCCTTGGTTTTCAAGGTGGGGTTTTTGCATAATATCATCATCCTTAACGTCTGTAAACTTCTTTCACTCATTCAATAATAGTTGTTACTTTTTCAAATACTGTTTCTCTACCACCCACACTTACTGCGCCGCCCTGAGCATGGTTTCCAGAAACCCAGAGGAAGTACCGGCAGCAAGAGCCCTCGCACCTGGACTCGGGC
This sequence comes from Myotis nattereri, assembly GCF_964212035.1. NCBI lineage: Eukaryota > Metazoa > Chordata > Mammalia > Chiroptera > Vespertilionidae > Myotis > Myotis nattereri. The sequence goes on from NC_138092.1 coordinate 52,415,410, forward strand.
ACTTTGCACCTCAGTCTGTTCAGGGAAACTGTTCAAATGCTGTGCAACAGGTCCTGCTATTGTGCAAACACACGCCCAACAAAGTGGCCATGAGCTTGGAAGGGTCAGCAGCATAAGAAAAAACATGCCAGGATCCTTCAGACTCCTTCCTAATTCTCCTGAGATGTCAGGAGGCAGGCCCAGTGAACCGCAGCACTTTCTGTGAGACCCTCTCGCTGCTTCTCCATCCTGTGCACGGTGAGCCTATGGAGCCCAGGCGGACACCAGCGACCAGCGGCTTCGGTGCCAGTGCGGGCCAGCAGGCCACTTCGGCAGAGGTCTAAGTCCTTGCCCCTAAGTTCCCTCCGGCTTTGGGTCTGTGATTCCAGCGCTGTCCAGGCAAAGCCCAGGACAGTCCAAAACCTGGCTGTTTTGCCAGAGGAGTGTGAAATCAAATTAAAAACACACCTCACAACTATTCCATTGGGCCACGTTGATGTTCTAGGCGGGGGAGGGGAGGAGGACACACAAAACGGGCCCATGCCACGTCCTCCGTGTCTCCAGCTCCAGGTCCCCGGCATTAACTTAGGTCTAAACAGAAAACGCCTCCGTCTGGTCAAGTGTTTTGTCACAAAGCGGCGCAATTACCCAGAGCAAGTGTCCCCTGCCCTCGGATGTGATGCTAACCTCCTTTGTTAGACTCGGACGGGAAAGGTTCCCTTCCCGGAACAATGCCCAGGCGGCCGGCATGCCAGACGCCCGTCCTGGTCCTGCGTCCTGCGTCCTGAGCGGTTGGTTCACCCTGACCTGGAGCTGAGCTGCCTCCCTGAGCCCGCGACAGCCTCTCCCGGTGGCAGCGGGACGCACCGCTCAAAGCATCCTTTGTGCCGCGGGGATAACGGACTTGGTCTGCGCGAATCCATCACCGAGATGGAGAAGCGCAACTAGGTCTGCCTGGCTGGAGGGGACGCCGTGCAGACCCAGCGGCTCTGGGCAGCCAGCACCCGGGGACTCCAGCGTGTCAGGAGCGGCCCAGCCGGGAAGGCGGCCGCCTGGTCCTTACCTCCACATTGAAATACTGCTCCGCTCCGCAGACGGCAGCACATACAATCCACAGCAAGGTTTGCAAGAAAACCGTCCCCGAGGGATGCAGGACGTCCAGCCGCCTTCCAGCGCCCAGGGCGAGGAGGATCATAGTGGACCGCGCTCCAGGGACGCGCGAGCTCCCGGCGCGGCCCCCTTTCCCTCCGTTTCCTTCCGAAGTCCCGGTGGGAAGAGCCCGCGGGTCCTCGGCCGCCGCCGGGCTGGGCCGCGCTCGGCAGCCCGAGCCACGCAGGCAGGTCAGCGGCGGCCCGCGGTCACCATCGCTGCCGAGTGCCCGGCCCGGCCCCGCGCCGCGTCCCGCCCGCGCCTGCCCCGCGTGCGCCGGCCCCGCCGCCTCCGGCCGGGCTCCTGCGGAAGGGCCTCCGCGGCGCGCGTCCCCCGGAACGTTCCTCCATCTGCATAGCTCCGCCCCCTGCCTTCCCGCGGGTCCGCGGCGCCGGCGGGCGGGGGCGCGCGCGCACACTGCCTCGCGCGGGCACACACACAGCTGCACGCACGCGAGCACGCACATCTCACACACAGACACACACAGATCTGCACGGCAGCCCACACAGCCAGGCGCACGCGCACACACATCTGAACACACACCCACATCTGTGCGCGCACACGTACACACACACACACACACACACACACAGGCACAGTAGCACGCCCACGGCCGAGCACGCGCGTCTAAGGGGATGCTGGGGGGAGCCTGCACTGCACGCGCTTTGGAGGCGACAGGGCCGGGGGGGGGGGGGGATGGGGAGGTGCTCTTGAACAGACCTCCATCCCTACCCCGCGGCAGGCCGGTCACCTCGCCCAGCGCACCTAGCCCTTAGAAGCCGGGTGCCCATCCTGCCTGGGGCCTCAGGCGCGAGGGGGAGCAGCCCTGCCTAGTCCTGGAGGCCACCGTGTCCCCCGTGCAGCGGCCAGAAGGTGGGGTTGGTCAAGTTTGGGATGCAGGATTGCAAGTCCTAGCGGCCAAACTTTTGTGGGGTCTAACGACCGAGCCTGTGGCCTGTTGTCCCCCCGAGTCCCCTCCAACATCGCCACGCCCGGCCCCCGGACTCCAGGGATGGGCACGGGGTTGGGGGCAGGGGCTAGAACACAGACGGGAGAAAATGCTCACTTTCTGAGGCGCGTCCGGTCGGTGAACACACCTGCGCACTGGATCCAGGAGTGGTCCTAGGTGCGCGCCCTCGGGGAAGGGGCGGGGCGCGCCGGGCGGGGAGCGGGGGCGCGGCCTGAACGCCAACCGCAGCCCGGGTGGGGAGGAAGGTTGGAGGAGGGCTGTCGCGGGAGGAGGGCGTTGCCGGAGTGGGGGAGGGACTGCTGCTGGGGGCTCCCAGGCGGGGTTCGGGGTGGGGAGGGCTGCCGCGGGCGGCGGGGGCGAGGGCGGGGCGGGGAGAGCGGCAGTCCTGGTGGGAAGTCCTCCATCAGGGTGGGCGGACCTCCAGGGGCTGCCTACAGGCCGGAGCCGCGGCAGTGGAGGCTGGGACCGGCAGACCGGGCAGGTGAGGGTCCGGCGGGAGGTGCGGAGGAGGAGAGGCGGCAGGCACGTGCGTGGGGCCAGGCCCGCAGAGCGGCAGCGGGCGCGGGGGAAGGCGGCGCGGTGGCCAATAAAGCGGCCCCAGGTGAGGCGGACAGCAGGCCGGGGCCTGTGGCAGGGCCAGCAGTGAAGCGCATTAGAGCTGCAGGAGGTCAGGCTCAGTAAGCAGATGGAAAACGTTGAAAACACCTCCAGAAGTTGCAGTGCAAGGTAATAATTTATATCCTAGAAAGAAATACAATAAGCTGAGGAATGGGACTGTGCAGCTAAGGCTTTAAAATCTGTAGGAAATATGACCCGCCCAGTGTGGTCCAGCCTCTAGGGCGCCTTTCCCGAGAGTCCGCTCTGTGCAGGCGGGTCCTGTGGGCAAGAGAAGCCGTGATCCAGGAGCCCTGACGCCGACGCACAGTGTGTGGAATCCAGTCTCCACGCGGGCAACTCCTTTCCTTCGCGATCTCCGAGGTGGCGGTTCACAGGCGGGCAGGACTCCCACCCGCTTTCCCATTCCGAGGGCAGTGCGTTCCACTCCACTGTCCACGTAGAAAATAGGTCTGCTTTGAAGTTTTACAACCCACAGGTTAAGACAACTTACAGAAAAGCGAAATAGAGGGCGACACCGAAAACATGGGAGTTACAGAAAAGTTACATGTTGCCCTGTGTACATAAGGTAACAAAGTGTGGGCGGAGCATTTATCAATCAATCAAGAATCTACAAGGTTAAAATGAGGGGGAAGGGATACAAGAAAAATATGTCCACCTGGCAAACCGCGAAATTAGGGAAGAGCCAGAAAAAAGTTTATACATTGCACCTGACAAAGTGCAAAATGGCGGGAAGAGTTGCAGAGAAAAGGTCATGCTCGTCCTAACCCCGATCTGGGGGCGGAGGGGGCAGCAGGATGGACAGGAGATGCAGAAGGAACCGCCTCGTGCTGAGTGAGCGATGACAGGAGACTTGACTGGAAGCGAGTGCAAGGTGCAGGCCACGCCTTCAGGAGGGGGGCCTCCCAGCACAGGAGCCTGTCAGTCAGAGACCCCCATCCCAGCCCAGAGCAGAGGCTGGCATCAGTGTCACGGAGGAGGCGATACCGGGAGGACTTGCCAGGAATCACTGAGTGACATCTGATCAACTGGCAAACAAGGGTTGCTAACCCCTTGAGAGGACTCAGTGTCCAAGGAGGATTAGCGTAGACTGGCCCGGGAACGCCTGCGTGAGAGCAGTTAAAGGGCGAGTCCACGGTGCCCTTGGGACCTGTGCTTTCCAGCAGCCTCCCTCGGGGAAATGAAAGTAGGGAGTCCTAAATTCAAGAAATAATCTCAGTTAGTGGTGAGTACTAATGGTAATTTTTTACAAACATTTATCACATTCATTCGTCTGCATTTAGTGAGCAATGAATGTGTCAAGAAATGTTCAAGGTTCTAGAAATACTAATAGAAATAAAATTATGAGAGAGACACATGCTCTGTGGTAAGGACTTGGGTAATTATGAACGCAGGACTCAGAGGAGGGAGAGGAAGGAGTGGTGGTCCTGAGGTCCTTGAGGAAGCAGCGTGCTCAGGGGTGTCTTGAAGAGAGTAGAAACCCCCAGTGGGCCAGAAAGGAAGGCCGTTCCAGGTCCACACGATGGAGGGGTAGACACGCCAGCTGTGCCTGGACCACACAGATGCTCTGTCAGCATGGAGACCAAGGTGTGGACAGCCAGGACGAGGGCACAGGGTGCACAGGTGTGCAGAGTCCCTGGCACCACTTTAGGCCTGCGACTTCTCCCTACAGCAAGCGTGTCTAACTTGCAGCTCACAGGCTGTATGCAGCCCACAACGAATATTTTTGCGGCCCAGCCAATATAACGGCATGTAAGAAACGTTTTAATTAAAATTTCGTAACTTAATTTTTACAATATACTGTTATACATAATTATTAATAATGAACTACAACGTTCACTAATGACTGGTTACTATCATCATGTTGCACTCATTTCCCTTACACGCCTTATGCACAGGCGCACCATTTCTCTCCACTAATACTGGCAGCAAATATTTTAGCAGCTGATGGTCACGTCATTAGTCTTGGACTGACTTGTTTGGTGTGCGCAACAGGAAATATTCCACTTTCAGAGAACAAGAAAAATAGGTTTATTTGTGTTACGCTTATTAATTTGTGCAGTTATTCAGTGTCTGGTAAGTTAATGTTCAAGAAAAAATATTAATTTTTATTAAAATGTTCTGTTATTTTATGTGAACGATGACTCATTTGTGTCAGCCCTTTGTATTCAGCATGTCTCTATTGGAACAAACCTACGTTTCTATGGAGATTGAGCTTTTGTTTGTTTGTGGCCACAGACACTTACACCTTGTTCGTTGGGCCCCTGGTGGCCTTGGAGGGTGACATGCTTGCCCCACAAGGATTCTTGGGAGGCGACCAATGACTCAGCACCACCTTTGCTGTGTGTTTGCCAACTCCAGAAAGAGCGCCTTCCAGAAGCTGCCCCATGTTTCACTTCCTGTCATATCTACTGTCTTTGTAGACCTCCCATCTGTGCTCGTCCAGAAGCCTGATGCTCCCCCTCCCCACCGGGACTCAGCTGGTACCTGTGCAAAGGGAACCCCTGTCGGTGTCCTCCCGTCTCTGGGTTGTTAGTCCGTCTTGTGTTCTCGGGGCAGAATGAGGAAGCTCCTTGGATCTCAGTGGTGGAGCTTCTCTGTGGCTGACCTTGGAGAAGGACTCGCTGCCCAGTACAGTCAGCTACCAGGTCGACCATCGCCTGCCCTTCAGAGGCTAATGGATTCTCTCAGCTCCGAGCTCTGCCCCGTGTGTGTCCTCTCCCTTTCTTCTCACAACTTGCACAACCAAAGGTGACTCTCAGAACTCCAGGTGAGTGGCATGTCGGGAAGTGGAGGAATTGTAACGACTTCATTTTGGAGGGAAATAATATTACAATTGTCATTGGACCAGATTTTGTAATAAAATAGAGCCTTGGAGATGAGGGCCACAGCTTGGAAGTCACATAAACGTTTTTCCTCTACCACCTCCATTGCGGGCCTCGCCCCTGCTGGCACCACTAGAGCTGGTGGTGTCGTCGGAAAGCCGGCGCACATTGGAATAGCTTGAGCCGCGGGCGTCTCGCGGTCTGCACGGAGCAGGGCTGCGCACAGTGGACCGTCACCTGGAGCCTGCGTGTAAGGGGGCCCCCCTAGGGTATTGTCAGGAATGCTGACTCCCTGGCCCCCCGGGACTGGTGCCCCACACATAGGTGAGAGGCGGAAGGGGGCTGTCCTTGCCACCTTGACAATGGTACACTTTGCTGGTGTCCTTCCTGGACTGACGCTCTTTGCACCTCCATATTTGAGTGTCACTCAAATATTTGACTTTCTGCTCATTTACTTGCCCATCCATCGCTCCCTGGACACCCACTGGTGTGAACGGCAAGCGCTGAACAGGAGGACGGGACGCGTGCAGGAGGTTACCGCCCACCACATCAGTTTGCTTAGGGCCAAAGACAGAGAATGAAGTCTTGGACTTTAAACTTGTTTCCATCAACTTGAACTTACCATCAGCATAAACGAAGAGCTGTCAGGAAAAACACAGAGAAAGGTTTTAGCAAAGTGAGTGAACAGCAATGGCTCCGGCGCCTCCAGTTTCCTCATCGTGGGGCCGAGGTCTGAGGTGGCCGGGGAGCCTGAGGGCCCAGCACATGAGAGGAGAGAAGGAACTGTGGGCGCTTCACCTCACCTTGTCAGGCTGGGGGCCCCTGTCCATGCCCAGAGCTGCCCGTCACCCTGCAGGCCCTCCACGGGCTCTGCATCGCACTCAGGACCTGTTCCCAGGGTCCCCCTGGGTCGGCGAGGCTCGGCTCATTGCTCTTCTCTCACTCCCTCACCCTCTGGTAAGTTCTATCTGTTGCTCTGCTTTAGTAATTCCCACATCTCCAGTCTTAAGCTCAATCCCATGGTCTAGAATTCACGTCATCCCTCTCCCCTAAACTCAACGTCTCCCAGCCAAGCTTGTCACCTTTCCCTAGCTGGGGTGGCCCCCTGTTCCCCATGTTGACCTGGACCTATGTTTCAATCTGGGTCCACATTTCCACCAACCCCTGGGAGCACCCCTCTCCCACACAGCGCCTCCCAGTCCCTGGTCAGGGCCTGAGGAGCCACCGGCCGCCTCCGGGCCATGGGCACACAGACGGTTCCGGTCTGCAGTTACCCACGGAGCCCTCCCCTCACTGTCTTACCAAGCAGCCTTAGCATTGAGAAGTCGGGAGGAAATGCCTCAGGTTCTCTCAGTAAGTTCCTCATTGAGCCTCTGTCTCCTCGTCAGAATCCACACTGTTCGGGGGCGGGGCTGGAGGCTCAGGAGGTGCAGAGAGTCAGGCGTTTGGTAGGAGATGCGCAGCCTCGGCTGTCTTGAGAGAAGTGCATGGTGAACTGCACAGACACGCCAGGAGGCACCGGGAACAGCCCGCTGAGGGCCGCCACTGCGGTGTGACCATGACCAGCTCATGTCCGTCACCGGGTGGACGGTCCAGACGGTCACCTGGTCCTGGGTCAGCGTGTTGGCGCGAGGCGACCTAGGGCGAGGAGGACACGGGTGGCGGGCAGAGGAGAGGGTGGGAGTTCCCAAGGCCCCGCACAGCGCAGGAAGGTCATCGAATTCCTAAAGGTCATTTTCTTCATCTAGGTCCTAGATTCTAGGAAGCGGGATGTCATGCTCTCTGGGCAGCTGTGAAGATTAGAGGAGCTGTTATGCTGGGAACATTCTGTACATGTTTAAATGCTCAGGAACACAGGGATTATGAGAACGTGTGACTATTGCACACTATACATACAGCAAGTCCAGGCAGAGACTCACCGGGGCTGGTTAACAAAGGAAGTTGAGAAAAGAAAGAACGGTGTTAAAAATGCGCAGTGTGAAGACGCTGTGAGGAGATGTCTAACGGCTCATGCTGGAGAGTAGCAAGTGCTGGGAGTTACACTGACATCGATGGGGAGGAGAAGGTTTTCATTTCGCAGCAGAAGAAAGAGCCGAAGAACCACAGCCTCACATTGCTATCAAAATACAATTAGTCCCTTTGAACAATTCCATAGTATGTTCAATGTGCTTCTCATCAGGTCAGCGGCAAAGAAAGGGAAGTGAGAACAGAAGGAAATTAGATCAGCACTTACAAAAGCCATAGAATCACAATAAAGTGTATGATATAGAAGTGAATATTTTATATTAAGTTAGAGGCTCTGGATTGGAATCTGAACTCTTGGAGTTCAGAGAAACTTTTATGAGAAAATTTCTAACAACAAGGAGAAACTAAACATCTAAGTTGAAAACCCTTTTCCTACATAAAGAACAACAATATAGTGAATTTGGTGTCCTTGTGGCTATAATTCCAGGAAAGACAGTGATGGCGGATGAGCAAGGCTCTGGGCAGCCTTGTCCCGTGTCTCTAGCATCCTCATTCTGCAATGATTTAGCCTCCTTGGCTTTCATGTCCTCAATGCGGGAAAGGCAGCATTGTTCCTATGTTGTTGCTTCTTATCAAGGAACGTAATACTCATGCAGTTATAAAATCCCCCAAGAAAATCACTTTCCTATCAAACATGTTAGTGGTTGCCATTGTCTTTTTAATGTCATTACGTTATCTGTTTCTGCTTACACTGGAATAGTTGTGCGTTTATGGCATCACAAGGTCAGAAATAAGGACTTGCTCACTGTAAAGTATAAAGCAATCAGTGTCTGGAAATCTGGAGACATACAAATTTATTTCTGAAAAAAATAGCCATGGACATTTTAAATGAGCTAAGATTTACAGGATTTCTGTCTGTATCATCTCAGTGTAAGCAATGCGATAAGAGCGTTAGGTCAATGTCAGCAAGTCATAACTTGACTCTGGCTATTCTCTGTAAGATGAAAACTGATCCAAATTAGAGTCTTAAAAATGAATTAGAAAAAAATCTACCTAAGCCACTTACACGGTTTCCCTCACCAGCAGGCATCGTCCTGTGCTTCTGAGTGAGGCCACCGTCACAGCCCCCGAGCAGGGCCTTGGCTTGGACGCGCCCAGTTTCCATGGGACAACAGGTCCCACCCAGTGCGGCGCCCACATGCTGCGCAGCGAGACCAGAGCAGGAGTTCACACGATAAAGCTTTTGAAACTTTAATTTACCCCCATGAAAGCTACATCTGTGTTCACCCATTTTAACTGCTTTTAAAAAAGTCTTGGTGCAGTTATTTTAAAGATAACATTTATTTTCTACTTTTAAAGAGTATTACTCAGACTCTTCTTTTACTTTGGAAAATAAGATAATGAAGTTAGCTGGATATTGTTTACATGGAATGTTGCTTAATTTTCATTTTTCACATTGACAGCAAACTTCACAGAACCCTGAGGACTCTTAGATGTTAATCCAAAATGTCTAGAAACACCTCACTGAGTGGCCAGGGTGGGGATGCCTCCTCCCATGCTCCACCCAATGAAAACATTCCTTCGAACTTTTCCTAATGAGCAGCCATGCAGTGATTCTCAAAGACCTCCAGAGGGGAGTCTTACGAAGAAATATTCAGTGGAGCATCCAAGGGCATATGGCCTTTGAGAGTTTTAAATGAGAATAACGTCCAATTGTATAGGTTTCATAGCTAAAAACATTTTTTGAATTGTTTTTTAATCCCCACCCGAGAATATGTTTTCATTAATTGAGAGAGAGAGAGAGAGAGAGAGAGAGACATCGATCAGTTGCCTCCCACACATACCCCGTCTGGAGATCAAACCTGCAACCTAGGTATGTGCCCTGACTGGGAATCGAACCCCAAAACTTTTGGTGTATTGGATGTTGCTCCAACCAACTGAGCTACCTGGCCCAGCCAGGGCTGATATCTCTACTAATAAAAGGGTAATATGCTAATTAGACCACATAAAGTGGACGTCTTCTAGACATCTTTCTAGGTGTCCTTTCTGACAAAGCCGCAGTGGCTGGGAGGGTTGAGGACTGCTGGCATGGCAGTAGCAGTGGGGTGATGGAGGCAGCGCCTTCCCCTGATCAGCCCGGTCGCCTCCTGCAGAGGGAGGCCAGACTGCAGCTGAGGGGAGCCGGTCTGCCTAAGCCATCAGTTGGACATCTCCTGAGGGCACCCAGACTGTGAGAAAGGGCAGGCAGGGCTGAGGGACCTGTCCCAAGTGCACGAATTTTCGTGCACCGGGCCTCTAGTCTCTAATATAATTATTTCCTATCTAAGAGAAGAGAAACACGCAAATTGACCATAACCCTGACACCCTTCCCATTGGCTAATCAGCAGGATATGCAAATTAACTGCCAACCAAGATGGCGGCCAGCAGCCATGCAGCTGAAGTGAACAGGAGGCTTGCTTGCTCCAGTGACAGAGGAAGCCAACATTCCCGGCCTGCCGCTGCCAGCCTCTGAGCTGCACTCTAAGCAACTATGTTGCAATTATAGAAGCTAAACAAGCTCCAGAGACCTGCTTTCAGCCAGCTTTGGCCTCAGAGCTTAGAGCTGCTGTGATGGCAACAGTGTTTCAATTATAGAAGCCAAACAGACCCAGAAACCTGCTTTCAGCCCTCAGAGCTGGAGCCGGCTCCCAGCTCCCGTGACAGCTATAGAAGGTAAATAAATCCCAGAATAAAAAAAAAGAAAAAAAGGAGAGGCTGGGAGCTTAAGTTGCCCTCCAGCCTGAAAACGGCTCTTAGGCCCTCACCCAGACTGGCCAGGCACCCCAGTGGGGACCCCAACCCTGAAGGGGGTGTGACCAACTGCAAACAGCCTTCAGCCCATCATCCAGGCTGGTCAGGCACCCAAGCGGGACCCCCACCCTGATCTGGGAAACTTTCAGGGCAAACCAGCCGGCCCCCACCCATACACCAGGCCTCTGTCCTATAATACAGGCAGGGTGGGACAGCGCGAGCTGCCATCCAGGCCCCATGTGCAGCCCTGGACAGCGGGGCATAAGCCCCGCCCCCAGCCGGGACCCCTGTGTGCCACCTGAGCCCCAGCTGGGACCCCCGTGCCGCCTAAGCCCCGCCCTGCTAAGCCCCGCCCCCAGCCGGGACCCTATGACTATTGGAGAGCAGGAAAGTGCCACTGGGCCCTGCGTCGCTGTGGTGATCCGGCCATCAATAAGTAGAAAAGTGCAGCCTGTAGGCAGCCCCCAGCTGCGCCTGATCCAGGAGCAGGAAAGCAAGCCCGGCCTGCGGGCAGCCCCCAGCTGTGCTTTCTCCCCAGTCACCATGAGGATCCGGGAGCAGGAAATCAAGCCTGGCCTGCGGGCAGCCCCCAGCTGGGCCTGCTCCCCGGTTGCCAAGGTGATCCGGGAGCAGGAAAGCCCAGCTTGCAAGCAGCACCCCCATCCTGGCCATAGCTCAAGGGAGAGTACAACATGCAGTGGAGGCCAGGAGCCTGAGAGATCAACACAGAGGGGCTCCTGCTCCAAGCCTCCACGGTGTGGCTGGGGGCAGACACACACACACACACACACACACACACACACACACAGTGCCTGCTCTGAGCCTCCAATGTGGCTGGGGGCAGACCCCCAGTGGGGACACACACACACACACACACACACACACACAGGGCAACTGCTTCGAGCCTATGTGGCGCAGCTGGGGGCAGGCCCTAGCAGACAGACACACACACACGCGCGCGCACACACACACACACACACACACACACACGGGACACCTGCTCCAAGCCTCTGCTGCCAGACTGTGGCCATCAGCAGAACATCCACTGAGGGCTCCTGGACTGTGAGAGGGGCAGGCTGGGCTGAGGGAACCCCACCCCCCAGTGCACAAATTTTGTGCACTGGGCCTCTAGTGTGTGTGTGTGTGTGTGTATATATATATATATATATATATATATATATATATATATATATATAGTAATAAAAGAGAAAAATGCAAATTAACCATCACTCCACCACTCCGCTATACCCACAAGCCATGACCACCAGCCAATCAGGAGCAAGTATGCTAATTAACCCAACTAAAATGGTGGCGGTCATGGAGCTGGACCTAGCAGGAGGCTTGGGTTGCCCCTGGCGATGGAGGAAGCCAAGCTTCCCGCCTGCCCTGGTCGGACCCAGGCTCCGCTCAAGGCTACAAAGTTTCAATTATAGAAGACAAATAAATCCCAGATACCTGCTTCCAGCCCGCCCTGGCCTCCGCTCAAGGAGGTGCTGAAAAAAAAAAGAAAAGAAAAAAAGGAGAGGCTGGGAGCTTGAGTCACCAGGGGGCGTGGCCAGCCTGAAAACAGCCATCAGCCCCTCACCCAGGCTGGCCAGGCACCCCAGAGGGACCCCCCACCCTGAAGGGGCTGTGGGGAGCCTGAAAATGGCCCTCAGCCCCTCACCCAGGCTGGCCACATCCCCATGGGCCGAGGGTCCCCGCTGGTGGGCTTGGCCAGCCTACAAACAGCCATCAGCCCGTCATCCAGGCTGGCCAGCCACCCCAGTGGGGACCTCCACCCTGAAGGGGGTGTGGCCAGCCTGAAAACGGCCCTCAGCCCCTCACCCAGGCTGGCCAGGCACCCCAGCAGGACCCCCCACCCTGATCCAGGACACCCTCAGGGCAAACCAAACAGCCCCCACCCGTGCACCAGGCCTCTTTCCTATATAGTAAAAGGGTAATATGCAAACTGACCCTAACAGCAGAACGACTGGGAATGACTGGTCACTATGACACACACTGACCACCAGGGGGCAGATGCTCAATGCAGGAGCTGCCTCCTGGTGGTCAGTGCGCTCCCACAGGGGGAGCTCTGCTCAGCCACAAGCCAGGCTGCCAGCTGCCAGCACAGCAGTGGTGGTAGGAGCCTCTCCCGCCCCCTCAGCAGCGCTAAGGATGTCCGACTGCAGCTTAGGCCTGCTCCCTGCTGGCAGGTGGACATGCCCTGAGGGGTCCCAGACTGAGAGGGCACAGGCCAGGCTGAGGGACCCACTACCCTTTAGTGCACAAATTTTTGTGCACCAGGCCTCTAATATATATATATCCCTATCAGCAGAGTCATCCAAATATTTCCATTTAAAAATGAAATTAAAAACATAAAAGTTCATGATTTGGGATACTGACCAGGAGCAGAAAAATAGATTTGAAATCTGCTTATTTAAAAAAAAAATAATACACAAATTGTTACAAACACCATGAAATGATGAATCTCAAAGTTTCTGGGGCTCTGCAGATATTAGTTCAGTTTCCTATACAGGTTTTGAATCCTCTCTAAGATGCCATCAAGTTTTTAAACTTAAAAACCTCTATTATTATATCATAATTATTTAAATATTTATGAGCTCTTGCTAAAATTCCATACTAAAATTTAGTGTAAAATGTTCCCTGTGCAAATGAAATCTATATTTTCAGAGTATTATCTAGTTATATTTCTGTTATTATAATGCCTTAAGCAGTGGTTCTCAACCGTCTGGCCCTTTAAATACAGTTCCTCATGTTGTGACCCAACCATGAAAGTATTTTCGTTGCTACTTCATAACTGTCATGTTGCTACTGTTATGAATCGTAATGTAAATTTCTGATCTGCAGGATGGTCTTTGGCGACCCCTGTGAAAGGGTCGTTCCACCGCCAAAGGGGTCGCCACCCACAGGTTGAGAACCATTGCGGCTTAAGGTTATTAAATTCACTTTTTCAAATTATCCAAGTTGTATTTGTCATTGATACATGTATTTAGCTGTACCTTACATTAATGAAAACGTAGGCCCTTACTTCCTGCCTGCTGGGATAGGAACATGTTCTGCAGAGAGCAGATGACACCCCCTCAGAGAGAGTGTGGGCTCCCCAGTCCCACGGGGAGCCCAGAGCTCCCCGCCCCTGGTCTGTCAGCACTGTGGCCTCAGCAGGGACAGCGCGGACTCGGGAATGGCAGGAGATGGCCGTGTGCCAGGACCCAGGCCGGGCAACCTTTCTTGGCTCCAAATATTCTGCTTCTGAAGTGAAGACTTTGCATCAGGTCATTTCTGAAGTGCCCTGCCTTTCTCAGACCTGCGGGTGCTTAAGTCCACGTTCACTCAAAAGTCATAATCAGTACCTGCCTGGCTACGAAGGCGGCGTGTACAGCACTGGACTGCACATAAATGTAATTTAACCTAATTTATGTTTGCTAGTTTAGCAAGTTTCTCTCCTGGCTGTACTAGTCAAAGTATTCTTCAGTTCACGGGAGTTGACTGCAGGGGCGCGGAGAGATGCCCGGAGCGCCCTTAGCCGAGCCTCTGGGCCCAGCTCCTCCTGCGCCTCTGGGCGTCTGTGGCCCGTGCTCCTGCCTCGCTTCACCACTAGGGGTCATCGTGACGCGGGTCTGAGGGGAGGAAGCTTTCAGCCTGAGGATGTGTTTGGGTTTGTATTTTGTTCGTTTTGCCTTTTCTTTATGACGTACATAACTTCAAAGATGACAGCTTCCATGCTGGCATGCCGATGACATCGTTCTACCATAGCACAGACTCTTATGGAAAGAGGGAAAAAAAGCACGTTTTGTTTCCCATCCCACTCAGTCGCTTCAGATTCAGCGTCTGCTTCTCATTGCAAACTTCTTGCATTTGGTTTTCTTTTGTATTATCAGTTGCTCCAGGAAATCAACAGAATTTCTAAGTGTTTTACAATAATTCAGTCTATTGATTTAATATAAGGTGGCTATTCACCTATTTGTTAGTAAATATCTGTGGTTTTAATTCTAATAAAATATATTAGAGATGCCAGAACCGGTTTGGCTCGGTGGATAGACCCTGCAGACTCAAGGGTCCCGGGTTCGATTCCGGTCGGAGGCATGTACCTTGGTTGCAGGCACATCCCCAGTCGGGGGCGTGCAGGAGGCGGCTGATCGGTGTTTCTCATCGATGTTTCTAACTTTCTATCCCTCTCCCTTCCTCTCTGTAGAAAAATCAATAAAACATATTTAAGAAAATATATATTAGAGATAAGTTATAATAAATAATACTAGATTACGTATTATAATACTAAGTTATTATAAAAGTGAAAATAGGTAGTTTTCTGGTGACGAGTACATGTACATCAATAAGAATTTTGTCAAGTTAAATTTGGCGATTTCTGATTTTCTTGATGTAAATGTTATTCATGTCTCCTGGTGGACAACTGAAAGTTTTCACTTTCAAAATTATAAAATGATTTTTAACATTGTTTGACTGGAAAAAAAAAACACATTTATCAGACAGACCTATAAAAATTATTTCAGTTAAAATTGCAGATTCAGCCAATAAACGACAGGACTCACAGTTCAATTTGAATTTCATATAATTTTTAGTGTGAGTATATCTCAGTATTTGGGACATACGGTACACTAAAGAATTATCTGTTGTTTACCTGAAATTCAAATTGACTGGGCATCTTGCATTTTATATGGCATTTCTTCTTAGGGTATAAATAGTACACACAGTCGGTTAAAGCTACTCCAAACTACATGTACATATAAACTACTATATGTACGGCCCTAGCCCCTTTGGCTCAGTGGATAGAGTGTTGGCCTGCTGACCAAAGGGTCCCGGGTTTGATTCTGGTCCAGGACACCTACTTCAGTTGCTGGCTCCTCCCTAGCTAGGGCCCTGGTTGGGGCATGTGCAGGAGGCAACCAATCGATGTGTTTCTTTTATATCGATGTTTCTCTCTGTCTTTGCCTTTCTCTTCCACTCTCCCTAAAAATCAATGGAAAAATATCTTCAGATGCAGATAAATAAATAAATAAATAAAATAAACTATGTATGTGTATATATGACATATATGAGATAGAAATTCTTCTCAGTTCCTGGAAGTCAAACTTCAGACTTCTTAAAGCCTGAAGAAAGAAAGACAAGCAGAATTATAGGAGAACTAGAGACCCAGTGCACGAAATTCATGCACTCGGGGGGGGGGGGCGGCGCCCTTAGCCCAGCCTGTGCCCTCTTACAGTCTGGGACCCCTCAGGGGATGTCCGCCTGCCAGCCTAGGCCCGCTTCCTGCGGGCAGACATTCCTCTCACAGTCCAGGACCCCTAGCTCCTTACCACCTGCCTGCTCACTGCTCCTTACTGCTCAGCTTGCTGCTCCTTAGCACTGCTATGGAAGCGAGAGAGGCTCCCGCCACCACCGCTGTGCTCACCAGCCATGAGCCCGGCTCCTGGCTGAGCAGCGTTCCCCTGTGGGAGCACACTGACCACCAGGGGGCAGCTCCTCCATTGAGCATCTGGCCCCCTGGTGGTCAGTGCACATCATAGCAACTGGTCATTCTGCTAGTTGTTCTACCATTTGGTCGATTTGCATACTAGGGTTTTATTATATAGGATGGTGGGGAGGAAGGAAGACTGGGAGGGAGGGAAGGAAGGAGGGAGGGAGGATAGTGAGAGGGAGGGAGGGAGGGAGGGAGGACAGTGAGAGGGAGGGAGGGAGGGAGGGAGGGAGGACAGTGAGAGGGAGGGAGGGAGGGAGGGAGGACAGTGAGAGGGAGGGAGGGAGGGAGGGAGGATAGTGAGAGGGAGGGAGGGAGGGAGGACAGTGAGAGGGAGGGAGGGAGGGAGGGAGGACAGTGAGAGGGAGGGAGGGAGGGAGGGAGGGAGGACAGTGAGAGGGAGGGAGGGAGGGAGGGAGGACAGTGAGAGGGAGGGAGGGAGGGAGGGAGGATAGTGAGAGGGAGGGAGGGAGGGAGGGAGGACAGTGAGAGGGAGGGAGGGAGGGAGGGAGGACAGTGAGAGGGAGGGAGGGAGGGAGGGAGGGAGGACAGTGAGAGGGAGGGAGGGAGGGAGGGAGGACAGTGAGAGGGAGGGAGGGAGGGAGGGAGGAGGGAGGACAGTGAGAGGGAGGATAGTGAGAGGGAGGGAGGACAGTGAGAGAAAGGGAGGGAGGGAGGACAGTGAGAGGGAGGGAGGGAGGGAGGGAGGACAGTGAGAGGGACAGGAGAAGAAATAGACACATGTCTCTGACTCTGCAAAAGTGACCTGTGACCACCTAGCAAGAGAAGTCAGCAAGCACATGTCAGCGAAAGGATCATGCTTAACACTCAGACACGGCTTGACCTCCTCCCAGGGGAAAAGCACCACTCACTTGGGCAGGCGATTGCACACCTGAGAGTGACGTGGGAGAGGAGCGGATGCCACAGGGGCCATCGGAATCGCAGAATTGATGGAGAAAGATTAAGGAGACACACAGAGCGCAGGCGGCCATGGCGGGAGTGGAGTCTCCGTGGGCATGGGAGTCAGAGACTCGAACCAGCGCTGGGCTCTGTGAAGGCAGAACAGCTGGGCCGGCCCTCATTGCTCCGGAAGCCAGTCTGGCATCCTGTGCCCATTTCAGCCTTGGCGCCATGGATTGACCCTGCAGCACCTTCAGGGGAGGAAGGAGAAAGGCGATGGCAAAACCGTTTTCAGTTCAAGTAACCACCCAAAATACAAGCCTGTTTGCCATAAGTCTGAGACTTCAATGGTGGGCTTTTCCGAAAGTCACACAGCAAGTACGGGGCCAGGATTCGACTCCATGTCTTACAACAAAGGCCCGTGCTTGCTTCACTTCTCACAGGGATCGTGGCAAACAATGGGTCTCACTGTTCAGAGAGCGAGTCTGGGCGGAGATGAGTGAAGATGGGGGGAGGGAGTGGAGATGGGGGGGGTGGGTGCTGCTTACTCATGGAGAGCAAACCCATACTCTTCGCTTTAGAGCCAGCTCATGGGAAGGTGAGCGAATGCCCTTCTCCTGATCCCATTCCAGGGGAAAGACAAAATTGTTTCCTGTGGAAATTCTTAGGAGTGAGTCGTGTACGAAGAGATTCGAGGGAAGTCTGGGTGGTGTGGGATATGAACCCTGAGGAGGTGATGGCCTGGGGGGCCTCCCTCCAAACTCACACACTGAATATGCGCACTTCTCTGTGACCGATTACAGCTCAATAAAGCTGACAAAAATGGATGCATAGTTGAAATATTTCCATTTAAGAAATACAACAAATCAGTCACAAATTTTTTAGCAAAACAAAAAAAATTTAGCTTTACATGGTGAGGAAACAACTATTGAGCTTGAAATTGTGGAATTATAGGCAATTTGGAAAGAATTGAATGTAAAATGTACAAAGTGATGAACTGTTGGCCGTTTGCACACAAATTAATGCTGCAATTAGTAAGTATCACCACGACCACACAGCCGTTACCTGTGTATCACACTACTCAGAGTTTGGGTTACTTTTATACTGGCACTTAAAATGTAATAAATTAAACATGATTTATCAAATAAAATTAATTCAAGCACTTGAACTAATTTTCAAATATGCTTCAACATTGAAACTATAATTTAAATGTTGGTTATGAACACTACCTGAATGTTTTCAATTTAATGCAAGTGATTTATCATTTCCCCACGTCCACTCTGGGAAGAGGTGTCTGCCCCGGCCGCCGCACTGGCCTTGCCGGCCTCGTCCCGTCTTTGGGATGACAGCAGTAACACGCTGACCTCCTCCATGGAGCCTTCCACCCTTCCTAAGGTCTTGGCACAACGCCGAGCCCAGCTTATTTGTATTTACGCACAATGTTCTGTCTTCTTCACCTAATTACACTTTACGTTGATTTTATACGCTTTTATGTGAGCTATTTCAGAAGTCACATCTGCCCTCCTATTGTTTATATCTGCAACTTTAATGAATGGAGTTAAAAAATAACCTCGGGCTTTGATTTAAAACGTCTAACCTTTCACAGTCCAATGCACCCTCCCAATCCATCAGCTACAATGTCACCCATTTCCCAGCAGCCACGGCCTAGTCTGTTCCAGAAGCGGCCCTGAGCTGCAGTGTGTGGGTAAGGGAGTCCAGCGCATAGAAAACACTAACATTTAATTCCAGGAAGCGCGCGAAAGCACAAGACAAAGGAGAACATAAGCTATCACAAAAGTAGCACAGGGTGACCTGGATTTAGGTAAAGAACATAAAAGAGACAGTTACCCAATTTAAAATCATAATAATGACAGTTACAGGCTAACAGAAGAGGAAAAGGGAAAACAAACTAAAGGGAAGAAGGGAAGAGGGGACCAGAACCGACACTTGCAGAAACGGGCTACGTTGAGCCGTCATCTCCGCGTGGGCTCCTCCTAAGGTCCTATGAGGCTAGAGCTGCACGGACGAGGAGAAGGACTTTCGTTCTGTTGAAATTGTGGTGCCGGGGCTGCGGCGGGGCTTGGAACAGGCACCAAGGCCAAGCCAGCGTCTCCCTGAACAGGAGCTGGGCTGGTGGGTGCAGGCGCAGCGACCCGCAAGCAGCCCGATGAACCCTCCCCACGGGCCTACTCACCTAAGGTGGGGGCCTCCCTCCTCGCAGGAGGGGACCTCGGCCCCGCTGTGTCCTGAGGACCCACCAGGACACGGGCTGCCCCGGAGCACGGCCCTTCCTGGGAACCAGCTGGGAAGCACCGAGGCCGCGGTCGGTTTAAATGACGCCGTTTCCACCAAGAGGAGGCGGGTAACAACTGACCACAGAATGCGACCCGCGGGCCGGACTCGGAGCAGAAGGGAGGAGGCCTCACCGCGGAGGGCCATTGGGGACAAAACAACCTGGTCCCAGGCTGCCCACCAGAGGCAGCTCGCTCCCGCAGGGCCCTGCCCGCGGCCTGGCCTGGGCTCCCACAGGGCGGACTGGGGGGGGGGGGGGGCCCAGCCTAGCTCTGGCCCCTGCCCCGCCAAGTCCCAGCCCCACACCCCACGCCATGTCCGCCTGAGCCCAGTGCTGCAGGGGCCGGCCCGCTGTGTCCCCCCCAACCCCCACCCCCAGCCCGCGGCCAGCGAGACTGGCCTGTCCTGCCGTCCCTGCCCGTGTTCAGGTCCACGCCGTGGCTGTAAGTCAGCTCTTCCGGCCACTCCCCGAAAGGGCTCCCCTGGACGGGCAGGTGGGGAGCTGAGCTGCTCCACGCGGGGTCTGTGGGTCCTCCAGGCTCGTCCGTCTCCTGCAGGAAAGGGGTTCCATTTCTGCATTAAAGGAGGAGCCAAGGGGCAAGGCTGGCAGTGGCCGCAGCTCCCAGGCGCCCAGGCCCCTCTTCTGAGGCTGCCGGCCGGGCGCGCTGGGCTGGCAGGCAGGTGTGGGCAGTGTGTCCAGCAGCGGCTTCAGCGTGGGGAGCAGCGGGGCCTGGGGAGAACCCGAGCAGGAGCAGCCAGTGGTTATGGGAGGAGGGCTGCACAGTCAGGGAACCGGGGCAGGAGCCGAGCTCTGCACAGGAAACCCAGGCGAAGTGCGGCGGGAAGAAGAGGGATTCTGGCAAAATGAATGACTGTCCAGTCTGGGAGACCGCTGGGTCCCCAAACGTCAAGAATCACCCTGCATCCCTGACTCTGAATAAAGTATGAAGCAAGAAAAACAGTTTAAGACACTTCAAACAAAGTGATCAAGACATTTTACAAACTTAACAGAAATTGTTTAGTGTAAATGCTTTAATGGTGGGAAATTCCCTAAAATTCACTAATTTTTTGCTTTTGTAAACGATAATTAAATCAGGTTGGAAAGCAGTGTTTCCCTTTGAGCTACAGTAATTACCGGAGAAACTGATACACAGGGAGGGAGGGAGGGAGGGAGGGAGGGAGGGAGGGAGGGAGGGAGGAGGGATTGGAGAAATTTTATATTTCTTAAAAATTTTTTTTTTCTCAAATGTTAGCTCATTAGTTTTTCCCTATACTCCGTCTTTAAACATTTTACAAAGTGTTTGGAGACACATCAGATCCTATGGAGTGCAGTCAGAGTCCACAGGAGACGCTTCCTGGCAGCAGCCTTGCTGGCCGGCCAGGCAGGTGTGGGCCTCTGTGCCGGAGTCGGGGATCCCAGCAAAGACCTCCGGGCTCTACCCTCTGCCCAGAGCGTGGCTGCCAGTGGCCGTGCCGCCCTGACCGGACTATCCCACCGCACAGGCCTGGGGACTGTGGTGCGTCACTATTTATTTAGGACGCTCTCTGCTGTCAGATAAGAATCGAGGCAGCAGTGGGCTGCCGAGGGGGGGACGGGGGGCAGGAGGGGGGGTGAGCAGGTATTTGCAATGGAACTGGGGACAGCGACTACACTCTGTTCAACACTTCCACCTCCGCTGGAGAATAACATTCACACTGGTGTCCACATCAGCATGACACTATTCCTGACTCATAGAAAGTGACAGAAAAACTAGGAAATTATAAGTGGGAGGTTTAATAATGGCAGAATGTCTTTTTTTAAAAAAAAAAAAAAGTAAAAATGGAAAATGAGGCTGGAATCAGTAAGGTTCTGAGTGGCTCATCTGTAAACCAGCCAGTAAAAACCACTTACTGCTGTGAGTTAACTAAATGGTGTTTGCCGCAGCCAAACATAGGCTCCCAGAAAAATACACCCGGCCAAGACTCCTGGCTCTGGTGAGAGCAGTCGCTCACAGATTTGAGAATTGGGAAACAGAGCAATAGTTACTTTAAAAACAACAACAGCTGTTGATTTGATGAATCAAGAGGTGATGTTGACACTGCTCAGATGTTGTTAATTTGAGGACTGAGCGCCAGGTTTGAAGTGATTAAAGAATCAACTGATCGGAAGTCTCTGTGGACCATCAAGAATCCTTTCAGGGAAGCTGAGGAGCACGAAGTGGAATCTGATGGGTGGTGATAAAAAGGTGTGCGGCAGGAAAAGGAAAAATAGGACACGTTACAAAACTTGTGAAAATGTAATGCAGTTAGAGCCTAATGACCTTTATTGTCCCATCCATGCAGGGACTTTGTGGATCACCTTTGACCTCTATGACTTGTGACTTTGTAAGTAACAGCTCTGTTTGCTCGTAGGGACATAACTACCATCAGTCATGTCAACTCTTGTCAGAAATGGAAGCTAGATATAAAAATAGAAATAGAATTCAGACCTTCCCAACTTCACAAAAGTTTAATAAAAGCTTAGCAGTGTTAAAATTTCACCTGGATTTTTTTGAGCACAGGACCAAAACCAATTTTTTTGACCGAAAATAATTGCCTCAACTACTTTTAATTATAGACATGATACTACTTCTAATGAATTCAACCTAAAATTAGAAGGTAGCCTATTGCTTGCGTGTGGAGTCGGTGCTGCCACACCGTCATTTCCACATCTGAGGTTGGAGTCGTGAGCACAGTCAAGCTGCTTCAGACACTCCCATGCTGTCAGAAGGAACAGCGAGATGGGAGCTCGCCACTCCCAGGCACAGGTACTGGGTCTGTTTCCTGAGCCCAAACCACAGGTCCAGCTGTGGCTTTTGGACCTTGATGCAAATATAAAAAAATAAAATCATATTTCAAAATCAATTTAACTGTACTCCTAACCTTCAAATAGGACTGATTAATATATAGTACTAGAGGCCTGGTGCACGAAATTTGAGCACTGGAAGGGGGTGTCCCTCAGCTCAGCCTGCGCCCTCTCGCAATCCAGGACCCCTTGGGGAATGTGCAAATGCTGGTTTAAGGCCCCAAAGGGTCCCAGATTGTGAGAGGGATATCCAACTGCCAGTTTAGGCTGGCCTGTGGGGATTGGTCATAAACCATCAGTCAGATCTCTTCCGAGGGATGTAGTAGTGCGCCAAGAGCAGGAGGCCAGGGAGGAGCCAGGACTGGGGGCATCCTGGTTGGCTGCACCTGCCGCAGAGTTGGGAGAGGCTCCCGCTGCCACAGCTGCTCTCACAGGTGCTCTCACCAGCCATGAGCCCAGCTTCTGGCTGAGTAGCGCTCTTCCTATGGGAGCACACTGACCACCAGGGGGCAGCTCCTGCATTGAGCGTCTGCCCTCTGGTGGTCAGTGTGCATCATAGCGACTGGTCGACCGGTCATTCTGGTTGTTCCAGTTGTTTCGTTGTAATGGCTGCTTAGGCTTTTATATATGTAGATAATGGTATAGTAAAAGGTGAACATCAAGATCAGAATCCAAGAGAACTCTGCAAATGACTTCCAAGTGATAAATTTTAAGTTTGTGAATTTATACCAGTATTTCACAGTACTTATTTGCGTGAAAAATCATTTTGTAGATGAAATATGTTAAATATTATTATATGTAGCACTAAACACTACATTTCAACCTCCATTAAGCAAAAGATTACCACCCCCCTCCCCCCCCGAAAAAATAATAGAGATCAACTTATTCTCATTTGGACTGTGATTCTTATTTTTTCATGAACTTTCTGATTGTTCTCTCTCTTGTTTTTAATTCTGCACCTTTACCCTTTCTTTTGGATTTTCCAAGTATTTGCATATCTGTTCAATCACACCTTGTAATTTTTCTTAGTTCATGGGAGATAACATTCATGGGTCTGAAAATGTCTTTGTTTTGTCCACATATTTGATGACCTTTGACTGGGTATAGAAACCAAGACTGAAACTTATTGTTATTATCGTTATTATTATTTGTTACTTAGGGTTTTTCTCCACACCGCTGACTTTCAGAGTAACTAAAATATGTGCAGCCATTCAGGTGCTCGTTTATTAATGGACATCTTGTTATAATTAATTTTCAATCTGGACTATTTTACAACTTTGAAATACCTTGAATATTGGTATTTCATGATCATAGATCTAGGTACGAGTCTCCACTTCATTTTTTTCAGCTCTCTCTATGTCCTTCCTATGATACAACTCTGGCTTCCAGTCTCGGCAAATTTCTACCTCTCTGTTAAGTAGTCAAATATAGGATATACTATAATAATCCTGAATGTCTATTTTATCCTTTTTTAAAAATTATACTTCCCAGCTTTTTGGATTTTTTCTACATATTGGAGAGTCCCTCAAAAATTATCTTTCTTTTTTCCATTTTTATTTTTTAAATTTGCAGTTCTATTTCTAATTTCTTAGAACTCTATCTGTGACTAATAATTATAATTAGTCACTCCAAGAATGCAAATGTGAGTGTTGCTTAATATTTAGTTAATATTTCCTGATAGACTTTTTATTCCTCTGGAATATTCCTATTTTCTTGCCTTGTTTTTTTTTTTCCTTTTGTGTTAATTGTTGGGTGATGTTTCATTATCTAGTCTTATTTAAGTTAAGGCAGTAAAGAAAACCTGTATGTGCTTAGGTATCTTGTCAACTAGCTTTTGTTTTAAGTCAATAGGATGAGGTCCTACCCATCACCTTGGAAAACTCCTACTAGTTAATGCTAAAAAGAATAAATTTTAATCTGGTTTGATAAAACTCACCATATCAGCTTTAGTTTTACAAATCATTTATATCATTTCAGTAGAGAATAAGGCTCTGATATGTTTATGTAGGCTAGTGCACACAGGCTGCAGGGGGAGGAGTGGGTAAGTCAGTGGTCCATACGCACACCTGTATGGTGTCCCCCCCTTGCTGCATGTCTTGCTGAACGTGGCTCACTTCCTGACTGCAGGAGCGTTAGTGTATGTTCTATACTGTGGCTTCCTCTGCTCTTGCTAATCCAGAAATTTGCTTTTGAAAATATGTTCAGTAAGGGAATATCTTCATGTTCTCTTTCCCTCCCTATTCCTAATGGGGTCCTGAGAAAGTAGAGATAAAGGGAGTCAGGCTCAGTCTGCCACCTTGAAATGGAAATCATTCTGCATATATCTATGGACTGCCTACCATGGTGAAGAACTTTGCTATCTTTTTATGAACAGAAAAAAAAATGGTCTTTAATGTTATAATATTTACATTCTAATAGCTATGACAATTGATAAGTATACAACTAGTTACAATATAATTAAAAATTTTTATAAGTCACAGGAAGAGAAAAAAATACCTAAGCACATACAGGACCTAAACAATTAAGTCCAGCATTAAAGATAAAAAAAAGAGGCAATTTTACAAAGAGGATGTGGGTAGAATATTACAGGCAAAAGGATCTCGTTAGCAAAGGCCTTTGTGCAGCAGAAAAAAGGGCAGAGTCCAGGAGAATGTGAGGGAGCAGGTTGTCAACTAAGGAGAGTTTAGAGCCAAAGGCCAAAGGCATGTTATTCAGAGCATTGTCATCATAGGGGAGTGTGGATTTTACGTTCTTTGAAATGTTTTATTCAGGGGCATGGAATAGTTTAATTAATGTTTTAGGAATATCATTTTGTTTTTTTGAAGAGAAAGTCTGGAGAGGAAAGGTGGTAGAAGGAGGAATGTCAGGAGCTGATAAGAATGATTCAGGCGTGAGACCGTGACCTGAGCAGATATGGTAGCAGAAGAGAAAGAGAATCAATGCTATTTGGGTGTGAAAGGAAACCACTGAGACTTACTGATACATTGATAATGGAAGATAAGACAAAAGAAGAATCCAGATGACTCTTGAGTTGTTTTGTACAAAACTGACGGTGTTGTGAGATTTTTATGAAAATGGAAATAGTTTAACTTTGGATTCATTAACTTGAACAGGCCAGTAAATCATTCACATGCAAATGCCAAGACAAGAAGGCCACACTGAGAGCTTAATTGTTTTATTAGCACTAAAAGCCTGGTGCATGGATTTTTGCCGGGGGCTGACGTGGGGGTGGTCCCTCAGCCTGGCCTGTGCCCTCTCGCAATCTGGGACCCCTTGGAGGATGCCCCACTGCCAGGGATCGGCCTAAACCAGCAGTGGGACATCCCCCAAGGGATGTAGCAGTGTGCCAAGTGGCAGGTGGCCAGGGAGGAGCCCGAGCTGGGGCCGGGTGCTGTGCCACTCACGCTCATCCTGGTCCACTGCACCTGCTGCCACTGCTTGGTAGTGCTGCCTTGGAGTCGGGAGAGGGTCCAGCCACCACAGCTGTGCTTGCCAGCCATGAGCCCAACTTCTAGCTGAGTGGTACTCCCCCTGTGGGAGCACACTGACCACCAGGGGAAGCTCCTGCATTGAGAGTCAGCCCCTGGTGGACGGTGAGCATCATAGTGACTGGTCAACCAGTTGTTCTGGTTGTTCCGGTCATTCAGTTGTAACAGTTGCTTAGGTTTTTATATATATTAGAGGCTCGGTGCATGAAATTCATGCACAGGAGGAGGTCCCTCAGCCCAGCCTGCACCCTCTCCATTCCAGGACCCCTCAGGGGATGTCCGATTGCAGTTTAGGCCTGATCCCACATCCCTCTCATAACCTGGGACCACTGGCTCCTAACCACTCACCTATCTCCCTGCCTGGTTGCCCCTAACTGCCCTCTCCTGCTGACCTGGTTGCCCCTAACTGCCCTTACCTGCCAGCCTGGTTGCCCCTAACTGCCTATGCCTTGGCCCCTGCCACCGTGGCTTTTTCCAGAAGGATGTCTGGAAGATGTCCGGTCTAATTAGCATATTACCCTTTTATTAGTATAGACTAGAGGCCCGGTGCACAAAAATTTGTGCACTCGGGGGGGAGGGGAGGCCCTCAGCCCGGCCTGTGCCCTCTCCCAGTCTGGGACCCCTCGGGAGATAACGACCTGCTGGCTTAGACCTGCTCCCGGGTGGCAGAGGGCAGGCCCAATCCCTAGGTGCAGCCCCTGGTCGGGCTCAGAGCAGGGCCAATTGGGGACTTGGGGCGCCTTCCCCTGTCATGCACAGAGCAGGGCAGATTGGGAGGTTGCGATGCCACCCTCAGTCACGCTCAGGGTAGGGCCGATTGGGGGGTTGGGGCACCGCCCCCTGTCACACTCAGGGCAGGGTCGATGGGGAGGTTGTGGTGCCACCCCCTGTCACGCACAGAGCAGGGCCATCAGGGGGGTTGGGGCTCCGTACCCTGTCATGCACAGAGCAGGGCCGATCAGGGGGTTGAGGAGCTCCCCCCCGTCACTCACAGAGTAGGGCCGATAGGGGAGTTTGGGCACCACCCCCTGTCACACTCAGGGCAGGGCCGATCAGGGGGTTGGGGCACCGCCACTCTCACACTCAGGGCAGGGCCGATGGGGAGGTTATGGCTCTACCCCATCACACACAGAGCAGGGCCTGTGGGGGGGGGGGTTGGGGCGCTGCACCCTGTCACACACAGAGCAGGGCCGATCAGGGGGTTGAGGCGCCACACCCTGTCACACACAGAGCCGCAGGGCGATCAGGGGGTTGGGGAGCTCCCCCCTATCAGGCACAGAGCAGGGCTGATCAGGGGGTTGGAGCACCTTCCCCTGTCATGAACAGAGCAGGGCGCATAGGGAGGTTGTGGCCCCACCCCCTGTCACACACAGAGCCGCAGGGCGATCAGGGGGTTTGGGCGCTGCCCCTTGTCACGCTGATCCTGTGCCTGGAGGCCTCTCGGCTCTGCTGATCCCGGTGCTGGGAGGCATATTACCCTTTTACTATATAGGATAGAGGCCTGGTGCATGGGTGGGGCCAGCTGGTTTGCCCTGAAGGGTGTCCTGGATCAGGATGGGGGTCCCCACTGGGGTGCCTGGCCAGCCTGGGTGAGGGGATGATGGCTGTTTGCAGCTGGTCACACACCCTTCAGGGTTGGGGTCCCCATTGGGGTGCCTGGCCAATCTGGGTGAGGGGCTGAGGGCTGTTTGCAGCTGGTCACACACCCTTCAGGGTTGGGGTCCCCATTGGGGTGCCTGGCCAGTCTGGGTGAGGGGCTGAGGGCTGTTTTCAGGCTCCCGGGTGACTGAAGCTCCCAACTGCTCCTTTTTTTCTTTTTTTTCTTTTATTCTGGGCCAGCTTTAGCTCTGAGGCTCCAGCTCTTAGGCCTCCGCTCCTGAAAGCAGGTATCTGGTTTGTTTCAGTTCTATAATCGAAACAATGTATAACTCCAGCTCTGAGATCCTGGGCTCGCTGAAAGCAGGTTTCTGGGGTTTTGTTTAGCTTCTATATTTGTTACAATGTTTCTTAAACTGCAAGCTCAGAGGCCGGCAAGGCAGGCAGGGAACGTTGGAGTCCTCCGTCACTGAAGCAAGCAAGCCTCATGTTAGTTTCAAGCTGCCTGGCTGCCGGTCGCCATCTTGGCTGGCAGTTAATTTGCATATCTCACTGATTAGCCAATGGGAAGGGTAGCGGTCGTATGCCAATTACCATGTTTCTCTTTTATTAGATCAGAGGATAAGTATTTGTCATAATATTCTGTACTTTTCTATATGTATTTAAAATACTCCAGAATATTTTAAGTGAATAGAAAATGGTCAAGTTGCAGAAAAATAAGAGTTTTGAAATACAACCTCGTAGGCTTGAAAGCAACAACATTTGAGTAAAAGGGCATAAGTTGCAGTCGGCAACAAAACTTGTTGTTAGATTGCTTGGTTAATATTCTTTTGTTGGAAAGGCGTGGTTTGGACAAAGGAGGGAAGGAAACCAGCTCTATAAAAGGGAATGTCTGATTGGGCCGTTGCCACAGCAGAGAGGGGCAGGTGCGGCAAAGGTTCAGGCTGTCCACAGGCAAGGATGTCTGTGTGTGTGGGACACCAAAGGACACCTGTCTCACCTGAAACACAATTTGCTAACACTCACAATTGTGGGACTCAGGGAGAATCACTGTTTTTAAAACTATTATTTCCCTGACATATAAAATATACATACATATAAATATACGTGCACTCTTCTGAGCTTCCCTTGCCCTCCACTTAATATTTGGCTATGACCTTCTTTTCATGTCAACGAATTGGATGTACAGACATGATTTTTTTAAAAAAATATTTTTATCGATTTTTTACAGAGAGGAAGGGAGAAGGATAGAGAGCTAGAAACATCGATGAGAGAGAAACATTGATCAGCTGCCTCCTGCACACCCCTTATTAGGGATGTGCCCACAACCAAGGTACATGCCCTCGGCCGGAATCGAACCTGGGACCCTTCAGTCTGCAGGCCGATGCTCTATCCACTGAGCCAAACTGGCTAGGGCTACAGACATGATAACACATGGCTACAGTGTTATCCCTGACTGTTTGACATTACTATGGTTTACTGCACTAACTCTTTATTGTGGGGCAGGTTGTTTCAGTTTCCCCTGGCATCAACCACTACAGTGAACATAATTGCTTATTTGACTGTTACTTAGGACACATTCACAGACATGGAACTCCTGCCCCAAAGCTAATTCACTTGAATTTTGATCCACATTTCCAAATTGACTTTCTAGAAAGTGCTTCTGTTTGTTTAGTCCATTGGTTTTAAATCAGATTACACTCCCACAGACGGGGTAAGAGAAAACTGTTCAATGCTCCTTGGGCAAATCGCAAACGCTTCCTGAACTTGAGCGACCCCTTCCAGGCATAGCTGTCTGCGAGCTTTTCAGGGCACTTTTGAAGGAAGGAAAGGGATCTGGCACCCCTACGGCTCTCCCGCAGGGACAGAGCTGGAAAAGCAAAGTTTCCCAAGGAGGTGGAAGTGCAGCAGGGACCCTCCCAGCCTGGGAAGGGGCGCATCCAATGCCCCCTGAGCTCCGGGGCTGGGGTGGGGCACATGGGGCAGGTCCAGCCCTGGCGGGCCACGGGGTGGGGTGGGGCAGCTTGGTTGTGTCCCCCTCTGGCCGCATCCCCGCCAGCCCTGAGTGGTAAGAGCCCCCGGCACCCTTCCCTGTCCCCTTCCCTGGCTGGGCAGACGGGTGGGGATAGCGGGTGGTGGGGAGACTGTCGCTCCCAATCCTGACTCCCAAACCCCACATGCTGTGTTACTGAGAAACCTTAGGCGGGGACAGGCCACCAGGCACGGGACCAGGGAGATCTAGGCTGGAGGGTGAAGTCCAGGGAGGCGCGGGTGGCACGGCCGAGGGCCCTGTGTGGGTGCGGGCATGTGAGTGTATGTGTGTGAGTATGTGTCACTCGGGTCCACGCTCATGCACACACCCACTCCAGTGTGCACCCTCAGCCACCAGGAACCTCTGCAGAGCCTCCCGTGAGTTTTGATGCATCCAGTCCCAGCACCAAGCAAGTCTGAGAAATTTTCCCCAGACTGACTCCTTCCTCCTTCCTCCTGCCTCCTGCCTCCTGCCTCCTGCCTCCTGCCTCCTGCCTCCTGCCTCCTGCCTCCTGCCTCCCACCGCACGAGCGAGGTGCCCCACCTCCATGCACCTCCTGGTGACTGTTTGTTTGGTCGTTTTAGACGTGAACCCACAGTCCCCTCCCGCTGCAAGCCTGCTGTTCGGTTGTCTGGTCGTTTAGGTTGTGACGGCCCCTAGCTTTTTATATATCAGGATAGATGTGAAACCACATGGCTGGGTGAGATGACCTGAGGAAAGAGAAGGAAGAGGGAGGAGGAGAGGGGACAGCATTTGCGCTCAGGTCAGATGGAGGCAGTGGAGCTGGCGGCAGAGATGGAGAAATAATAAAATGAGGAACCTTAGGGAAAGCCAGTCATTCTGAACTCAGTCATGAGAGTGAAGGGGAAACAATTCAAAGGAGCTTCCGAGGGAGAAGCAGAGGCTGCAGGCGGCCGGGTGACCTGTGACGACAGCAATCTCCAAGAGCACAAGCTGATCGGAGTATTTTAAAGAGTCAGTGATAGACACGGAAGTGGTCAGAAAAAGAAACTGCAGAAAATTATTGTAAGAATGTTAGACATAAAGGGTACCAGAAAGGAACTGCGTGGGCGCACGGGGTGAAGGAGAGTTTTGTGTATTTGCTTGTTTCTTTGATTATACAATGAAAGACATTTCATCGTATTACGTGAACCTTCTGCCTTTAACGTTCCAGGTGGCCGGGGACAGGGGGCCACTTGCTTGGGTACGTGACCAGTCTCGCGAGCTTTTCCCAGTCTGACTTCAAACTATTGTAACTTTATGTGTGAGCCACGACAGGGCACCTGTTAGAAAGCAGGGCCGTTGGAGTATGGAAATCACCCACGAGAGCTAGAGACAGATGGTTGATAGATGAATAGATAAATAATCGAGACGGATGGGTAATAG
Source organism: Myotis nattereri (assembly GCF_964212035.1). Lineage (NCBI taxonomy): Eukaryota > Metazoa > Chordata > Mammalia > Chiroptera > Vespertilionidae > Myotis > Myotis nattereri. Next base: position 52,445,697 of record NC_138092.1, read on the forward strand.
ATGGGTGGATGGATGCAATGATGCAGGAAGAGAGAAACTAACCAGACAGGCAAAGCCAGAGAGAGGGCAGCATGCGCAGGAGCGCCCTCCCTCGCCGGGAAAGAACATCCCGTCTGTTCAGTGACGGGAAGATGCTCTGGGAGATGCACCCGCAGGAAGGCTCCATCCTCCACGGACACTCATGGCAAGATTGGGATGTGGAAGCGGGGGAGGCACTGACAGAGCGGCGCGGCCTGGGGCAGGGCTGAGGGCCGCCTCACTGGCGGGTGGCTGCGTGCCTCTGAGCTGCCGCTTTGCTGACTGTTCCGAGCCAGGCGGACGCAGCACCGCCTGCAGTCACGTGGCTCTGTGCCCGCTGCATACACCGCTGGAGGCCTGGCTCCTCTGGGGCGGCATCACTGACACCATGCGAAGGAAGCTCATGACACACATTTGTCCAATGAATGGATGAATGAGCCAAGGAACGGCAGCCTCACCCCCAAAAGGACCTATGGGATCAAGAGAACGGCCAGTGGCCTGCAACCTCGCTTTTTGAGGGAAAAGTTAACTTTCGTCTAATTGTGCACCCTCTCCATGTCTTCCTTCTGTATTTCTTTCTCTCATCCAAATACAGTAAAGCACTGGAGCCAGCATTTCAGGCCAAACCCTTTGAAAAGTATTGCCCCTAATGTAAAAGCTGGCTTTCAGCCCAAATCCTGTAACTGATTTCACTGGACAAATACGAGAACGGATTAAAATTTTAATCACAGGTCCTCCGAGTCAGATGCTCTGTCAGTTAATGGTTGCATCCCGGACGCCTTCCGGAGATCGCTGGACTCGGCGCCTCCCCGAGTCCCTCCCGCAGACCACAAGCGCCTGGATTGACTCCACTTTCGCTTCTGCTCCCAGGCGGCGGGTGCCCAGTGGCACAGCCACTGTGGCCTGAGCAGATGTATGAACGGTCCCCAGCGCGTGTGCCCACAGCGGGGCGCCCGCTGGCATCACTCTCCCGCTGCGCTGCTGGGCCCGTCCCTGGCGCCCGGCTCGGGCTGATGGCCAGCGCCCTGCACATGCTCGCAGCTGTGTGGGCCCCAGTGGACGCACCCTAACAGCACACGTGGCCTCCTGATCCTGCCGTTTTCAAGAGCCTGAGCACTCATCTCCTGGGTGCTCTAGCCCTTTCAAGGATATGGCTCCGTCAGGCTCAGGGGCTTCCTGTGCTGGAACTTTCCGCTGGAAACAGTGAGGCAGGTGAGGGGAAATGTTTTGATCTTCCCCAGAGCCTCCAAAGTCATCTCCGCAGCCTTCTACTCCTAGGCTGAGAGAAAGGGTGTGGCCGCCTACAGGAACCAAAGGGTTCCTGTCCTTACCTGCTTCTGGGAGACGAACCTGAGCGCCACTTGCTAGATGCAAGCGGCAAGCGCTGTGCGAGAGGCCTGGGGTCAGTTCTGGGGAGAAGGCGCCTCCAGCTTCCCAGCTCCACTGGTTTGGGAAGTAGAACCACAGCCTTGAAGAGATATTATCTTCCTCCAGCGCAAGGGACACCAGCATGGTTAGCTGCTCTCCAGACCGCGGGGAGAATGCCGGGGAAGCAGGGGGCATGCAGAAGGAGGGACCTGATGAAGCGAGCCTGCCCTGCACCCTTGGGAAGTCACAGCGGCCAGGCTCAGAACCGCCTGGGGTGCCCCACAAATCCAGGGCCATGCCCATTGGATCCCGCTCTGCACACAGGGACGTCAGATCTGACCACATCGCACACAGCAAGTGGACGTCTTTCCCTTCTGTCAAATTAGCAAAAACATTCTGAAATATGACCTTCAAATATTACACTATTTAAAAAATCACTGAAAGAGACTTTTCCTGATCCCCAAATATCTGTTCATGTTGTAAATTCCACAAAAGACTTAATTTCCAAATGGTGTCAACTTTCCTTTTTTCATTGAATTTCACAACTTTTACTATTTGTTAATAATTTTTGCTGATTGATAGAATAAAAATAATGTATGAAAAAAGCCCAAACCTTAAAAACAACATTTCTTTCCCTTGGGTACCCATACACCACCTAACATTAGAGGATAAATATTAAGAGTTTGGTCAAAATCTCAACAGACAAACGTACCCCCTACCACCAGGTGTTGGACTTCACAGCGAGCGGAGGTTGGCGCTTCACGTGTGTCAACAGCACGGCACCAGGAGCCGGAGCACGGCCGTCAGAGCAACGCCGGAGGCTGGCATCGCCGAGCTCTGCCCTGAGCTCCCTCCAGGCTCTGGCTACAGTGACCGGCACAATGTCCGAGGCTTGCGCCTGTGACAGCTCCCACTCCCGAAACGGCTCACACGTGAGCAAGTTAGGAAGCTGCAGGGGCATCTGCTGGGACTTACAGAGACGGGAAGGACACAGCCCCTTCCTCTGGACGGGCCGGGTGAGAGTAGGTGGGCCGTGCGGGTTACAAAGCCTCTTTCCCAGTAATCTCCCCCCCAGCAAAGCCGAGGAGGAGAGAACGCGGGGAAATGCCGGCCCTTGCTCACCGCCCCTTTCCCTGTTCGCTGCCAGACCACGTGGCATCGGTGGGGCCCGCCCTGCAGACCTCCCTGCCCTGGCCTCTGGCCCAGGAGCCTGCGTGCCTCTAGAGCCCGAGCTACTCTGTGTTTTGTGTTATTTGTAGATGATAGCATTTTAACTGATACCTATGCGTATTGTTGCTATTGACTGGCTACATTACAGTAGTATTCGAAAAGAGCCAAACATGTCCTATGTGTTAGCTCACATGGCACAATATAAAGTAAGGATTATTATAAGTTAAATATTAAAGACACAGCCCAGAATCACATAGGTGCTAAGTGGTAGAGCTAGGAGTTGAACCAAAATCTGTTTGATTCAAAAGTCTGCAAAGTTATTTTTGCCTCAGTGCTTTCATGATCAGAACATTCCCACCTGAGAGGGAGGGTGTCCGTGAATTCTTTCCCAGCATAACCTCAGGGGCCCTCCCGCACCGTGGCTGGCGGGGAACAGAGCATTTGACTGACTCCACGGGCCAGGAGCCCCAGTCCTGGCCTTAGACCCACCCACTTCCTGCGAGGACGCCTGGCCAGTATCCAGGCCCTCGGGGCTGGCGGTCCCTGGCAGCCCACCCTCAGGCCCAGAAACACATCCTGCAGGGAATCCCGATGGCTCTTGCTGGCCCGTTGGGACCCTTCAACTGCAGCGCTAAAGGGAAGAGAGAGGAGCGCCGCCTTTGTAAAGTCGCATCCCTGGGAAGCACGAGGGCCTGTCACCGGCCAGAGGTGATGAGCCGCCAATGAAACGAGGCCCGGCGTGTCCCTGCGGCGCTCCTTCCCGTGGGAGGCGGAGCGTTCTCTCCAGGAAAGACAGCCTGTCCTTCGTGTCTACCCTTTACTTCATTCCATGGCCTCGGCGCCCTTCTGGTGGGGCTGGAAGTCTCCACCCGCCTCTGCCCCTGCGGAATGTCGGGCGGCCCTGGAGAGGGTCCCTTCCCCATTCCCCCGAAATGGGAAAAGCCCGTGAACAGGCAGTGCGGGAGACGTCCGTGCTCGGGCATCCCCGGTGACAGCTGGACCCGGAGCAACAGGACCAGGGCAAGGAGTGCCTTCCTCTCACCGAGACCACCCACCGGAGAGCAGGGCGGCTGAGGCCGGGGCTGGGCCTGGCAGGCGGAGCTCCCGGCTCTGCCACGGACCTGTGATTTCTTTGGTCTCTTTCCTTTAAAAAAAGCTCACGTATATGTTTGTAGAATTTAAAGGAATTTATATTTAAACTTTAAACTATGACATAATAAGTAAAAAGCTGGCGAGCATTTGCAGGACTGAGGATGACACAGCTGGACAGGCAGTGCTGCCCGTGGCTCTGCGATGGTCAGTCCTCAGGCACAGCCTTCAGGACACAGCGAGCGATCAGCCTGTTTTTAGAGGAGAAACTGGCACAGTGGTTCAGAAATGCTCCCCAGTCGGACCATTGGGATCCTGGGGTGCGGCCTCTCTGCCTGTGGTGAGACCAGGGTGTACCCGGCGCTCCGGCCCTTTCTCCCACACGGTCTGCTTTCAGCCAGAACAGATCAGAATCTCCTAGGCGGAGAGTAACGGTCATTTACTGACACACAAACACCCTACATGCCTGAGCCCGACACATGCCTGAAGGAGGCCGTGCTCCGGGAGGAAGGGCGTCGCTGACAGCCTAGTTTTAGGAAACTGAAACCGTGGCTGCGATGCGATGTCAGAGCAAACGCCAGGCCGTCTCAGTCTGTGCGAGCAGCTCGCCCGTGGGACCAGGACCGGGCGAAGCATCACACCTCCCTGGAAAATAAAAGCAGGCAAACTTGCCAGAATCTGTAGTTAAAATACCGTCGACGTGGATATCATGCAACAGAAATAGAGATTCTTGTGGGCACTTATTTGACCGTAAGCTCTTTCTTGTCCCTGTCCCCTGCCTTTTGTTACTGACCGGCCTTGTTCTGCAGCCGGACCAGCCTGGGCGCCCCGCGACCTGCCTGCTTGCAGCCAGAGAGGCCAGCTCCGCAGAACAGCAGTCCCTGCTCCATGTGGGCCGGGCTCCCCATCGGTGTCCTGAGTTCCCCTCCGTGGATGTTTCCTAAGAATATTGCTTCTGGGATGATGTTTTCCTCTCCGGCATCAGCAAGTGCTCTTCCTCTCTTGGCTGGGTTGGTACACTTGGCATGCAACAGGGCTTAATGGATGCTGATGAGAAGTCACCAGGAGGCCTCATTCCACTGGCCACGCCCCCTTCCCTCTTCCTGTTTCATGCAGAATCCCATGAAAAGGTTTGGACTTTTATCGTCCCTTCCCTTCCTAACTTCCCATCCACTCCTCCCCTGCAATGAAGAGCTCTTTGCCAGATTGCACATGGCCCCGGGGACGGGTCCACTCACTGCTGTTTGGCCTTCCAGCAGCATCTGACAGAAGTCACAGTGCTTTCCAGAAACACACATTTTCTTTGCCTCAAAGGAACCCAAGACGCTGGGTCTCCTTCCTACCTTGTTAACCTCTTCTCCTCCCGGCGGCTCCTCCCCACCAGACACCGGACATCACAGTGCTGCATGCGTCTTGCTCCCTGTCTAGCGCACTCTCCAGCTAGGCCATGGCATGGGGTCTCAGGGCTTTAGCTACAACCCGTGCACAGATGACACTCAACTTTACCCTCTCCTGGAACTCAGAGTCACAAACTGCAGATTTACAATGGTCAGAACTGCGTTTTCAACCTTCCTCCTGTCAGTAAATGCGCCATTCAGTAAACGAGTTAAGCCATCTGTTTATTCCCCAAGTCTTGGTCATCATTGATCCCTCCCCTCCTCTCACATGACGAATTCAGTTGTTCAGTAAATGCAAAGCCCTTCTGCATAGATTATCAAACACCTTCCCTGATACACCAAACTCCAGACCCCAGAACGCAGCACCCTTCACCTGTTGCAATCATGTCCTAGCAGTTTCCCGCCATTCCTGCTTCATCATATTCACCAGGCACAGAGCGGCCAGGCTCTTCTTTCAAAAGCATGAGTCAGATCTCGTCACTCCACTGCCCACACGTTCCGCTGGCTGAGGCTTATCCTCAGATGAAAATGGAAAGCTCCTGTCCTGGCGTGTGTGGCTCAGTTGGTTGGAGCATCATCCCGTGCACAGAAAGGTTGCAGGTTCGATTCCCGGTCAGGGCACATACCTAGGTTATGGGTTCAATCTCTGGTTGGGGTGAGTATGGGAGGCAATGGATCAATGTTTCTCTCTCTTTCTTCCCCCCCCTCTCTAAATCAATAAGCATGTACTGTGTGAGTATAAAAAAAATTAGAAAACTCCTTATTGTGTGGCCTTCAAGACCGCAGGTGACATGTGGCCTGGCTTCCTCGAGGACCAGTCCTGGAACCACTGCTCTGGTTTTCTTCACAAAGGACAAGCCTATTCCGCGTACGTGTTTCCTGTGCCTGAATTCACCTGCTAAATGACTGACTGCTTCCAGGAACCCATTCCCTGGGCAGGGGACCGACACTCAGACCCTTTTCCTGACTTTTGTAAAGAAGCTCACCCATCACTTTCAGCAATGCCACCTTGTCTCATGCTGTTCTTGGCATGTGTCACTATCTGAAATTAGCCTCTTAGCTTCCCTAGTCATTGATGTGTGCGTATTTCCGTATCCCCTCTATCATCCTGACCCCCGGCCTCTGACCATGAGGCTCAGGACAGTGAAGACCTCGCTTCATTTACTCATCACCGGATTCAGTGGACAGCTCCTGATTCTTCGCAAATATTGGTAGAAAGATAACCGAGGGGAAATTGTGAAGGGAAAATAAACTAAGAAAGATAGAGCATGATTTCTGAGAAAAATAGTAGCCCTGTAATTATGGTAAACTTAAATTCTCAGGATGTGTATTGTTTTTTTTTCTTTGAAGGATGAATGCATGGTCCAAATCCATCATTGCTGGGTCACTGTGATGGGACCAGCGGCCTCTAAATACGAAAGAAAAAGCACGTTATCTGGAGAAAGAGGTTGCCAGAAGCACACGAAGTAGGAAGCAGAGAAGACAGATGGCGTCCAGGAATAGTCTCCTCCTTGCCTGTCTGTCTTTTTCTTTTATGAAGCAGTGTTCTGACAGCATCTGACCCTACTTTAGTTTTCCGCTCCCCTCCCCCCCCCCACCCCCCGCCCCAGCTATTTAGGCCTCAGCCATCATCCTCATCCAGAGAAGAGTTTCTATTTATTGAATTCCACTAGATAGGAAAATCCAGATTGAAGAATACTGTGCATTTAGCTTAGCACTAGAATCTTACTAATTAACATACGTCTGAGGGCCTGCTGTTTCAAAACGCTCTAGGAACTCTGTTCAGACGTCGTGTGCTGCCCCTTCTCCTCATAGAAACAACAGAGCTTTGTTTGCTGCTGCACCGAGGTGAAGTGTGCAGGAACTGAAGTGCGGGAAGGGCGAGTTGCTCAATAAAAGCGGCATGCTTATCAACAAAATGGGACTCCAATCACGTGGGTGCGCTTCTAATGACTCATGCTTTCACTCACTAACCCAATATCCTCAAACTTTAGGGCGCACGGGAATCATCTGGATTTCTTCCCGAAAAGGCATATTCCCAATTTTCAACTCAGATCTCAGATCTCCTTTCAGAAGTCGTGGGTGAGGCCACGCGCTGTGCATGGGCACCAGACAGTGCTCCATGGCAGGGTCGAAGGGGACTCCCCTTGGACAAACAGTGTATCACTTACACTACCCACGGGGAATCCACACATTGTAGGCATTTAATAACATTCGCCACATAGGAAATAACTAATCTGGAAATGTGGAGTCTTTTGACATGAAGTCACTTAAATGAAAAAGAATATATCAAGCATTCTTGCAAATATCCTCATGATACAAATGACATCAAAGATATCCCATGAGCTGCAGCAGGAACACTAGCATCAACCCTTCAGGTCATTACTTCTCTCATAAAATCACACACTTGCTTCATGAACAGTTGCTATAAAGTCTTATGAACCACATCAACTCAGAGATGGACTGTTAGCCTCAATGCTAGCACACCACTAGTCTTCCCATTTAATCTTGACATGCCCTTCACAGTCAGATAATGAGTATTGGTCCTTTATTTGGTCACATCCATATTTTCTGTCATTGCCTTTATTTGACCGACTAGAACACCTCTTGGCTGATCTGTAAAATAAAGATACAGTGACTGTGGGTATGATTTAGATTGAGGTTGTTATTTTATGTATTTGCCTCTAAAAAAGGTATCAATGTTTATTTTTTACTAGAGGCCCGGTGCATGGATTTGTGCACCGGTGGGGTCCCTCAGCCTGGCCTGCGGGGATCAGGCTAAAACCATCTCTCCAACATCTCCTGAGGGGTCCTGGATTGTGAGAGGGAACAGGCCAGGCTGAGGGACCCAACCCATGCATGATCAGGGCTGGGGAGGGACAGTAGGAGGGCTCTAGGGCATGTCCAGCCCATCTCACCTAGTCCCAATCGACCAGACCTCAGCAGCAAGCTAACCTACTGGTCGGAGCGTCTGCCCCTGATGGTCAGTGAGTGTTATAGCAACTGGTTGAATGGTCGAATGAACGGTTGGACACTCAGCATATTAGGCTTTTATTATATAGGACTAGAGGCCCGGTGCACAAAATTCGTGCACAGGGGGATGTCCACTCAGTCCAGCCAGCACCCTCTCCAATCCGGGACCCCTCAGGGAATGTCTGACTGCCAGTTTAGGCCCGATCCTGATTGGACATCCCTCTCACAATCTGGGACTGCTGGCTCCTAACTGCTCACCTGCCTGCCTGCCTGATTGCCCCTACTGGTCCCCCTGTCAGTCTGATCACTCCTAACCACCTCTGTCTGCCAGCCTGGCTGCCCCCAACTGCCCCCCCCCTGCCAACCTCATCGCCCCCTAATGCCCCCCCACCAGCCTGGTCACACCTAACTGCCCCCCCCTGCCAGCATGGTTGCCTCTACTGCCCCCCTTGCCGGCCTGATTTTCCCCAACAGCAGCCCTCTGCTGGCCTGGTCACCCCTCACTGCCCCCATCTGCCAGCCTGGTTGCCCCTCTGACCCGCTCTGCCGGCCTATTCGCCCCACTGCTCCCACTGCTGTCCTGGTCACCCCCAACTGCCCCAACTGCTGTCTTGGTCGCCCTTCATGGCCACCCCTGCCAGCCTGGTCACCCCACACAGCCTGCTGTTCAGTCATTTTGTCATCCCTCACTAACCCCCCTGCTGGCCTGGTTGCCCCACGCAGCCTGCTGTTTGGTCATTTGGTTGTCCCTCACTAATCCCACTGCTCCCCCTGCTGGCCTGGTCTCCCCCAACTGCCCCCTCTGCTGGCCTGGTCGCCCCTCACTACACCCCTCGGCCAGCTTGGTTGCCCTTTACTGCCCCCCGCCCCCGCCAGCCTGGTCACCCCACACAGCCTGCTGTTCAGTCATTTGGTCGTCCTTCACTAACCCCCCTGCCGACCTTGCCGCCCCACTCAGCCTGTTTGGTCATCCGTTTGGTTGTGATGGCCCCTGGCTATATATATATTATTCCATAAAATCAAAAAGAGTCATAATAAAAGTTCAACATCTTTTATGGTTGACAGTAAAGGGAACTCTAAATATTGCCCGTTTAGGGCCCCAGTCAAATACAGATAGCCTCCTCCCCACAGCGATCGTCAAAGCAGGACAAACCATCCTTGTCAACACACAGCAAAGGTGTAAAATATGCTTCAAAGGGAGGGAGACAAAGGTGGGACCTATAGGAAGAGCATAATGCCGTCGTACTGTTTGTGACTGTCTTTGAATTAACACTCACTCAGGGATCAAATCAAGCTGGCTTACAGTGGAGAGTGTAAATATCTTCATAACCTGTTCATTAAAGAGGTACTTATGCCCAGCTGGCGTGGCTCAGTGGTTGAGCATTGATCTATGAACCAGGAGGTCATGGTTTGATTCCTGGTCAGGGCACGTGCCCAGGTTGTGGGTTTGATTCCCAGTGTGGGGCATGCAGGAGGCAGCTGATTAATGATTCTCTCATCATTGATGTTTCTATCTCTATCTCTTTCTCTCTCTCTTCCACTCTGAAGTCAATAAAAATGCGTTTTTGAAAGATACCTTATAAATAACTCCCTTTCCTCTTGCTGTTTTTTTATTAGTTACAAACATATAATAAACACAGGAGGAAAAAATGTGCTTTTATTTTCCATTCCTGAGGAGAGCCATTTGTAATTTTTAAAAATTCTGATTAACTAATAAAGAAGTATTAGCCTGCAATCAAATATGCTGTGTTCGTCATATCAGAAAATATAAAACACATTTCCTATTGTCCCACAGCTTGAAGATTAGTTGAAGCACCTTACGGGGTAAAATGAGCACAAGGACATGACATTTGAGGGAGGAAGGGTGTGTGTGGTTCTTGTGGGGTGGCAGCACCGAGGGTGAGTCCTGAAAGATAGACTCTGTTCACTGTGAACGATGGCCGCAGGAAATCCCAAGTGAAGCAAAACTACGGGCAAAGTTCTAGAAGGGAAAGATAATTGGCTACATTGGTAAGAGTTAGTTGAGAATTTAGGAAATACAAGTAAGGTTTCAAGAATGGGGTCATGATGGAGAGGACGCTGCCTGGCCGTCGAAGACAAAGGAAGATGGCAGGTAATGAAGGCTTTTGAGGCTAGAAGTGATGTCTTTAATGTATGATTGAAAAATGTGAATGTAGAGGGAGCAGCGAGAAGGTTTGGAGACGGCAAGATTCCAGACACAGGAGCAATCAGAACGGGCAGGAGGGGAAACACGACCACACATGTAATGGAAGACATTTTGGGAAATACACTAAAGAGGTCTGAAACCTCAGACAGGCCAGTTAAAAATGTTTAAACCATGGGAATAGAGGATGTTTATAGATAATAATGCTTGTCTTTTCTTTAAGAAAGGAACCGAACATCTCTGCGGCTTTTCCCGGCAAGTCTCTAAGATGAATGAGCAACAGCCACACATTCCTTTGTTTAGATGTCCTGCCTTTATCTTGGCTGTGTAAGCCCCCAGAATAGATTAGGGAGAAAGTATTTTTTTACCTCTACAATGCAAAAATAAGTTGAAGTAAATATCACTAATTCCAAACTTCCACTCTCGGCAGAATCACATCTTAGGGCACCTCCCTGGTCTGTCCTATCACGGAGGAAGCTGTTCTAGCTCTGAGGCCAGAACTGTCCTCCTCAGGCAGAGGGCGGATGGTGGGGTAAGGGCCAGACATTCGTAGACCCGGATGCGAATGGGATTAAAGGGCTTGTGAAACCCTGGGTGCTCTGCTGTGTGGGCTACTGAATTTTTCATCTCATTAAGGAAACAGACTCATAATCTGGCCCAGATAAAGAAGCAGTCCATGTTTGGCAGAGCCCAAAGCACCTTTCAAACAAAATGTAAGTAAAGGTTTAGCTGTGCAATTAGAATACTAAAATGTATGAGATGTTCCAGGTGCAAGGGGCTGGGACAAGCCGAGACACAGGAGAGGAGACAGCAGGTCATGAGGAGACACGAATAGGTTCACCTTGGGCATTCTGAATGTGAGATAGTGAGGAAGTATCAACATACTAAGATACAGAAGGAATTTACTAGATGTGGGATGGGATGCCAGCAGAGAGACGTTGAGATAAAAGTGTCAACGTCATCTACGCAGACCTTAGGAGAGACTTTGGAGAAAGATTAGCAAAGATCCACAGACCAAGCCTTGGTGATCTTCCAGTGAGACATTTTAAAAGAGCTATTATGAACGGAAAAGCAACGGCAAACCCAGGAGTCCAGAAGAGGTGCAGGAGTATCACTGAAGTCTAAGGGTATTTGTTATGTATAGATCCAGCTGACACCATCATCTTTGCCATCCTCTGAAAGTTTTTGTAAGCAATACTAATACTCAATCTATATATATATAAAAGCCTAAGCAACCCAACGACTGAACGACCAAACGACTGGTTAAACAGTTGCTATGACGCGCAATGACCAGGGGCAGACACTCAGTCCAGGAGCTGTCCCCTGGTGGTCAGTGCACTCCCACAGCAGGGGCGCTGCTCAGCTGACTGACCCATCCCGGTGGCTCACCAGCCCAGCAGCAGCCACTCACTCCCTAAGTAGTCCTGCAGGTCCAATCTTCAGAGAATGGCCCAGGCACCAATGGACTGGCACCACCAGCATGATCCCGACAGCGCCGCTGGCCTCCTGGAAGTCAGCCGTGGGCACTGTGGCTGCTTCCCCTCTCTAGATGCTCTGCAAGGAAGAAACAATATAAAAGTGCCTGCCAGGTGGCTCCCAACAACCAGCTCGAATGTCAGTGGGATAGATCCAGGTCCTGGACCGGCAAAGACATCCCACTGCCTTCCCAGAAGGTCAATCGCATCCCAGTCCCCCACCCCCTTCGAGATGGGTACCAGATGGAGGACTCATGGCTGGTGAGTGCCACTGTTGCAGCATGAGCCTCTCCCAATCGGGACTGACTGGGTGCGAGCCCACGGCAGGTGCAGCGAGGCTGGGATGAGCAGGAGCGGCAGGTAGGAGTGGCAGGCAGCGTTGGACTGCTGGTTTCAACCTGATCCCCACAGGCCACCTTGAGGGACCCCACTTGTGCACTAATTCATGCACCGGGCCTCTAGTCTATATATATAAAAGCCTAAGCGACCAAACAACCGAACGACCAAAAGACAGGTCAACCGGTCACTATGATGCACACTGACCACCACAGGGCAGACACTCAATGCAGGAGCTGCCCCCTGGTTGTCAGAGCACTCCCACAGCCAATCTCCCGCAGCCAGCCAACCTCTCGCGGCCAGCTGGCCAACCTCCTGCAGTCCCTCCCCCCACTTGCTCCCCCATTTGTTGTGATTGGGGGGCTGGCTGGTCAACCTCCTGCGATGCCTCCCCCTAGCCAGCCAACCCTTCATGGGCTGGCCAGCCCCCCCGCCCGAGCTGGCTGGCCCTGATCAGGGGTTGGGGGGGTGGATGGCTAACCTCCACAGTCCCTCCTCCTGGCTGGCTGGCCCCTCCGATTGGCCCCGATTGGGGGGGTCCCCGCCGGCCAATCTCCCGCAGTCCCTCCCCCTGGCTGGCCGACCCTCCCCAACCCCGATCAGCTCCGATCGCCAGCCAGGCCAAGGGACCCCACCCATGCACAGATTCGTGCACTGGGCCTCTAGTAGTAATATAAAAACAGAGCAGTTACACATAATCATAGAGTAACTAGTCTATGTACCAACATGTGAAAATCAGTTTGCACAGCGAGGACTGCCATTACTTTGATCATCTTCAAGTGCTCAAATGTGTTCTAGGGTCGCATGAAACCATCAATCCTAAGCAATCTGTGTCCAGCCCATGTGGCCTCTGTCAAAAATGGAAGACGGTTATGATTCATTTTTCATTGTTTCAAGGCTCCGAGGAAAATCTGGTACAACTTTATCACTTCTCTGTACGGTGAAATTCCAGAGTCTGGTATCTCACATCCGGTTGACCTCTGCTCAGAGAAGGCACAATTTTAAACACAATGCTCGATCTAGAAGGTCGACAGAAGTTCTCCACGCTGTGAGCAGTCCCAAGGCCCCTGGGTTTCCTACGATGTGGAAAAAAGATACTAAATTTTGGAGAATCCCTAATTTGTTCAAACACAAATTAATTTTTCTGTTTCCCATAAACTGGCATGGTTACCAATTTCTGCATAAAGGAAATCTAGCAGAGTAACTGAAGAAGATGTGACCTTCAGAGTATGTTCATCTTCCATTTAACTCTGAAGTACCTTTGATCTCATCTGACACTCAAGATTGGCCACAGGTGCTGCAATGACTTCCCCTGAAGCCACAAGGAGACTGCACGACAGTGAGCTGAGGGCGCCTGGATCCCACATGCATTCCTGGGGCCTGACTGAATGGTGACACACATACAGCTCACAGGTCCCAGGCTTGGGCTTTGTCAGATGCACCCTGTCTGATTCATCTCTTCGTGCCAACAGTAACGACATTAAAGTCTGAAGGTTTATTTTTCCCTTTTGTAGTACATGCAAATGATTCTTGCACGGCATTACAAAACTAAGTCCAGCAACTCCAACAGAGAAAACTGAGAGCTATATTGATAGCTTTGTAATTTGGTGTATACTAAGAGTCACATTTATATTCTTATGTAGTAAGTTTCTGAAATGTTTAATTATTTTAGAACTACAGGCCCGGTGAATGAAATTTGTGCATGGCGGGGTGTCCCTCAGTCTGGCCTGCACCCTCTCCAACCTGGGACCCCTCGGGGGATGTCCAACTGCTGGTTTAGACCCGATCCTGGGCCTAAACTGGCAGTCGGACATCCCTCTCACAATCTGGGACAGCTGGCTCCTAACCGCTCACCTGCCTGTCTGCCTGATTGCCCCTACCTGCTCCCCTGCTGGCCTGATCACAGCCTAACTGCTCCCCTGCTGGCCTGATTGCCCCCAACTGCCCTCCCCTGCTGGCCTGATTGCCTCTAACTGCTCTCCCCTGCTGGCCTGATCTCATCCATAACTGCTGGCTCCGAGCTGGCCTGATCGCCCCTAACTGCCTCTGCCTCAGAAGATGTCTGGAAGATGTCCAGTCGACCCAGTCTAATTAGCATATTACCCTTTTATTAGTATAGATCCGTGGTCAGAAAACTGTAGCACACAAGCCACATGCAGCTCTTTGGCCCCTTGAGTGTGGCTCTTCCTAAGCCTTAGGAGTACCCTAATTAAATTAATAACAATGAACCTACCTATATAGTTTAAGTTTAAAAAATTTGGCTCTCAAAAGAAATTTCAATCGTTGTACTATTGATATTTGGCTCTGTTGACTAATGAGTTTGCCAACCACTTGTATAGATCCTGCATTTGACCCTCCTGGACACCACATAAACAAGCTCTAAATTTTTCATTCCAATAATTCTCAGCAAACTAAGTTATCTAATGTTACATAAAGAGAAATTTCATACTTTTCTAGCTCATTCTCACAGGAGATAACCACAAAAGATCAGTATCTATATATATAAAGCCCTAATATGCAAATAGATCAAACAGCAGAACACTGAACAACCAGTCACTATGATGTGTGCTGACCAACAGGGGGTGCACGGGGAGCATGGTGGGTGTTGGCTGTGGCGGGATGGTGGAGCAGGTGAACAGGGGCACCAGACCAAAGCAGGGCGCTGGTTGATGTCATTGGGGTGAGCCTCTGGTGGTTACTGAAAATTCTTTGCTCCTGGGTGACCAGCACTCACACCTGCTGCTGGCGCTGGCCCCGCTCGCACCCACAGCTGGTGCTGGAGCCATTGCTCACACCCGCTGCCAGTGCCTGGCGCTGGTCCTGATCACTCAGTGCTGTCAGCAGGTGCAAGCAGCGGCTGCCGGCCCTGATCACCCTGCCCCTGCTCCTGAGGGGTGATGGGGTCAGCAGTTGCCTCTCGCACCCGCTGACAGCATCAGCCCCACTCACACCCACTGCTGGCGCTGGCCCCAATCACTCTATGCTGTCAGCAGGTGTGAGCGGGGCTGGTGCCAACAGTATGTGGGAGTGGTGGCAGCAGTAGCAGGGCTTCAGGCAGAGAGGGGACCAGGGTCCATGGTGGGAAGTGCTGGGTGGGGGCACGGAGGATGGGCCGAGACCCGCCCCTGTGCCCACCACAGCCTTGCGGCCCACAGTTCCTGCCCAGTCCAACTACTTTCCAAAATGAAAACAAAATCCTGTGTGGTCCATGTGCCAGGCCCACGAGCTACTTTTGTAGGCCAATGAGATAATCAAGACAAAGGGACTATTTTATTCATTTCACAAAATACCACTTCCTGGTGAATTCCGATAATTTATAGGGTAGAGCCTTCTTGAGTGGGATTAATGCCCTTATAAGAAGGTTGCCGGATTTCCCTCTCCACTTCCCCACGGAGGACACACTGAGATGTCTTCCACCTGGAGGGAGGCCCTCGCCCCACCATATGGGTACCTGGCCTTGGATTTCCAGCCTCCAGAACTCTCAGAAAGAAATTCTGTTGTTTATATGCCACCCAGTCTGTGGTATTTAGTGCAGCAGCCCGAGCAGACTGAAAGAGGGCCACACAACAAGTTAAAAAAGAAAGTGAGCTGAGACATGAATGCAGTGTTTGCCAATGATTCAGCTTCCATGGAAGGCCGCCCGTCAGCAAAGCCAAGGTCATAGAAGGTGAGGACATGCACATACAGAACGAAAGTTGTTGTTTTCTAAGTTCACACTGTCGGCAACATTAGATTCTAAGAATATAGTTTCGTGGACTGCTATGGTGCAATGACTATAAATACATTGTACATAAAACAAGGTAAAATAACGGGGGGAGGGGATCCTTAAAATTGTTCAGTCTCCTGTTTTCCAAAGTGATGGCAACCCTACTTCTGTTTGATGAGAGGCGTTGCTATGTTGCAATTTTTGTTTCCTTGAATGGCAAACGAAAGGTACTGCTAGTCATTAGAGCTGGTGTTGACATTCCCTGAATTAATCATTTTCCTCTCACAGAGCTAGAAAGAAATTATGGTCTTTCATTGCCATATGCCTACTCATCACTCACAAGACAGATTGTTTTTTTGAAAATACTTTAATACAGCATTCTCCTGATACAAATAATAATACTATAATGAAATATATGCATTCTTGAAAAAAATCCTTACTTTTTGAAAACTCAGGCACTAAAATATATCTGAGCTTAGGGAAGAATAGGCTGGTGCAGATCAGTCATAATGTATACAAGTTTGTGACTGCAGTCCAACTCAAAATAAGAACGAATTTAAAATAGTAACACCATAAAAATTTAAAACATTAAATTAAAAATATTGACACCATTGAAAAACCTGCTGGATTCCTAATATCTGAAGCGATGGTCCCAGGGCATCACCTGGAACGCTGTTAGAAACACGGGCTGCCCCGGCCACTGAAGCAGGACTCGGGCAGGCCCGCATCCGGTGTACCGCGCCTTCCAGGGGAGTGTAGTGTAGGTTAGCGAGCGAGTCACTTACTAAGTGATGGGTGTCACTTGTGCCGGCGGCTGCCTCGGAGCTGCCTGCGGAGTGACCCACGCGGCAGGGGCAGGTATGGGGGAAGCAGCCGGTGGCTCAGAAATGCCATCCTCTAGGGAAGCCTGGAACCCAGTTTTCAGTCCGCACTGATGACCCACAGAGACTGACTGAAAAAAAGTGAGTTAAGAGCACGGGTCTGGGAGGAAGAACGTGAGTGGCCACGCTGTCCGAGCGCACGTCTGCGCAGCCTTGCAGAACACACTGGGCTCACGGATGATGTCATGCCACTTCCAGCAGCACAGGCACGTGTCACCAGCCGCCTTTCCCACAGCTGCCATGAGGCTACTCAAGATGACGGCGCAGTGGAAGCACCCCTGCCCCAGGGCCCGGCTGCATGCTGGCATCACTGCCCGCTGACCTACACTGCACGCTGACCTTCACTGCGCACTGACCTACACTGCACGCTGACGTCACTGCCTGCGGATGTCCCTGTGTGCTGCGGCAGCGGCAGCCGGCCTTACAGGCGTCTAGGGCACTTAGAGACGCTACAGCCTGGCCTCACCTGCCGGGAGCTCCCACAGCCCGCCCCCTTTCTTACCTGGTGTGGCCACGGGGCGTCCCTGAGGTTCTGAGGATGGTAAGGTGCCCTTGGCCACCGCCATTAGGAAACAGTGAAGGAAAACAGGCCTGACTCACAGGAGGGAGTGGGTCGGCAGCAGGGGCAGCCTGGTCCTCCTTAGGTGCATGTGCGGAGGTCCCAGCCCCTCCTTGGTGAGCCCCAGGTGTGGGCGGGACCAGCGGCCCAGGTGGTGAGTGTGGCCAGAGCCCACCTGGTCCAGCAGGGGTGCGTGTGGAGGGGGGAGGCAGCGGCCCAGGTGGTGAGAGTGGCCGTGCCCACCTGATCCAGCGGGGGTGGGGGGTGGAGAACAAGACACACCTCAGCAACAACTGTGGCCACTGTGGAAGGGATGCGAACCTGAAGAGGCTTCAGGAGGAAGGGCCTGGGCACCCAGGACGGTAACTACTTCCCTCAGCAGACTCTGCAGGTCACTGTCCCTCAAACCCGGCAGGGCCCGAGGTCAGACGCACTGACTAGCGCCCCTGCCTAGCTGGGCGGGAGTCCCGGTGAGGAGGAGGCACTCCCCTCCCTTCTTGGGAACAGACCAGGCAGTGGCGCCAGCTCCCCCTCCGGAAGCCTGGTGCCGCCCAGCTCTGGCTTAACCACTCTGCCTCCTTCGTGCCCTGCGGCAGGACTATGGGCAGCCCAGACCCACACCTCCTCAGCTTCTGAGCATCTGAATCTGAGTCTCACTTTCACTACCTTTCACCATCCGTGTGATGGAGGAGACTGTGCTGAAGGCTCACCTTCAAAGAAGACAATTGTCTCCTCAGTAATAACATATTTTTAAAACACATGCCCGGTGTCAGTGTGCATGCAGTTGAATTAGCCTATCTTCTACAATTTTACTATTATCCTATAGAGGGGTTAATGACATAGGGAGGAAAAAGTATTCAAGGCACTAAGAAATGAAGAGATCGATTATTTTCAGTTCATTTAAAAGTATTGCCTAAAAGCAGGAACTAGACTATAATTTAAGAACAAATTGTAATAACAAATTAAAATCAGTGTGTGTGTTTTCCTGGCTTATGTACTATACTCTGTCCACCGGCTATTCAGCTAATCCGAGTTAATGTAATAATATGAAATTAAGGTAAGAATTATGTTGCGAGTCATGAATCTGTTTCAGGAGATTGTAGCATTGTAACTTAATCAATTGTATTAGACTAGTTTTAAGAAAGTTTGGAAAACCCATGTAATATGTTGTGGGATAAGCAGAGTCAGCATGAATTTAGAAGTATACTGTGACACTTACGCTAAGAATAAATCATGGAATATTAACAAATTAAAAAAACACAATGACTACAATTAGGGCATCTAAAGGGGGTGCTTTTTACCTTAGTGACTACAATCAGTATGCAAAGTATGAGGGTTTTTATAAAGAAAAAAATACACAGCGATTATCTATTTAGACAAAAAAACCCACAAATAAACACTAGAAATTTTAATTTAAAAAGAAAGCATTTATTTTTTTCTGAACATTAAACCTAAACAATGACCATAGATAACAGTCCTAATTTAATAGTAAAATAACTCTTGATTTACATGTAAATTTAAGACATGTGATTTCTCACCATTTCTAACAGAAATAAATTGTAAGATCAATAAGTTCAATACACACCTATTAGAATACCTTTCAAGTCTTTCAAACCATGGGATAGAGGCAATATGTTTTCTGATCTCATGAAACCAGTTCCCTGTTTTATAATACTAGGGGCCTGGTGCACAAAATTCATGTACTGGGGGCGTCCCTCAGCCCAGCCTGCCCCCCCTCACATACTGGGAGCCCTCAGGCGATGTCCTACTGACGGCTTAGACCCGCTCCCTGCTCCTTTTGGAGAGCGAACTTAAGCTGCAGTCTGGCCTCCCTTTGTGGGAGGTGACCGGGCTGATCAGGGGAAGGCACCAGCCCCATCACTCCGCTGCTGCAGCCACTGCCAGTCACTGCAGCCACCAAGGTGTTTCCATCAACATGGACTCCAGTCCCTTCACCATGAAAAAATGACAACTTTCTTTAGGCATTTTCAAGATGTGTCTTTCATAGGATATGATATTTCTTTCTTTCTTTCTTTTTTTTTATCCTCACCTGAGGATATGTTTCCATTGATTTTTAGAGAATGTGGAAGAGAAAGGGGAAGACAGAGAGAAACATCAAAGTGAGAGGGACACTCTGATTGGTTGCCTCCTGCATGAGCCCTGACCTGGGCCCCAGCCAGGGAGGAGCCTGCAACCTAGGTACATGCCCTTAGTCAGAATTGAACCCAGACCTTGAGGTCAGCAGGCCGAGGCATTATCCACTGAACCAAACCAGTTAGGACAGGATATGACATTTCTTAGCCTTCCAGCAGCGGACCTTCGTGGTTTTTTTTTCGCCAGGAGTGTGGTGAAAAACCCTAGATCACCTTTATGGATTCTTATTACCCAAGTTACTAAGAATATTACCAGTGGCATACAGGAAGCTTAGCCAATGAGTGGTCAGAAAAGGTGTTTCCTCTGTAGTTCACTCCCTTTGCCGGCTCCACCCCTGCCCCTCCAATCCAGGGTCTACCCCTACCCAGGCCTATAGCCTCTGGCCATCAACAACTCCGCCCCTGCCCAGACCCCTGCGATTGCCGGCTCCACCCCTGCCCAGGCTTGCAGCCACTGGCCAAGGCTGCAGCCTGGGCAGGGGATCCCCAGGCACCTCTGATTGCCGGCTCCTCCCCTGCCCCACTGCAGCCGCTAGCCAAGGCTGCAGGCCTGGGCAGGGACCCCCAAACCCCTGCGATTGCCAGCTTTGTCCCTGCCCAGGCCCCTGCAATCGCCGGCTCCACCCCTGCCCAGGCTTGCAGCCTCTGGCTGAGGCTACAGGCCTGGGCAGGGGACCCCCAGGACCCTCCAATTGCCAGCTCCGCCCCTGCTCCACTGCAGCCTCTGGCCGAGGCTACAGGCCTTGGCAGAGGACCCCCTGACCCCTGCGATTGCCATCTCTGCCCCTGCCCAGGCTTGCAGCCTGTGGCCAAGGCTTCAGGCCTGGGCAGGGGACCCCCAGACCCCTGTCTGCCCCTCCCCCACTTCAGCCTCTGGCCAAGGTTGCAGGCCTGGGCTGGGGACCACCAGGCCCCTCCAATCACCAGCTTCAAGAGCCCAGGCCCTTGCGATCGCCAGCTCTACCCCTGCCCAGGTCCCTTCCCAGGCCTGCAGCCTCTGGCCAAAACTGCAGGCCTGGGCAGGGGACCCACAGACCCCTGCGATCACTGGCTCCACCCCTGCCCAGGCCCCTGCGATCGCCGGCTCCACCCCTGCCCAGGCTTGCAGCCTCTGGTGGAGGCTACAGGCCTGGGCAGGCGACCTCCAGGCCCCTCTGATCACTGTCTCCGCCCCTGCCCAGGCCCCTCCAATCACCGGCTCCACAGAGCTCAGGCCCCTGCAATCGCTGGCTCCCCCCAACCCAGGCCTGCAGCCTCTGGTCGAGGTTGCAGGCCTGGGCAGGG
Organism: Myotis nattereri; assembly: GCF_964212035.1. NCBI lineage: Eukaryota > Metazoa > Chordata > Mammalia > Chiroptera > Vespertilionidae > Myotis > Myotis nattereri. The sequence continues at coordinate 52,466,270 of NC_138092.1, forward strand.
GACCCCCAGCCTTCTCTAATCACTGGCTTCATCCCTGCCCAGGACTGAGGCCTCTGTCCCAGGCCTTGTGCCTGGGTAGGCAACCCCCAGACCCCTCTGATCACCAGCTCTGTCCCTGTCCCCTCCGATAGCCAGCTCTGCCTCTGCCCAGGCCCCTCCGATTGCCTGCTCCACCCCTTGCCCCCCCTGCCTCCCCCACCACCTGCCTGGCCAACAGGCCTGGACACTTCAGTGGCGGGGCCGAGGGGACTGGGTGCCGCCATCTTGCAGCTATGGGCATGGCCATCTTTGTGGTGGAGTGATGGAGTGATGACTAATTTGAATATTACTCTTTTATTACATAGGATAAGTAGTAGATGCAAAAACAAACAAACAAAACCAACACTCTTGGGTTGTAAAGAGTGACTTAGGAAATTAATTAAAATTTTATATTTTAATTTATGTCAATTTACTAATCTAAATGTTTACACTTGAGCTCTCCATTTGCTGGAGAGAATTACAGGAAAATGGGGCAAATATTATTCTAATAAAGATGTTGCTGGCAGCCTTTTAGAATACAGGGTAAATCCTGTACAAACAAAATAAACTTTAACATAAAAAGTACAGAGGAAACACCAAATGGCAGCCAAATAGATAGACATGTCCCAAGAAGCCTTATCCTGCAGTAGATAGAAGGAGCATCTAAATCAAATAACATCCACCCAGAATTGGCGAAGTAGAACAGCTGATGAGACCATTTGCAGCCGGGAAGGGCAGAGGATGCCTGGAGAATGGTAGGATTCAGGATCTGGGCTGAAGAGCGTTGTGAGACCTCCGAACTGAGAGGGTCAGAAGGAAACCACGCAGCACCAAGTCCGTGTGCCCTGGGGACAGGTGTAACATCCGACTGAAAGCAAATCCACAGAGCTGCTGGCGGCAGGGGTTCTAGATCTAAGTCCACAGCCACAAGAGGCTGAGCCCAGAGGGGCAGCCTGAAGAGCTGCCCAAGCCACTCGGTGCTGGAAGGAGAGTGACTCGCAGTGGCACAGTTGTTTCCCTTTTCGGTCTTTGCTTTTATTTGCTAAACCCAGTTCATAGGACCTTTCAAATACAGACACTCACCCGTGGCTGAGGTGCAGGTGGAGGTGTGGACTTGTGGAGTTGGGGAGAAGCTGTGGAGAAGAACAGGTCAGGGAGAGGTGACGAGGAGTCCGGCACAGGGACATTCCTGACACTCTTGACCTAAGCAGCCATTTTCTCCGGAAGAGCTAGCCCCTCCCAGCAGTCTCCAGACAACCAATACAACCACACCCAGACTACACCCTGAGTGGTACAAAGGACACAAGAAATCTAAATAGCCCCTAAGAGCCCTCAGGGACTGGGTTGAAGATAGTTTGTTCAGTCCTGGAAATTAATATAGCAACCTCCTAAACTATAGTCCTGTCAGAAACAGCTGCTTGAAAGATTAAGATTGACAGTGGGCAGACAGGCTAAGTGGGAAGATTGGCCCCGCCTGCTGGCAGTCAAAGAGGTAGAAATAGACACAAACAGAGGAGTGGTGGAAGCTTGGAACTTCAACACAGTGCTGACTACCTAATGGGAAACTGAGAACTGGCAGACAGTACAGAAGAGTGGGATATTGAACCAGCCCCCATGAGGCCTTAAAACTTGGCTGAAACAAATGACACTTCACTTTTTTTAAAATTTTTTTCTCTTTATTTTCTTTGTGTTTCTGTTTTTCTAAAAAAAATTTTTCACTTTTTTTCTTTCTATTTTTTAAATGTTATTTTATCTTATTTTTTTAATTTTATCTTTTAATTTTTTCCATTCTCTTTCTTTTCTTCTTATCCACTTATCCTCTTTCTACCTCCTCTATACTTAACTGAGCTCCTCCCCATATTCATTCAATTCCTTAACCTTAATTTCTGTATATAAGCTCTGACTCTACAGATTCTGCCCCACCCTCTTTTCTGGGTGTCTGTGGTGTTTTCTCTCTCTATATATATATATTTCTTTTCTTCCTTTTTATTCTTTTTCTTTTCTCTCTTACCATTTTTTCTTTCCTTGATATCATTTTTGCTCTCTTTTTTTCTCCCCTAATTCTCTTTCTCTGGTGGTCACTTATACTGGGGTTATCAGTATCATGAATATATTTGTGTTTTGTTTCCCCTTTGTGTTGTGTCTTGTCAAGTTATATTTTGTGCTTTTTTGTCAACGTGGTAGAGAGTGAGCCACATAACCAGACACACTGAGAGGAGACTCGATCCATGAATGGGACAAGAACATTCAAGATACAACTACACCAAAAGAACCCAAATATCCCAAGTAAGGGGCATACCTAGATTACCTAGCCCAGAAGACTGGAGAGATTGCACCACTAGGTCCCACAAAACATCTATACATAAGAAAACCTCAAAAAATCTGCGTGGCATAGCAGTTTGATCTAGTACATAGAAACGATCACAAAGGAACAGCAAAAATGGGTAGACAAAGAAACAACCCCATTCAAAAGAAATGGAGGAATCACAAGAAAAAGAAATAAATGAAATGGAGGCAGGCATTTTGTCAGAGATAGAATTCAGAGCAATGGTTATAAGTACACTGAAAAGGATGGAAGACAAATTCAACAACAGGTGTAAGATCAAGGGGAAATGAAGAAGAATCAAGAGGAAATGATGAATGACATAGACACAATAAAGAACACAATGGAAAGTTTCAACAGTAGACTAGAAGAAGCTGAGGACCGCATGAGTGAGTTAGAAAACAGGGTAGAAAAAACCACCCGAGCACAGCAGCAACTGCAAAGAAAACTTAAAAAGCAGAGGAGAGCCTAAGGGAACTTTGGGACAACATGAAATGAAACACCCAAATAATAGGGGTGCCAGAAGGAAAGGAAGTGGAGCAAGGAATAGAAAACCTGTTTGAAGAAAGAATGACAGGAAACTTCCCTGATGTTGGGAAGAAAAAGTCACACAAGTCCAAGAAGCACAGAGTACCAAACCAGACGAACCCAAAAAGACCTACACCAAGACACATTATAATTAAATTGGCAAACATTAATGACAAAGAATTTTAAAGGCTGCCAGAGAGAGACAGAAAATTATCTAAGTTATCTACAAGGGATCTCCTATTAGAATATCAACTGATTTCTCAACAGAAACACATCAGGTCAGAAGGGAATAGAAGGAAATATACAAATTGAAGCAAGGGACTGAATCCAAGAATACTATACAATGAAGGCTATGATTCAAAATTGAAGGTGAAATCAGGCTTCAAAGATAAAAAAGAGCTAAGGGTTAATGCCAAGCCAGCAATGCAAGAAATGCTAAAAGGACTGGGGTAAAAAGAAGAAATAGGGAAGAAGGAACACAGGCATAAAGAATAAAAACGGTGACAAACAAGTACCTATCAATAATAACTTTAAATGTAAATGGATTAAATACTCCAATCAAAAGACATAGGGTAGCTGAATGGGTAAGAAACCATGACCCATATACTTTCTATCGACAAGAGACCCACCTCAGAACAAATGACCCACACAGACTGATAGTGAAGGACTGGAAAAACTTTTTTAGGCAAATAGAAAGGGGAAAAAGCTGGGGTAGCAATACTTATATCTGACAGAATAGACCTGAAAGTGAAGGCCATAACAAGAGATATAAAGGGCCACTTCATAATACTAAAGAGAGCAATTCAACAAGAAGCTATAACTCTGGTAAACAAAAATGCACCCAATATAGGAGCGCCCAAATACATAAAAAACTTCTGGAAGATATCAAGGGAGAGTAAAGAGCAATACAATCATATTAGAGGACTTAATACTTAATTGACACCACTGGATAAATCCTCTAGACAAAAAATGAGCAAAGAAACAGCAATCCTAAATGATTCACTAGATCAGATGGACTTAATTGACATCTTCAGAACATTTCACCCCAAAGCTACAGAATACACATTCTTCTCAAGTGCACAGGAGACATTTTCAAAGGTAGACCACATATTAGAACACAGGCAAAGTCTCTTCAAATTCAAGAAGATAGAAATCATACCAAGCACCATCTCAGACCACAATGGCATAAAATTAGAAATCAACTACAATAAAAACAATGATTAAAAAAAATCAAACATTTGGAGGCTAAATAGCATACTATTAAACAATGATTGGGTTACCAATGAGATCAAAGAAGAAATAAAAAGCTTCCTGGGAACAAATGACACTGAAAACACAACAATCCAAAATCTATGGGACATAGTCCTGAGAGGGAAGTTCATATCTCTACAGGCCTACCTCAAAAAAAAATAATGGTAATAAATTATCTAACCCTGCAACTTAAAGAATTAGAAAGAGAGCAACAAGAAAAGCCCAGAGTAAGCAGAAGGAAGGAAATAATGAAGATCAGAGTGGAAATAAATGACATAGAGACCAAAATAACAATACAAATGATCAATAAAATCAAGAGCTGGTTCTTTGAAAGGATAAACAAGATTGATGAACCTCTTACCAGGCTCACCAAGAAACAGAGAGAGAACCCAAATAAACAAAACCAGAAATGAAAGAGTTGAAGTAACAACTGACCCCACAGACATACAAAGGAGTGTTAAAAAAAAAATACTATGAACAACTTTATTCCAACAAACTGGTCAACCTTGAAGAAATGTACATATTCCTAGAAAAATACGGCCTTCCAAAACTCAATTAGGAAGAATAAAAACACCTGAATAGGCTGATAACTATTGATGAAATTGAAACAGCAATGAAAAAACTTCCAGCAAACAAAAGCCCTGGACCCGATGGCTTCACAGGGGAGTTTTACCAAACATTTAAAGAAGAACTAAAACCTACCCTTCTCAGACTATTCCAAAAAATTCAAGAGGAAGGAACACTTCCAAGCTCTTTCAATGAAGCCAGCATTACCCTAAATTCAAAACCAGATAAAGACACTACAAAGAAAGAGAATTACAGGTCAATATTCCTGATGAACATGGATGCTAAAATCCTCAACAAAATTCTAGCAAATCTGATCCAGCATTACATTAGAAAGATCATACACCATGACCAAGTGGGACTCATTCCAGGGATGCAAAGCTGATACAATATCCACAAATCAATAAACGTGATACATCACATAAACAAATTGAGGGAGAAAAATCACATAATCATATCAATTGAGCAGAAAAGGCACTTGGCAAAATCCAACACCCTTTCCTGATAAAAACTCTCAGCAAAGTGGGCATAGAAGGATGATTCCTCACCATAATAAAAGCCTACAGCCAACATCATTCTCAATGGGCAAAACCTAAACCCATCCCCGCTAAGAACAAGAACCAAACAGAGATGCTCACTTTCACCACTCCTTTTCGACATAATATTGGAAGGGCTAGTCACAGCGATTAGAAATGAAGAAGAAATAAAATGCATCCAAATTGGTAAAGAATTAAAACTGTCATTATTCACATATGACATGATATTGTACATAGAAAAACCTAAAGACTCCATAAAAAAACTACTAGACTTAGTAAATGAATTTGGCAATGTACAGGATACAAAATGAACACCCAGAAATCTATGGCTTTTTTATACACCAATAATGAACTCACAGAGAGAGAAACTAAAAAAACAATCCCGTTATCATTGCAACAAAAAAATTAAGATACCTAGGAATAAACTTAACCAAGGAAGTAAAGAATCTATAGTCAGAAAATTACAGGACGTTAAAAAAAGAGATAGAGGAAGACCTATACAAATGGAAGATTATACCATGTTAATTGATTGGAAGAATCAACATCATTAAAATATCCATACTACCCAAAGAAATCTATAGATTCAATGCAATCCCCATTAAATTACCAACTTCATATTTCACAGACCTAGAACAAACTCTCCAAAAATTCATATGAAATAAATTTAAAAAGGACCCTGAATAGCTGCAACAATCCTGAGAAAGAAGAACAAAGTTGGAGGGATCACAATACCAGATATCAAGCTATATTACAAAGCCACTGTTCTCAAAACTGCCTGGTACTGGCACAAGAACAAACATATAGACAAATGGAACTGAACAGATAACCCAGAAATCGACCCAATCCATTATGCACAATTAATATTTGACAAAGGAGGCAAGAGCATACAATGGAGTCAAGACAGTCTCTTCAATAAATGGTGTTGGGAAAATTGTACAGATACATGCAAAAAAATGAAACTAGACCACCAACTTACACCATACACAAAAATAAACTCAAAATGGATAAAGAACTTAAATGTAAGATAGGAAACCATAAAAATCTTAGAAAAATCCATGGGCAGCAAAATATCAGACATATGTCGTAGAAATATCTTTACAGCTCCTAGGACAATGGAAACTAAGAGAAAATAAACAAATGGGACTACATCAAAATAAAAAGCTTCTGCACAGCAAAAGAAATCATCAACAAAACAAGAAAGCCCACTGCATGGGAGAACATATTTGCCAATGTTATCTTCAGTAAGGGCTTAATCTCCAACATTTACAGGGAACTCATACAACTTAACAAAAGGAAGATAAACAATCCTATCAAAAAATGGACAAAGGACCTAAATAGATGCTTTTTGAAAGAGGACATACCAAAGGCCAAGAGACATATGAAAACACTAGAGGCCCGGTGCATGAATTCCTGCATGGAGGGGGGCCCCTCTGGGTTACCTGTGGAGATCAGGCTAAAAGCCACAGTCCAACGCCACCTGCAGCTCCTACCTGCCACTCCTGCTCATCCTGGCCCCACTGTGCCTGCTGTGGGCTTACGCCCCATCAGTCCCAATCGGGAGAGGGTTGCACTGCCATAGCACCACTTGCCGGCTGTGAGCCCTGAGTCTGGAGCCCTCCTGAGGGGAGTGTCCTGTGGGGTTGGGCTGAAACTGGCTCTCCAACATCCCCTGAGGGGTCCCGAATTGCAAGAGGGTGCAGGCCAGGCCGAGGAACCCCACTGGTGCATGATTGGGCCATGGAGGGACCACAGAAGGGCTCCAGAGTGTGTCTGGCCCCATCTCGCCCAGTCCTGATCAGGGCCAATCGGGGCCAGCCAGCTGGGGAGGGACCACAGGAGGTTGGCCATCCAGGGAGGGACCACGGGAGGGCTCCAGGGTGTGTCTGGCCCATCTCACTGAGTCCCGATTGGCCAGAACCCAGCAGCAAGCTAACCTACTGATCGGAGCATCTGCCCCCGGTAGTCAGTACACATCATAGCGACTGGTCAACCTGTTGACTGTCTGCCCCCTGATGGTCAGTGCAGGTCATAGTGACTGGTCAACCAGTTGAATGTCTGCTTCTTGGTGGTCAGTGCACATCATAGTAAGCGGTTGAGTGGCCTTAGAAAATCATTAGCATATTACGCTTTGATTGGTTGAACAGTCAACTGGTCACCAGATGACTGGACACTTAGCATATTAGGCTTTTATTATATAGGAGGAGAGGCCCAGTTAACAAAATTCGTGTGGGGGTATGGTCCCTAAGCCTGACCAGCAATCAGGGCCATCTTCCCCAGCTGCCCAAAGCTGGCCCCGCCCCCTGCCGCCACCCACCCCTGGTTCCCTGTTTGGCTTTGGGCTATTGGAGCCTGTCAGCCAGGGAAAGGGATCAAGAGGTGTTCAGTGCACCTCATGGTGACTGGTCGAGTGTTTGTTCTGATCATTCCACTGTTAGGTCAATTTGCATCTTACCCTTTTATTATATACGATAGAGGCCCAGTGTACAGGTGGGGGCTGGCCGGCCTGCCCTGATGGAGGCTCCTGATTGGGGTGGGGGTCCCCACTGGGGAATGTGGACTGCCGGGGTGAGGGGCCGTGGTCATTCTGATCTCTGGTTGTTCTGATTGTTCCGCAGTTTCAGTCACTGGGCTTTTAATATATAGGATGCTCAAAGTCACTAATCCTCAGAGAGATGCAAATCAAAATGACAATGAGGTACCATCTCACACCTGTCAGAATGGCTATCATCAACAAATCAACAAACAACAAGTGCTGGCGAGGATGTGCAAAAAGAGGAACCCTTGTGCACTGCTGGTGGGAATGCAGACTGGTGCAGCCACTGTGGAGAACAGTATGGAGTTTCCTCAAAAAATTAAATATGGAACTGCATTTGACCCAGTGATCCCACTTCTAGGAATATATCCCCAGAAACCAGAAACATCAATCAGAAAGGATATATTTACCCCTATGTTCATAGCGGCATAATTCACCATAGCTAAGATTTGAAAACAGCCTAAATGCCATCAGCAGATGAGTGGATTAAAAATCTGCACAATGGAATACTATGCTACTGTAAAAGAGAAGGAACTCTTACCATTTGCAACAACATGGATGGACCTGGCGAGCATTATTGTAAGTGAAATAAGCCAGTCAGAGAAAGATAAACATCACATGATCTCACTCATTTGTGGAATATAATGAACAACAAAAACTGGTGAACAAAAATAGAACCAGAGTCATAGAAGCATGGAACAGACTGTCCAACCTATGAGTGAAGGGGGTGGATGGAGGCAAGAGATCAACCAAAGGACTTGTATGCAGGCATCTGAGCATAACCAATCGACATAGACAGTAGGAGGGTGAGGTCACGTGCTGGGAGGTGGGAGCAGCTGGAGAGAGGTCAATAGGGGGAAAAGGTGACTCATAACAATAACGAATTTAAATTAAAATAATAATAAATATATAAAGTACATTTGACGGGCTTGACTGTCAAACCCAACCCTGGGTCTTGTGAACGACCCACCTCAAATTAGTCCCTGACCTGGAAGTAGGCACTTTCATTACTACCTCACTGTCCATAACTTGTTCTCCCTCCATCAGTCACACAACAAAGGATGATGATTCCTTTTATCCTCCCCGCTCTCCAGAGCTGCCCGTGGTTTCCCAATGCAGTCACAGCCTCCAAAGCCTCGAGTAGGCAGTGCTGTGTTCCCTGTGAAGACAGACTCAGAGCCTTATGTGTAGACTTAGGAGTTGAGTTAGTCTCTGAACTTGGTGTGTTTGTTCTGCATTCCTATGCTTTCAGGATCAGAGTATCTCTTGTCACTTTTAAGGAAGAATATAGTTTAAAAGGACAAAAATAAGGGAAAAAGGACCTCTCACATACTCACTGCCACAGCCTCTCAGGTATATGGCTGCCGCCCACTGTCACATCTCAATGTTTCCTATGAAGTTTCTGCCTGGGAAATCCCTTCTTGGAAGCTCTGGGTGTGGTGGGAAGAGTCAGAACGCCTGTCGAGCACTCATCATGTGAATTCAATTTTACATAAAAGCAATTGGTACTGCAGCTGAGCAAGGCCTCCTGGGGACAGCTCGGGCGCTCTGCAGAATTGCCTGCCTGGCTGCAGCCCGGCCAGCGGGGCCAGCGGCCGGCAGCCAACAGCACTGTCACAGGCCACGGCGGAGAGCTGCCCACGTGGAGCTGGAAACGGGGTACTGGGATGAGATGATGGTTACGAGACAGGCTGCCCCTTCAGGTAAACATGGGGAGTCCTGGGGAAGTAGCCTCCTGGACACTGAGCTGGGGAAGCGCATGTGTGAAAGCAGCAGCAGCCTTCCCTTCTGTAACGTAGGGAGATGCGTGAAGGCACCTGCGCACATCTGCGGGAGGCAGGGCCCCCACCCTATGATCTCATGTATGTGACATCTGTGGCGTCACCTCCATTGTCCAGATGAGGAAACGGAGGCTTAGCCAGATTAAGGGATTTCTCTGAGTTTAAGCAGCGGTTAAAAAGGGTTCACATGCACGAACAAACACAGATTCCATCCATGCAGGTGTTTCTCCTTGTTTTCATGGTCCACTGTCATGTTTTGCAAGAAAAAGAGTATTATTTAGTTCTGCAGAATTTCGTTTATAATTTATTCCCTGGGGAGAAAGTGACTAAGTGGATGGTGTGATTTTAAGATTCTCAACTCCCCCAACTACCCACCATATGGGCCTCTGTAATCAGATATTTGATGTGAACAACCTGGGGTAGACATATCATAACACAGGTGTCAACGTAATGGTAGCACTTTGACCCTGACACTGCCCGACGACTGTCCTTATAGCCATGGCAGATCCAGGCTGCGAGAGGCGGGATCTTGTACAAGCTCACCTACAATTCTCCTTGCAGACTCGGGTAGCAATAGCATTTCAAATATCAAGTTCTTGTCTTTGCTTGATGCCATTTGGCCTTTCCTGCCAGTATTCTACAAAAATGTGATATCAGGTGCTCATATGTTGAGAATTTGGTGAATTCATAAATACCATTTAAGATTTTTAGCCCTGTTCTGGGAGTCCAGTAACAATCACTGTAGGGCCATAATGAAGTAAAGTTTGTTGATATATGCATAAGTAACAGGTTGGCTAGAATAATTCTTTACTCCTGAAGGTGGTTGTGACAGCTGTGACAACAGAAACTAATCATCCAGACTTAGCTCCTTGGAAACCATGTGTGGCTCAGAAGGGGTGTCCTGGGAGGATGGCAATGGGATCCTGAGTTACTGAGCCTTTCTCCCCAATCCCCTCCACCAGAGAGGCACTGGCTGTGCCTCGGATACCCACACAGCCATCTGAGCTCTCGGGCTTGGGGGATACCCTGCCCTGTGTCCGGGAGTGAGTGGAGGAACGTGCGGAGGGAACGGGTGTACCTGTCTGCTACAGTGGGTAGCTTCTCCCACTGCAACCCCCTGGGAGTTCTGCAGCCTGTGAGCACGCTGCTTGGAGGGGAGTGTCGCTGAGGCATGAAGCTGGAAAGAACCACCCTAGGCACTGACACCCCACAGGCGGAATGGCGGTTCCCTCGCTCATTCCCCACAGACCAAGCGGGTAATAATCTGCAAAGCTGCCAGAGGCTGTGACGACCTGCCACGAAGACTGGCTCTTGGTGATGCTGAGGGAACAGCAAACCAGGCAGCTGGCAAGGAGTGACAGCAACCTCAGGACCTGTGAGCAGCAGGAGGAAGCTCAAGATGAATGATCAAAATATTGGATCATTTGAAATAATGACAATCTCAAAGGAATGAGGAAAACATTTTTACTTGAAAAGTATGATTTGCAAATTTTAAAATTTAGAATTCCAGTTCCAGGAGAGATGTAAAGGGATTGAAGCTGGGCACAGCACAGGAAGGGCTGGACACCTTGTGAGATGCATGACTCAGCTACGAGGCCTTAGGTCAGTGGATTCCCACTCTGTGTCCAGCACGTTCATGTAGACACCTCCTAACTCAGGCAAGGACAGCAGTGGTGCCGATGCCTGTGGGTTGGTATTTTTATCTTTTGTGTCAGCATAGCTGCCAGCTCCCTGCTTCTTGCTCCAGCTCAGGCAGCGGCTCACTGATGAGCCGCATGACCTCTCTGCACTGCCTTTGAGCTACTCCAACACGTGGTCCTGTGAATGATCAGAAGAAAACACGAATCTCTTCTACTCCAACTTTGAGGAAGAAATCTCTGAAAATGTTCTCATGGAAAGAAACCCAAACAATGATTTAGAGCCAGGGGCCTATCATAACATACAGAATCATTTCAATTGCCAGATTATTCTGGCAGTTTCTGCTGACAAAAATAAATCTTTTTAACAGATCATTTATTTCATCGGTGTTCATCTCTCAGTGGTGTTTGAATATTTCCAGTATGTAAGGTCAAGTATACATGAGCCCAAGATAAGAATTTTCTTTATGTGTTCCAGATCCAAATTCTAATCAGAGATTCCATTTTATAAAATGCATGCCCGGACTGGCTCCGTAGCCAAAGTTTTATCTTGAAAATCAGGATAGAAAATCCAGAAAGTCTTGGCTGGCAGGCCTTGGCATTGTTTGTGGATGGAGGGGTGAGGCAGGAGGCACCCAGCTGGACTGGGCGCGTGGGCGTCTGCCCCGTTCTCAGCAGCCGCTGCCGGGACAGCACCTGCTCCTGCGTGAGGTGCGGGAGCAGCGGCAGGACAGTGCTGAGAGGACATGAGGAAACGGTGACTCTGCTTTAACTCACGCTGGTGCTTTCTTTTTGCCCCCCAAAAGCCAGGCATTGTTTTCTCCTAATTCTGGGGCAGAGGTGTTATAAAAGGGATGCTAGCAAGCATGAAACCTTAACCTGGGGATTCCTCTGACCAGGTCATAGGGCTGACTGTGGCTTCCCAGAGCCAAGTGCATTGGAACATGTGACTGCCCATTGTCCATCCCCGGAACTGTTTGGGGTTAAGTCAGGCCAACTTTGCTGTTCTACAGCCCTCTTAGAGTAGCCGATAAGGCAGGGGAAATGAGCTCATAAGCCAAACAAACAAACAAAAATATCAAACAACAACAAACATTTAATGAATGAAGATCATTTTGTCAACAGACAGAGAGAAGCTTTATAGATTATATCAGAAGTGTAAATATTAAAGCATAAAACTTGAGAACTTAGAATCAGCTGTAAAACATATGAAAATTAAGGGAAGGTATTACCAATCTAAACTATGAGTTAGAAACCATGGAACTGAAATATCAGATATGAAAAGTATGCAGGGTGGGACAAAAGTAGGTTTACAGTAATGAGAACGTGAAACAGAGTTTATCCTTATGTTATTGTTTATTCTTGTATTATATATTTTTCCATAAGAACAACCATAAACCTACCTTTGTTCACCCCAATACTAGTAGAAATAAATGATTTAGAACAAGAAGTAGAAAATAGTAGTAAACCTCCACTGATTTAAAAAATTGAATGCAATTCAAAAATTTTCATAAAGAAATACCTAAGCCTAAATAACTTTATTGAAACTCTATTAAACATTTAAGAAATTATACTAACCTTAAATTTTCAGAAAATAGGAAAAAAAAAAAAAAAGACTTCCTGATTCATTTTATGTGGCCAGCACAGCTATGATATCCAAATCTGAGTGTGACTTTATAATTAATGGTGAAATATTGCATGTTTTCCATCTATGATTGCAAACAAGGCGAAAAACATCTGCATGTCACATTGTACTGGAGGGTTTAGCTAGTGCACAAAGGCAAGCCAGAGGCATAATAAAGTTTGGAAAGAAAAATATTAAAACTTTATTTACAAATTATATGATTGTGTAAAGAGAAAATCTCCGTGAATCTACCCTGCAAAACCCACTACAACTGATAAGTGAATGTATCTTAATGTCAGCATACCAGACCAGCATACAAAAATCAGTATATTTTTCAATATTAGTAACAAATAATTAGGAAATACGTTTCAAAAATTACTATTTACAATAATATTTAAAATCAAATATTTATAAATAAATTTTAAAAACTTGTGCAAGACCTTACCCTGGAAAACATGAAACATTATTGGAAGTATTAAAGGTCTCTTATAAATAGAGAGCTATACCATATGCATGGATTAGATGAGTCAATAGTATTAAGATGTCAAATCTCTCCACATTGTTAATCTTGATGTAATCCCAATCAAAGTCTTTGTTGGCTTATTTGTAAAAATTTACAAGCTCATTCTAAATATTGCCCCCCTCTGGCAATCTCTCCTACCGTTAGGCATGCATCCACTCTGTAACCCAGAAAGTTGACCCTCAGGCATCTGTCCCAGAGGAATTGTAAACACAGCCTCCAAACAGCAACACATGTCCCCAGAAGATTATATAAAAACACCCTTTCGAAACACTGAAAACAGCTGAAATGATGTACAAATTTAAATTTCTAAATTTAGAAATGATTACAGTAATGTTTTAAAACTTTCACATTACACCTATACTCTCCAGGAATACATAGATATAACTATGAACACAGAATCCAAAATCATGCTTGTCACAAGTAGGAGGAGACAGAGGGTGGAGGGATGACATAATGACAGAGAGATCACCATGTTCTCAGTTTTGTGCACTAGATTTTTCTTAAAAACAGCCAACAAACAAATACATGAGCAAGAAGCTGCCCCTGGGCCAATCTTGAGAGCACCACAAATCTAGGATTGTGTTTTATTCAATCTGTGCATCTCAGGTTCACTGAGGAAAATGAACCACATTTAGTTATTCAAAATCTCTATTGTAGTGGATTGTGTTAGAAAGAAAATTTAACTTATGACTTTAAATAACTGACTATGTATCATTTCTGTGTGTTGCTATTGTCCATAGACTTCTCTATACTGGTGTGCCCAGGGTTTGATCTTTGGGGCAATGTATTCTCTCTGCTTGTTCTCATCTGTACAAAATACCTCGGAATTTGCCATTTCCAACCTAAATCTGTGTTCTGTGTCCCAGGGTCTAGCCTTCTTCATACAGCTGTAGACTGGACATGGACATCGAGGCGGCCCATGTACTTCCTCAGAGGGCGGAGGACGTGTACTTTTCACAGACTTATCCCCTTGCTCTACCCCAGTGCCTGACAGAGGGCAGGACATCAATAAATAGTTGCTGAAGGGATGACTATCTCAAACTCAGCAATCAAAGTTGTCCCACAGCATTCCTTACACACATGCGCTTCTTCCTCCTTTATTCTGAATGCCCTTCATTCTAAGAATGTAACCACATCCACCAAGAAACACAGTCCAGAAATCCAGACACCCCTTCACCAACTCCTCCATGGACTCTCGTTTCTAGATGCTGTCAAATTCATCCCTGCCTCCACATTCTCTGCTACTACCTCTTCAGCCCTTGTTGCTTCTCAGAAGATGACACTAAACTCCCAATTGGTTTTATGGCCTCAGCCCACCCACTTCAACATGCTCCCGTTCTCTTCCCAAACTTGCTAGCACGTTGAGGCCTCCTGTGCTAAATTAGAATGAGACAGCAGCTAAAAGATTGTGCATGTCCTGTGTCATAGGGGAAACATTGCCCTTGTATGTGCCAAAGACATTGCAGAAAGCTTTTAAAAAATTTTTATCTTTTATTTTTTAACCCTCAACTGAGGACATGTTTATTAATTTTTAGAGAGAGAATAAGGGGGAGAGAGAGAGAGATGTAAGAGAGAAACATTGATTGTGCCCCAACTGGGGATCAAACCCACAACTTATGTATGTGCCCTGACCGGGAATCAAACTTGCATCCCTTTGCTGTATGGGACCACACTCCAACCAGCTGAGCGCCCGGCCTGGGAACTTTAAAAATGTTTACAACTCTGCGCTCACCCATGTTCCCCAGTTTAGTCTCTCTTCTAAAATTATGTTGAGTGGGGGACGTGGACACACAAAGCAAGAGATGAGGGCTCTTGTTTTGTTGAAATTCAAATTGAGATGTGTCAAGATTTCATGCTTTCTCATGCAAATTTCAGAAACCCTAAATTACTCAGATTTCATTTACCACATGAAGAAAGTATGCGTTATTAACTATTCCAATTTCACTCTCTTCACAAAGGCTGACACTGTCCTGAGCACAAATTCACACATTGGGACATGAAAAAAGAAGAAACAGTGCACCTCCCAGAAGCTATGAAGCGACTCCAGCGAATTAAACTTCCCCAGGTCTTCCTAATAATTGTGAGTGCTGGAACTGTGGGAATTGGCTTCTGGCAACTGGTTTTAGCAGAATTTAGCTGGAGCCAAATTAGCCGCAATAGGAAAGCGCTACCCCAGCGGCTCTCCTACCAGAGGCATTGCTCTAGCTCAGTGGTTCTCAACCTTGGCTGCACATTAGAATCTGCTGGGAGCTGGTCCATCCTTGCTGTTTCAAGGGACCTGGCATATATGGCATACTGTTCTTAATATGTTTGCTCACCTTCTTGGCACTATGTGTTTTAACCAAGGTCACCTCTCTGAGAAAGGTTGTTTCCCCAGATAGGGATTTTCCCCTGAAGTTAGGGAGGGAATAAAACCCCTTAACTGAGTTCCAGGCGGGTAATTAATCACTTTAACTATGAACAATCATGCTTAAGCTACATAATCTTTACTCCCTGGAATGGAGATAAGAAACGCCCTAACCTTTGGAATAGAGATTGATAGGATTGAATCAACTGGAATAAATACAGATGTAACAAGACAACAGGACACAGAACCTAGACACAGAACCCACACAGAACCTAGAGACAGAAGAACTTCGCTGGAGAGAACATGGTAAAAGATCCTGGACAGAAACTGGCCACAGAACCTAGAGACAGAACCTAGCTAGAGAACCTGGCTGAAGAACCTAGAGACAGAACCTGGCTACAGAACCTGGATAGAACATGGCAAGAGAACCTGACTAGAACCTGGTGACTGAACCTGGCTGGAGAACCTGGACAGAACCTGGCTGGAGAACCTGGCTGGAGAACCTAGCAAGAGAATATGGACACAGAACCTGGCTGGAGATCCTAACCAGAACTTCGCTGGAGATCTTGACCAGAACTTGGCTAGAGATCCTGGCTAGGCTGCTGATCAACTGAACGCTGTCTCTGTGTCATTCCTTCTTCGCTGACTCCGTCCACACCTTTGGGGACCCCTGGACCTGCTGGGGTTGGACCCCGGCAAGAATCACCTGCGAATCTTTTTAAAAGCAAATGAGGCTCAGAAATCAGGATTTTTAAAAAGATTCCCAGGTGATTCTAATGTGCAGCCAAGGTTGAGAACCACTGCAATGGTATGCACAGCGCAGGGTGAAACCAGCCCCTCCCTGCAGGGACCAGGTGGGTGAAATCAGCCTGGAGAGGGCCTCCCTGCAGGGTGCCCTGGAAGCCAGCACAGACACCTGCCTCCCCACCTCAGGGGACCTGCATGTGGCTCTGCGCTAGGAAGGGAAGGTGGTGGTGCAGCGAGGCCCTCGGGCCACAGGAATGAAAACCCAGGTCCAAGAGGAGAAATGACATCCACTCTCTCTCACGCTGACCTTTGCAAGGTGCCCTCTGTGTACCTTCTCTGGGGAGGAAATTACCTTACACATGGGGCTTTTCCTTAAATTACATATTCAGTGTCTTTCAAAGAGTTCCCGGTCTTTTGCATGAGATTTCTTCCTATAAACAGAGTAGAACATCGTAAAGGTCGGCCTGTCAGGAAGAGCACACGGTGTTGAAATGGACAGAATGTTCTGGACGGCATGGCATTTACAGAAAAGGCGTGAAAATGGCATTTCAATCCCCCACCCCAGCTTCTCTGGTAGCGTCTTATGTGGGTGTGACATGAGGGCCATGGTTAATAACCAATTCTGAGACATGACCATTAAGGAAAGCCTGGACTTCATTCAGATGGGCAGAGCATTTCCTAATGTCCTTTCTTTCTCTGCTCGGACCCGAGCAGAACCCCACCTGGCACACTGATCATGTCCCCCGAGGCCCCTGGGGACGGACGGCTCTCAGGCTGCCCTTGATGTGGGTGACTGTCCATTTCAAGGAGTGTGGCTCAGGTGTTTACATCTTTCAACAGGAGCTTGTGTTGGTGTGTGTATGTGTGCGGGGGAGGTACACGTGTGTGGGGTGTGAATGGTGTGCATGTGTGTGGGGTGTGCGTGTATGTGTGTGAGGGCTGTATTTGTAATGTGTATGTGATGTGTGTATGTGGTAGGAGTGTGTGTGGTGTGTGTATATGGTGTCTGCAGGTGGGTGTGTGTGGTGCTGTATGTGTGGTGTATATGTATGGCTGTGTGTGCTCTGTGTATATGTATGCTATGTGTGGGGGGTGTGGGGTGCATGTGATACCATGTGTGTGACTGCATGTGTGTGGGCACCTCCTCCCTGTCAGGCACTGAACGGTGCTCCAGCTTCACCCTGGGCCTCCCAACTGCAGCCTGAGTCAACTCTTCCTCCCAGGAACCTGGCTCCTTTCCTGGCGACATGGTCAGGACCCCGGACGGAGCCCCGGGGCCCGGTCTCACCAGGGCGGTCTGTGTGTAGTCGGAGAAAGCTATCAGTCTGGCTCGGCAACGACCACGCCACCGGTGTTCCTCCCCAGTCAGGAAGCCCAGATGCATCAAGTGTCTGTCTCAGGCAATTACAGACCTGCCGTGCTGTTAAAGCCACCACAGGAGGAGCGACGCTGGAGAGCTTAGTTGTACTTTTCAATGCTGCTTTTCAGAAAACTGTATACCGCTCATGGATACTTACGGGAACAGCTAATATCACGTCTACAAGGGCCTTCAGGTGCCCCCAGAGAACATGGCCCCGCACAAAGCAGCCCATAACTTGCTGTATTTCACGTCCATGTGGACACAGGGCTTCTCATTATGGAGATCTGAGGTGCCTGTGTCATCAGTGCATTATGTTTAAAGGGCAGGACACACACGGTGCCGAAAGTAAGCCGTGGAGCAGATATCACCAGTGATCGGCTGCCTCCAGACAGTGGGTCAACGTCCAGCCCTTCAAACTGCCCTGGAGTTACACACGGAGACAAAGGACGTGCGGGCTTGGGTGGGCCATCCGCGTGCAGGAAGCCAGGCAGGCTGCTGCCCTGAGAAGCCACCTCAGAACCTGTGGCCCAACCAGGCTCCCAGTGCCAGCTGGGAACTCGGACCCCTTCACATCCACAATAGAAAAACGACTTTCACTAAATGCAATTACTATTTTCACCAAAACCAATGTTCTATTTCCTTTCATCCCCTCAAGAGTTCCCAGGGGGTCTTCTGGAGCCCCCATGTCGACAGCTGTTCTGCTAACTGTCTGTGGCCTTGCATTCAACTGGGCTTTAAAAATCCCGCAATTTTAGTTTTAATACTATAGTTCAACCAGTATAGCTCAAAGAAACACAAGCTTCTGGGGGTCCTCAATATTTTTAAGAAAACTGCTGGCTAAGACTAGTCATTCCACAAATTAAAGTCTAGATGTAAGAATGAAAGATGTGTGCAGTATAAAGAGGTCTGGGACACAAATACTTAGAATTCTAGAAAATAGTTCAAAATCTTATCAGGTGATATTTTATAGTATACTAGAGGCCCAGTGCATGAAAATTCATGCACTGGAGGAGGGGGGGTCCTTAGTCCGGCCTTCCCCCTCTCACAGTCCAGGAGCCCTCAGGGGCAGGAGGCGACCCTGCTATCAGGGGAAGGCAACGCCCCTTCACACCTCTGCTGCTGCCACTGCCGGCAGTGCAAGCCTCAGCTGGCCCTGGTTACCTGTGCCTTGGGCCGGCCCTGGGTGGCTGGGGGGCTGAGGTGACTGGGGGACTCCGAAGGCAGGCATGCAGAGCGCACCTGCCACCCCATTGGGGCTGAGGGGACTGGGCGCCACCATCTTGTGGCTGTAGGTGCCATCATTTTTGAGGGCATGGCAGTCAGTTAGCATATTCCCTCCTTATTGGCTGTGGGTGCCACCATCTTTGCAATGGTGTGAGGTTCAATTAGCATATTCCCTCTTTATTAGATAGGACTAGAGGCCCAGTGCATGAAATTCGTGCATGGGGGTGGGGTAGTCCCTCAGCCCAGCCTGCACCCTCTCACAATCCAGGACAACCTCAGACATCCCTCTTGCAATCTGGGATTGCCGGCCCCTAACTGCTTGTCTTCCTGCCTGCCTGATCGCCCCTAACTGCTCACCTGCCTGCCTGATCACCCCTAACTGCTCACCTGTCTACCTGATTGCCCCTCTCCACTTGCCTGCCTGCCTGATTGTCCCTAACTAACTGCTCGCCTACCTGCCTGATCACCCCTAACCACTAGCCTGCCTGCTTGATTGCACCTAACCGCCTCTGCCTTGGCCCCCACCATGGCAGTTTTGTCTGGAAGGACATCCGGAAGGTCATTCAGTTCCCCGGTCTAATTAGCATATTACACTTTTATTATTATAGATCAGGGGTCCTCAAACTACGGCCCGTGGGCCACATGCAAATACAAATATTGTATTTGTTTCCGTTTTGTTTTTTTACTTCAAAATAAGATATGTGCAGTGTGCATAGGAATTTGTTCATAGTTTTTTTTAAAACTATAGTCTGGCCCTCCAACGGTCTGAAGGACAGTGAACTGGCCCCCTGTTTAAAAAGTTTGAGGACCCCTGTTATAGATTTTTGTTGAATGTATTGGGGTGACATTGGTTAATAAAATTATGTAGGTTTCAGGCGTACAATTCTACATTACATCATCTGCATATTACATTGTGTATTCACCACCCCAAGTTCAGTCTATTTCCATCACCATTTACCACCACCCCCACCTTTATCCTCTTCTACCTCCCCCGCCCCCTTCCTTCTGGCAATCACCAGGATATTCTAAGATGAAGAGAGAGAGAGAAAAAAAGGGGGGGAGGTAAGAAAGAGTTTGCTAATTACCAATCTGTGAAATAACAGACCAGCTATTGCCACAGCTGCTATAGACATCAAAACAATAACTGGTAACAGTGATTATGACAGCAAATCCAGTAACTCGGGTGAAATGGACAAATTATTTAACACACATAACTTACCCTAAAAGCCATACATGAAACAAAATATCAGAATAGCCCCGTATCCAGCAAAGTAGTTAAATTTGTCAACAATGTCTCCAAAAATAATTCCAGGTTCAGGTTGCCTCCTCGGTGAATTCCTTCAAACCTTTAAAGAAGAAATAATTCCAAATGCACACAAACTCTCTCAGAAAATAGAGAGGAGTGAGCATTTCCCAGTGTGTTTGGGAATCATACACCCGATGCCAAACCTGACAAAAACATAGAAAATGCTAGGCTGGTATCAAGACCCCAAAGTCCTTAAGATTATTAGCAAACCCAAGGCAGCAACTGCCGAGGGGAGGCTGTGGGGTCGCAGGTGCGCCCCTGTGGCGGGAATCACCTGGCTAGAGGCACTTCCCCAGCGCACCCGGCCCAGCAGCAGGAGCCTGGCCAGCCGGAAGTCTGTGCATGCTGCACTCCAGGAGGCCTACTCTTGCTCTCCTGACCTGAGACTGGCCTTCGTTTTACCCACGGAAGTGGATTCGTTTAGAAGCGCACTGACTATCGGAGGCGTCTGCGGTGCAACTGGGAAGGGGCCACTTTGATGAAGAGATTTTCCTCTTTCTACAGAAGACTTGGAGTGAAACCAGATACATTTTCCCAGTTATACGTCTTTGGAAATATGATTCAAGGTTGATAAGTTCAGAGCCGCACCTTTGATTTGTAAGGGCAGAGTTTAAAATGAGACTCTTGCCTTCTTGTCGTGAAGTGACTGTGCTGCTTTGTGAGTGGGCGCGGGGTGGGGTCGCCAGCCCTCAGGGGCACGGCCATGGTGAGTGGGCGCGGGGTGGAGTCGCCAGTCCTCACCGGCATGGCCATGGTGAGTGGGCACAACAGGAGCCTCATCTTCTCCCTGAAGTCTCCTTGCTCCTGAACAACCACTCGAGGTCGGCTTGCTGTCTCTCCGAATCATTTATTTTTTTAATTTTCAATTTTAAATCTTTATTGTTGAGAGTATTATAGATGTACCCCCTTTCCCTCCCAGCCCCTCTATACCCCGTTCCTGCCCTGCCCCTTCACTACCCTAATGGCTGTGTCTATAGGTAAGCTCTGATGTTAATCTCTTCCCGACCCACCCCCATCCCTCTGAGATTTGTCAGTCTGTTCCATGCCTCTGATTCTATTTTACTCACCAATTTATTTTGTTCATTAGATTTCTTGTTCCTTTATTTTGATTTTTAGATGCAATTGTTAGTAGATATGTATTTATTGCCATTTTATTGTTCATAATTTTTGTTTCTCCTTCAACTCCGCCTCCTCCCCTTCCTTCTCTTCTTAAAGAATGCCCTTCAGCATTTCATGTAATACTGGTTTGGTGGTGATGAGCTCCTTTAGCTTCTTCTTGTCTGTGAAACTCCGCAGAGATTGCCTCCCTCCTGATGAAAAACGAACAGCACCTGGGGTGCCCGTCCAGACCTTCCTGTGCCTCCACCCCTCCTACCAGCCTCAGTGCGCTTTCTTCTTTATTCTCTAGTTGCAGGACTCCCTTCAGCCAGCTTTCAGATGGTTCTGGATGACGGCTGTTCTGTATTTTGGTTGTAATTTTGATGTGGTTGTGGGAGGGGTGGAATACTGTGTTTACCTAGGCTGCCATCTTGGTTCTCGCATCCCCTCTTGGCAGCTAACATTGCTGTACGGCTATTCTCGTCCTGAAAGTGGCAGTGATTGAGACCAACTTGCAATAGTTACATCCTCTGTTGTATGTGGCTTTTTCATTTACTGGATGCTTATAAATTACTTTCTTTTCCTTAAACTATACTAGCTTTGCCAATGTATGAAGGACGATCATTCCATAGCACTTACTAGTACATGTAACAAGCTGTGCCACTTGGATTTCCAAGATCCCATGTTCCCACTGTTTTACGTGGGAGTAGGGAGAATGATTGTCATTCTTTTATTGGCTCACTGCTGTGTGCCTGCGCATTTCTTGCAGTGCTGGTGCCATGAAGCAAGGATGTGGGGTGGGTTAAAAGCTGCTTTAGAGGGAAAATGAGAAAGACGGTTATGAAGAGGTCATATTGTAGAGGGAGAAAGGCCAGCTCCCAGAGGGAGGAGATTCTCAGCCTCAGGAAGAATGAGGCAGGGAGTCTGGGTGTAGAGAGGCCTGGGGGGCTAGCAGGGCAGGAAGTGGTGTGGTTGGGACTCGGGTCCGGGGACAGGGTATGGAGGCCCTGAAGGGCGGCCTGGAGACATTATTCAAGGCAGGCTGGCAAATGGTGGCCCACAGGCAGTCCGGCCCAGCAGCTGATTCCATGTGTCTGTGAATTAAGGGGTGTTTTTGTATTTGTATGGTTGGGTGGTCATCGAAAGGACAGTGTGGTGTGAAAATAATATGCAATTCAAATGTCAGTGTCATCGATGAGATTACTGGAGCACAGCCGTGCATGCGCCTTCTTACACCTCCCAGCGGCTGCTTCTGGCTGAGGTGGCCAGGCCGCGGTGAACGCCCACATCACCCACTGCCCCTTGTCTCTGTCCAGTAACCTGAGCGTAAATAGTAAAGGGTGGCTTCCCTGGTGCTGGCCCTGGGGAACAGGCTCCCAGTGGGCTGACTTAGCTGCTCAGCCGCCTCCCGCGTCCTTCTCTCTTCTCCTGTATTCCCTGGTCTTCACACGGTTTCCGAGCGAATCACTCCAGTGCTCAGGCCTCAAGCCCAAACCATGGCCCATGAACTAAAACATAAAGTACCTACTCACCACGTCCACTCAGGCTTTAGGAAGCTTCTATGGGTTGACACATGCTCTCACAAGAGTCTTTTCTGGCGAAAGAAACAACGCGAACGGGCCAGAGCAGGCTCCCAAGACCCGCCACTCGTGTGGGTGGGATCATTTGGAGCCAAAGGCAATCGAGGCCCTGTGGGCTCCTGAGAAATCTTTACCACTCCCTTAACGCAGTTAAACTGGCGCCTTGTCAGTAATGAGTTGTCACCAGACATTACTCTTCACGACCACCTACAGGGCAGAGCCACACCTGCTTCCTCACCGCAGGGACCTCCTCCCTCCGCAGCTCCCTCCCGCCTCAGCACCTCTCCTGCAGAGGGCTCCTCTGGGCACAGGTGCCACGACACATGGCCGCTTCCTCGGTTAACCTGGCTCAGGCTGAGTTAGCATCAGACAGAAGAACCTGTGAGCTTGTGTTAGCTTTCCACGTGCTCTTTTCCAGGTACAAAATTCATGCTTCATCCATTTCATAGCAGTATTCTAAAATTACAAATATGAATAGAGATCTGCTTCAAGATAAAATGCATGTTTCATAATATTTATTATAAGTGGAAATGGATTCTTTTCCTTTCACATATGTGAATACATATTTATTATGACCAAGTTGAGCTGATGAATTAGGAGTGTGATGCTCAATGAAAGATTTCCTAGTCACAATTTAGAGCAACTGAAATGAATCATTTTTCACAGTGTATATTTTATTTTTAGTTGGACATTTTAAGAGAAACTATTGTTCATTATAATGAGCCAGTACATTTTCATCAGCACACTGTTCATAAAGTGATGCAATTTAATTGGCTAGACACAAATGCAGTGTTCAGAAGGCCTCAGGATTATTTTTGAACTCCCGGCTATTACAAATTCTATTCAAGTCACAAGATCACATAGTCTCAGAATAAAAACCCCTCACCCCAAACAGAATTCTCTGGGCACCAGATTTAATCTGATTTATGGGGGATAAAATTAATGGGCCTAATGTTGAGCAATTAATTGTTGTCACCTCCAGGCTGGAATCTGGTTTCCTTATCTCCCACGCCTCATTTCATCTTTTCCTCCCAGAATTATGCATATTCAGTTTTAAAGCCAAAAGGCACAATTTCTCAAATAATAAAATGCATTTTTAGTTCTTCTTGCTGCACTCAAATTCCAGTTTTAATAACAGCTTTCCTTCTGTTTTTTCCTTTGTACCTTCATTTATTCCTCACCCCCAAAATGATGATCATTGGTACCCTTTTGTGTTATGAAATTATACCATAACAAGTTATTTGATAACATGAAGCTTCCTATGAAAAACAGCTTCTCTGAGCCAGGATGGGGCAAAGGCAACGTGTGACATGGAGTCCAGGTGGTTTTTTTTTTTTTTAGCATCTATGTATGTACAGTTAGCATGCAGCAGACTTCAGATGTTTACAGAGCACAATTCAGCTACTCGTGACATGAATGCACCCATGGAACCAGCAGCACAAAGGTGACCACATCCCTCTCCCGGAGCGTCCGGGAGCCTCTGGATAAGCCTGCCCCGCTGCCACCGTCTTTCCTGAAACCACCCACCTGCTTTCTGTCACAGAAAACAGTTGGCTTCCATAGACACTTCTTAGGCCAGATTCATACAATATGTACTTTTGGGCTTCTTTCACCCCACATAATCATTTTAGATTTAGCCAGGTTATTTCATTTATCACCGCGTTACACTGCTGAGTGGTATTCCGTTGTGTGGATGTACCACTTGGATCCATTCACCAGTTGATGGGCACCCCCAACCCTACCACTTTTGGGCTCTTACAAATACCCAAGTACAAGTCTTTGTATGCGTATAATCTCTCATTTCTGTTGGATACATACCAGTGAATAGAATAGACAGGTCATACTGTAGCTGCATGATTAACTTCTAAAATATTGCCTGTTTTCTAAAGTGGTTGTACCATTTTCATTTCCACTGGTGTGAATAAGAATATTAGATTCTTCACATCATTGGAAAATTGTTATGTTCAGTTTTTTTAAAGTTATTCATTCTAGCAGCTGGTGGCTGTGTCCTTGTGATTTTAAGTCCTGTTTCCCTGGTGACTGGTGATGATGAGAGTCTCTTCATGCTTATTCACTAACTATCTGTATGTCCTCTTTGGTGAGATGCCTGTTAAACATTTTTGCCCATTTTAAAAATTGGGTTGTTGTGTTGTTACTGTTGAATTTTGATAGTTCCTTATATGTTCTGGTAAGAGTCTTTTACCAGGTATGTGACTCCAAATATTTTCTCCAGTTTGTCATGTGAATTTTGTCTTCGTTGTTTTGAAGAGCAGTAGGTTTTTATTCTGATGAAGTCCAGCTTACTGTTTTTTAATGGAACATGTATTTGGTATTTTTCCTAAGAAATCTTTGCTTAGACTGAGGCCACAAAGATTTTTCTCCAGGATTTTCTTTTGAAATATTTGAAGTTCTAGACTTACTTTTAGGTGTATGATTCATTTTGGGTGGGTTTTGTTTATGGTGCATGGAAGGTTCACGCTTTATTTGATGTGTTTTTGCTGTAATTGTTCCAACACCAGACACACGTGCAGACTTTACTGAAGACTGTCCTTCCCCTGGGGCCACCTTGGCCACGCTGCAGAAAGGTAGCTGTCCTCACCCGTGTGGGTCTGCTTCTGGATTCTCTCCATTAATCTATTTGTCTGTTTTTTCAGTACCACCCTTCATGGTCACTGTGACTGTAACAGACATCTAAACCAGGTCAAGGTGATCCCTCAAATTGTTCCAATTTCCCAAGGAATTTTAGAATATTACAGGCCATGAGCAATTCCAATGTTAGAATTAGCTGGTCTTCCCTACAAAAACAAATGAACAAACAACTAGATCCCATCAGACATTCTGCATAGAAGATGATGTCATCTGTGAACACACGCCATTATTTTCAACTTGGATGCCTTTCTTTACTTTTATTGCTCCACCTTTCAGGACAAGGTTGATTAGAATCTGTGTAAGCAGAAGTCACTTTTTTGGATGCTCTTTACCAGGTTGAGGAGATTCCACTTGATTCCCTATTTACTGAGAATTTTTTAAAAATTAGAACTGGAGTTGCATTTTATCAAACAGGCTCGCTACATATATCTAGATTATCGTGTGATATTCCTTGTTTCGTTTGCTGATATGATGAATTACACTGACTGACTTTCACATGCTACACAATCACTCATAAACCCCACTCAGTCATGCGTTTTCACTCACCTGGTAGGAAAAGGTGTTCTCTGCCCCGGGTGTGCTCCTGCTGTCATTGCCTTGGCTACGTGCTCTGGTTGGAGTTCAGCTGGACACCCAGGGGGCCCTGCAGCCCTTTCCCTGCACACTCTGTCCCGAGACTGCTGTCCCTTGGCCCCCCTGGGTTTTCAGAGACTGCCGGGTTCCTTCTCCCCACATCCCAGCCTCGCCTTGTCTCGAGGGTGGCTGCTGGGGCTGCTGGCCAGGGCCTGAGGACCACTGTTCCGTGTCCGTGCTCAGGGTCCCCTGCAGGTGCGTCTGTTCCTTGTTAGTCCCTCTTCACAGGAAAGAGGACAGGAACCCCACTTTCCTTTTTTTCTTGAGAGCAAAATTGCAGTTGTCTTTAGGTGACTAACTCTGAGCAAATAATTAGAAGAGGCCTAGTCACTCGCTTTTCTTGGCTCTACACACCTGTTTGCTTGTTGTTTTTCCAGTGTACGGGGAAACAGCTTCCTTTGTTGGTGTTCCAGCCTCGCTCCAGCGCTTAATGCTGGGCGGCTGACAGTCACAGCTGCCGTTCTCCCAGGTGCCTTCTTTCTCCGTCTGTGTAACACCGTGGAACCTTTTGATGGCACTGAGTCAAAAGCGTATGTGAGCAGAAATTGAGTCCATGAGAAAGGCGGCCTTTCAAACACAAGGGGAGAATTCTTCAATAGGACATATATGCCCAATTATTTCTCAAATCCTTGAACTCCCGAGGTTCCCCCAATGTGTATGAGATTTTACATTTTCCCATGCCTTTTTACATTGAGTATTATAAATTATTTTAGGGAGAGATTAACCAAAGAACCAATATGTGTATATGCATAGCCCATGAACACAGACAATAGTGTGGTGAAGGTTGGGGTGGGTGGAGGCTGGGTGGAAGGGAGAAAGGGGGGATTGGGGTACATCTGTAATACTGTCAACAATAAAATAAATAAATTAATACAAACCTTTTCAAAATTAAATAGTAAAGCAATGCACGATTTTATTTATCTTTGAAATTTTTCCAAATAAAATTATAACAACTTTTAATGTGTTAAGATGTCTTCTCAGTTGAAATAAGCAAAGAAATAAACAGAAAGGAAGCATTTTGACTTTTACAACCAAAGTAACTTCGAGAAGAAAAAAGTGTGAATCAGAGTCAGTGTTCCCAGCCCCGGACACCGACTGCGGGGGGTGAGGAGCGGGCCGCGGCGGGAGGACCTCAGGCGCTGGGCCAGGAGCAAGGAATCGGCGCCGGGCGCACCCAGAGAGCAGCAGGGCCCTGTCTTCTAGGGACCAAGGAGAGCAACCCTGTCGTGGTGTAGGGACCCCACTATGAGTCGCTTCTGAAATGTTGTTTGGGGAAATAAATCCTCCTTTTCACGCTCAGAGTGTGAGGAGTCGCTCAAGTGGGAAAGTGTCCCTGGAACCTGCAGAGGGCGACAGAGAGCAGGAGAGAACGCCTTCACCCCCGCACTGAGCTCACCCCCAGGGAGCTACCTACCGCCTGGGCCAGCAAAGTACAGCACACGCTCCCCCCAGTAGAGGTTCCCTCCCCATTCGAAATGCTGCCTTTTCATGCACTGAACTCTGCTCAGACACAATTATTTTCCCTCAATTTTCAGCCATTACACAATGAATACCCTTTCAGTTACTATAGCCAGATAGCATTTAATATCTTTTGTGTTGTTATTATTCCTCACCGGAGGATATTTCTCCCATTGCTTTTTAAAGAGAGCAGAAAGGAGGAAGGGAGGAGCGGGGAGAGAGAGATAGAGAGAGAAACATTGATGTAACAGAGACACATTGATTGGTTGCCTCCTGCAAGTGCCCTGACTGGAGCTGAGCTTTGAACCTGCACCCAGGTGCGTGCTCTTGACCAGGAATCAAACCTACGACCCGTTGCTGCAAGGGCCAGCACTCTAACCATTGGACATACTATCCAGGCGTGTTTAATGTCTTAACAGCAATAAATCATATATGCTTATTAGTTTTCTTGTGAATGTTTCTAGATTATTAAAGTTAGTTTATCAAGTTATCAAGACACTTTAAAATAGTTAACATGTTGATTGAAAATACATTAAGTGCCAATAATTACATATATTTTTATCCTTCAAGAAAGTTTTATTATTTTATTCATATGTATTAACTAGTGGCCCACTGCACAAAATTCATGCACATTAAAAGGGAATTAATTAGAGGAAATATTTTAATATTGTTACTTGCCCTTTCCGTATAATAAAAGTGTCAGAGATGAAAGAAAATTAGTAAAATGTATATGAAAATAATATATAAAGTTATTAATAAATAAACAATAACAACATGATATAACAACAAAGACATGACATAAAAACAACAAAAACATGATATAAAACCAACAAAAATATGACATAAAAACATTGATGCAAACAATGACTGATAAATTGATTAAACTTATTCTAATATCTCCCTGTACACCACATTAAGAGTGACAACACTTTGAGAGTGCTTGACTAATTTCCCTTGTGATGGAAGTATTTACAACTTTAACTTTAATGTCACATGCTCTTCAAACTCAAGAGAAAGCAACGTATAACTGACCATGTGCGAAAATGGGTTCAGGTAGAAATATTCCTACTCTGTCTAGAGTTTGTCCTTGTGATTTATTAATAGTCATTGCAAAGGCTGGCATCAGAGGAAACTGTCTTTGCATTGGGAGGCCAGTGTCAGTCGGGGACAAAACAATTCTTGGAATCAGAACAACCTCTCCTTCCGCAGATCCTGTTAATATTTCAGCTTTGATTTATGTTAGTTCGCAATCTTTTGATAATAAATCTGGTACCAGTACAAAGACCCCATTTACTACTGAGATTTCTCAATAGCATGATGATTGCACCCACTTTCAATTTTAATTTATGACACGACATTCCTGAAGGAGTAATACTATTAAGAAATTTGATGGGAAAATTTTCCTTCTCAGCATCATCTGTTGAATCAATGGAATCATCCCTCAAATATGTGTGAAAACCTCCATCGAGTATGTCCAAAATTTCTTCATTTAATTTTTGAACATGTTCATTTTTTGGACAAAGAATTGCTTGTTTAGATATATTTTTAATACTGTTTCCAAAGGTACCATCAATAATAGATCCATTACAAATCATTTCACAGGGGATTTCAGTAATATCCATTCCTAAATGAAAACTGCTATCAAGTTTGCCATCTCCAAGTTTTACTAACCATCCACTATAAGCAAAATCCTCTGATCTCATATTTGTTTTAAGAGACAACTTTCTGAAACATCCCCAAACACTGCAGTACTTTAAACTTGTTTGTACTATGGCCGATCCCGTAGCATGCAGTACAATACTGAGACATTGTCGAAAATCCCCTCCGAGAAGGAGAACTTTCCCACCAAATGCAACATTCAAATTCATAATTTCTCTTAGTAACCTGTCTATGGCGTTTATAGCATGACTGGATGCCATGATGCATTCATTGATAATGAGAAGTTTGGCCTTTTTAATAGTTTTAGTAACTTCACTGTTTATATCAAGTCTAGAAATTGATGTTTCATTTAATGGAATCAGTAATTTATATTGGGAATGAATGGTGCTTCCACTGAGAAGTAAATTTGCAGCAATTCCTGTAGACGCTGTGGGTAAAACAGTACCACCACGACCTCTAATACAACGTGTTAAAACTTTATACAGATATGTTTTTCCACTACCACCTGGACCATCCAAGAAAAAGCATTTGGGGTGTACAGTTCGATCTCCAATGGCTGAGGTTATAGTCTGAAAGACTGCCAACTGTTTATCATTCAGCGAATTTATCAAAACCTCTGCCTATTGTTGCTCGTACGATTCATCACGTGTATTTGTATTCGTTAATAAAGGATAGTCTGGAAGTTTGAAATGTGAACATTTCATTCCATGCAATGTGAATACCTACTGAATTTCATTAAGGGCATGCATTTCACAGTTTACACAGGCACCTTCTCTTTGGTGTAATTTCCAACAGAAATCTTCAATAAAATGAGATTTATTCTCATCCCATAATTTGTCTGCAGCAGAAGGACATCCAAACACGCATATATATGCAAAAAGTTGCCGTAGTTGTTTGGGCATATTAAGGATGATTGCCTCGTCAAGCGTATCTTTCTAGATAGTGTTGTTGATTAGTAATCCTCAATGTTTAGCAGCTTCACGAAATGTATCATAAGTTACACCTCCTACAGTTCGCAGATCATCAAAACTTATCGCACCTTTTCCATGCAGAAGCAGAAGTCTAAGGTGATATTGTTCTGGTTCTCTAAAGCTCACAGTGAACAGTCTACCTAATTCTCTATTCCCACTCTTTCAGTGTTTTGTCCACAAAGAATTATTAAACACATAATGCTGTGGAATCTCCTAATAATAATAATTATGTTCATTGGAATCTTCTCTATTCGATAAGAATGAAGTCATCAAAGTCAAGTTATGCCTTTAGCCCTATTTAAAACTTCAGCAAAATCATCAGCATGAAAATACAAATTTTGTTCATTTGGCAAATGAATAGCTAATCTTGAGATTGCATGAGATTGGTTATGCATTCACATTGCAGAAAGTCTCCAAACAGCCTCAGGAGCGCTCACATACCTGGAGTCAATGAAATCTTGTACTTCGTCATGATTGATAGTATTTTTTTCAGAAATTTGAATATTGGCACAATTGTGCCCTTTATAGATGTATTTAAATAGACATTTGACACTTTTAATCGATGCACAGACTTCAACGTTTATATGACAATTATATTTAAGGCACAAATACGGGTTATAAGGGACAATCCGAGTGTTATCAACACTTTATTTCCAATAGACATGGTGCTACCAGATCTTTGTTTGTATTTGGGATACCCATCAATATTTTCAATGGTCACATTTTGAAATTCTTTCGGATACCCCTTTGAACATTTTCCATTTTCCATACCTGGACTATTTGGGTTTTGTGTCCACGTGCTCCAGGCGCCATATTTGATTTTACAATTTGAAAAACTGGAGGACAGTGGTCTTCATCCGGAATTTCTGCCGTAGCTCTACGGCCAGTGTCATCCTGACCATGATGCAGTGTTTGCACCCACTGAGGCAAAAGCAAAAGAACTATTTATTGAACGAATATTTTCCATGAAATTTTTACTGTCAGAATTTTCATTTATCATTAATTTTTTTTTAAATATGCCGGGTGTTCTGGAAAATGTATGTCATTTGGAATGATACACATTTTACCTTTGCTACAACATTGAGTAAATTATCCATCAGATGGTTTTTCATCGGAGAAATTTAGTGATAGGCAAAATTCACATCGAACAGTCATTCCACCACAACTATGTTCGATAATTGCATCCTCATGTGCTCCATTTTCGCTGTGAAGGAAGTTCCTACCGGTATTGGTAGTACTTGTTGATGACTGTTCTCTAGACATAGTCTGTCGGTGCTGCCGCCTTCTTTCAGCTTCAGAGGGACATTGGTCTTCAGACATTTTCTGTCGATGACGCCGATTTCTTTTGGCGGCAGAGCTATGTTGTGCCAGTAGTTGGTCTTCAGATACAGTCTGTCACTGACGCCGCCTTCTTTAGCTTCAGAGGTGCGTTGGTCTTCAGACATTTTCTGTCGATGACGCCGGCTTCTTTCAGCTGCAGACCTATGTTGTGCCAGTAGTTGCTCTTCAGATACATTCTGTCGCCGATGCCGGCTTCTTTTGGTTTCAGAGGTATGTTGTGCCAATAATTGGTCCATATTCTGTTGACGATGACGCTTTCTTTTGGCTGCAGAGATACCTGGTGCCAATAGTTGGCCTTCAGACACATTGTGTCGCCAACAACGGCTTCTTTCGGTTTCAGAGGTACTTTGTTCGAATAGTTGGTCTTTAGACATATTCCCGCCGCCCTGCTGTCAGGGTCTGGGGTGCGGGTGAATGGATTCCTGGCTGACAGCCCACTGACAGCAAGCTGACCAACGGCTGATTCTGTGAGGGATGGGGCTCCTACCGCCCTGCTATGTGGGTCCTGGGTGTGGCTTTCAGGCTCCCTTCTCCTTCCTGTCAGAGTCTGAGGCGGCTGCAGGACCCAGAGTCAAGTCTCTACCCACCTGCACACGCCTTGAAATCACTTGAGAGCCAGACCTGGCCGGCCGGACCCCCACTCGGTGAGACCCAGACCCACTGGCAGCACAACTGTCAAGCCCCGCCCCCCGCAGGGTCACCTCAGCGCTGGGCGGGGACACACGCAGGTGCAGGTGCTTGTGGTGGCCTGGGGGGGCCGTGTCCGGGCCGGGCTGCGCGGAGGCCCTCCTGGCGATCGTTGCGTGACCTTTATGATTGGAGGTCCAGGGAGAAAGCGAGGGCGTTGGAGGAATTTTGTCCAGAGGCAGACTCTCTGCGCTCGGCTAGAGGAGCCCAGACAGGTGGAGGGGGTGGGTGCGCGGGATGGAGGGCTGTCACCTTTCTCTGTGAGGTAAGGCACGAGGGGTCACTGCTCTGGCCGTTTTCCCACAGGAGATGCCGGACCGCCTGGCTCTGTCTTCGAAAGAGGTTTTCTGGGGGCTCTGGAGGACTCGGGGGCTCGGAGGGCGGCAGGGCAGGGTGGCGCGCTCAGCCTCTCGCTCCGGTTCCCTGGGAAGGTTGCTTCTAGGCGGCAGCTTAGAAGAAGCATCTTCCGGGAGAGCTGACAGCGCCGCCGCCACCCAAACGTGTTGTATCCGCAGGGCAGGCCCGGGGAGTAGGTGCAGGTGCGCCCGGGGAGAAGGTGCAGGTGCGCGCAGCCTGCTATTCCGTCCCTGTGTTCGGCAGGCTAATTTGCATATTTCTATATTATTAGATAGGCATTTTGTGTGAGGTTTAACCTTGGAATTTTACAGTTTCCACAACTTCCTATTAACAGGGAAATATTGTTTTTGCTGCCTTCAATTTATCTAATACCTTCTAGAAATTTAGCTGGTATATATTAATTTTTAAAAATCTTGCTTCTTTTTAATGTACTCTCATTGATTCTGTGGTTTTCATTGACTTGTTTCCGAGATATTCATTCAGACTTTCTGTGCGTGATCGTGGCTTGACTGTTCCTTCCCGCATCCGTTTCCTTCGTGATGGCGTGGCCAGAGCTCCAGAGCAGCCCAGCAGTGAGCCCAGCGCGGAGCCCAGTGGGGAGCCCAGCGCAGAGCCAAGCTTGGGGAGCCCAGCAGGGGGCCCAGGGCGGAGCCAAGCTTAGGGAGCCCAGCGCGGAGCCAAGCTTGGGGAGCCCACTGGGGAGCCCACTGGGGAGCCCAGCGCGGAGCCAAGCTTGGGGAGCCCACTGGGGAGCCCAGCACGGAGCCAAGCTTGGGGAGCCCACTGGGGAGCCCAGCACGGAGCCAAGCTTGGGGAGCCCACTGGGGAGCCCAGCACGGAGCCAAGCTTGGGGAGCCCACTGGGGAGCCCAGCACGGAGCCAAGCTTGGGGAGCCCACTGGGGAGCCCACTGGGGAGCCCAGCGCGGAGCCCAGCGCGGAGCCCAGCGGGGACCTGCTCTGTGTAGAAGGGAGGGCATCAGCAGCTCCTGCGGTGTGTGGTGGCCCCTGGCCCCCCTGGCCGTCACTAGAGCAGCTCAGTAACAGCAGCCGCTATCACTTCATTATGGAACGAAATGATTTGGGTGACTTGCTGCCGTTCTCGGCATTTTTCGCTTCTCTCTGTTCAGCACCTCCGGTAGCTGTGTTCTTCCCGCTCCTTCGGCTTCTCTAGTCAGACTCCCTCCCTTTGATTCTGGCTGTCAGTCTGTCCTTCACCCGCCTTCCCTACAGGCCCTTTGGTCAGCGTGCACTCAGCATTCCTCCCAAACCTCCGAGCTTGCTCAGCGGCGGGCTCCTGAGGGATGAGGACCGACCGGCCAGCTGCAGCGGAGGCCACGCTGCCCTGGGGACGAGGCCCGGGATGTGCACGTGGGGCCTCCGGTGCGGGGGTTGGGCGGGGGCGGGCAGCCTGCTGGAGCCTCTGTGGGTGCTGGGGGGCTGCCAGGCGCCCTGCAGCCTGAGCTCCCTGCTCGGCCTGCCCCGCCCCGCCCTGGTTTCCAGGGAGGGGAGAGTCGGGCTCTGGCTTCGGGTGGAGCAGGACGCAGAGGCTGAGGGAGCGAGGGTTCAGCAGGAGGATTTCTGTCTATCTGCCCAGGAGCCAGGCTGTGCTGACCACGTGCTGCAGCTGCAGCCACAGAGGCTAAAATGTCCTTGTTTGTCCTCATTTTTGTTTCCTGTGGTTTTTGTCTGGGTCTTGCATTTTCTTTTAGCTTTAGTCCCCTGTTACCACACAGGAGCCTGGGGAGATGGTGGTGAGGGTCTGGGGTGGGGGACGTTCTATCTCCTACATGTCTGGTAATCCCAGGCCCTGACCTTCACCAGTACCAGCTTCCCCTTCGGTGGGATGGGGAGGCCCCAGGGGCCAGGGCTGGGAAATCCAAGGTCTCTCAGGCTCCCCTCACCTTTGGGGACAGGCTTCATTGCTGGAGAACACTGGGCTGTATTTACATGACCCCCTGCTCCCCCCTACTTCCTGCTTCCTGCAGGAAGTAGGAGGGGTTATCCCACCCTCACCCTCAGCACCAGGTGGGGCTCCTGGAATCTGGAATTAAAACTTCTGAACATGGAGACTCCTCCTCCCTCTAGCTGACACCCAGGAGTTTTTAATCTGCCTTTTTTTTTTTTTTTTTTTTTTTTTTTTTTTTTTTTTGCTAGGGACTCCAAATATTCATATGTTCAGAATTTTTAGCCTTTTTTTTTTTTTAACATTCCTCACTTCTTTCCAGAATCCTTTTTAATGTCTTTCTTCATTATTTATTCTGTATTTTCCAGGTTCTCCTCCTCCTGGCACTCTATTTGCTCAGCCATCTTCCTGCTGCGCCCCTCCTCTCCAGGGAGGCCTCACCCCTGCGCTGATGGGGCTTGGGTGCATGCCGGGGCGAGATGGACGACAGGAACAAACCACAGCTGGACTTGCAGATAACAGATTACAAAGTGTAGTTGGTGCATCTGCTAAGATATAATAATAGTAATAATTAGGCTAGAAATAATTTGTGTAGCAAGTAATTCATTTGGTACTCATCATGACCATATGACACAGTTGACATTATTATCCCTATTTTACCAATGAGGTAACAGGCAGAAAAAAGCTGAGAGATAGATCAAGGTCATATCTCTGGGAAGTGGTAGAGAGACAGGATATGTAAATATTGTAAAAAAAATGCTTTAAAATGCTGACATCTGCTGACAAAGAAACTGAGCCCTGGCTGGTGTCTCGGTGGTTAGGGTGTGATCCCATGCATTGAAGGGTCTTGGGTTGGGTTCCTGGTCAAGGCCAGGTACCTGGGTTGTGGGTTCTCTTCCCACTCCCTAGTTGGGCGTGTGCTGGAGGCAACCAGTGGATGTATCTCTATTTCCCTCCCTCCCTCCCTCCCTCCCTCTCTCTCTCCCTCCCTCCTTCCCTCTCTAAAAAGTGTGCTGGGCTGCATATCTGGCGCTTCGGCCAGACGGTCATGCTGTGCTGTCTATTCCTAGAACACACAGATAGGAAGGTACTGACATCAGACCAGGCCTTGAGATATGGTCTCATGGCCCCTTCCCAGCATGCAGGCCTTCTTTCTCAGAAGGCCCGGAAGTCTCATTCCAAATTTGGGAGACAAACGACTGGAAAAAGTATAAATAAAGAGAGTTTCCTCCATATTGGGGGCCCAGTATTTGAAAGACACATTTTTCTCTGGGCCTGCACAGAATTTAATAATAAAATGTAACTCCTGTGGTCATCGCTGCCGTTCAGCCTCTGCTTCTGCAGGGTGCTGTGACTCTACTCGCTGGCCGGCTCAATAAATCCTCGCTTGCTGTTGAAGACCTAATTGGAGTCGGTGGTCTTATTCTCGCGAATGTTGATCCACAACAAAAGCAATGGAAAAGATACCTTCTGGAGAGGATTAACAAACAAACAAACAAACAAACCAAATCCGAGGCACAGAATAGGCTGTCAGAATGGATGGAGAATATCAGACCTCCGGCGAATCTTTTTTCTTGGCTGTTATGGGGGTTCTTAAGCTTAATCATCATTCTTAAATCCATTCTTTATGAATTCCCTGCTTTTATGCTAATGTTGCATGTTATTCAATAAACAAAACTGATATCAAACCGGCCTTTGAAATAGCAATGCCCTTTATAGAAAATTTAGGAAGCTGCAGGAAGCTTCAGTAAGGAAATTTAAAACCTGTGCAGCCTCATGGTGTCATTTGCTGAATTACAGTGTTTTCTCCTCATGTATACTTTTAATTTCTCTTTAATGCATATCTAACCACTAACTTCTCAAACAGATAAATGCCCGTATTCCTAACGGCCTAAGGTACTATTGAGAAGCTGCCTTTGTGTCTTTGCCGTGAGCACTAAAAGCAGTCAGATGTGGGATTCTGGGGCTGAGAGGAGGACAGACATGGATTTGAACTGACTGGCCTGTGGTTGGCGTAGTAGGTGGGGGTTTCCCAGGGGTGGCATGAGGGAGGGAAGAAGGCAGAAAAAGAACCTTGGTTGGGGGGAGCGGGACTCGCTAATCGAGGGGTGTTCTCATCACCACTGAGATGAAGGGCCTGGAACTGGGAGGAAACCAGGCTGAAGAGCGGCAGAGACGCCCTGATGTGGGACCGTGGGCATGGGCGGCACTTGGCAATGGGCCTCCTCCCAATCTTACCAGGAAGGTCTCAGGGGCGCAGGACTGAGGGGCTGGATGACGGGAGAAACTAGGGAACTGACGACATGGAGGAGCCACAGACCTGATGTGAACACAGAGCAGGACCTGGCGCGCAGGATGGCGCTCACGGTGGATGCCAGGGCATCGCTCCAGCAACCGGCACGTTCGGCCTCGGCCAGTCTGTCCCCCACTCCAGGGGCTCTGTAGACACAGCCACCGTCTCAACTGAACAAACAGAAGTCCAAAGACGGTGAAGGAAGAACGGCTACGTAAACAGCTTTTATTCTTCCATATACGTATACCCACGACATACTCACCTTTCGCTAATACATTCGAAGTCATTTATTATTGGAATGAATGTCTGATAGATAAATGATACTCGTTTAGGGTCGTAACGAGTGGAACACACACTTGTTTCTTTATTTTTAACGGAACCTGCTTTCAGTGGCGGGAAGCATGCTGCATCCGTGAGAGCTGCTCCTCAGTCCTGTGCTCAGCTTCTGGCAACCACGGGACCTGCCGAGGTCTGGGATTGCAGGGCTGTGTGAGGACCAGTCGGCGGATCATCCCAGGCTATTAGGCCCTTGGCAGCTTGCCGATTGGCGGGTATTAAGTGCTTCGTGAACATTTCCAAATTAATCACTTATCGGGCCCTGTATTTTGCAAGTCAGGTCAATCCTGTCACATATTTTGTTGTGAGAAAAGCCCTGCGCAGGCTCCTGAGTGGTGGCGATTTGGGCGCTGGGGTGGGCAGGCTGAGAAGGGCCTGCTGAGAGCTGAGAGGGTGCTTACCCCACCTGTGGTGCAGTTTGGGCAATTCCGAAGCATTTGTGGAATTTTATTTCTTAATCAGCTTAGCACACTATGAGTCAGAGATGATCTGTCTTTATGAAAACCATAAACTTCATGCTGGAAACGGTGTGTGAGGGGCCAGAATCACCAGCAGTCGTCTGTGCTGTAGAAACAGACTTGAGAGAGTTGAGGAAGGAGAATTCCTGGGGTGACTTTTGCAAAAACAATGCCAGGGCCATGAAGATAGTTTATTTAAAAATGCCATCACCACTAAATAAAAATGTCATCATGTCTCTTTAAGGTATAATTTTCTTTTAGTATATCTGTGTCAATCCATTTTTATTTAGCACATAATTTTTACTGACTACATTAACTTCCATTGAATCGATGCCTTGATTTATTTATTTATATCTCATTTGACGTTCAGATTGCTCCCATTGCTTTACTATTATAAATATTACTTTGATACACATCCACTTTATATAAGTTTACAATATTACATTAAGATTATTTTCTTAGACTGGAATTATAGGGTTTAAAAGAATGCAGGATTTTTATGTTTTTTGTAGTGTGCCTTCTCAGTGCATCCCAGAACGCTTGCACCATTTTAACTCTCACCAGCAGTGACTAATGTGTAAGGTAGGCCTGGATCTCCAACTAAAAAGGGAGTGTGGTTAGAATTTTAAGGATACATGATCTATGACATTTCATAGTAAGGTTATTTCAGTAAAAAAAACAAACCCTGATAAATGTAGAGGGACCTTTTATGAAGAAATATCAATATGCTTTATAGTATTTGAATAAAATCCATTTTCATTAGCTGTGCTTTATTACCTGCAATACAGAAAGAACAAAGAAAACATTTTTAAATGGATATCAACATGGTTCTTAATCGAGAAATATACATAGTTGGAAAAAGCACTCTGGTATCTGTATGGCAAAAAAACATGCCATTTCAAAAGCAATTCCTTCCTGTCATTTGAGTACCTCTCTCATTTAAAGATAGCTCTGGGTGTGAAAACACGCCTAAGCTTGGAGTTGTGCCTTTCAGAATTCCAGTTGGTGGCTACATTGCTGGGGTAGGAACCTTTGAGCTCTCTGGTGACTAATTAGACAAGGATTAAGGACATTCCTGAAGGGAACACAGGACTCATGTAGGCTTTGACCTAAATACGTGGGAGCCATCCAGAGGGGGCTATCTTTAGACTTGCAATTCCTAGATATGCTGTGAATGTGAGTACCGTCAGAACATGCCTGATGTGATCAGAGACGGGCTAGAACACCAGATGCCCTCACGAGACGCCAGAAGGCAGGTGATCAATGTAACACTTCTCTCAGCTAAAGCAAAGTTCCCAAGCAAACTAGGAAAAAGGCAATAGTGAAATTGGAAAGTCAATTCAATTAGAAATACTTATTTCAAAACAATAGCTAGTGAGGGGTGCCAGAATATGACACCCCAAAATATACCTCTGTGGTTTATGGATTATTTTGAGCAAAAGGCCATGAGAACCAGCAGGAAAGGGTCTAAAAAGGATCCCAGTTTCCCTTTTGTAAAGGAAACTTATTATCTCTTTACATCAGCACAGGTGTCCCCCCTCCAGGACGGGACGAGGCCCTGGGCCAATCTTAAGTGGGGAGGCCACAGGCTGAAATCTATGACAAACCTTCCGGAATGACCCATG
Source organism: Myotis nattereri (assembly GCF_964212035.1). NCBI lineage: Eukaryota > Metazoa > Chordata > Mammalia > Chiroptera > Vespertilionidae > Myotis > Myotis nattereri. Next base: position 52,505,621 of record NC_138092.1, read on the forward strand.
CTTATCCCAGCTTTCCAGGTCTCAGGTCCCCTCCCACAGCTCCTTCCCCACCCAGAGGCACCCCAACCCTTTTTCTTTTGGCCTAAGACGCTCACTCAGCCCAAGTTCTCACCCCATTGCGTTCCTCACCCGGGAGCGCCCTCCTGTGCAGGGGCCACAGCTACTTGACTCGGGTTTATGTTGCTCTGGTTAGTCTGGCGTTGGCCTGTGGGACTCGCAGGCTCCCGGAGACCTGAGGTGGCTGCGGAGGAAGCTTTTCTCTCCCACACCAGCTGGTGCCTCGCAGGAGCAGCGCATGAGGAGGGCGGCCATGCAGGCCTTCCACACAGCGGCTGGCCTAACAGGCACAGGGGCTGGGGGTTATCAACAAAAATTAAAATTACGTAAATTTGATGTGTTTAAGTAGAGAGTCACTGGAAAATACCAGGACTGCTACAAGTACTGGGTAAAAGGGACACCAACAGCTTCCTCTTCATGCTCCCCAAAACAACGTAGAGGCTCTGACGGACAAACAAGATCGCATATGATATCAAATAAGAAACGCTGAGTGTCTACATAGAGCTAAAAATTGAGTTGACTGGAATTAATGGGGACTTGGTATATTTTTGCATTTATCTACATTTCTCAAAGAGAAGATTTAATAACTCTAAGAAGTCATCTTCTATCTAGTTTTTATGTTGAATGCAATTGCAATAAAATAAAACGACATTTTAATTAGCAAAGTGATTTTAAATGTTTTTCTGGAATAAAATGAAAATGAGAATAACTAAACTGTAAACATGTTCCTCCAAATACCAAACTTAATGTAAAGCTGAGAGAAGGAAGCGCCGGCGCCGGCACAGACGGGACAGGACACTGGTGCCCGGGACGCAGCCGGAGACCCCCGTCCGCTCAGAGCAGGGGAGGCCCCCGGAAGCCGTGTCCTGCAGATGCTTAGAAACAATGAAATGAACACATAAATGAGTTTAAACAGCACCTCAGGTCACGTACCAGCACAATTTCTAGATTTAAAAATGCTTGTAACACATCACACCTTAAGACAACAGGAATACCAGTGATTATTTGATCTCAGAGTAGACAAAGCCTATGAAATAGCACAATAAAAAAATCGAAAACAGAAAGCACTCCAGGGAAACTTAGTGCTACTATCACTTACCAAGTTGCATAAATGAAGAAAATAAACATGGAAAAAAAACAACTGGAATATATGTGAAGGCAAAGGGTTAACTCTCCTAACACCAAACATACGAAAAATGGTCCAAGGACACAAATGAGCAATTGATTTTCTAAACAAAGATAGAATTTGTCATGAAACACTTGAGAAATAATGTTCATCCTTCTTAGAAATCAAAGAAATGCATTTACCATAGCAAAGCTCCGCCCCTGCCTCACGCACCAGCACTTTCTGTGCCTGTGGCGATCCGGGTGAGCCGAGATGGCTCGCTCCTGGCTCAGGGCTGTCCGGTCCCCAGTGCGTCCCTCTGACGCACACACCAGGCACCGAGGGCCCAGCGCTCACCTGCAAGGATGCCAACACCCCCGTGATCCGGGCAACATTTCCTTAAATGACTACATGAGCCCCTGAGACATTCTACAGTTATGTGGCTCACAGTTTACTATTTTACCAGGACGTAAGCAAGACTTTTAAACCGATAACTGTCTCCCCCAAATTTTTGCCAAAATAAAAATTAGGCAAATACTGTTTTTATTAACTGCCAGAAACATGTAGCATTTCTGCGTTCTGGCTGTGACAGTCTGTTACGTTCTAAATTGATCTGGCTCTTCTGGTCGACACGGAGATGCTGCCTGTGGTGCCCCTGGACAGTGGTGCCTGGACGAGGGTTACACAGGGACGCAGGGCAGCCGGGCGTGGGGACCTGTTTGCGCTGTCCAGCGAGGGGGCAGATCCTCTTTGCTGCTGCTCCCAGGCCTGTGCTCCTCCGTCTCAGGGCAAACATGTATTTCACGTGGAGGCCCAGCCCTTTCAGCCACCGCCGCCTCTCCCTCCTCAGCACCACCGCCTCCCGCTTCTCACTTCCAGGCCTGGAAACGGCACCTGGCCCATCCTGCTGGCCCCGCGCTGGCCCTCTGCGCTCCTGGCCTCCGGGTTGGCGCTGACTGGCCAGGGCCTGCCTCTCACTTCCCTGGTCTCCACACCATCAGCGTTGCCTCGGCTCTGCAGTCTCGGGCTTTCTTATCTCGGGAAACAGTTCACCTCTGTCCGCTGAGCTCCTCCACTCGCCGGCGGGGCCCTTCCCCCTCTCCCTCCCCTCAGTGTCCTTCCTCATCTGACCGCCATTCTGATTTTTCTGTTCCTAATCCTCCTCAGCCCACGGACAAGGCAGCCTTTTCCACACCTGGAGCAGAATCGAGGAACATGGTGTTTGTATCGTTGGGTTCTTGGTGGGAAATACTGGACACAGACCGTGGTGGTTAAACCACACGGGAGGGACCAAGGAAGCTGAGGGGGTCCCGCGCTCCAGGCACCTGGGTTCTTAGTCATAAAAAACACTCAAAGCCGCGGCGAGAACCTGTCCTGGGAAGACCCAGCCTTCGCTGGCTCAGACGCAGCCCCGGCACCAGCCCCGCCACCTGGACCCCGCGGACCCCGCCTGGGACCCGGCTCACCACCGGCCCTGACCGCAGGGCCAGCCATGGGTTTCTGAGACGTTGGGCCACACAGCCCACGTGATCTGAGGATGTGGGTTAAATGATAATAAACATCCTTTCCAAGCTCCGGAGCATTCGAGGAAGACAGGAAGGACTACCTTCAGCAAGAGAAACACGTTCTCAGTGTTTACTGAAAAGTACAAGCACAAGTGGCTGTGCAGGTCAGACCCTGTTGTTCAAGGGCAACTGTAAAGCAGGCCCCGCTGCGGCCGCCGCGCCACCCCTCTCGGACGAGTGCGTTTGAGCAAGGGAGGTGCTACAGGCTTTCAGTTAAAGAACAACCTTATTGTTTTAGTAGAGCAGACATTTATGTCACTTGTAACTTTTGTTAACTATCCTGATTGCAATTATTAGAATTTAATGCCTTTCGAAAGCATGGCGCTGTTCTACAGGAGATCCATTGCACCTCTGGCTCCTGCAAACTTTGGAAGGAAAGCCCTAGCTGGGTTCCGGGGTCCCCTCTCGTCCCCTCTGGCCTGTGAGCTGCTGGACGGCGGGGTCTGGCCTGTGCCCAGGCACAGTGATGCTGACTGAGTGCTGTTTTATCCAGCCCTTCATCTCTGCTCCGACGGGTGGTGCCTAGACCGGAGTGGGCAAACTTTTTGACTCGAGGGCCACAATGGGTTCTTAAACTGGACCGGAGGGCCGGAACAAAAGCATGGATGGAGTGTTTGTGTGAACTAATATAAATTCAAAGTAAACATCATTACATAAAAGGGTACGGTCTTTTTTTTTTTTAGTTTTATTCATTTCAAACGGGCCGGATCCGGCCCGCGGACCATAGTTTGCCCACGGCTGGCCTAGACTGTCTTTGCTGTGACATTCAAGTGTGGGCCTGCACTCGCGTGTGCGTGTGTGTTTCAGTGTGTGCGTGTGCATGTGTGAGAGATGCATGATACACGTGGACGGTGGCAGGAACCACAGTGCCAGCTGCCTGTCCTTCACTGGGCCCTCACTGAGAACCACCCAGACAGCAGTTCTGCGCCAACAGCCCGCCAGGCTCCTCGCCAGCGCAGCCCAGGGTAAAGGCCCCGATGAACCCTAAGGCAACCGCATGTGCTGCGGAACCGCACGCTGCAGCCTGCAGAGCAGAGATCCGGACCCTCCCTCCTGCACAGGCACCGTGATCGCCTGGAGCAGCCAGTGTCCCGTGGACACCAGGGCCACGTCAATGCGAGGAGCCCGAGGCGGGTGCCGCCTGCGACACGGTGGGCTGCGGCTGTCCGGGCTCAGCGCTCTCCTGGGAGGCCTGGGCTCGGAAGCTCACCGTCCTGACGGTACCAGCTGTGCGGCGGGAAGAATGTGCCAGTTTCCAGTGAGCCCGCAGGCCCCTGTGGCCTGTGAGGGGAAGACAGCAGGCTCGTCCAGGGCTTGGGCACTAGTGTGAGGTTTTGCTAAGTTGCTTCCTTTTGCTCCTGATCCTGCACCATCCCCCGCTGCCCAGTGAAGCACTTGGCAGTTCTTCCTGTGAGGCAGGACTCCAGACTCCTGCCCCGGCCGCAGCGCTGGCCGGCACACTGTGCGGGCTGCTGACAGGCACCGTGCCGCCTCCCGGCCCTGCTCAGCCAGCCACCTGCCCTTCCAGCAGCTTCTGGGCACCCCTTGTCATCCCCAGTCAGTGAGGGGAACGTGCTGTCACGCGCTGACTCAGAAATGGCTCCCCCTCTCCTACCCTCGCAGGCTGTGCCCTGGGTCTCAGCTTTCAGCACAAAGACTCATCTCTCCTCTTACCACTAATTTCTGATTCAACAGAAGTGGCTCAGACCTTGTATGATTATTTTCCCTGGGATTCTGGCTTTTATTTGAGTCATGATTTCTGGGCGAAAAACCCTTATAAGTCAAGCACATTCATTATAATCGAACCATCCCGCACGGCCAGCACCACCACTTACTGCAAATGGGGTGAAAATCCAGTTTCATGAAGATCAGCATCTTGATCTGACAAAAGATTTCCAATACTCCTATTTCTCAATTCATACAAGATTAATTATCAGATAACACCTAGTGCAGTCTAGTCCCTTTCCCAGGTGCTGGAAATGAAATGTTGAACAACAGATAACGATCCCTGCCCGGTGGAACTTATATTTCTGTGAATAAAGACAGAAAAAGGAAAGCATAATGCATCACATGGCAGTAAGTGTTGGGCAGAAAAAGCCGCACGGGCGGGGTCCTCTGTCAGTGGCGGGAGGATGTTGCACTATTAGTAGGACGTTGTGGGGCCTTCCCCGGGGAGGTGACCTGAGAGCTTGAAACCAAAATGTGGGCGTTGGAGTCTGAGTTCCTGTCTTGTGAAATCAACCAGTGGAGTCAGGACAAAGACAGTTAAGGGAACCAGCTTCCTGGGAGACGCCTGTCCTGGGAAAGGCGCGGCTGGGGCTCGGGCGCAGCCAGTGGGGAGCTCCTCCCTGTGACCGGCGGGGCAGTTAGTGTCCGAGCTAATCCGGGTCTTTTGGTCCACGTGTGGGGCCACAGGGCCAGGAACCGCAGGGCCAGGGATGTGCGCCCCCAGGAACGAATGTCAGGAGCCCATTGCATCCTGGGAAGGAGAGATTGAAAGGAAGCGCCGCCTTTTAATTTAGGATGGAGGCAGCCTTGCTAGCTCCTGATCGGTCTTTTCAAAGCATTCTGCCTCAGCAACATCCTCAGGCTTGGTTTGTATGCCTTATGGTTGGTTATCTGCATGCTGACTGTCTTAGCAATACCCACATATTTCAAAGTTCATGCCTCTGGCAGGCACCCCTTCTTCCCCTCCCAGTCGGGGTGTCTCAGTACCTCTGCCCAGCTGGATTCCTGGTCTCACTTCCTGCTCCCAGGGTCGCCCCCCCCCCCCATTTACCTAACTGGTTTCTGTCTCAAGCTGACCTGCACCAGGTGAAGCAATGAGCTCTTCACAGTCTGGGGACGCAGCTCCAGGCAGAGGGAGCAGGAGCTGCTCTCCATGAGGCGAAAGCGGGTGTGAGGTCCTGGGTTGAGTGTTGGCCCCACGTTGCTGGTGTGAATTTCCCTATCAGCCTCTCAATGCTGGTTACTCCCGGGGCATCGGTTGTAATGCCAGGTCTTCTGTTTCGGATGTTTTCAGTCATCTCCCTCTTTTTCTTAGTCCAGCTGAATGTTTGTCAACTTGTTTACCTTTTCAAAACAAGCAAATCTTGGTTTTATTGTTTTGTTTTGTTTCTAAGTTTTTCCTGGTCTCTATTTCATTTATTCCTGCTCTAATTTTTATTATTCCTTTCTTCTGATAACTTTCAGCTTATTTGGTATATGTGGGTGTGCTTCTTTCAGTTCTTTAATGCATAAAATTAGATTATTTATTTGGGATCTCTCTTTATTTTAATATAGACATTTATTACTATAAATTCCCCTCTTGGTACTGCTTTTGCTGCATCCCATAATTTTTGGCATGTTGTGTATTCATTTCCATTTGACCCATATTTTGTCTAGAAGTTTAATTTTCACATCTTTGTGTATTTTTTTAATTTTCACTCTGTTCTAGATTTCTAGTCTCATAACATTGTGATAGAAAAAAGTACTGGGTATGATTCCAATCCTCTTAAATTTCTTAAGACTTGTTTTATGACCTAACATGTGATCTATTCTGGAGAATGTTCTGTGTGTGGTTGTGAAAAATATATATTTTGTTATTGGGTGAAATAATTTGTATATGTTTGTTATATTCATTTTGTCTATCGTATTATTTAGGTCCTGATTCCTTATTGATTTTCACTCTATCTGCTCCATCCATGTTTGAAAGTGGGTCATTGAAGCTTCCTATCATTATTGTATTGCTGGTTTTTTTCCTGCTTTCAGTTCTGTTAATAATTGCTGTATATATCTAGGTGCTCTGATGTGGGGTCTCTATGTTTATAATTGTTACTTATTTCTTATGAATTGACCTTTTAATCTTTATCCAGTTTTCTTCTTTACCCTATGTGGCAGTTTTTGACTTAAAGTCCATTGTGTCTGAGTAGAGCCACTTGCACCTGCATGTTCACTGAATCTACAAGGAGTCTCTGTGGACACAGCACATAGTGGTCCTTCCTGCATTACCCATTCAGCTGCTGAATGGTTTTTTATTGGAGTTTTTAACCCCTTTACATTTAAAGTAATTATTAATAGGGAAGTACTGCTGTTATTTTGTTCACTGTTTTCTGTCTGTTTTGTAGTTCCTTTGTTAAGATTTTTCTCCCTTGCTGTTTACGTTTGTGTTGTTTATTTTTTGTTGTTGTAATAATGTGATTTCTTTTTCTTTTGAAGAACTTCTCTATACATATAGTTTTGTGTATCATGAGGCTTACATAAAACTTCTTATTTTTTTACTGTCCATGATACTTGAAGAAGCCTGAATGAAACCTGCTATATACAATTTTTTTTATATTTATTTATTTATTTTTTTGCTGCTTATTCATTGAGTATTTCCAGACCTTGAGAATATGTTAAGGAGTTGCCACACAACTGTTCAGGCTCTATTTTTCTTAGATTGCTTCTGAGACTTCTGTGCTTAGGTTGTCATAGACGTGGTTCAGACTTCTAGCTCCACCCTTCCTTGTCCTAGCTGGGTCCGAATTACTCTACCTCCGAGGTGCTGGAGTGACTCACTTCAGCCTCAGGAGTTTTCTAAGGCATCTCTCTTCACTTTTTTAATATATTACAAGTGAATGAAATTGCAGTAGCACCTCTAAACTTTATTGCTATTTCACAGTCTATGATAAGATCAACCCAATCTAGATCCATGGTTTCTCAACAGCAAGATGGTATCATATGGCACACTATTAGTGCAAGACACTGAGGTTTTATCATTGAGATATGCATAGGTTTTCATCCAAAAGCTGACATTTTACTATGATTAGTTTGTCAGCTCACTATACCTCATGATAATAACAGAAAAATATTATGGCTTTGCAAAAATGCAAATGCTATAACAAGAGGAGTGTCATTTTTTAAATGAGAATTAGTTCCATAATGCAGAGACCTCGCTGACCTTCTCAGGAGCCCGTGGAGAGAACAAGGGCTATAAGGGAACTGCTGCCTGTAGAGGTATTAACACGGTCAGTCTGGCGGAGGCACGGAGAACACAGTGACTTTTCTGTTGTTATTTCTCCAGTTTTAAGACGTGAGTTCAAAACAAGGGCACACACATGATATTGCAATTCAACATCAGTAACTACACTGCTTTCTTCCCCGTTTTTCGTGTCCGCGTGCAGGCCCGTGCAGAGCTGTCCCTCAGCACTTCTTCCTGAGGAAGGTGAGACCTAATGGGGCTTAGGCCCCTGTGCAGTCATTGGCTTCGAGTAAGATGTTTAGAAAAGGCGACGGTCTGTGACAGAGGTGGGGGAGTCAAAAGAATCATTTCCAGTAAGTGGTTTTATGGAGACATAGCATTTTTTGGGAGAAAGCATAAATTATTTTAAAAATATGGTTACTGAAATAGCACACAGCCTGTTTGCTTCATTTTTCCCCACAGAAAGCCATGAAACTGCCAGAGGTGAAAGCTGAAATTCCTACTTTTTGTTGGAAGCTGTATTTTTTCACATAACTCCAATTTTTAGATTCAGTCTATCGGGAAAGTCTAGGTAACATTTTCAGAGTAGCAGGTAAACTTAGCTGATACGGAGGCTCTGCCCTCATTGCCGACATGCAGGGAGATGGGTTAGAAAGTGCAGAGAAAAGCCGGATGCTACTGCTGGAGGTTTCGCTGGAGCTGGTTCTGGGAAACAGCAGCTGTGACTGAGCTGCGAGCGTTTAGGTTTCCTGTCAGTGTCCTGACGGTCCCTCAGCAGAAAGCACTTGTCTGAGCCGCCGTCAGCGGCTGACCCCAGCGCCTGGCTCTGTGAGCCATGTTCGGTCATTTTCCTCCTCTCGGGCTTTGGTGTAAGAAGCAGGTTTAGAGAACAGAATTCTGTAAAAGACAACGAAATGCATTTATGGACAGGTCAAACCTAAAATCCATTCCTTGCCTCTTTATGCATCAGTATATCTTGAACCTTAAATTTGGCAAACTATTTCTGCTACTTAAGATTAACATATTGGCCAAACTTTTATCAGGGGAAACAAAGGTATCGCTCATCAGTGTTCCGGAGGCGACTTGTTTTCTTCCTTTCTTAAGCCTTTCTCCATGTAGGAAAGGGGAATAATCAAAATTAGTAGCATCGACATGTAACATCACAGAACTGAGACAATAGTGGAATGATCATTAATAGTTATCTTTCTCTACAAATGTGTACATATTATGAATATAAAATTATAACATTCATTTAGAGAACTCAGAGAAGGCCTCGTAAAATGCTAATGCTAACACTGTGACTTTTTAATGTAACTTGAGCACCGACCACACCCAGGGGAGGAAGAAAGAGTCCAGTCAGAGGAGAGAGGGTGGTCAGACATCAGCTCCTTTTCCTTCTTCTCTTACAGCACCAGCGGCTTCACAAAACACAGGGCGGCCGGCCCCGCCCCGCCCAGGGCACTGTCCCAAGCTCAGGGGAGTGTTATCCTTATTCAAACAGAGAGCCTCCCCGGCCAACGCCCCTCCCACCCCCCACGGAGAGGTCCTCTCCTCCTTCCCAGGCCCTGTCAGGGCGGGGAGCCAGCACGCACCTTCCTGCAGCGGTAGTGGTTACGGGTGAGATTCACTCAGCACTTAGGGAGTGCAGAGCTCCTCTCTGGATTTCATTCCCCCGGCTAATCCTCAAAAATAGTGACTGTGAAGTATGGGTTATTGCATACACACTTTATAGGTATTTTACAGACGAGGGAATGGAAGCAGGTTAATTATGCTGCTTGCCACTGTTCAATATGCCATTCAATGAGCAACCCACCTGTTTAGTGATCACACACACAGAACTGGGCTCCAGGACGTGCGAGCTCTAGGGCCCCGCACCCCGCGCTCATCAGAGACGCCAGGATTTAGGGCAGGAGTCACGTGAGGTGGGTGTCGCTGTGCAATCCTGCGAGAGCCCATGGATTCCGGAATCCGTACATTTTATAACAACGGGACTCTAAAACGCACTGTCCTGGCCCCTCACCCTGCTGGTCTGTATTAGCTTCCCGCTGGCTTCCCCAAACTAGGTGCTCTAGGTGTCATGGCTGAAACGCCACCGCCCTGCTCATCAACATGCCCAACACCCACGTGTTCTTGGGTCTTCAATTCCTGTGGCAGGCGCCTCTCTCCTGGCTGCCACACACACTGTGCCAGCTTCCTGTGGCCCTGACCCTCTGCTCCCCTCCTCCCGGATGAACACGCCCCTCACAGCAGGTGTAGAAGCTCTCAGGTGGGGGTGGCCTTGACTTCTCCCCTCCCCCCCCCCCGCCCCCCGCCACCCCCAGCCCCCAGCCCCCAGCTGGCTCCTTGCTCGCTCATGATCTGGTGGGAAGGAGCCCTCCTCTGCCCCAGCGTGTCCCCTGGGACATAGTCCCTGCCCCGTGACCTTATTTTTAATGTTTCTCTCTCTCGTCATAGTCAGAATCTTCCTTCCTGTCTGGTTCCTTTCCTGCCAATCCCATGTTCAGTTAAAAAGCAGGCTCCACTCCCCCACATTACCGGGACTCTGTCTCCTGCCAGCTTAGGGGGGCACCTGACACTGGGACCACTTCCTCACCGCCCATCCGCTTTAAGCTGGAGGAGGCTTGGCTCTGCCTTCCCCATCACGGGAGCTGCTCTTGCTGAGGCTGACAGGGCCTGATTGCTGAGGCCACGGGTTGCTTTTCACTTTCTGTCCCCTTTGCGTCTCTGCTGAATCTGACTGTTGAGAAATGTGCTCCTGAAGTTCTTCTGTTCCTCTGCTTGGTCAGTGGCAGCAGAGCGCTAATGCCTTTGACACCTCCCTTTCGAGTCTGTCCGCAGCTCCTCCGGGTTTGCTCTTGGGACACATGCCTCCGGGTCCCTCCCTAGCTCTCTGCTTGCTCAGAGTCTTGGACGAGTTCATCTGCACCATGATGCCATCTACATGCGTATGCTTGCGGCGTCTGAACCCGGATGTACCCATGCACCTGAAGTGTTTATCACATTTCTTAACTGTTACCCTGTTCCACCTTCCCCATGAAAACAGCAGAGCCCTACAAGCACGCGTGGTGCGCTGCAGGGCGGATTACAGGGACTGACTCTGCGCGTCACACCAGCAGCTGCATCCGTCTCCCCAGCGTCTGCCCGGATTCTCAGCACCCCAGTTCCGCCTCGGGAGCCAGGCTCGGTCATGGGAAACGTGTACTCATTGCCTTGGCGACAACGCTGACTCCGCCTGGTTCGTGGGTCCGTATTCATTTTCCTTTTAAATATATTTTATTGATTTTTTACAGAGAGGAAGGGAGAGGGAGAGGGATAGAAAGTTAGAAACATCGATTCAGCTGCCTCTTGCACGCCCCCTACTGGGGATGTGCCCGCAGCCCAGGTGCATGCCCTTGACCGGAATCGAACCTGGGACCCTTCAGTCCGCAGGCCGACGCTCTATCTGCTGAGCCAAACCAGCCAGGGCCCATATGTATTCATTTTCTGTGATTGTGTAGCAAATGCCTGCACGGCAGTGGCATGAGGCGCACACACCTGTCCTCCCACAGTTCTCCAGAGAGGAGACGTGAGGCTGGTCTGGGGGGCTCACCTGAGGTGCTGGTGGCTGCCCCTCTCCGTGGAGGCTCCAGGGAGGGCTGTGTTCTTGCTCATTAGAGGTGTCGGTAGGACTCATTTCCACGCAGCTGGGGGGTGAGCTCTCCACGTCCTGTTGACTGTCTTGGGGGCTGCCCATCCCTCCCAGAGACCTCTCTCCACGCCAGGCACAAAACCCCACGTCTCAGAAAATGCAAGGAGGCACCAAGTCCTTCTCATACTCTTTATTGTCTCTTCGGTAAAGAGATTCTTCATCTTTAAGAATCCCTGTGATTAGATGGCCCACACTACAACCAAGTAAAACCTCCTGATCCTCAAGGTCCTAACCTTCACATTTGCAAGGTCTCCTTTCCCATGTGGGAAACATTCTCAGAAACCAGGGTTAGGGCAAGGACATATTTGGGGGTGCCATTATTCTGCCTCCCCACCCAAATATATTTACCTCATCCCCACATCACCTAAACTCCCACCCATTGCATCCTCAACTCAAGGTCCCAAATCTCATCTAATCCCACATGCTCTAAAGTCCTAAGTGAGGCTCCGTTGTAATTGGGGCACAGTGGACCTGTGAGACTAAAAAGACAAGTTATCTGTACCCCAGCAATAATACCTGCAGACGGCAACATTTACAGGCACCCTAATTCTAAACAGGAGAAACGGAAAGAAAGAAGGAGTCATACTCCCAAGCAATTCCAAAATACATTCAACAAGCTTCGCTGGGTATTGAGGCCTGGGAATAATTTCATTTGGTTACGGTTCTGCCTTTTGGGCTCATAGCTCCATCTGCTGACCCACCCTCTCTTATCATGAAAGATGCGTGCGTTTTGAGTTAATTATCCATCATCTTGTCTCCTCTTTATAGAACTCTGTGGTTCAGATACCCCCTCTCTGTAAATACCAGTATTCGCTCACTCCAGTCTAGCAGTGTTTCTGCTGACGTCACATCATTAAGCACGTTGTGGGTCTCCTGTGCACATGGCAAGCGTTCCCTCCGCTCATCAGAGGCTGGCCCACAGGTCTTTTCTAGACAATCCCCTCTCTACTTTGTTTTTTCCTGAGACGGCTGAGAGGTAATGCCTTTACGCCACTAGGTACTCCTTTGTCTCATTGAAAAGATCTGATTCACACCCTCCAACTACTCAAAGAACAGTTTGTGTTACTGAATACTATAACATTTTGATCCTTCTAAGGCACTAACAGAAGGTTGTATACTCACATCTCAACTATCTCTCAAAGGCATGCTTCTGGGCAGTAAATCTCTTAATTTTAGAGTCTTTTAGGCTGAAAATTTTCAAGATAATCAAATCTTGTTTTCTTTTGCTTGCTTGTTTCATAGTTATTCCCTTAATTTATTTTTCTCCTTTCACTTTTATTTTATTTTAAACATTGAGAAGAAACCGGACTGTATCTTCTGTCTTTGCTGGGAAAATTTCTCATTCCAGCATTTGATATATTTCATTGTTGTTTCAGGGCATCTATAGCTCCCATCAGGCTGTGCTCTCTGTGGACAGACAATGATGTCGCTGTAGCTGTGGCATATGTCACATCTCAACAAGATCTTTACCAGAACCTTGCTTACTAGACACTTGTGAACTGAATACAAATCACTATTCCACAATCCTTCTCCACTTCCATTCTCCCATTACCTATAATAAAGGCAAGTAATTCAACCAAAGGTGGCATTAAGAAAGCGCTCTCTAATTTGAGAAGTAATTATAAATATGCCAAATTGAAGTTATAATCAAAACAGTCTATATGCTTGTTTCACTCAACCAATATAAATGTGTCTGAAAATGGAAATTCCTTGAAAGTGCCCTGTCTCACTGGATAGCACCTGTGTCCCCTTCACAACAAAAGCTGGATTTCTAAATAGATTTGTTCTTCCTTTTCGTAAACCTTTTAAAAAGGATTTCAATCTTCAAAATAAAAGAGGAAAATTCCACAACTGAGCAGCCTTTTCGGTTGAATTATCTTTTTATACAAAAAACTTTATTTTTAATAATTCGCGAGACCCTCTCATCCTTCAGATGACAGTTTCTAGATTAATCATAGAATGAGGTCATCTTGTTCAAGGAAATGGTGCCATTTTTGATGATATATCTTTTAAAAAACTGGTACTAAACATAAATATGTCATACATGTAAGACCCTTATATGTAAAAATAATTGTTCAGAAACTGAACAATGTTGATATTTATTTACTTGAGTGCTAAGGAACAAAATCATAAACATGACCGCATTCCAAAATTCTTCTAGCCGTTGGAATGCTGAATAGCTGGGCGAGGAACCATGTGACCTAACAACATTAATGGCGCAGGAGATGTGTGAGGTAGTTCCACACTGACCTACCTAAGCGCACTCAGATGCTTCTCTCCTATTAGAATCCCCTTCCCTTTAACTCCTCGGTTCCGACGGCCGTTAGCGACGGAGTTACGGAACAAAGCCTTCGTTAAACATAAACTTCCTTTACCTCAAAGTGGAACTGAGAAAATTATTAAAATGAACTGTCATCGCTTCTCGGCCTTTTGGCTAAGATCAAGTGTAAAATGAACTGTCATAAAGATTCTATTTTCAGTAAAGCAATATCTTTGAAAAACATTAACATTAATTTCATGCACAATCCAGGATTATAATTTTATATTTACCAATATGAGTATATTTGAAAAAATATATATGTTCTCATAAATTAATGGCATTTTAGATATTTCAGATTTAGATATATGGATATATAAAATATATTTTAAATAAAACTAGGTTTTCAGATTATTCCTGAAAGACTCAGAAAATAGCCTCATTCAGTTTGTTCGTTTAATGTAAAATATGTCGTATGCTTTTTATATTATAACTAGAGGCCCGGTGCACAAAAATTTAAAGATGTCACTAATTGAGGAAACAAAAGATACTTATTTCAGCACACCAAAATTCAATATACTTTCATGTAGTTTAAAAAAATGAAAATCCACTTGGTTGTATTCAAATTACTCTTTTGTTTAAGGAACTGTGCATTCATAGCTTCTTCCTTCATAATACATTTTTTTGAAAACTTACTTGTTTAAACAAGATTTGTTTTATTTAATAAAACACCAATTTTTAATGTAAAAGTTTTAAATGTCTGTTATAAAAGCAGAGTCAATCATATTTTAATTGTCAATGAAGATGAGGCCAATTATAGGATAATATTTACTCTTATATAATCTGAAATATTGTAGCAAATTACAAATAAAATTTTATTGCATATAAAATATCAGTACTTTTTATGCTTGTGCAAATAATGCCTAGTATTTTTAACACTATAAAAAATCTTTATATTGTTAAAACAAGCAAACGACCCAATCAAAATTAGTTAGAAAGAATTTTTGTTTATTTTCTTACTAAATGTATTTGGGTGACATTGGTTAATAGGATCATATAGGTTTCAGGTGTGGGTTTCCATGATACAGGATCTGCATATTGCACTGTGGGCTCATCACCCAGTCAAACCATCTTCAATCACTCTATATTAGGCCCTCTCTATAATTCCCCCTCCCATTATCTCACCCCCTTCCCTCCAGTAACCACAACATTGCTGTCTGTCCATGAGTTTCAGTTTTATATTCCACATATGAGTGAAATCATATGGTTCTTAGCTTTTTCTGACTGGCTTATTTTGCTTAGCATAATATTCTCAAGGTCTATCTATGTTGTCGCAGATGGCATTATTTCATCCTTTTTTATGGCTGAATAGTGTTCCATTGTATATATGTACCACATCATCTTTATCCAATCATCTATCAAAGGATACTTTTTGATTGTCTCCATGTCTTGACCACCATGAATAATGCTACAATGAGCATAGGGGTGCATTATCTTTGCAAATACATGTTTTCAAGTTTTTTTGGGTATATACCCAGGAAAGGGATTCCTGGGTCATATGATAACTCTATTCTTAATATTTTGAGGAACTGCCCAAATGATTTTCTATAGTGGCTGTACCAGTCTACATTCCCACCAGCAGTGTATGAGGGTTTCTTTCTTTTTTTTTTCCACAACCTCTTCAACACTTGTTATTGCTTGTCTTGTTGACAATGGCCACTCTAACAAGTGTGAGGTAGTACCTCATTGTAGTTTTAATTTCCCTAATTGCCAGTGAGGTTGAACATCTTTTCATATATCTATTGGCTGTTTATATGCCTTCTTGGGAGAGGTGTTTTCTCAGTTCCTCTGCCTACATTTTGATTGATTTGTTTGTTTGGTATTGAGTTTTATGAGTTCTTTATATATTTTGGAAATTAAACCTTTTTGGAGCTACTGTTTACCAATCTCATCTCCCATCTGGTTGGCTGCCTCTTTGTTTTGTTGTCAGTTTCTTTTGCTAAAAATATTAAGATTTTTAGTTTGATATAATCCAATCAGTTATTTTTGTCTTTACTTCCCTTGTCTTTGGGGTTAATTCATACAGTGTTCTCTAGGACCAAGGTCCATAAGCTTGGCACCTATATTTTCTTCTATGTAACTTATTGTTTTGAGTCTTATAATTTGGGTCTTTAATCCATTTTGAATTAACTTTTGTACATAGGGACAAACTGTAAGCCAGTTTCATTCATTTGTATGTGGCTTTCCAGTTTTCCCAGCACCATTTATTGAAGAGTCTATCGTTACTCCACAGTGTGTTTCTAGCTCCTTCGTCAAAAATTATCTGTCCATATACATCTGGTTTTATAGCTGGTCTATCTATTCTGTTCCGTTGATATGTGTGTCTGTTTCTCTGCCAATACCATGCTGTTTTGATTATCATAGCTCTGTAGTTTAATTTGAAGCCAAGTAGTGTGATACCTCCAGCTTTGTTCTTTTTTCTCAGGGTCTTTTGTGGTTCCATACAAATCTGATGATTTCTTGTTCTATTTCTTTTAAAAAATGACATTGGGATTTTGATGGGGATTGCATTAAATCTGTATATTGCTTTGGGTAATATGGCCATTTTAACTATGTTGATCCTTCCAATCCATGAACACAGGATATTTTTTCCAATTTGCTGTGTCTTTTTCAATTTCTTTTAGTAATTCTTTGTAATTTTCAGTATATAGGTCTTTCATGTTCTTTGCTAACTTTATTCCTAGGTATTTTATTCTTTTGGTTGAAATTGCAAAAAATAATTTTTTTTCATTTATTTTTCTGAAGTTTTTTTTTATTATTATTAGTATACTAGAGGCCTGGTGCACAAAAATTTGTGCACTTGGGGGTAGGGGGTCCCTCAGCCCGGCCTGTGCCCTCTCGCAGTCTGGGACCCCTCGGGGGTGACCACTTGCTGGCTTAGGCCTGCTCCCTGGGGGATTGGGCCTAAGCTGGCAATCAGACATCCCTCTGGCAGCCCAGCAACCCTAGGGGGATGCCCACTTGCCAGCAGGGAGCAGACCTAAGCTGCAGTCAGACATCTTAGCACTGCTGAGGAGGCAGGAGAGGCTCCCGCCACCACCACTGTACTGGCAGCCATCAGCCTGGCTTGTGGCTGAGCAGAGCTCCCCACTGTGAGAGTGCACTGACCACCAGGGGGCAGCTTCTGCATTGAGCGTCTGCCCCCTAGTGGTCAGTGTGTGTCATAGTGAGCAGTCATTCCCAGCTGTTAGGGTCAGTTTGCATATTACCCTTTTACAATATAGGATAGAGGCCTGGTGCATGGGTGGGGGCCGGCTGGTTTGCCCTGAAGGGTGATCCGGATCAGGGTGCCTGGCCAGCCTGGATGAGGGGCTGATGGCTGTTTGCAGCTGGTCACACCCCCTTCAGGGTGGGGGGTCCCCACTGGGGTGCCTGGCCAGTCTGGGTGAGGGGCTGAGGGCCATTTTCAGGCTGGCAGGAGACTGAAGCGCCCAGCCTCTTTTTTTTTCTTTTTTTTTTATTCTGGGATTTATTTACCTTCTATAGCTGTCACTGGAGCTGAGCCTGCTCCAGTTCTGAGGCTGTGGCTGGCTGAAAGCAGGTATCTGGGTTTGTTTAGCTTCTATAATTGAAACTCTGTTGCCATCACTGGCGCTCTAAGCTCTGAGCCTGCTGGTGACTGAAAGCAGGTTTCTGGGTTTGTTTAGCTTCTATAATTGCAACATTGTTGCACCTGGAGCTCAGAGCTGGGCTGCGGCAGGCAGGGAACCTTGGATTCCTCCGTCACTGGAGCAAGCAAGCCTCATGTTCGCTTCAGCTGCGTGGCTGCCGGCCGCCATCTTGGTTGGCAGTTAATTTGCATATCTCGCTGATTAGCCAATGGGAAGGGTAGCAAAGTTACAGTTAATTACCATGTTTCTCTATTATTAGATAGGATGGGAAGGAAATGGATTTTTGCACATTGATTTTGCATCCTGAAACTTGGGTGTATTTGTTTATTGTTTCTAATAGTGTTTGGTGGAGTCTTTAGGGTTTTCTATGTACAAAATAATGTCATCTGCAAAAAGTGACACTTTTACTTCTTCCTTCCCAATTCGAATGCCTTTTATTTCTTTATCTTGTCTTATTGCTCTGTCGAGGACCTCCAGAACTATGTTGAATAAGAGTGGTATGAGAGTGGCCATACTTGTCTTGTTCTTGATCATAGCGGAAAAGCTTTCAGTTTTTCACCACTGAGTCTGATAGTGGCTGAGGGTTTTTCATAGATGACCTTTATTACATTGAGGTATTTTTCTTTTATACTTATTTTATTGAGTATCTAAATCATAAATGCTTTTTCTGCATCTATTGATAAGATCATATTATTTTTATCATTTCTTTTATTTATGTGGTGTATTACATTGATCAATTTTTTATGCTGGACCATCCTCAAGCCTCTGGAATGAACCCCATTTGACCGTTAGGTATTATTTTATTAAAGTATCATTGTGTTCAATTTGCTAATATTTTGTTTAGGATTTTTGCATCTGTATTCATCAGAGATATTTGTCTGTAGTTTTCCTGAGTTGAAAAGGCATGGATGAGAGTGTAAGAAAGCTGAGACTATGGAGTTAACCAGATATTGTACCAGAGAAGAAAGAAGCTACTCAGTGAAAGAGAACAAAAAATCTCCACAGGAAAGGATACTAATCTTTGCAAATTTAGAGTGAAAATTCACAAGGTTGAGTAAAGACCAAATATGGGGCTGTCAACTGGATAATTCATAGAATTCACTCAATGTGGGGAATACTTTTGAGATCTAAGAAATGAGAATGCATATGATAGAGACTTCATATGGTTTTCCCATGTTAGGAGGGCTAGGATACCAGTAGACTAGATTCTTCTGTTGATCCATTCTAACAAATCTTAAAAGGAGGCTCAAATTGGAAGCTAATTTCCAAGTAACCTGTCTGTGAGAACAAATTTCATCACTCTTTAATGTAGGCAGAACATTAAATTGCTCAAGATTATAATACCCCAAAATGTTCAATATCTAATCAAATATTTCTAGGCAATCAGAGCAAGAAAAGTGACCATAATCAGGAGAATATTAAAATTGTGCAATAGAGCACTAGCTGGTTTGGCTTAGTGAATAGAGCATTGGCCTGTAGACTAAAGGGTGCCAGGTTCCATTCTGTCCAAGAGCACATGACCAGGTTGAGGGCTCGAGGCAGGAAGCAGCCAATTAATAATTCTCTCTCATCACTGATGTTTCTATCTGTCTCTCCCTCTTCTCTTCCTCTCTGGAATCAATAAATTAAAAAATAATAACAAAATTAGGCAATAGAAATAAATTCAGCACTGACCAAGATGATGGGATTAGCTGACAAGGAATTAGCTCTCTAAATAGTTATAATAAAAACATGAACATTATGGACAAAAAAAAAGATAAAAAAGGAGCAAATGAAATTTTAATAGTTGAAAATATACTACTGACATGCAATTTACTAAGTTGGTTTAATAATGGATTAGTCATCAATAAATGAACTTGACAAAGAAATAGAAATTACCCCCAATTGAATCATGTGGAGAAAAAAATTAATACCAACAATAAATAACAATATCAAGAAATCTTATATATGTACTAGAGGCCCCATGCATGAAAATTTGTGCAAAAAGTAGGCCTTCCTTCCCCTGGCTGCTGGCACCGGCTTCCCTCCGGCCGCCAGCAGGAACCCAGGACCTGAGCTTTGCTCAGACCCCAGCTTCGTCCAGAAGGATGTCTGGTCTAATTAGCATATTACCCTTTTATTAATATAGATAATTATTATTTCAAACACAGAAGGAAAAGAGAGGGCTGCAGGAAAATTTTGAAGAAAGAATGGTGTGTTTTCTTAATTTGATGGAAACTATAAAACCAAAGCTGGAAGAAGCTTCATAGAATCTCAGCAGGATCAACAAAGAGAGAACGACCCCAAAGCACATTGTCATTATATTGATGAGAGTCCATCATAAAGAGAAAAACCTTAAAGGCAGCCATAGAAAAAGACACATTACGTGATGGGACAACAAGAAAACAACAACCAAACATTTCTAAATGGAAATAATGCAAGCAAGAAGACAAATGTGTGATAGTAAATAATGCTGGCAGGGAAAACACTCACAAAACACAACAAAAACTATGAAGTTAAAATTACATATCCATCAGAAACATTCCTGAAAACTTTTACTCCAGCAGGCCTGCATCATAAAAAGTGTTAGAGAAAAACTTTCTGGCAGGCAGTTTGAGTAGTTTCATGTAAGTTAAAGAATAGATTTATAATTCAAAATTACCCAACAAAGGAATCTCTAGGTTCAGACAGCTTCAATGGCAAATTCAAAGAAATATACAGAAAAATTAACACTAATACTACTACAATGTCATTTATAAAAATAGAAGAATGGGAACAACTCACAATTCACACGTAAGGTCTAGATTTCACTGAATATAAAGTTACACAATATGTCACAAGAGAAGAAAACTGCAGACTGATGCCCTCCTGAACATAGATGAACAGAAATGCTCAACAAAATGTTGGCAAATTGAATCCAACAATATATTTGAAAGATAATACATTATGAAAAATTGGATTTTATTCCAGAAATGCTGGGCTGCAACATTAAAAAATTGAACAGCATAAAAAAACAAGCAAACAAAAAATTGAACAGCACATTAACAAATGACAAAAACCACACGACCATCTTAATAGTTGTAGAAATCACAATTAAGTTCAGTACTCACTCTCGATTAAGGAATTGAATGCTACTTCTTCAACCTGATAAAAGGCATTCAATAAAAACCCAGCGCTCTCTCATTTAATGGTGAAAGACTAGCATGTCTTTCCTAAAGTTAGAAACCAGCAATGGTATCTTCTCTCTTCACTGCATTTTGATTGTTTTTCAATCCTCACCCAAAAATATTCTTGCCATTGACTCCTAGAGAGAATAGAAGGGAGGGAGGAGAGGGAGAGAGAGAGAGAAAGATAAATTGGTCGCCTTCTGCACACGCCCTGACTGCAGTCAGAGATCTAACCTGCAGCAGAGGCATGTGCCTCTAACTGAGAATTGAACCTGAGACCCTTTGGTCTGCAGGCCAATGTTCTAACCACTGAATAAAAGCAGCCACGGCTGCAGTTTGATTTTTTTTTAGGGGCTCTAGCTGGAATAATAAGGCAAGGAAGAAAAAAAATGGAATACACATTGGAAAGGAAAATATGGGACTTATTCCCACACGTGATAGACTCTCTATGATAATTCAATGAATACAAATTAAGATGCTTGACATTTTTTAAATTATTTATTTATTTTTTTCTTTTTCTCTAAAATGGTTGACATTTTTATTCTTCAAAGAAATGTAAAGAAAAATAAAAAGACACCACAGAATACTACCAGAAGCACTCTGATGAAAAGACTGATAATACTAATTATTCGCAAAGATGCAGAGCAAAAGAGAAGAATTAAAAATACATGGATGGGTTTGGTTTATCTATTGGCTCTGTGGTGTTTTCTCCATAAATATATATTCTCCTTTTTCTTTTCTCTCCTATCTTTTTTTTCTCTCTCTTAGATATCATTTGTGCTCTCTTTTCTCTCCCCTAATTATCTTTTCTTGGGTGGTTGCTTATATTGGGGCTATCGGTGCCTTGAGTACAATCATGCTTTGTTCCCTTTGGGTCACGTCTTGTTAAGGTGAATATTTGGGATTAGTGCTCTACATTCTATTTTCATCTTTCCTTTATCATCCTTTTACTCTACCTCAACTTTACCTCTATGCCAAAACTCTCTTCCTCACTTTTCCCCTTTTGTTGTCCTGTTTCTCCCTATCCATGCTTTAGATTTTCTTTATTCCTTATTTTTACCCCCTGTTAAAATTTCACCCTACTTAGATATCTAATTACCAATCTCCTGCTCTAAATCCATATGCACCTCTCTCTTCTCTTTCTTCACTATCCAAAGTTTTTTTTTTCTCCCTGTCGTTTTGTTGTTGTTTGCTTGATTATTGAGTATATTGAGGGGTTTTTATGCTTGTTTATGAGATTGTTTTGCTTTTTCTTTTTCTGTTGTTTTTTTTCTGTTTTTTTTTTTTTTTGCTTCTGTTTTCTCTCGCCTTGCTTGACATTAGTTGTTGTTTGTAGTTTGCATTCATTTCCAGGGATCTGTTACTGGAATTTGTTGGGATTAGTGGCTGTTCTATTGGAGTTGCTCCCTATATAAATAGTTTCTTCCCCTCTTCTATTTCATTCTCTTTATTTTCTCTCTTACTCTTTTTTTGCTTCCTTTTCCCAATTTCATTTTTGCACTCCTTTTTTTCTCTTTTTTCTTTTTCTCTTCTTTCTTCTTTATCCCCTAATTCTCTTTGATCTAGTGGTCACCTTTATTTGGAGTTCTTAGTATCGTGAATACATTTGTATTCAGTGCCTTGTGCGTTGTGCCTTGTTGTGTTGTATTTTGTGCCTTGAAATCAATGCAGCAGAGAGAGAACTACATAACCAAACACCTGGAGAAGAGAGATCTTGGGGAGACAAAGAAACAGCCCGCATATGAAAAAAAAAAAAAAGCCATCACCAGAAAAGGAAGTAAACGAAATGGAGGCAATGGAGGCAAGCAATCTGTCAGAGAAAGAATTCAGAGAAATGGTCATAAGGTGGATGAAAAGAATGGAAGACAAATTCAACAATATGTGTAAGAACCAAGAAGAAATGAAGAAGAATAAAGAAGAAATGAAAAATGATATCACTGCTATAAAGAGCTCAATAGAAAGCATCAACAGTAGACTAGAAGAAGCAGAGGACTGCATCAGTGAGCTAGAAGACAAGGTAGGGAAAAATACATAAGCAGAGCAGCTTCTAGAAAAAAAAAATTAAAAATCAGGAGGAGAGCCTAAGAGAACATTGGGACAACACGAAACGAAACAACATCTGCATAATAGGGGTGCCAGAAGGAGAGGCAACTGAGCAAGGAATAGAAAACCTGTTTGAAAAAATAATGACAGAAAACTTCCCTGACATAGGGAAGAAAAAACTCAAATCCAAGAAGCTCACAGAGCTCTAAACAAAATAAACCCCAAAAGACCGATGCCAAGGCACATTATAATTACATTGCAAACACCAATGACAAAGCAAGAATATTAAAAGCAGCCAGAGAGAGACAGAAAGTTACTTACAAAGGATCCCCCATCAGACTAGCGATGGATTTCTCAACAGAAACACATCAGGCAAGAAGGGGATGGAATGAAATATACAAAGTCATGCGAAGGAAGGGTCTGAATCCAAGAATACTGTACCCAGCAAGGCTAGCAATCAAAATTGAGGGTGAAATGAAGAGCTTCAAAGACAAAAAAGGACTATGGGAGTTTATTACCACCAAACGAGCAATGCAAGAAATACTAAAGGGTCTGCTGTAAAAAGGAAAAAATAAGAAACAAAGAAGGAACACAGGGGTAAAGAATAAAAATGGTGACAAACAAGTATCTATCAATAATAGCTTTAAACGTAAATGGATTAAATGCCCCAATCAAAAGACATAGGGTAACTGAGTGGATAAGAAAACATGACCCATATATGTGCTGTCTACAGGAAACCCACCTCAGAAAAAAAGACGCACACAGACTGATGGTGAAGGGATGGAAAACAGTTTTTCAGGTGAATGGAAATGAAAAAAAAGCTGGGGTAGCAATACTTATATCTGACAAATTAGATCTCAAAGTGAAGGACATAAAAAGAGATAAGGAAGGCCACTTCATAATACTAAAGGGAACAATCCAACAAGAAGAAATAACTCTGGTAAACATATACGCACCCAATATAGGAGCACCCAAATATATAAGAAAACTTTTGGGGAAGATTGACAGCAATACAATCATAGTAGGGGACTTTAACACCCCACTATCACCATTGGACAAATCCTCTAAACAAAAAATCAGCAAAGAAACAGCAATCCTAAATGACTCACTAGATCAGATGGAATTAATTGACATCTTCAGAACATTTCACCCCAAAGCCACAGAATATACATTCTTCTCAAGTGTACATGGGTCATTTTCAAAGATAGACCATATATTGGGTCACAGGCAAAGTCTCTTCAAATTCAAGAAGATAGAAATCATATCAAGCATCTTATCAGATCACAATGGCATAAAACTGGAAATCAACTACAATAAAAACAATCCAAAAAAATCAAACACATGGAGACTAAATAGCATGCTATTAAACAATGACTGGGTTACCAGAGAGATCAAAGAAGAAATAAAAAACATCATGGCAACAAACGACAATGAAAACACAACAATCCAAAACCTATGGGACACAGCGAAAGCAGTCTTGAGAGGGAGGTTCATAGCTCTATAAGCCTACTGAAAAAAATAAGAAACAATGATAATAAATTACCTAACCCTACAACTCAAAGAGTTAGAAAGAGAGCAACAAGAAAAGCCCAGTGTAAGCAGAAGAACGGAAATAATAAAGATTAGAGCAGAGATAAATGACATAGAGACCAAAAAAACAATACAAAAGATCAACAAAACCAAGAGCTGCTTCTTTGAAAGGATAAACAAAATTGATGAACCTCTAGCCAGGTTCAGTAAGAAACAAAGAGAAGGGACCCAAATAAACAAAATCAGAAATGAAAGAGGAGAAATAACAACAGACTCTACAGAAATACAAAGGATTGTTAAAAAATACTATGAACAATCCTACTCCAACAAACTAGACAACATGGAGGAAATGGACACATTCCTAGAAAAATACAACCTTCCAAAACTTAATCAGGAAGAATCTAAAAATCTCAATAGGCCAATAACTATGGAAGAAATTGAAGCAGTAATCAAAAAGCTTCCAGCAAACAAAAGCCCGGGGCTAGACGGCTTCATAGGTGAGTTTTACCAAACATTCAAGGAAGAACTAAAACCTATCCTCCTCAGACTATTCCAAAAAATTCAAGAGGAAGGAACACTTCCAAGTTCATTCTATTAAGCCAGCATCACCCTAATACCAAAACCAGATAAAGACACACAATGAAAGAGTATTACAGGCCAATATCCCTCATGAACATAGATGCCAAAATCCTCAACAAAATCCTAACAAATCTGATCCAGCATTACATCAGAAAGATCATACACCATGACCAAGTAGGTTTTATCCCAGGAATGCAAGGATGGTACCATATCCACAAATTAATAAACATAATACATCACATAAGCAAATTGAGAGATAAAAACCACATAGTCATATCAATTGATACAGAAAAAACATTTGACAAAATCCAACACCCTTTTTTTATAAAAACTCTCAGCAAGGTAGGAATAGAAGGATCATACCTCAACATAATAAAAGCCATATATGACAAACCCACAGCCAACATCATAATCAATGGGCAAAAACTAAAACCATTTCCCCTAAGAACAGGAACAAGACAGAGATGCCCCCTCTTACCACTCCTGTTCAACATAGTACTGGAAGTACTAGCCATTGCGATCAGACAAGAAAAAGAAATAAAAGGCATCCAAATTGGAAAAGAAGAAGTAAAACGGTCCTTATATGCAGATGACATGATACTGTACATAGAGAATCAAAAAATTATTAGACTTAATAAGAATTCAGCAATGTAGCAGGATACAAAATTAATGCCAAGAAATCTATGGCATTTCTTTATACCAATAGTGAACTTACAGAAAGTGAGACTAAAAAAGCAATCTCATTTACCATCGCACCAAAAAAATTAAGATACCTAGGAATAAACTTAACTAAAGAGGTAAAAGACTTATATGTGAAAAACTACAGGACACTGAAAAAAGAGATAGAGGAAGACATAAATAGATGGAAGAACATACCGTGTTCATAGATTGGTAGAATCAACATCATCAAAATGTCCATACTACTCAAAGCAATCTATAGATTCATTGCACTCTCCATTAAAATGCCAACAGCATATTTCATAGACCTAGAATGAACTCTCCAAAATTTCATCTGGAATAACAAAAGACCTCGAATAGCTGCAGCGATCCTGAGAAAGAAGAACAAAGTAGGTGGGATCTCAATGCCAGATAGCAGGTTGTATTACCAAGCCACAGTTCTCAAAACTGCCCGATACTGGCACAAGAACAGACATAGATAAATGGAACAGAACAGAGAACCCAGAAATAGAACCAAGCCATAATCCTCAATTAATATTTGACAAGGGAGGCAAGAGCATTCAATGGAATCAAGACAGTCTCTTTAATAAATGGTGTTGGGAAAATTGGACAGATACGTGCAAAAAGATGAAATTAGACCACCAACTCACACCATACACAAAAATAAACTCAAAATGGATAAAAGACTTAAATGTAAGATGGGAAACCATAAAAATACTAGAGGAATCTACAGGCGGCGAAATCACAAACATATGCCGAAGGAATTTCTTCTCTGATACTGCTCCTAGGGCAATGGAAACTAAAGAGAAAATAAACAAATGGGACTACATCAAAATAAAAAGCTTTTGCACAGCAAAGGAAACTTTCAACAAAACAACAAGAAAGCCCACTACATGGGAGAACATATTTGCCAATGATATCACCAACAAAGTTTTAATCTCCAACATTTACAGGGAACTCATGCAACTTAACAATAGGAAGATAAACAATCTTATCTAGGGCAATGGACCTAGATAGACACTTTTCGAAAGAGGACATACAGAAGGTTGAAAGACATATGAAAACATGCTCAAAGTCACTAATTATATGAGAGATGCAAATCAAAACGACAATGAGGTGCCTTCTCACACATGTCAGACTGGCTATCATCAACAAATCAACAAACAAGTGTTGGAGAGGATGTGGAGAAAAAGGAACCCTTCTGCACTGCTGGTGGGAATGCAGACTGGTGCAGCCACTGTGGAGAACAGTATGGAGTTTCCTCAAAAAACTAAAAATGGAACTCCCATTTGACCCAGTGATCTCACTTCTAGGAATATATCCCAAGAAGCCAGAAACACTAATCAGAAAGGATGCATGCACCCCTATGTTCATAGCAACACAATTCACCATAGCTAAGATTTGGAAACAGCCTAAGTGCCCATCAGCAGATGAGTGGATTAAAAAACTATGGTACATCTACACAATGGAATACTACGCTGTGGTAGAAAAGAAGGAATTCTTACCATTTGCAACAGCATGGATGGAACTGGAGAGCATTATGCTAAGTGAAATTAGCCAGTCAGAGAAAGATAAATACCACATGATCTCACTCATTTGTGGAATATAGAGAACAACATAGACTGATGAACAGGGACAGATCCAAAGACAGAGAAACAGTGATCAGACTATCAATCCCCAGAAGGAAAGTAGGGGAGGGTGGGGTAAGGGAAAGAGATCAACTAAAGGACTTGTATGCATGCATATAAGCCAAACCAATGGACACGGACAACAGGGGGATGAGAGCATGAGTGGGGGGGAGGGGGGGTTACTGGGGATATGAGGACACATTTGTAATACCTTAACCAATAAAGAAATTAAAGATTAAAAAAATAAATTTAAAAAAATACATGGATGGACAAAGTAGGTTTACTGTTGTTCATATGGAAAAATACAGGCAGGTTATTATTACTACTAGAGGCCTGATGCACAAAGATTCGTGCAAGAATGGGCCTTCCTTCCTCTGGCTGCCAGCACTGCCTTCGCTCTGGCCAGGAGCTGCCATTCCGCCTTCCCACACTGCCCAGAGGCCTGGAGCAGCTGGGGTGATGTGGAATGCCTGCATCATTGCCATGGTGATAACGCAAGCATCCCATCCCATCCGGCCACCGGCTGCTCAGTGCCTGTGTATGCAAATTAACCCACCATGTTTGTTGGTTGATTTGCATATTCACTCCTGATTGGCTGGTGAATGTCATGAAGGTACAGCCAATTTGCATCTTTCTCTTTTATTAGTGTAGATGATAGCTTTATTAATTCAAAGAAATGTCACAATGCAACTATGAATCTACTTTTGCCCACCTCTGTAATACAATGTTTTTGAAAATCTGAACGTTTCTTATAAAAGCAAGCATACATTTACAGAACAACCAAGCAATAGCACTTCTAGAGAATAGTCTAGTCATGCACTTAAGCAACATGGTAAAAATACAGATATGCAGCAAGAGAAGTAGAACTATAGTTAGTATAAGTGATGTTTCAACATGGAATTGTGGGTCTAGTTAGAGAAGACACCCCACATGATATGGATTTGAATTCAGTCCCCAAGAATGAGAAGTGTTAATGAATACATCTTCTTAAGGTGTCTCTATAAATGCAGGATGTCTTGAATGCATTTTTAAAAAATAACAAAATAGAATCATATACAGAATCCCAGTGAGCACTTAATTCTTACATTTTTTGCTGGAGGACATCCTATATAATAAAAGCCTAATACGCTAAGTATCCTGTCGACAAATCGGCCATTCAACCAATCAAAGCGTAATATGCTAATGATATGCTAAGGCCGCTCAATGGCTCGCTATAACGTGCATTGACTACCAGGGGGCAGACAGTTGACCTGTTGACCAGTTACTATGATGTGCACTGATCACCAGGGGGCAGGCACTCTGACTGGTAGGTTAGCTTGCTGCGAGGGTTTGGCTGATCGGGACTGAGCAAGACAGTTCAGACATGCCCTGGAGATGTCCTGTGGGCTGGCCAGCCTCCCACGTCCCTCCTAGGCCCCGATCATGCACCAGTGGGGTCTCTCGTCCTGGCCTACACCCTCTTGCATTCTGGGACCCCTCAGGGGATGTTGGAGAGCCGGTTTTGGCCTGATCCCACAGACTACACCCAGGGACCCCACTGGTGCATGAATTCATGCACTGGGCCTCTAGCTATACATAAAGACAAATAATGTGTTACAAATACATGGTTTTTTTTTTGTAAACCTTAATTCAATCCTTGTCATCTTAAGTACAAACAATTTTATATAATCACTAAACCCATAACACTGCTTAAAATACTGACTTGTCTTTATTAGAATCTACTTGTACAAGAATCTAGCCTGATGTCCATAATATTGTTGGAACGTGTTAAACATATATTAAATAAATGAACTGAAACTTAATTAAATCATTAGGAAAGTGTTCAGTAACTTACTTGAAAATCAGAGCTAGGGAATAATTCAAAATGAGATTATAGAAGATCATGACTTTTGTCATATGGGTATGCTGATTATGAGACAGCACTAGGAAATGAACCAAACCCTTCCAATACCCTATTTCTCCAGTTGGCCTTGTGTTTAATTGCTCATATGCACAGACAGTCCAGATCTATATTTATCACAAGTAAAATTGAA
Source organism: Myotis nattereri (assembly GCF_964212035.1). NCBI lineage: Eukaryota > Metazoa > Chordata > Mammalia > Chiroptera > Vespertilionidae > Myotis > Myotis nattereri. The sequence goes on from NC_138092.1 coordinate 52,534,543, forward strand.
TCCAACTTTTCTCTGATGGATCAGAAAACAGGGATCTTTTCTTATCAAAGTTAAATTGACAGGAATAAAATATGGTCTTGGGAGAGTCATTTATTTTCCTTGGACAGCAGTATTCTGAACTATAAAATGACAGAGATTTTGTTTCTTTCCATCAAGGTTTTGTTATGGTAGTTATTTAATGAAGAGTTGCTCACTATATTTTTCTTAATGCCAATAATTCAGTTACTTTCATATTCTGTATGTAACTGAAATCTTCTTTTGTGGAGAAGGGCTCCATGAAGGAACTCATCACTTCCTTAAAGAATTTTGTGCCATTCCTTTGTGCCTCTTTTATATTGAGTTTTCTTTTCTCTTATCTGGAAACACTTGTTCTGGCTAACTGATTACTCTTTAATTTGACAACAAAGCTAAAAAGAATAAAAGCTTCTGCCTTTAACCATAACCTGTCATCAATTTCTCTACTCTTTAGGACACTGTATTGTTTACCATTTCCATCTTAAATTGTTTCTTTTGTTTATATCAGGTATATCCTACAAGTTGCAACTCATTTTATGGTTTATGCTTTATGAGTTTATCCCAATTTAATAATCTGATTCTTTTTATAATCCTTTTTACTTTGATTTTTACAGTACTTAATTTATATTTATCTTTCTATATTCTGTATACTTTAGGTGTAGATGAACATGACACTTAGCTAGGATTTAAGTTACTAGCTTTTCAAAAATTCTAAAGAGCTGTCTGCTATATCTCCTATTTAAGATTCAGATTCTTTTTCTTATAGAAGCTTTATTTTCTTTTTTCTTTTTTAAGCACTATTTGAAGTTTTATAAATTTATTTTCTAACACTTCATTTTATATACATTGCTTATTGGTATATTGTAAGCTGATGCTCAATTGATTCATCTCACTTAGCAAATGAAGATTATAAAATGACATCATCATCATCATCATCATCATCATCATCATCATCATCTCTGCTTGCCTTCTGTCCATCTTGATGACACTGAGCTCATCCCTCCGTGGTGGAGCACAGGGCAGCCAGTGCGGGTTCTCAGTAGAACTGATGAGAGCTTTTCACTGTTTTCCCCAGCAACTGGGCCTTCTGGAATTCCTTTGTTAACATTGAGATTAGCTGAGTACGAAAGTTAAAGGGGATTTAAATGGGAGCAACCATTAGTGACTGAGAGTCTTGGAGGGGTGGAGCGGGGAACAACTAACAAGGATATTTAACAGATATTTATTGATAACACACTATGAGCCAAGTATTGTACAAGGCATTAGGGAGATATTTGTGGTCAGCAATAAATCTTGCCTCTAATTAATGGAGTTTTAATTCATTTTTTATATATCTTTTATTACTAAAATTTACTGCTTGAATTTTAAGAGTCTAAGTTTAGCCTGTGCCTTTTTGTAGAAGAGTATTTACAGAGCCTGAAAGATACAATTTAAAAAAAAAAACAACAACAACTGTGCCACCGAAGTTGGGACGATATCTTCATAGGGCACTAAATCCTTAATTTAAATCCAAAGAAGAGGACTAAAGTTGTACTTTTCTGAATACACTTTTCTTTCTTTCTTTTTAAAGACTTTATTTTTTTAGCATTTAAAGTTTTCAAAAATAATTGAGAGAAAGATAGAGATTTCGCATACATTCCCTGCCCTCACATATTCATAGCATCACCCCATTATCAACATCCCCCATTAGATTGCTAAATTTGTTATAATTGATGAAACATCATAATCACCCAAAGTCCATGGTTTACCTCAGGGTTCACTCTTGGTGTTGTACATTCTAGGAATTTGGACAAATTTATAATACATCTATCATTAAAATATCATAGAGTGTTTTCACTGCCCTAAAACTCTTCTGTCCTCTGCCTATTCATCTCCTTCATCTCCTAACACCCACTGATCTTTTACTGTCTCCATAGTTTTGCCTTTTCCAGAAGGTCATGAAGCAGAAATCAAAGAGTGTATGTAAGACTGGCTTTGTTTACTTAGTAATAGCATTTAAGGTTTCTCCATGTCTTTTCGTAGCTTGACAGCTTATTTCTTTTTAGCAATGAATAACATTCCATTATTGGGTTGTACCGCAGTTTGTTTGTTTATCCATTCACCTACTGAAGGATATTTTGGTAGTTTCCAAGTTTTGGCAATTATGAATAAAGCTGTTATAAAAATCCTTGTGCAGGTTTTTTTCTGTTGACACAAGTTTTAACTCCTTTGGGGCAATACTAAGATGTATGATTATTGGGTCATATGGTAAGAATATACTTAGTTTTGTAAGAAGCTATCAAACTGTCTTCCAAAGTGGCTGTACAATTTTGCATTACCACTAGCAATGTATGAGAATTCCTGTTCCTCCATATCCTTGGTAGCATTTCATGTTGTCAATGACCTGGATTCTGGGAATTTTAATAGTATGTATGTAGCGGTATCACAGTTTTCTTAATTGGCATTTCCTGGATGACACATGATATGGAATATCTCTTTATATGATTATTTTCCATCTGCATATCTTCTTTGGTTAGGTGTCATTAGGTATTTGGCCCATCTTTTAATTGGTTGTTTTTCTTATTGTTGAATTTTAAGAGTCTGTATTTTGGATAACAGTCATTTATCAGAAGTGTCTTTTGCAAATATTTCCTCCCAGTCTGTGGCTTGTCTTCTCATTTCTTGATATTGTCTCTTGCAGAGCTGAGTTATTAATATTAACGAAGTTTAGCTTGTCAATGTAGTAATTCTTGTCTTTGTTCCTTTACAGGTAAGGTATTTTCCCCCTGGCTTCCCTCAGGAGTTCTTACTTTCTCTTTGTTTTTCTCTAGTTTGAAGACCATATGCCTAGATATAGTTTTCTTTGGCATTTATCTTGCTTGAGGTACTCTGAGCTTCCTGGATCTCGGTTTGATGTCTGACATTAATTTGGGAACATTCTCAGTCATTATTATTTCAAATATTTATTCTGTTCCGTTTTCTCCTTCTGGTATTCCAGTTATGCCTATACTATACCTTTTGTAGTTGTCCCTCAGACCTTGGATATTCTATGAATTTTTTTCAATCTGTATTCTCTTTGCTCTTTATTTTTTGAGGATTCTATTCATTTTTATCTTCTAGCTCAGAGATTCTTTTCTCAGCTGTGTCTAGTCTATTGACGAGCCCATTAAAGGCATTCTTAATTTATGTTACAGTTTTTCTTTGTGTGTGTGTGTGTGTGTGTGTGTGTGTGTGTGTGTGTGTGATCTCTAGTATTTCTTCTTTTTGGTTCCTTCTTAGGATTTCCACTTCTCCTATTACATTGCCCACCTACTCTTGCATGTCCTCTGTCCATGGGAGCCCCTTAGCACAGTGGTTTCTACCTTGGCTGCACATTAGAATCACCTGGAAATATTTTTAAAATCCTGATTTCTGGGCCTCATCCTCTGGAAATTCTGCCCCCAAGATCAGTTCTCTGCCCACTGGTGGTCAGTGTGTGTCATACTGACCAGTCATTCCCAGTCGTTCTGCTGTTAGGGTCAGTTTGCATATTACCCTTTTATTATATAGGATAGAGGCTTGGTGCTGGTTTGCCTTGAAGGGTGTCCTGGATCAGGGTGCGGGTCCCACTGAGGTGCCTGGCCAGCCTGGGTGAGGGGCTGAGGGCTATTTTCAGGCTAGTCACACTCCCTTCAGGGTGGGGGTCCCCACTGGGGTGCCTGGTCAGCCTGGGTGAGGGGCTCATGGCTGCTTGCAGGCTGGCCAAGCCCCTCAGTGGGGACCTTCACCCCATGGGGCATGGACAGCCTGGGTGAGAGGCTGAGGGATGTTTGCATACTGGCCACACCCCCTTCAGAGTGGGGGTCCCCACTAGGGTGCCTGGCTAGCCTGGGTGAGTGGCTGATGGCTATTTGCCAGCTGGCCACAGCCCCGGGCAACCGAGGCTCCCAAACCCTCTTTGAGCGGAGCCCACAGCCAGCCAGGGTAGGCGGGAAGCTTGGCTTCCTCCATTGCCAGGGGCAACCCAAACGTCCTGTTCACTCCAGCTCCGTGGCTGCCGCCATCTTGGTTGGGTTTATTTGCATACTCGCTCCTGATTGGCTGGTGTGTGTGGCTTGTGTGTTTAGCAGAGGTACAGTCAATTTGCATGTTTCTCTTTTATTAGATAAGATGTGGTAAAAAAAAAAATACTAAGGAAAAGTCTTATGTTCCTGAATAACTTTAGTATTTTGGTCAAAGGAATTTGGATGATTTTCCTGGCTGCAAGCAGGTTAATTCCTCAACACCGGGCTGACAGGCATGGGCTAGGAGGCCCAGGCAGCTCTGTTCCTCTGCTGTGTGGACAAGCCCATCTGGAACTGGGGGCCTTGCCTCATGCCCTGAACCCCTCCTGGGGTTCTTGAGAGTTGTGGGTTCACCAGCAGCACCATGAGGACCACTCACATACAGATTCAGAACCAGTAGCAAGTCCCCTTCATTTCAGTGGTTAGTGAACCATGTAGAAAGTAGCATTGTATCCACCCACTGAGCAGCCACAATAAGGTCAGAGATGCCCAGGGAGAAGGAAAAACCTGGAGGGAGTGATAAAATGGTGCTGAGCCCTGCAGCTGAACCACATCCCAGCAGCTCCAGTGTCTGATCCTGAGCCCTGGGCACCTTTATTCATCAGTAACTGAGGTGTAAAGTGCGGAGAAAAGTTAATACATGACAGAGGACCAGGCGGTGGCCTTTGAAATTGTCTTTATTTCTGATAATTCCTTTACAACCATCCACCCGAGGATTAACTCCCACAGATACACCTCGAGCCCAAATCCCCAACCCCTCCCCAAGCAAACCAGATGCATGTTTCTGATAGTAGGACAATTTGCCTTTGAGGTCCCATGAACTCCCCAACCTTTGTCCCTGCAATCCTGTACCCAGGCTGGGTCCCTCCTTTTCCCCATTCACACTAAGCATGAACATAAACGTGAGTGGCCCCGCATATTGCACACCAGTCCGAGGTTTCAGGTTCCAGGGGCCCAGAAGGAAGCCCTTGTTAGGTGCACCTGGTGAGCAGGGTCACTACAGGGGCACATCCCGGGCTCCATGTTATCCACGTCATAAAAGTCCCCAGAGCTAAAGTACTTGGTGTCAAGACGGATGGTCCTGGGTTGTCCTAACTCCCTCAGTATCCCCGTGAGCTCAGCCTGAATCAGGGCAACTCTCTCCTGGTCCACAGTCTCTCTCCTGGTCCACAGTGGGTCCTGTTACACTCCAGGGGGACGGGGTACCGCTCGCGCTCTAAACTGCACAGCCCGGCTGTGTGGCGCAGCAGCTTCTTTATGGTGGCCACGGAAAGGGGGTTCTCAGTGATGGTGAAGTCCCTGAGCTGGTGACAGCGGCTCAGGACAGGAAGGATGGCCTCGACTTGGGAGTCCACCATCGCACAGTTATCCAGGCGCAGGTCCTGGAGGGTGGGCGTCACTGCCTCCAGCAGAGCTCGGAGGGGCTCGGGACTAAAATCAGTGAGGTTGGCGCCATACAGACGCAGGGACTTCAGCTGCCTGAGATTCGGGCACTGGAACAGGTGTGCCAGGTCTGATTGCGTCAGCTGTCAGCAAAGCCATATGGAGAGTTTGTCCAAAGGGGTCTGCAGGCACCTGGGAAAAGATGGAGTGATTAGTTCCTGGGGATGGCGGTGGTAAAAAGAGGGGGGCTTCCAGGTGGAGGAAGACCGATTTGTGCAAGCCCAGGCTGTCCTGACAATGTGATGAAGGCCAGCACCCAGGACGCCCAGCCTTCTTTTAGGCTGGGTCAAGTTCACGACTTCTCCAGAGCTTCCTGTCCTCAGCTGCCAAGCAGAGCACTGCTCTCTGGAGGGTGACTGGCCATAAGGAAAACCCCGGGAGCCTGCTCAGAGAGCCTCACAGTGTCTAGGTCAAGGGCAGGCATCTGTGAATGGTAAATTTGGGCGTCAAAACCAAGAATGCTCTCAGCGCAGGCTTCCTTCTGTCCATTGCGTGGCTCCAGGCACCAAACCTCTGGGCCACAGGAGGCTCTCCTCTAGTGCCTAAGGAACAAGCCTGCCCTAGCTGGTTTGACTCAGTGCACAGAGCTTTCACTTTTGATTGAAGGGTCTTAGGTTTGATTCATGGTCAAGGGCACGGATCCCATTTGCAGCATCAAAGCGAGGCTGGGGTTGGGGCATGTGCTGAGAGCAACCAATCATCTCTCTCTCTCTCTCTCTCTCATCCTTATTTCTCTCTCTCTCTTCCCCTTCATTTCAATCTCTAAAAACCAAAGGAAAAATATCCTACGGTGAGGATTTAAAGAAAAGGGAGAGAGTGACCAGAGGAAGAATCTGCAGCATCGACTGGGAAGCCAGTCTGCAGAGGCGACTTCCACCGCAATCACCTGTTACTCTGCAATCCTTATGCTAAGGGAGCAGGATCCTGCCTTTCCTTTCTACTCTTGACCTTCCTGGAGCCCAAGACCACTTCTGACAGATGGGGAAGCTGAGACAGGCTCATGTGTGTTCACATGGCCGGTGGGCACAGAGCTTCTGTCTGGAAATGCTCCCTCCGATGTGGCTTTTCCTCCTCCCTCCCTCTTCCTAAGTCCTGGTCACTTAGATATCTCTCCCTAAGGAAGAATTCACAGACCCAGGCTCGCTGGGTCACTCATTGAGCCAGTTCTGCTACCCCTCCTGACGGGCAGATTTTAAAACATGATTCTCTAAGGTGCTCACAGGACACCACCCTCAAAGCAGCAAACAAGACCACTCCTTTAACATTCTGGGGCTGCGTCCACTGTTAGACAGCTCACCTGAGCATCTTGTCCAGATGGCCTCGGAGGAAGGAGGGAGAGTCCAAGTAGAGTTTCTTGAGGTGCTTCAGCCTGAGCATCTGAGAGAGGAATTGGGAAAAGTATTCCTGCTCCTCCTGCTCCTCCCTTTCCCACTCCAGCTCCTCCCTCTCCCATTCCTCTTCATCCTCCCACTCCTGCTCCTCTTCCTCCCTCTCCCACAAATATTCCTCCTCCAAGGCCTGCTTCTTTTCCTTCTGTTCCTCTTGCTCCTCTTCCTCCTGCACTTCCTCCTCCTCCTCCTCCATTTCCTCCTCCTCCTGTTCGTCCTCCCCCTCAGCTAACACCTTGATGTGGCAGAGAGCGAGACTCTGCAGGTTACTCATCTGACCCAGGTAGAGAGCAAATGTCCCCAGGGTGGGCGTTTCCCAGGTGCAGTCCACTTGCACCTCCTGGATGCAGTCCAGCTGCACCCTATCCAGGACCTTCCTGGCCCTCTGGAAGGGCAATTCGAAAAACCTCAGCGTCTTGCAGCACAGGTGTACCAACCCTTTTCTCTGCTGGGCCCATTGGATGATGTACATGGAAAACTTAAGCCCATCCCTTTCACTGAAGTCAAGGTCTAGGAACACCTCCAAGGGAGCCAAGGGGTGCTCCATGTTGGGCCGGAGCAGTGCGCAGCCACTGGTCCTGTCTGAGAGCACTCCTGGGTGCTGTGTCCACACCACAGTCTCCAGAGGTTGACATCATTGTTCCTTAAATCCAGCACCCGCAGTTTCCACCTCCTCTGGGGAAAGCAGGACATTAGCTGAGATTCTTCCAGGTCAACAGGGCATTGGCTGACATGATTTATGGGCAGTGTATCACAGAGGTTGAGCATCTACCTATGAACCAGGAGGTCACAGTTCAATCCCCCGTCAGGGTACATTCCTGGTTTGCAGGCTCAGTACCCAGTGTGCGGGGAGAGTGTGTGCGTGTGTGAGCAAAAGGGGGCGGATCAATGATTCTCTTTCATCATTGATGCTTCTACCTCTATCCCTTCCTCTCTGAAATTAATAAAAAAATGTTTTTCAAAAAAGATCAATAGAACCAGGGCATGTCAGAATGAGACTGAGCATCTGAGGTGAGGCAGCAGTAAGTTTCCATCCCCACCCTGAGCTTCATCTTTGAGTCCCAAGGTCAGCTTCTCCGTTGCTCTCCTCTTCCCTCTGCTTTGCTTTGCTCATCTCCTTCCCTTCCATCCCTCCTGCTCAGCACTTCGTATACCTTTAAGTACCACTGGGAGGAGGCAGGGCAGGTTTTGCAGGTGGCCCTGCCCAGTAGGCAGTCCTCCACTTCCCACAGTGAGCTTTGTAGTGTGCAAGGGCTCCCTGAGCCTCACTGGCACCGTCAGAAACTTCAGGTCCACCCTTAGGCCCTCCACATGCCCTGACCCACCCTGTCTCTGGGATGCCCAGGACCCTACCAGGTACCTGGAGCAGCCTTACCTGGGGCGAACCTCTTGGGCAAGCAGACCGTCAAGCCCCTCCAGTGCCACTTTCAAGACCATAACTGGAGGTTATGGTCAAGCTCCCCAGAGGGAGGACAGGGAAGGGCCGGGCCTACACCAAAACCTTCAGGGGCTTCCGCAATCTCCTCCGGCAGGCCTGAATGGACAGTAGTTTGAAGAACTCAGCGGGCAGGTACTCCAGAGCTGCGATGGCCGCAGCCTGGTCCTTCAGCAGGCTCCTTCCTGCCAGCCTCAGGAGTGTGGGTGGGGTCTGGATGCTCATCTTCAAGGTGCTCAGAAAAAAATCCTTCGGAAATGTCTAGGGAACAAAGCATCCTTGTCAGGCCAAGCATTAAAGCCCCATCCACTGACTCCCCATCCATCAGAGGAATCAACTCAGGGCCAAAGCCACTGCCTGGCAAAGGTGAGAGCCTCAGGTTAGTGAGTCCCATTCTGGGTTCGGTGACCGCAGAGCCATAGCTCTCCCCTGCAGGCGCCATGAAAAGCATCTCAGAAGCACCCACATCTTTCATTCCTGTCTGACTGGGAAGTGGTTACTCAGAAACATGAAAGCTGACCCCACCTTTATTGGGAAAGAGTTTCAGACCAATCTAGGAACACAAACTGAATATTTAAAATTTCCAGAAATAAAACCACAATTAAGATGTTTTCATTAGGAAGGGAGGTGGGGAGGTCAGGGAATTAGCTTGGTTAGACATTTAAAAATAAACCAAAGCACAAATCCAAATGTTTGAAATTCCACCAAATCTGCACATGCTAACTATTTAAACTGTCCAGAAAGAAACCACCAAACAGGTAGACATTTTCAATAGGAGTTTGGGGGTGTGGTGAAATTGGCTTGGTTACACTTTTATAAATAAATCAAAGCACAAATCGAAATGTTTGGAATTCAGGCAAAACTACACTTAGAGGCAAAATCAAAGCCTCCAATCTGTTAGTCTGTAAAGAAAGAAAAAGGAAAGTTCTCTGAGCTTTCACTCAGAGAGTTCACTGTGAGGCAGGGTGCCTCAGCTGGGGTCAATAACTTACCTGCTGGGACTGGGTTGACTGGGGCTCAGATCTCAGACCTGCTGGAGAAAGAACCACGGCACTGACGGCAGAGCTGGAGGACTCTGACTCTCTCCTCTGGTGCCTGAGGAATTGATACACCTTCTCAAATGTTAACATCCAATCAGAAACCTCAGTCTCCATCCCTTCATCTTATTGGGGTTATTTCTTTAACAGCCAAAGCCTGTTATCTGAGAGTCAGAGCCTTCAGCAGGGAACCCTTCCCAGATAGCAAGTGCCTTCCCTCCCTACACCGAGTCTCCATGGTCCCACTCCTGCCTTCACGCCACCCCTTCACTCTTCACACCCCCAATGATCTCCCTTATGACCATCGGCCCTCATGTCCCCACGTCAGTAAGCCTGTCCCTCAATATCACTCTCTTCTATTTTTCTCTAACATCACTGTGGCCCGCTGGATGAAAGGCTTTCTCCTTGGATCAGGCACAAGGCAATGCAAGAAAGAAAAGGTGTACAAATCAGAAAGGAAAAAGGAACTGTCCATATTTGCAAACAACTTAGATATCTCTAGAGAAAAGCTTACAGACTCCACACCCACACCCCCTGAACTGCGTGAATTCAGCAGAGGAACAGGATAAAGATCAGTATCTAGCCCTAACTGGTTTGGCTCAGTGGATGGAGGGTCGGCCTGGGGACTGAAAGGTCCCAGGTTCAATTCTGCTCAAGGGCGTGTACCTTGGTTGCAGGCTCACCCCCAGTGGGAGGTGTGCAGGAGGCAGCTGATCGATGTGTGTCTCTCATCGATGTTTCTAACTCTCTATCCCTCTCCCTTCCTCTCCTTCAAAAATCAATAAAATATATTTTAAAAAAAGATCAATGTCTAAAAGTCCCTTGTATCTCTATGCCAGCTATTGTGGGAAGCTGCCTATTGTCTTCACTAGCAGAGAGGTGTGGACAAGGAAACCAGAAGGCTGGTGACCCTTGAGCTCTGGCAATGGTCAGAGCTGTGCACCCACTGTTAGTCCAGACAATGGTAGATAAAGCAACTTCCCCATTTATTATTATGTAAATCCTTGCTGATGGGCTAGTCTGACTATTACTGGAAATTGCCTGCCTAAAGGCCATGGGTGTATGGCCCTTAAATAAAAGCTGGGTGAGCACCATGATCCTCATTTTGCAGGGGAATTGAGCTTCTTGCCTAAGGCCCCCCCCTACCCAAAAGCACCAGCCCCTGAAACCTCAGCTTGGAGTCTTCATTTGGGTGCCCTTTGATTAGGGTCACTGTGAAGGGTCAATTTTATGTGTCAACTTGACAGTGCTAAGGGTTGCCCAGGTAACTGGTAAAACAATACTATGTGTGAATGGATGGGGCTAGCTTTGGATTCAGTCGATGAATAAGGAGATCTTATAGTGCTGGTGGGCCTCCTCCAATTTCTGGGGGAACAAGAGGAATAGAAAGAGGAAAGGAGAATGAATTGTGTCTTCTTTGGCTGAGATGTCCATCTTTACACACACACACACACACACACACACACTCACACACATCTTGGATTTCAGAGAGGAAGAGACAGGGATAATAGAAACATCAGTGATGAGAGAGAATCACTGATCAGATGCCTCTTGCAACACAGCATGTGCCTTGACAATGAATAGAACCGTGACCTCCTGGTTTATAGTTGAAGCTCAACCACTGAGCCTTGCCAGGCAGGTGTGAGATGGCTATGTATACCTGCCCGTGAACATTGGAGTTCCTGGTTCTCAAGGCTTCAAACTCTAGGCTTTATAGCAGCTGCCCTTTATTCTCAGGCCTTTGGCCTCTGACTGGGGGTTACACCATGGGCTCCCTGGTTCTCAGACCTCCAGATTTAGACTGAATTATACCATTGGCTTTACTGGTTCTCCAGTTAGTAAAGCACAGATGATTGGGCTCAACATATGAGCCTATTTCTATAAATGTCTTACATAAGTCCATGTAGACCCTATTGGTTTGCCTGGAGAGCAGTGTCTAATAGAGGGACCTAGCACAGGCAGTACCTCACCCATTTACCCAGTTCTTCTGTTACCCATCCTGACAGGCTGACTTCAAAACATGATACACTAGGCTTTCTCCATAGAGAGAGACAAGAGAAGTTATTAGAGTAACGCCAATTCCCCACGAATATGACCTTTCTCTCTCCCTCCCACTCCCCCTCCCCAGGGTTATATTTCAAAAATTTGTGCACTCAGGGAAGTCCCTCAGCCTGGCCTATGCCCGCTTGCAGTCTGGGGCCCCTCAGAGGATGTTCACCTACAGGCTTAGGCCCACTCCCTGGGGGATCAGGCCTAAGCTGGCAGTCAGACTTCCCTCTGGCAGCCCGGCAGCCCTCAGGGGGATGTCCACTTGCCAGTGGGGAGCAGGCCTAAGCTGCAGTCGGACATCCTTAGCGCTGCTGAGGAGGTGGGAGAGGCTCCCACCACCACCGCTGTACTGGCAGCCATCAGCCTGGCTTGTGGATGAGCAGAGCTCCCCCTGTGAAAGCGCACTGACCACCAGGGGGCAGCTCCTGCATTGAGCGTCTGCCCCCTTGGTGGTCAGTGTGTGTCATAGTGACCAGTCATTCCCAGTCTTTCTGCTGTTAGGGTCAATTTTCATATTACCCTTTTATTATATACGAGTGCCTGGCCAGCCTGGGAGAGGGGCTGATGGGTGTTTGCAGACTGGCCACAGCCCCTTCAGTGTGGGGGTCCCCACTAAGGGTGCCTGGCCAGCCTGGGTGAGGGATTGAGGGCCCTTTTCAGACTGGCCACACCCCCTTCAGGGTGGAGGGGGGGGGGGTCCTGCTGAGGTGCCTGGCCAGTCTGGGTGAGTGGCTGACGGCAGTTTACAGGCTGGCCAACCCACCCAGCGGGGACCCTCACCCCATGAGGGTGTGGCCAGCCTTGGTGAGGGGCTGATGGCTGTTTGCAGGCTGGCCACAACCCCCAGCCACCCAAGCTCCCAGTGGAGGGTGGCTGGAAGCAGGTATCTGGGATTTATTTAGCTTCAATAATTGAAACTTTGTTGCCATGAGCAGAGGGCACAGCCTACTCAGGGCTGGCAGGAAGCTTGGCTTCCTCCATCGCCCGGGCAACCAAGCCTCCTGCTTGCTCCAGCTCTGTGGCTGCCAGCCACCATCTTGGTTGGGTTAATTTGCATATAGTCGCTCTGATTGGCTGGTGGGCATGGCTTAGGGCATAGCAAAGGTATGGTCAATTAGCATCTTTGTCTTTTATTAGTGTAGATCTTTTTGTAAATCAACTAGGTTAATGATGGTGATCATTAATTTAAGTGGCTGAAATATGATCTGAATCCCATAGAATGAATAAAGAAATGAAACTAACAAAGAAAATAATTATGGAGAAAGAAAGTTGTATCCTTTTCCTAGAAGCAGTTAAATGTGGAGAATTCTCCAGCAAGTCTACAATGAGCAGCGCACCTTTCCTGCCCCTGGCTGTGTGCTGGGTTCAGAGGGCGGGTCCATCCCAGCTCCAGGCAGTCTGCTCCTGCGTACCTTTGTTCAGCCCCAATAGTCCTGCTGCTCAGCTGCTTATTCACGGGTTTGTGGGGAGGGGGTGCCCCCCAGCTCAGGAGTCACCTTTGCAGGGGCAGTTGCAGGGTTGGGTTTAACTGGGAAATTTCTCCTGGTCTCTCCAGCAGCAGAGGCAGAGACTGGAGTCTGAGCAGACTGTGTGCTGCCTGGAGACCTGCAGGTGCACAGGGGCGGGGCTGTGGGCCAGGTGAGTGCTGGGCCTTCCCACCTTCCAGTGCTGCCTGGGGGTTGTGTGTGTGTGGGGGGGGAGGGGGAGTCGCTGCTCAACACCATTCTGCGTGATCCAGGCTCCTGGAGGGCGGTAGGCAGGCCTGCCTTGTTCCCACAGGTGTGAGGGGCTCTTCAAAGTCTGGGACACCCAGGCTGCTTTCGTCCCATGTTTCTGGATCCTAGAATCATTGATGCTGTTGGAATCATATTTTTTGGTTGGAAAATTTAAATGTCTGAGGCGTAAATCAGACACTGGGCCCCATTCACACTTCTTAGTCAGCACAATGTCCAAGAGCATGCACAATGCACTGGACGTGTCAGCTTTTACCCCTCAGCATCTGGACTGCACCCCAGGGTCATCGTGCAGCTGGGAATGCTTCCCACCGGACGCTGGTCACCTTCCTGGAGGCTCCTCAGCCTTCTCTGCACCTTTAACAGCTCAGAGGCCCTCGCCTCCAGGGAACCCTCGGGACCGTGCTCCACCTGAGCTCCCACTGCACTGAGCCTTCATCAGTTCATCAGGTGTCACAGTCCCCGTCGGGTCCTTGCTGGGAACTCATTGGTGTTTCCTGGGACACCTGGATGTCTCAATTCTATTTGTGTGACTGTGTCTCAGTAAAGGACTTTGAAGTTTGCTCTCAGTGATGCCGACAGGGCCCAGGTTAAGATGTTCCTAAAAGAAGTCCAGCAATGCTTTTGTCCAGCTGTGTCCAGCTGTCCCATTTTTAAATTAGAGCTCTTCTCATTCTGATGATTCTCTACATTTGCCAACCCGTCCACAATTTATACTTTCTTGATAAAAATGTAGGCGCAAATGTAAGAGTCCACCAAAAACCCAAACCTGCTACACGTGGAGTGGGTGGCGTGGACTGTGATCTGAGGGGGAACAGGCAGTGATGGCAGGTGTGAGGCCTGCTCTCCAGGTTGGGGGGAGGGGGGGGGCTGCGCTGGTGCCTGGGAGAAACTGGTTAATGAAAAGCCGCGCTGAAAGGCAGAGGCACACGCCTACACGATGAGTGGGAGTGGGACAGTGTGCCCCTGTGAGTCCAGAAGTGTGAGTCCTCATGCTTCCAAGGTCCTATCTTCATTCCATTGGGCAGCGTCAGGGAGAAGAAAACGGTGCATCTGTCTGAACGGTGGAGTCCCTGTGAGGTAGCAGGAAGCCACTCCTTCACCACATCTGTCTGTCCCACCTGAGCGTCCTTTGGTACAGAAGCAAGACTCAGCCGCATTGCACGAGCTGCGGCGGGAGGAGGGATCAGGTAGGGACAACTCCCCATCCTCCCTTAGCTCTGCAGGTCCCTGTGGCATTCAGTGTTGACAGAAACGCGCTGTCTACCCACCTGCTCCTCCCCCACCTCCCCGCAGCCCACGCACCATGGCCAGTGAGGCGAAGGACAGGCTGGTCGGAACCGGTTCCCAGTCTTTCACTTTGAATGTCCTGTTTGACCTTGAACTTCAGTAGCTTCTTTTTTAAATCATGGTGATTGGAATGCCTCAAGCACAGTGTTGTAGAAAATAAATTCATAAAGAATCTGTGTTGTATCCCAGTGTTCAATGGATGAGAGATGTTGCTGTTACTTAATTCCATTATCATCGTCATTTCCTAAAACCTTTTATACTTGGGCGAAATATAGTGTCTTGTATATACCAGCAGCCGATTCCCAGTGTGAGTTCTGTTCTGCTCACTAGGAGCTTAGATTTTCCTTGTGAATTCAGGGGAAATAAAGAGTAACTCCCAAGTGTGGCTGAGGCATTTCTGAGCTGGTGGATCAGACCGATTACAGTCAGATTCCCTGCGCTCTGGAGCCGGACTCAGTTACCGACGTTTGAGTGGGTGAGTGGCTGAGCGAGGTGTCCGCATGTCCCATGCATGCCATCCTGGTGGTTCTTACGGCGTTACGTGCACTGGCTTACTGCTTTTCGGTGGGTAACTGACTCAGACACTCTGACGTGAATTCTGTCTGCCACCTACTTCTTGGCAAACTCAGATTTTACAACTGTGTTTGGAGCTCACAGAACTAAATGCAGAAAAGAGATTTAAATGTGAAGTGCAATCAGGCAGCATTTGGGGGACTGCTGGGCAGGTGCTACTGTAGACACAGAAGATAGAGTATCATGTATTCGAGCTGGCGTGGGAGCACCGGATTCCTACTGTCCAATGTACACAACGGCCTATTACCTGCTGTTCTGTGAGCTGGGTGGCATAGGGAGCAATCAAAAGTAGAGTTTCTCTGTAAGTAAATTCTTCAGAAGGCCAGAGAGACATTTTATAAACTAATACCTCTTCAACCCAGTAAATTAAATTCTGGTGCAATGACCTGTCTGGTTACTTTTCCTAGAATCTATCAAATTCAGCCCTAACTCCAGGCCCAGACAGGCCTGGCCCAGGCTGTGGACTCAATGTCATTTCTTACACAAAGGAATGAGCACAACCCAGCACATTGAGCAACACAGCTTAGCACAACTGCATCTTTATTCTTGTTTGGTTTCTGAACTTATGCTCTGCCGGGGTTCTTGTCCCAGCATTAAGGAGGGTTCAGGAAATCTGGAGAAGGCTGTGTGTAGATTAATAAAGAGTCCAGAGACAAAAGATAATTTTGAAAAGCATTTGGGGGTCAGAGGAGCCTAGTTTAAAGGAAACTAGCATCTAAGTTCTAAATTCTCAGGTCTAAGGTGGGCAAACTACGGCCCTCGGCCGGGTCCCGCCAGTTTGAAATGAATAAAACTATTGAAATAAAAGACCGTACCCTTTTATGTAATGATGTTCACTTTGAATTTATATTAGTTCACACAAACACTCTATCCATGCTTTTGTCTAAAGCAGGGGTGGGCAAACTTTTTGACTGGAGGGCCACAGTGGGTTCTTAAACTGGACCAGAGGGCTGGAACAAAAGCATGGATGGAGTGTTTGTGTGAACTAATATAAATTCAAAGTAAACATCATTACATAAAAGGGTACGGTCTTTTTTTTTTTTTAGTTTTATTCATTTCAAACGGGCGGGATCCAGCCCGTGGGCTGTAGTTTGTCCACGGCTGGTCTAAAGTCTAAGGTTCTCTTCCCAGGACCTCATGCTTTTTTAAAATATATATATATATATATATATATATATATATATATATATATATTATTCATTTTTTACAGAGAGGAAGGGAGAGGGATAGAGAGTTAGAAACATCGATGAGCGAGAAACATCGATCAGCTGCCTCCTGCACACACCCTACTGGGGATGTGCCTGCAAACAAGGTACATGCCTTGACCGGAATCGAACCTGGGGCCTGTCAGTCCACAGGCTGACGCTCTATCCACTGAGCCAAATCGGTTAGGGCCTCATGCTTTTTATTAACACAATTTATCCTGAGGCGAGGCAGAGATATACACTTCAAAGGGTACACACAAGCATTGTCAGAATGGGGGAATTAGCCTACGGCTGTTCAGATGTTTGGCCAGTAGGAGGCAATAACATGTAGATTAAGATGCCCTTTAGCTGTCCGGCAGCCACAATCGATCTAATGTATCCTGTTCAGGTTTGGGGAAATGCCATTGCCACTCCAGATGACTCAGCCCTGCTGAACTTGCTGGAATTGGTCTTCGGCAAAACTCAGTGCAACCACTGTGCTGGGTGTTTGCTGCTTCACTGCAGTCAACATTTGTGATGAGCCTGTTTGCTGACTGACGTTCTGCTGGGTGCTAATACCCACCCCAAAACGCCAACACTTCCTTCTTGCTAGGCCTCCATGACTACAGTACTCCTCCCCTTGGCCCCTGGCTCCTACATCTTTCTCCCAGAATTCAGATATTCAGTGTGAAGTTTCCCAATTAGGTAGGCTTCTAGTGTAGGCAGAAATGCTGGGATGGCTGAGGGCCACCCATCGCGGGCTGGTGCTCCCACTCAGCTGGCGCACCTGCCTTGAGAGGACTATTGAACTACTTGATTTTAGTGCTCGATCTTCCACCATCCTTATCTGATATCATGCAATAGTTTTGAATACTGTTGTATTCTCTCTTCACATACTTCAGTTGATAGTTCGTAAGAGCTATTATCTGGGCAAATGTGGGCTTAGTAAGATCAAGTTAGGAGTGTGTGGAGTTGGGTTTGCCTTGGTGCCAGAGAGGCTTGCTACATAGACTCCCTAGGGGCCAGGTGGGGGACATAGGAGGCCTGTTTATCAAATGGGTCTTAGCTCAATGCTAAGAAAATAGCAGTCATGTTAAATGATGACATTAAATTGGAAAAATCCTAAGGTATAATGACAGGTATTACTAATGCTTTCTTCCAAGGGAACTCTGTAGGCTTAAGTAAGTATATATCTTAAAAAGGAAGAATGAAAGGAAACGTAATCCCTTCACTAGAAAGGCTGAAGCAGAGGCCTGCATGGCCGCATCCCAGTAGAAAACACTCATTCATGGGGCCGGAGACCAGCCAGGTGCCTGCCACCAGTGGGACTTCCCATCTGCGATTCCTGGCGCCCGAGCAGCCATGTGTGTGTGTGGTGGGGGGGTGGGGGGGGGGAGCTCTGCAGTCCTCGCCTGGCAACCAGAACACATTCCTGTCAGGATCCCATCTGTTTCCCTGGATTGGTTATTTTTATTTAACTGCATCCAGTCCGGTGAGCTGCCTGAAGAGCAGTCAGGGATGGTGGCCCAAAAGGAAAATGCCAGATACACACCAATGAGTTCCGGTTCCACAGCACACAACCCGCAAACCACAACAGTACGGACGGAGGATGGCGCTCAGATATTAGATATTTTCCAAACCATCATATTCTTACTCCGAGTAGCATCTTAGACCTGTGGTTTCTAGTGAGATGGCTAGAGTTTGGAAGTCTTGAATGTGGAAAATGTTTACATAGTGGGTGTGTTATACCAGCTATTGAAAAATCCAATCCCAACAGCAGCAAACTAAGTCATACGAGGCGACTGGATTAGTGATGTGCATCGGGTCAGGTGAGAATGAAATAAACTACCGAGTGAGGGTCGCATGACCCTGGCCTGTCTTGCGGGAAACCAGGGGGACGACAGCCGGGAGAACGCCATGTGCTGTCACGCTCCCATGACCACTGGCTTCTCCAGCATCGAGAGAGGGAAGCAGGGAGTGAGCAAACAGCCCCTGGTCACCCTTCTTTCCATTCACAATGATCTTCATTTTCACCACCTCATGGTTCCTGGGCTCTCCCAGGAGTTTAACGGCCTTTCCAGCAGAGGATGGCAGATTCCAGCCTGAATTAGCTTCCCAAGGAGCTGTTTGGAAGAGGTGTCTCAGAGACACAGGGAGCTGCTTAGCAGCAGTCACACACTTTGAAAATGAGCAAAACCTTGGTCCTTCTCATGCCCTCAGTTGCCCCCCGTGGGCCCCGCAGCAATGCACCGACCTGACCCGGCTCCTCCCACTCCCATTCTCATCACCCCGCCCCCTTGGGTTCCCGTTTTACGCAGACACTCCACTTGTGAGCAAACTCTTCCGTATCTTCAGGATCTGAGGAGATCATTCCCTCTGTTTCTCCTCCAGGGGTGTGGAGCCGCACGAGGGGTGCCGCTGTGTCACCCAACACCATTGCTCTGTCTTCCAAGCGCCCTTTACTGACTCCTGGCGCAGCATCAGTGATCCTGAAACGTCCTTCGCTGCCAAGTCTGGGCGTTTGATTGTTTTTCCGGATGTTGGAGAGCAAAGCGCGTCTCCACACACTGTGACACCAGTTTCCACCACAATCGGGCACACAGCCCACCGTCACCGCTGCGGGGACCCCCTCGGCCTCATGGGAGGCTGTGTCCACACCCACTCAGCACCCACCTGGTCCACACACCTTAGACGGAGAGGCACTGGGGTCTTCCCATGTTTTCACTCTTAATCTCTAGACCTTAGATGCCTTTCTCTGGCGAACCTCTCAAGTACTCTTTGCAAATGAGCCTGCGGGAGCCCTGAGAGTGACACCCGGGAACCCACACTGTGGGCCTGAGTGGCTGGCCTCACCCGGGGCAGTCACACGGGTCTGAGACGTGGGCTCATTTCCTCTACTCCCCAAAGCCTCATTCCAAGCCTCTCACACCCCACCCTCCACTCATTGGCCCACTTCTCCTCCCCAAAATAGTATCTTCAGGAGCAAAACCACTCACCTTCCTACAGCAGGAACCTTAGTTCAAGGAAGCAACCCTGAGGAGGCACACCTGTGGGAGGCTCACCTGAGGAGGCTCACCTGTGGGAGGCTCACCTTTGGGAGGCTCACCTGTGGGAGGCTCACCTTTGGGAGGCTCACCTGTGGGAGGCTCACCTGTGGGAGGCTCACCTGTGGGAGGCTCACCTTTGGGAGGCTCACCTGTGGGAGGCTCACCTGAGGAGGCTCACCTGTGGGAGGCTCACCTTTGGGAGGCTCACCTGTGGGAGGCTCACCTGTGGGAGGCTCACCTTTGGGAGGCTCACCTGTGGGAGGCTCACCTTTGGGAGGCTCATCTGTGGGAGGCTCACCTTTGGGAGGCTCACCTGTGGGAGGCTCACCTGTGGGAGGCTCACCTTTGGGAGGCTCACCTGTGGGAGGCTCACCTTTGGGAGGCTCACCTGTGGGAGGCTCACCTGAGGAGGCTCACCTGTGGGAGGCTCACCTGTGGGAGGCTCACCTTTGGGAGGCTCACCTGTGGGAGGCTCACCTGTGGAGGGTTTACTGCGGAGGCTCACCTTTGGGAGGCTCACCTGTGGGAGGCTCACCTGTGGGAGGCTCACCTGTGGGAGGCTCACCTTTGGGAGGCTCACCTGAGGAGGCTCACCTGTGGGAGGTCACCTGTGGGAGGCTCACCTGTGGGAGGCTTACCTGAGGAGGCTCACCTGTGGGAGGCTCACCTGAGGAGGCTCACCTGTGGGAGGCTCACCTGAGGAGGCTCACCTGTGGGAGGCTCACCTGTGGGAGGTCACCTTTGGGAGGCTCACCTGTGGGAGGCTCACCTGAGGAGGCTCACCTGTGGGAGCCTCCCCCATGGAAGTGCTGCCGGGCCAGTGCTGGGGGGATGAAGGATGGGCTGGCCTGGCAGATGGCAGGGGTACACCTGGCACGTGTGGGGCTTCTGGCTGAGAATAGCCTGGGGGCTGGCAGGGAAGCAGCAGTGGATTTGGACTTGGTGCTCTCCCTGTGAGCCTTGCACAGGGACGCCTGCTGCCTTCCCAGCTCCCAGCTCCATGGGCGCCAATCCATACGGATGCTGAGAATATAGAATCAGCAGCACGGACAGGCTGGTGATGGGAACACGGGGGCCAGGCCAACAAGGACCAGTTTACAAAGAGAACGAGAGAGAAGGGGAGGTGAGGGAACAGGCTTGTTGTCTGAGGCCATTTCTGAGTCATTATTTATTTAAAAGGTCAGTTTGCAGATTTACTTTGTAAATGGAACAAATTCAGAAAATGGGGGCTGAGGCCTGGGCACGGAGCCTTAGCCAGGGCCCAGCAGCAGGCCGGAGGCCGGGCGCCAGGGGCACCTTCATCCTGACGGGGGAGCGGAAGGAGGCCGTGCTTCTCCCGTTGCTCTGGCTCAGACGCAGGCCGCGGTGATCCCTTTCCATGCGGCTGCTCAGCACCTCCAAACGGCACCCCAGGCGAGCGAAGCAGCGACTAAGGGGTGAGGAAGCTGGCGGGCCTGGCGTCCTGCTCCTTCCTGCTTCCCGAGGGCCTGGCGTCCTGTTAAGGAATTAAAGGAAATAAAACCAACCCCAAACCTCTGCTAACCAAGTTATTCTGACGTAGGACAGCCAACAGCATTATTGTGCAGCGGGAAGGTGAGGAGTCAGTTTGGCCCATTGGCGGGTGAAGTCCGGAGGCTGTGGGGGCGCGGGCGCGGGGAGACGGAGGCGGGCCTGGTGGTGGTGGTGTCTTTGCAGCCCCGAAGGTGACGTGTTCACCTGGCACACCAGCTGGGCCTGCGGGAGCGACTTGTCTCCCCTCTGTACCGAGATTAAAGTGCGTGTTTACGGAGCTCGGCCACCGCCCGCCTGTCAGTGCTCGTGGCTCAGCCACACCTGCAGGCTGTCTGTCCAGCCTCATGTCCTAAGGACACTCCGGTTTCACTTGAGGATCAGCTCTCCTCAGCTCTCAGTCCACGAGGTCCAGGTGACACTGTTCCAGGGACAGTCACAGGACCAGGCCGACTCCACCGCCTGATTCAGAACCACGAGGTTCCGCTCATGGCTGAGGTGGCACCGGCAGCGACCCACCAGGAGCAGGCCCCTGAGGAGCAGGCCCAGCACTTCTCTGCTTCTGCCGGTCTGAGCTGAGACGCTGTCCTTTCAAAAGGAAGTGACGGAGCCAGTGCAGATGAGTTCATGGAGACAATTCTGACGGACTCCAAGCTTAGAAATTTCACCCTTTTTAAAAATAATCAAATATTTTGGGGTGACATCGGTTACTAACACGACCCAGGTTTCAGCCGTGCAGTCCCACAATGCATCAGCTCTGAGCGGCGCTGTTGCACACTCCTCGAAGCCCGGTCTCTTTCCCTCACTGTATGTTTGACCCCCTTCACCCTCCTCATCCTCCCCCAGTCCCCTTCCCCGCTGTTAACCACCATTCTGTGGTCGGTGTCTATGAGTCTATTTTCTTGTTTGTCCATTTGTTGCTTTCTGTTTTATATCCCACATATCAGTCACAAAAAGGAACCCTGGTCAGCAGTTAGAGCCAGTTAGAGCAGTTAGAGCACCAGCCCTCACACTGAAAGGTTGCAAGTTCGATTCCCGGTCAAGGGCATGTATCTGAGTTACAGGTTCGATACCTGGCCCTGGTTGGGGGTCATGAAGGAGGCAACCAGTCAATGTGTCTCTCACATTGATGTCTCTCTCTCTCTCTCTCTCTCTCTCTTCCCCCTCCCTTCCACTCTCTCTAAAAAGCAATGGGAAAAGTATCCTTGGGTGAGGAAAATATTTTTTGAGAAGATGAAATATTGCCATGGGTGACAACAGGGATGGGTCCTGAGGGGTCTTGCTGAGTGAGAGAAGCTGGCGAAGATGACATAACTCTATACCAGTGGTTCTCAACCTTCTGGCCCTTTAAATACAGTTCCTCATGTTGTGACCCAACCATAAAATTATTTTCGTTGCTACTTCATAACTGTAATGTTGCTACTGTTATGAATCATAATGTAAATTTCTACTATGCAGGATGGTCTTAGGCGACCCCTGTGAAAGGGTTGTTCGACCCCCGAAGGGGTCGCGACCCACAGGTTGAGAACCGCTGCTCTATACGCTCATGGAGAGCAGGCCCACCTCTCCCTCCGCTCTCTAGGACATTCTCTCTTGCTTCTGACTCTATTAAAGAGCATCCAGGGAAATGGCTGCTCGCTTTTTATAACATCACTTACGCAGTTAAGCAAGATTTAAACATACGAAGATAATACCTCAACCAAAGTATTAATTCTAAAACTAATCACTAGGAGCAATTAGTCTGTTTATTGTAATTTTTAAATCCACCCCCTTCTCCCACTCAGACTTTGTCTTCGCTTATTCACCACCCTGACTTAAGCATAACCAAAGCTGTGAGGAGCAGGCACAGCAGATGCTTGTCACGTCACCTGCCAAATCCATCGTGTCAGTCCTAAGGTGACAGTCCGTGAAGTGTAGAAAGGCCATCTCTCTCATGATTGGGCTGTAAAGATTGTCAGTAGGGGATACGCAATATAGAACTAATCACAGATCAAACCGCAGACAATTTTCATGTGCAGGCAAAGACATTAAACAGAGGAACCAACGGAAAACAGAGCTGAAAGGACTATAAGATGTTTTAGAGTGGAATCGAACAAAACTGACCTAAGTGAAGGCTTTAGCTGGCTCCACCCTTATGAGCTACCTAAGCTGGTCATTAGCTTTCACCGTCACATCCGGTGAGGACGGAACGGGAGTGCACGGGCGCGCAAGGCCGACGTCAGACCCGGAGCAGTTCCTTAGTGCGTGGGAACCTCCTGGGCACCTAGAAGAAGTGGACATACTCTCGCCCTCTAATGCGGTTGGTCTTCGAGGAAGGAAGGACTTCACTCCAACAAGAAGCCTTTTAGAGCCCCCAGCCTGGCTCCTTTTCCTCCCAGCGGCTGGGAGTGGGTTTACTCGAGTGCAGGGGACAAATGTGGACTATGATCTTGCTTTGCCCACGTTCCCTTGTAGGAAATTAATGACATTTGAGCCAGGAAGAGAAATAATGGGCCACCAAGTCCTAGAGCTCATGGTTATGTGGAAAGACGATTCTTTATTCTAGAGACCAGATGACTATATAAGGATGCAGCAGAAGGTAAAAGGCAGATCAATGTGAGGTATCCTGTGTTTTATTTGACTCCTCACACTTGTCCAGCAGTCCCTCAACTTTTTCATTTCTATTGTGCATTTATATGAAGGCTCAGGCTCCTCAAGGAGTGTGAACCATAAAATACAGTTTGGGCAAAGTCCTCTAATTTATCATTTTAAAGGACCGTCTACATGGGAATAAATATTTCCCCCTGCCCAGGGCACTGTTGAGTGCTGGGCAGGACATGTGGGTGGTGGCCATGGCTTTGTACCGCTTAGAATAAATGTCCAGATGACTGCAACAGGTGGCACGGCCTCCCGCTTCTCCTCTACGACCCCTTAGGCCGGGCCCCTGGTCCATGTCCCATCGCATCGGGCTCACTTAAAGCACACCTGTCCCCCCAGTGCCATGAGGGGCCTCACACCCCGAGTCAGGCTGCCTGCCCTGGGCGCTGGAGGGGACGAGGCAGCTGTCCCGGGGCGGGCTCTCTCGGAAGGGGACATGCCTTGCCCAGTCCGGCAGTGAGAGGCGTGCGCTCTGTTCCAGAAGCGGTGTCGCCGAGCCCAGTGTGACTGGGCAGGAAACGGCTCTGCTGGAGGCACTGTCCACAGAGACCTTCGCTCCGACGCCCCTGGCTTCCCGGGGGGCGGGGGGCGGTGCAGGCCTGAGCAGGAGTGCTTGCCTGAGTGTGGCTTCCCCTCCGTCTGGGCACGGCACCAGTCTGGGCGCGGGAGGGAGCCCCCAGCACCCGAGGTGCCATCACTGTGTGGGAGGAGGCCCCGCCTCTGCGGGACCGAATTTTAGGAGGTTACAGGGCTCCCCAGATGCTCCTTCAGAACCCCCCGGAGAGACAGAGCCCCTCCTCTGGGGCCGGATGTCATTTTCATCATGTGATGAGGCCTGTGGAAAGGGGCGTGAACTGTGCTTTTAAGCATAAATTTAAGTCCATTTCCTTAATCTCTATTTGAAAAGTCACACCTTTCTCTCAACACCTGCATCCAAAAAGGCATTTTAAACACGTGGGTGTTAGAGAAGGAGTCACAAATGAATTGAAATGGAAATGTGATTGTTCCACTCGCTCTTTTGGAAAATAAGTTCTATTTACCCACTCCTGCAAACAGTGCGTGAGCAGTGCGAGGGAATGTCTCCTTAAATTGCTGAGAAATGGTTTTTATCACCAAATCTTGATAAATAAAAATCTAAGTGTATTTTGTATACACAAACATATTTGGAAACTTGCTTTCTTTTAGTAAACTCATGTACAGGTTTTTAAAAAATCTCTCACCTTTCATAAGCCTCACAAGTTCATTGTTCTAACAGATTTCCTCATCACCTTCCCACCCTCACCTGCCGGATGCCCACCCCTGACCACCCGCCATCCCCTCCTGTCTCCTCCCAGCCTTAGGCACCAGCACCACCCACACAACATCCTGCTTCCTGTGAACGCCCTCCAACCCCAGGACAGGGGAGCTACTGAGTCGTCCCATCGGCGCCCAGATTACATATTAGATCACAGTGTCTGTCCGGGAGGCCAGGGAAGATGCCACGCCAGCCAATCAGCCAAGCACGCGGGCTTTGCGGAGGGAAATGTGGGCAGAAGTTCCAGGTGAAGACATGGCCGCCTGCTCGGCGCCCCCATTCCATACATTTGCTTTTCAGAGACAACTCTTCCTAAACATGTGTTTCACGCAGCACAGCACACTTGGCCTGGCCCTGCCCTCAGTGGTTGTTAACATTTAGCTTCTTTGTGGTCCATTCTCTCTCTAGGCCTGGGGTGGGGGCGGACTCCGCGCAGCTCAGTACCCGTCCTCCGAAGCCCAAGGCCCTGAGCAGAGGGCCCTGGGGGGCGGGGGGGGTGGGGAACGCAGGCCTGGGGCGTCCTGCTTCCAGCACCAGTGGGGCCGCCTAGGGAAGGGGCTGCCCTCCTTGTTCATGGGCTAAGTGCTCTCCTAACTGCCAGGAGGGGGCGCTGAGGGGAGGGCAGGGCAGCGGGGCAGCTGGAGCAGGTGACAGAACTTGGGCTGAGGGAGGCAGGAGGGCTTGGAAGCCTGATCCCGGGGCCTGACCGGCTTGGCAGTATCTGAGAGTCCGGGGGCCCTTGCTCTGCCATCGGGTGGCCCGGGGGCTAGAGATGTGTCCGTCTCTTTCTCACTGCAGTTCCAATGCCCATGCTCGGCACGGGCTGCCCTCGGGATCCCAGAAGCTTCAGCTCCACCTCCTGGGCTCTCAGAGGAGCCAGAGCCCTGCCTGCTGGGCGGATCAGCATCACGGAGGAGGCTCTCCCCAGCCTCAGACCACCCTGCTCTCTGAGGAGTCCCGCCCCTGCCCCCCATTCTCCTTAAGCACACTTCTCTCCCGCCCACTCCAACGTCTAGTAATCAAGTGAACCCACACTGTGACTTAAAACACGGCTATGTTCTTCTCCCCCAAACGTCTTCACCTGCAGCTCCTTCCCAATACCCGAGGGCGAACTCTCTTAGAAACAGTTTTTTGGCTTCTCCATTTTATCCCAGATCCTCACAGCCCTTTCTAATCCACATTTTCTTCTCATTCTAACAGGCACGAATGGTAGGATACATCAGTGAGCACTTTCCGTTTCCTCATTCTAGGGTCATGCATGCCTTCATTTTTCGCCCACCGATCCACCATCCATCCATCCATCCATCCATCCATCCATCCATCCATCCGTCCATCCATCCGTCCATCCATTTAATATTACAAGCCACTGCGCTGGGCACTGGGGATCTGAAAAGGAATGAGAAAGTATCCCTCTCCTGGTCTAGGAGAGAGAGAGGACAACAAGCTGATGAACAGAAACAGTGTGAACGTAGAGCAATGGCACATACCCATTGGAGTCCTGAGGGGCGGTCAGCTGCGGCCAGGGCAGGACCCAGAGGTGGGGCTCAGGGAGCTGGTGTGCAGCACGGAGGCGGGGGAGGAGATTGTGGGTGACGGGCACACGGTAATAAGAACAGGGTTCATGTCTGAGTGTGAGGCGGAGAGAGAAGGGTAGGCAGGTCCGAGCTTCTGGTACAAGCTGAGAAGAGACCAGCAAGATACCAGGAAACCGTGAGCTTGGGCGGGATTTCACCGTCACTGCACAGGACGAGGGCTGCAGCCTTTCGGCCGTTTTCCACATCCTGTCATTTCCTCTTACTGGTGGTTTCACTGACACTTTCTTAACATATTTCGCCGGCGTGTTTTCTAAAGCTGTGGTTGGCACACACCGTTACACCAGGGCCAGGTGCTCAGCACCACGATTCGACGTTTCTGTGCCTTACACTGTGATCGCCCGCGCCAAGCACCGCCGGACGCAGTGCAGTTAGATCAAATCAG
Source organism: Myotis nattereri (assembly GCF_964212035.1). NCBI lineage: Eukaryota > Metazoa > Chordata > Mammalia > Chiroptera > Vespertilionidae > Myotis > Myotis nattereri. The sequence continues at coordinate 52,561,176 of NC_138092.1, forward strand.
TGTTGTAATGACTCTGACAGTCTGACCTGCCACAGCCGACGGACAGTTTTCATATAAATATATCTCCGTCTCTGCGCCCTCCTTCTAATACTTCCTCCTGGTTAGCTCCTGTCACCAACTCATATCAGAAGGGTGAGGTGAGGTAAACAGTCTGAGAAAATGGGCCAAATTATCTCCTAGAACTTTACATGTGGAGGGGCCAGCCCAGCAAACCGTTTAACCAAGTGGGCAGATTAGAGCGTAGAAGCTGGACTCAGGGGAGAAGGGTGATCAAGGCTGATATTGTAATCTGTCCGTGTTTGCTCAGAAGTTCCTCTGACAGGTGTTCAGTTCAGAGAACAGGAGTGACCGGACTCCACCCTGCCTCTCCCACCACCCGGTGCCAGGCACCAGAGCCCAGAACACTCCCTCCTGAGCCCTCCCGGTTCATCTCCACCCACGGCAGCTGCCCTGCACCACGGGGCCCTGGGACTCAGCTCCCACACGCTCCCTACCAGCTAAGGAAACGGTGCATTAATGGACTTCATAGGACTTTGAAGTGACTGCCTTCAGGGGAATGAGGACAAATACAGAGACACAAACTTGTTATTAAACTCGACCGTGAAACAGAAGCCATCATATAGTGACTGTGGTGAGGTGGCTGCCACATTTTTTACTTTATTACAAATACAATGGTTGATAATAAAAATGTCATTAAATATTAAACCTCACTAGACAAATTAACAATCCAGCCCCTATATTACTTAAGGACAGTGTGTGGTTATGGTTTCATTGTGTTTCATGGATAATGTACCCTGTTTATTCTAATGCTTAGCATTTAAGCAATGGGCGTTGGGAATTATGAATAATGTCTGGTGTAAATTTACAGCATTGGGGGAGGGTGTCCAACAGCAGAATAGCCAGACTGCTGTGTGCTTTGAGAACGATTGTATTGTGAGTTTAATTATTTATGTGGGCACAGCACAGACCATGGTATTTAATTAATTCCCTCTTCTGTTCCCCTGAATGTCAGAATGCCCTACACAAACGAGGAGCCGAGGCTGCGGGTCCTCACGCACATGCTCTCACCCAGAACGCATCCCTGGCCACGCAAGTGCATGCATTTTAAAGGTCACCTTTCCTGGAAGCATGAGTTGAAAGGTTGCATAAAATCTCCCAATAAGCAGAAAAATGTTAACATAAGGATAAGAAAGGGATAGTTATTTTAAGAGACGCGCCCAGGTGGAAGAAATCGGTTGTGGTAAAAGCAGTCTTGCTACCACACTGACATAAATTTAAAAAATTCTTAAGTGATTGTACAAGTTGCTGACAAGCATTTTGAATACAAACAACAAGAGAAAATGTCAAAGAACTTTAAATTGCATCTCAAAGTAGCTAAAGAATGGACTTAGGTCCTTTGTGTTTCTCTGTCATCACCCAGGCCTAATAATTTTCATATAAAGTGAGGCTCCTTTATAGTAGGGAGAGGCAAATGTATTTCCCACCCTGTCACATGCAGGCATGTAATGCACTGGCGGCTGGCAAGTCACCCTCTTGCACGCGTCCTTCTCAGGGGCTGTTTGCACCTGCACCACTGCCGCTGGGGGCCAGGGAGTAGGCGGCAGCGTGCACAGCAGCCAGGAGGCTGGGCCGTGCGGCGGTGGGAACTGTCGGCACCACGGGCTGTGTTTTCATGGCTCCAAATGTCCCTCCCAGAAACACTGGGAACATCCTTGTTGCCATGCCTTATTGTAGGCCATACCCTTCGCGTAGCCTTTTATGAGCAAAATCTCATTTGCTGGTCAGGGCAACTTTACGGAGGAGGTGCACTTACCCCATTCACAGATAAGGAAAAGGAAGTTCGACTCGAACCCGGTTGCCCTGATCATAAAGTGATGCTCTGAACTCGAGCGCAGCCCTGTGGGCGCCCTGCAGGCCTTGCTCTCACTCACACACGAATGGAAGCTCCCTTGTTAGATCTCCGCACTGACCTGGGCCTGAATCACGAAGGCCTGAGGGCCCATGTGTCCGCAGCGAGCTCGTCGCTGAGTGCCCGCGCTGTGGGTGCTAAGGAGCCTGTGTGTCATTTTGTGCCAACACCTGGGGCGGTGCTGCCAGTGTCCTGGCTGCGCAGGAGGCGGAGGTGCAGCCCGGGCTAAGCCTCGCCCGAGGTCGGGGCAGGCGGGTCCTGCCCGCGCGGAAGCCGTACCATCAGCGCCTGGGCCCAGACACACTTCCTTTGGTCACGTCCAGGACAAATTACAAGTTTTCCTCATGTGTGGGTCGTATCACTGACATACTCACCAAAAAAGTCCATTTCAAAATGGGAATATTATGTTGGAGGTTAGTTTGTGATTAAGGGTTGCCAATCCCAATAAACAAGATGGTGTATTATTGTTCATTTAGGGACAAGATGTGTTTGTAAACCTTAAAAAATCACCAATGAACTTTTCCATGGGCCCTACTATCTCAAAATAAGTTTTCCTGGGTGAACAGAATCCGTTTTCATCCGGTCTACAAACTCACGTCCTTGAAAACGAATCAAGCAGAGAGAATAGTAGAAAGGGCTCTTCGCCCTATTTGCACATTGCTAACACCAGCTTTTGCCTCTCCTGCTAACAGGAATATTCTCTGACTCTTTTGAAGATGAAAAAATCAGATAATCACATGACACTTCGGGCAAGAGTTTTACTCTTTTTATTTTTTAGTCAATTTCCCGGGCCTTATGGAGGATAATTTTTGTCTTTTTTATCAGCTTTCCCTCATTTTAATTCTGATTCCTTTCATGTTTCCTGATTTTTGGCTTATAGCCAGTATTATGGGTGTGATTAGTAGAGAGAGAGGGATTGAGAGAGAGAGAGAGAGAGAGAGAGAGAGAGAGAGAGAGAGAATAGTATACACCATTATTTTATGTCTCATAGTTACCTCAGTGGTCTCCAGGCCATACCGTAGGATAATTACATGAAGTAATAATAACAGTGATAAGAGGACAATACTTTGATACCAATAAAAATTTTTCTAGAGAAATCTTGAAAATCTGTAAGACATTATACATGTTTTATGATGTAACTTTTCTTTTTTTCAATATATTTTATTGATTTTTTAAATTAAATCTTTATTGTTCAGATTATTAGTTATTCCTGTTTTTCCGCCCATAGCTCCCCTCCGCCAGTTTCCCACCCCACCCTCCGCCCTCACCCCCTCCCCCCCCACTGTCCTCATCCATAGGTGCACAATTTTTGTTCAGTCTCTTCCTGCATCCCCCACACCCCTTCCCCCCACCAAGAATAGTCAGTCCATTCCCTTTTTATGCCCCTGATTCTGTTATAATCACCAGTTTATTCTGTTCATCAGATTATTTATTCACTTGATTTTTAGATTTACTTGTTGATAGATGTGTATTTGTTGTTCATAGTTTGTATCATTACCCTTTTCTTCTTCTTCCTCTTCTTAAAGGATACCTTTCAGCATTTCATATAATACTGGTTTAGTGGTGATGAACTCCTTTAGCTTTTTCTTATCTGTGAAACTCTTTATCTGACCATCAATTCTGAATGATAACTTTGCTGGATAAAGTAATCTTGGTTGTAGGTTCTTGGTATTCATCACTTTGAATATTTCTTGCCACTCCCTTCTGGCCTGCAAAGTTTCTGTTGAGAAATCAGCTGACAGTCGTATGGGTACTCCCTTGTAGGTAACTGACTGTCTTCTCTTGCTGCTTTTAAGATTCTCTCTTTGTCTTTTGCTCTTGGCATTTTAATTATGATGTGTCTTGGTGTGGTCCTCTTTGGATTCCTTTTGTTTGGGGTTCTCTGTGCTTCCTGGACTTGTAAGTCTATTTCTTTCACCAGGTAGGGGAAGTTTTCTGTCATTATTTCTTCAAATTGGTTTTCAATATCTTGCTCTCTCTCTTCTTCTGGCACCCTTATAATTCAAATGTTGGTAGGCTTGAAGCTGTCCCAGAGGCTCCTTACACTATCTTCATATTTTTGGATTCTTTTTTTCATTTTGCTTTTCCGGTTGGGTGTTTTTTGCTTCTTCGTATTTCAAATCTTTGACTTGATTCTTGTGATCCTCTAGTCTGCTGTTGGGAGTCTGTATAATATTCTTTATTTCAGTCAGTGTATGCTTAATTTCTAGTTGGTCTTTTATCACAACCTCGAGGGTCTCATTAGATTTCTTGAGGGTCTCATTAAGTTTATTGGCGGTTTCTAGAAAATTCTTGAAAAACCTTAAAAGTGTGGTTTTGAACTCTATATCCAGTAGTTTGCTTTCCTCCATTTCTGTCATTTGTGTCCTGTTTCTTTGTCTCCGCATTTTTTTATGCTTCCCTGTTTCGATAGAGTGGCTTTCTGTACTAGGTTTCCTACAGGGCCCAGTGGCTCAGCCTCCCCAATTGCCTGAGGTAGACACTCTTGGTGCACCCCCTTGTGGGCTTTGTGCACAGTCTTATTGTAGTTAAGCCTTGATTGTTGTAGGTATCACTGGGAGGAATTGACCTCCAGGCTAATTGGCTGTGAGAATCAGCTGTGTCTGCACTGGGAGAACTTCTGTGCTGGAGACACCCCTCCGGGGCAAGACTTGTTTCAATAGGGCTTTGGTGCTCACTGAGTCTGCCCCCTGAGTGTGTCCTTTATGAATCCGAGGAGCTGCAATCTGGATGGTCCCACTCTGACCACTGGGAACACTGGCTCCAGGATCTCTAAGGAGGTGTTAATCTAGCCTCTGCCTGAGGCTATCCAGCAGGAGCCAGCTGTGACACAATACAAGCTGCCCTGGGGCCTTAGGCCAGCTGCAGTTTTTTAGGTAATTATCAGATTGCAAAGGGCCAGGCCTTTCATATGCAAAAGCCTCCATGGCTTGGGCAGGGCAGGGTCCCAGGGGATCAACAGGTCAGAGCGAGCAGTTATGGCTGCTCTCAGTCCTGCCCTCAGAGGCTCTGCTTCTCAGTGTCCCAGCAATTGCTACAAGCACCCCCGAGAGAAAGCCTCCCTCGAGTTCCGACCGATGCCAGACAGTCCAGTTTCTCCCATATGAGTCTGGGTCCCCAGAGTCTCGCCCGGAACTGGAGCTCAGAGCTTGAGACTCCCTCCCGATTGAAAAAGACAACCGTGTCCTCAGCCGCTAACCCTCTCCGCATACGCCTCTGTACCTCTGTATTTTACTTCCGCACCACACCTCCTCTGAGTCTCAGTATGCTTTTCTCTTTCCTTCTAGTTGTAGAATTTCCACTCAGCCAGCCTTCCCGTGGTTCTGGATGATGTCCGTTCCTTCTTTTAGTTTTATTTTTGAAGTGATTGTGAGAGGCAGCAATCTCTGGTGTTTACCTATGCCGCCATCTTGGTTTCTCCTCTTTATTGATTTTTTACAGAGAGGAAGGGAGAAGGATAGAGAGTTAGAAACATTGATGTGAGAGAAACATCGATCAGCTGCCTCCTGCACACCCCCTATTGGAGATGTGCCCGCAATCAAGGTACATGCCTTGACTGGAATCGAACCTGGGACCCTTCAGTCTGCAGGCTGACACTCTGTCCACTGAGCCAAACTGGTTAGGGCCATGATGTAACTTTTCTTTTTCCATTTCATTGGGATAGTTGACATATAGCACTGTATAATTCTACTAGAGGCCCGGTGCATGAAATTTGTGCATGGGCGGGATGTCCCTTAGCCCGGCTTGCACCCTCTCCAATCTGGGACTCCTTGGGGGATGTTTGACTGCCGGTTTAAGCCAGATCCAAGCCCGATCCCTGTGGGATCGGGCTTAAACCGGCAGTCCGACATCCCTCTCACAATCCAGGACTGCTGGCTCCTAACCGTTCGCCTGCCTGCCTGCCTGCCTGCCTGATTGCCCCTAACCACTTCTGCCTGCCAGCCTGATAGCCCCCTAACCACTCCCCTGAAAGCAAGATTGATGCCTAACTGCTCCCCTGCCAGCCCGATTGTCCCCAACTGCCCTCCCCTGCAGATCTGGTCCCCCCCAACTGCCCTTCCCTGCCAGCCCAATCGCCCCCAACTGCCCTCCCCTGCTGGCCTGTTCGCCCCCATCTGCCACCCTGCCAGTCTGGTCTCCCCACACAGCCTGCTGTTCAGTCGTTTGGTTGTCCCTCACTAACCCCCCTGCCAGCCTGGTCACTCCAAGCAGCCTGCTGTTTGGTCATTACTGTTACTGTGACAATGTCCCAGACAATTTGCATAGTCCTCTATTATTTGATGAATGGGCAGAGCAAAAAGCTTTTACTTACATCATGGATAATCACCATGGTCTGTTCAGTTAGCATCCATCTTTTCATACATACACAAAATTTGACAAAGAAACAGATCTGGTTTTGGTTTTCAGTGGTGAGAAACCATAGGACTCATGGATCAGCGCATCATCTCTGGTCCTGCTGCTCATTTCCACCCCTGGACTTACTGGTATTCCCTGGAACCGCAAGTCCGCGCCTTTGACCTCAGGCCTCTGAGTCTTCCCCATCCCCACCCCCACCTCTGCTAACTATAAGTCTGACCTCTTTTTTATGTTTGTTGTTAAGCCTTCACATATAAGGAAAAGCATTTCATGTTTTTGTCTTGCTCTGTCTGACTTCTCTCACTCAGCACAATGCCCTCACGGCCCATCTATGTTGTCATAATTTCCTGTGTGTTTATGGCTGAAAATGGCTCAGGACACACACACCATGTGTGTCTGTCCACTCCTCTGCCCTGCCTCTGAGTTGTTTCTGTGTCTTTGCCACAGTAAATGATGCTGCCATGGACATGGGGCACAGGGACCTCTGGAGCTCGTGTTTTTGTTTCTTCCCACTGCGTTCCTGGAGTGGGCTTGCTGGGTAGGGCAGTTCTGGTTTGTGAGTCAGTCTGTCTTGATCTGGGCGTTCCTGGAGAGGGGTGCTTCGGCCTCCTGCACTGTGGGTTCTCTCAGTGGTATCTTGTGTGTGAGCAGCTGTGAGTTCTTGTGTGGGGGAGGAGAGTCAGGAATGACCTCTGTGACCCCTTGGTGATGTCACTCTCCTCTCATGATGTCATTCTGATGACGATCTCCTGGGGTTTTGTATCTCCTGCTGAGGTTGGAGAAGCATCACGCAGTAGAGCTGTGTTCACCTGCGTTCCTGAGCTAAAGGTCAAGAGAGAGCCCTGTCAGCACATCTCTCTCCTGTGTATCCTCGGAAGAGCTGGAAACTTAAACTTTAAAAAACAAACTTGCATTTTATCATGGACAGATTGATCGTTGCCCAGTGATTTCCCACCCCATTCCATTCAGTGATTGAATGCTGAGCCATGATTTTCACACTGAGAGTTCCACTCTCAGCTGATCTCCAGTAATTACACAGCTTCTCCCGTGCCAACACTGCTCCTGAGGCTCACGTATCTCCTACGGGGTTGTTTGGGTCCAGTTCTGATCAGGCTTTCCTTGGGCAGGTGCTTTGTGACATACTATCTAATAAAAGAGAAACATGGTAATTAGCATACATCCGCTACCCTTCCCATTGGCTAATCAGCGAGATATGCAAATTAACTGCCAGCCAAGATGGGAGCCGGCAGCCAGGCAGCTTGAAACTAACATGAGGCTTGCTTGCTTCAGTGACGGAAGAAACCAACGTTCCCCGCCTGCCTTGCCGGCCTCTGAGCTTGCAGTTTAAGAAACATTCTAACAAATATAGAAGCTAAACAAAACCCCAGAAACCTGCTTTCAGCCCTCCGGGATCTCAGAGCTAGAATTATACATTGTTTCGATTATAGAACCTCTTTCAGCAGCAGAGGCCTCAGAGCCGGAACCAGAGCTAAAGCTGGCCCAGAATAAAAGAAAAAAAGGAGCAGTTGGGAGCTTCAGTCACCCGCCAGCCTGAAAACAGCCCTCAGCCCCTCACCCAGGCTGGCCAGGCACCCCAGTGGGGACCCCCACCCTGAAGGGTGTGTGACTAGCTGCAAACAGCCATCATCCCCTCACCCAGGCTGGCCAGGCACCCCAGTGGGACCTCCACCATGAAGGGTGTGTGACCAGCTGCAAATCCCCTCACCCAAGCTGGCCAGGTACCCCAGTGGGGACCCCCACCTTGATCCAAGACACCCTTCAGGGCAAACCAGCCAGCCCCACCCATGCACCAGGCCTCTATCCTATATAGTAAAAGGGTAATATGCCTCCCAGCACTGGGATCAGCGGAGCCGAGAGGCCTCCCGGCACCAGGATCAGCATGACGGGGGCAGCGCCCAAACCCCCTGATCGCCCTGCGGCTCTGTGTATAACAGGGGGCGGGGCCACAACCTCCCTATCCGCCCTGCTCTGTTCGTGACAGGGGAAGGCTCCCCAACCCCCTGATCAGCCCTGCTCTGTGCCTGATAGGGGGGAGCTCCCCAAACCCCTGATCGCCCTGTGGCTCTGTGTGTGACAGGGTGTGGTGCCACAACCTCCCCATTGACCCTGCCTTGAGTGTGACAGGGGGCAGTGCCCCAACCCCCCAATCGGCCCTACCCTGAGCGTGACTGAGGGTGGCATCACAACCTCCCAATCTGCCCTGCTCTGTGCATGACAGGGGGCGGCGCCCCAACTCCCCAATCGGCCCTGCTCTGAGCCTGACCAGGGGCTGCACCTAGGGATTGGGCCTGCTCCCTGCCACCCGGGAGCAGGCCTAAGCCAGCAGGTCGTTATCTCCCGAGGGGTCCCAGACTGCGAGAGGACACAGGCCGGGCTGAGGGCCCCCCCTCTCCCCCCCCCCCCGAGTGCACAAATTTTTGTGTACCAGGCCTCTAGTGAGATTATAAAAGCCCAGGACAAGGGAGCCAACCAGAGCCTCCATGGGACGGACGTTTAGAAAGCTTGCATTTTCCTGCCTCTGTAATACAGGGACTGGTGTGGCTCCTGGAAAGAGGACATTGAATGTTGAAGACATCAGGCTAAAGGGAGGCACTTCCCACAAAAATCTTTACCAGAGTCCACCCTGTGCATCAATGTGGGACATTTGCTGTTTGTTCCTGTGAGAGGGGCCAGTATATGTCCCTGGTGGGCTGAGTGTCACACAGTGGAAAACAGTATGGCAGTTCCACAAACAATTAAATATGAAACTGCCATTTAACCCAGTGATCCCACTTCTAGGACTATATCCTAAGAAACCAGAAACACTAATCAGAAAGAATGTAAGCACCCCTATGTCCATAGAAGCACAACTTACAACAGCTAAGATCTGGAAACAGCCCAAGTGCCATCGGTAGACGAGTGGATAAAAAGCACATGGAATACTATGCAGCAGTATAAAGAAGGATCTCTTACCCTTTGAGACAGTGTGGAGGGACCTGGAGAGTATCATGCTAAGTGAACTAAGCCAGTCAGAGAAAGACAAGTATCACATGATCTCACTCAAATGTGGAATATAATGAACAAAATGAACTGATGAACAAAATAGATCCAGAGACATGGAAGCAGGGAACAGAGTGTGGAATCTCAGAGGGAAGGTGGGGGTGGGAGAGTGGGTGGGAAGAGTTTAGCCAAAGGATTTGTATGCACATATACATAGCTCATGGACACAGACAATAGCTCGATGAAGGCCTGGGGGGTGGGGAATAGAGAGGGGAGAGACCAATGGGGGGCGGGGGGAGGGGGCATCTGTAATACTTTCAACAATAAAGATAAATAAATATTTCCACACAAACATTTTTAAATAAATAAATAAAGTGTAAAAAAAGAAGAAAGAAGGGATAAAGCATTTCAAGGGTGAGACCGCTTCCACCTCACAGCCTATTGGAGCAGCTGTGACTTCCGGGGGAAGGACGCTCTGCTCTCAGGACCCTTCCTCTCCCTCCTGAAGGAAAAGGCCTGGGAAGGCGCACTGTGGTTGGTGTGAGTTCCGAGTTCTGTTCTATGCTTGAGAACACCAAAGTCGTCTCTTTTGTGCCATTAATCAAGGGTTAAATGAAATGCCATTTTCCCCAAAAAATATTTCCCCAGTCTCCTGTCGTCATCCAGTATACTGATATCTATGTGTAGTAACTTCAGGTGTTCTGTCTGCATCTACATTATAAGATACCAAACAAAAACAGAATCATTATAAAGGAGAAACGAGGATTTTAAAATCAATTACATATAAGTAGAAAAATTTACAAACATCCTGATAAAGATATGAAATTTTATGTACATACTAGAGGCCTGGCACACAAAATCCTTGTGCATGGGTACAGTCCCTAGGCCTGGCCTGCAATCAGGGCCATCTTCCCCTGCTGCCCGCAGTCGACCCCGCCCCCCCAACGCCACCCACCCCCAGTTTGCCATTCGCCATGGGGTGATTGGCCGGGGAAGGGACAGAGAGGTCAGCCATTCCCGTCTGTTCTCTGGCCTTGCCCCTGCTGCAGTCGCCATCTGTGTGTGGGGCAGCTGGTGGGTCAGGGGCCTTGGCCTGGCACCATCCACATCCCCTGCCACCCACCCCTGGCTCCCCTCTTGCCATTGGGCAATCGGAGCCTGACGGCCAGGGAGAGGGACCGAGAGGTGGTCAGTGCACCTCACAGTGACTGGTCGAGCAGTCGTTCTGATCATTCCAACATTAGGGTCAATGTGCATATTACCCTTTTATTAAAGAGGATAGAGGCCTGGTGCACAGGTGGGGCTGGCTGGCCTACCCTGATGGGGGCCCCCGATCGGGTGGGGGGCCCTGCTGTGGCACAGGGCCAGCTGGGCCCAAGGGCCATGGGGAGTTTTCCAGCCAGCCATGCCCCTGATTAAGGTGGGGTTCCTCACTGGGGGGCGGGGCCAGCCTGGCCACTGTCGTTCTGGTCTCTGGTCATTCTGGTCATTCCACCATTTTGGTCACCAGGCTTTTATTATATAGGGTAAGGGGTTCTGTAGAAATGATAGAAAATTGCTGAGTCTTAAATTATTTATTTAAACAACTCAGAGAGAAGCCAAGTGCCCATGTCATTCATTACATGGACTACAAGGTAACACAGGGTCTGTGGTTGGCCTAGTCAGAGTTAATGACTGATAAACATTGCCCCAGCACGCTGATCGGGCAGCATCCCCATCAGTCCATCAAGCTACCACTGCGAGCCACATGCACAGCACACAGCATGGGCAAGCACTAGATAAATCGTGATTGATCAATTCCTAAACCATGTGGCTTGCTTTCACTTGCAAGACACATACAGGCAGGTGGATAATTATCTCCCAGTGGCTCAGTGAGCAGTGCTGGCTGTATGCTCATTAAATGGCCAGCCCATGAATACAATTATCAAATGTAATTGTAGTCTTTAGTGTCATGGTTGATTTTTAAATTTTCACTTGACTGTATTTGTGAAGTCTATTTCTCTTTTCTTTATTTTTATTCTATTTACATCTTATATTTAGAGTGAGATTCTTGAAGAGAACTAGGCTTTGCCTTTTTAAAAAATTAAATCTGAAAATTTCTGGTTTTTAGCATGTTTCACCATTCCCATTTAAAGTGTTAATTGAAATAGAGTAAAATTGATTGTCTTCTTACATGTTTTATTTTGCGGCGTATGTTCTTTATTTTTCCCTCTTTTTCAGCTTACTCTAGATTTAGGGGGAATATTTTATAACTCAATTTTATCTCTTCTATTGACTTCCATTTATTTGTATTTTAGAAACAATTTTAGGCAATTTCCTTGGGTTTACAACATCCATTTTCAGTAATCTGGATCCACATTCAGATAATAGTATAAAATTTCACACCCACAAAGACTTGGTAACAGGAAATTCCAAGTTTGTCCCTCTCAGCCATGTGCCTATATTGTACATGTCATTCTCACGGTGCTCTGAGCACATGATACATTGCTGTTACTATTGCTTCAAACATTCTCTTCCCTTCAAGTTCATCACGATCCATTAAATAAATGCATTATACTTCACTTATTCCACCTAAAATACTCTGGAGTTCTATAGATCCAAGTTCCTGACTTATCTTACATTCTTTCTGGCCTAAAGAACTTCTTTTAACATTTTCTGTAAAGTAGGTCTGTTTTTGACAAATCATTTTTGTTCGTCTGAGAAAGTCTTGTGTCTCCACTGTATCTAAATGATAATTTTGCTGGGTATAAAATTATTTGCCTGTCAAAATTACATTTTCTGGCTTGCATATATTTTGATAAGATGTGAACTGCATTTATTATCCTTGATCCCCCATGTCTTCCCCATGGAGGTTGTAAGATTTTTCTTTATTTTTTAAATATTTTGCTTATTATTTTTTCTCTTGGGCTTATTGCATCTGAAATTGGTATCTGACACTACCACTGGAAAGTTCTTCCTCATTATTCACATAATTCCCCACTCTGTGACATCAGGGATCCCAATTATTCATGTTACATAATTTCATATGGTCCCTCAGTTACATCATGTTCTTTTCTGAATCCTTTTTTCATATTTGTGTTTGTTTTTGCATAATTTCTGTTACCCTACCTTCAAGTTCACTGAACATTTCTATGGCTATGCTGAGTCTACTGAGGACCCCATGGAAGGTCATCATTTTTAATTTGCTGTCTTTGTTTTCTAGCATTTTCATTTGATTATCTCCTGTATTTTCTATTTCTCTGATAATGAGAAATTATCTTAAATTTTTATTGGAAACTTTAACACATTAATGATAGTTATTTTAAATAGTGAGTGTAATTAATCCAAGATGTGTGCTATATCTGAGCCTGGTTGTATGAGGCATACTGTGTATCTTTTATTGGAAGTGGCACATGAATTGGCAATAGAGATGAAGTAGATGGCATTTTGTGTGAAGATTCATGTGATCTGGCCTGTGCTTAGCATTTGCTGCAGCTGCAGGTAGTGAAGACTCCAGAGTCCTCTGCTGACCTTGGTCTGGTCTCCACTCTGACTTTGGGCCCCGATGCGCTGGCTCCTCACAGAGCTGGTGTCTGCAGCTTTTCAGCCGGGACCACTGTTGCCTCCTGGAGCCCTGCTGGCGTGGCGTGAGGTGTGGGGAGGGCAAGCAGCTCCGAAATTCCCGTCCGTTTCAGGCCTGTGGGTGGGTCTGGGGCCGTGACTTTCCCACGCGTTTCTGCAGACAGTAGGTGTTTCCTTCCCCTGCCCGCTCCCCTCCCTGAGGGCAGTGCTCCGGCCTGCTTCCCTTTCGGCAGGCCTGGCCTCTGCTCACCTGCACTTGGTGTTCTCCATAGAGAGACGGCAAGCTCCAGAGGCCTGGGGCGGAGGAGCGCCGTTCCCCAGCTGGAGGGCCGGGCAGAGTCCGCCACCCATGGCCGCTCGGGACTCCACACGGAGCAGGGTCTGCCCTCCCCTCCCCAGGCACCAGGAGTGGAGCTTGGCCACTGGCGCTTCTGATTGTAGAACCTGCTCTTTGTAAGCAAGCGGAGAGTCAGCTCATTTACTCTCCGATTCTGAGACGGAAACACCATCGCCCCAAGAACATACTGTCATTCGCTGGGGCTCCGAGGACGGTCGTTTCCCAGGACCTATCTGGACTGCGCCGGCTGACTCGCTTTGAGAAGCTGATTCTTTCTGTTCACCCTGGGACTGAACGGCTTTCTGAAGGCAGCGGTCCCAGCTGGTCCTGTGCAGCTGGAGGAAGAACCAGGGGGACACAGGACAGAAAACGCCCCCGTTTTCCATGGCTTCACCTCACCTACACGTGCGACATCTCCAGGGCAGGAAGGGCAGCCGTCCCACCAGCGCTTTCAGACCCTTGACCGAGTCCAGTGACCAGGAGAAAGCAGCCCATCTGAATTTCTGAATTTGACTAAACAGTAGACAGGGAGAGGCAGGGGACCAGCCGCTGACATTGCTGAGCTCCGGCGCGGCTGACAGGTGCTGACATGGTCCGTGGAGGCGTCATGAGAACCAAGTGCTCTAGCACTCACTCCACCACAGTCTTTCCAGATCATGCCAAACTTCGGAGAGGAACGATGACTGATGCAGCACACGCTCCTGGGCGCCAGGAGGTGTGGGGACGAGGCAGCAGGAACCTCTGCCCCGCAGGCGGCAGCAGCCAGGAGCCAGGAGCTGGACCGCACACCTCAGGGCCCCGTGCCCTCGCTGTCCCGGCCACGAGTGCTCCGTGTCCGTCCCGGGAAGAAGCCCTGACCAGCTTCCGTGTGCTCCGTGTGCGTCACCGCTGGGTCCCTGGTGTCCTCTGTCCCGGCACCTGCACCTGCTGAGCTGTCCGTCTGCCAATGCTGCTCAGAGGCGCCGGGGGTCTTTGCAGAGACGGACAGGGCCGCCTGGGGAGCGCTGACCCTCCGGAGGGAGGCAGGCGCCGGCCCTCGTCCTGAGCAGCGCCAGGCGGCTGTGGTCCCGCCTCCCCTCCTGTCCACGCACACGGCACACACACGGCATGCACATGGCACGCACACAGCATGAACACGGCACGCACACGGATGCGGGAGAGCAGCAGCGGCGGCCATGGGTTCCTGCTGACAGAAAAGATCGGAGAGGAGACGCGGCTCCTGAAATGTTCGCACCGTCTGCCCCCGAGTGTGAAGGCCTGCCTGTCCTGTCCAGGAGGGATGGTTCTCTCTCCTGGAGACGCACTGGAAGCCTCGGGCAGGTTCTGCGGTGGCTCCTATGGGGTGAGCACTGGGGGAGCCCAGTGTCAGGGGAGGCCCAGGGGGCTGTGAGAGGGGCCCGGTGGCAGGAGAGGTACAGGGGTCTCTAAAGGGGCGCTCGGCCTGGGGAGGACCCTAGGTGTGTGCAGTTGGATGCCTGTCCGCGGGTGGCGCATTAAGACGAGCATATCCACCCATCATGGGAATGCAGGATGCTCTGCCGGGTATGGGGGAGCCTGAGTCCTTCCCCAGGGCCTGGCCCGGAGCCCTCGTTGTCTTCAAAGCCAGGTGTCGGGGGGCTCGCCTCTCAGGTGTGGGTTGCAAAGGGCAGGCTGTGGGTGAGGGCCCCCCTGCTCAGAGGAACTCACCCCTATCCTGATGGGGCTTGCTGGCCGGGGGTTTGTGGTGAGAGTGTCTGGGCCGCTGCCCACCACGTGGGGTTTCCTCTCGCCCCCGCTGCCGGGTGGGACTGGCCCAGATGGGTCGGGTTTCTCTTCCAGGAAGTTCCCCCTCGTGCAGCTGGTCTGGCGTGTCTGTGGGAGGAGAGCTGGGGTCTTCATCCAGTCCCTCAGTTCTTTTTTATCCATATTTTTCTAGTTTCCATTTACTTAAGCCAACATCAGAATTTACACTAGTTCTAGATCCTGCAAAGGTGGTGGGCTTCCCCAGGAGGCCCCATCACTGCCTGACCCCAGGACAGGGTCTCGTGCAGCAGCCTGTGGAGGACCCATTACATCTGATGCCAGGGCAGGGTCTCGTGCAGCAGCCCGTGGAGGATCCATTACATCTGATGCCAGGACAGGGTCTCATGCAGCAGCCCGTGGAGGATCCATTACATCAGATGCCAGGACAGGGTCTCGTGCAGCAGCCCGTGGAGGACCCATTACATCTGATGCCAGGACAGGGTCTCGTGCAGCAGCCCGTGGAGGATCCATTACATCTGATGCCAGGACAGGGTCTCGTGCAGCAGCCCGTGGAGGCGGCCGGAGCACCTGTGGTGCTGGGGGAGGCTCGCTGTGGGGGGAGGTGACAGAGTGGCCAGGCGGCGGCAGCTTGGGCCCCAGGTCAGCAGCATGAGGCGATGTCCGGTGGAGCAGGGCCCCCTCGCCTCTGCCATTGGCCTCGGCTCCTATGCTTTCTGAGCAGACGCCAGTGGCCCCTCCCCTTATGGGAGAGGGGTTCCTCAGGGGCCTGGGGGTCACTAACAGACACAAATCTCAGGTTCCTGATGACGGTGACTCATCCACTGAATGCCCTCACGCTCTCTCTCTGCCAGTTTTCGGATCTGTGCCTTCCGGGCTGCTGACCTCTGACCTCCGACCTCTGACCTCTGGCAGCCACTGCTCGGTCCTGCCTGATGGACTCAGTGCCCTCTTCCTTCTGGGCAGAGCAGACAATCAGGTGCGTACGTGGAGGTTCTCCCTCCGGGCCGCAGGCCCTCAGGGCATGGCACGCAGACCCCGGGGAGAGGTGCTCGCAGGCTGGCAGCGTTTGCTGTCTGGGAACTGGATGGCCAGGGGCCTTGTGGGCTGGGCAGTGGCGACAGGCAGCAGGCTCAGCATTGAAGCCCGAGCCTCCTGGAGCTGCATGCCCAGCTCCCCTTCCTTACCCCTCCCCCTTCCCCTGGGTGCCGAGGACCCCGGCCACCCCAACGCAAATATGGGGCAGGGCAGGGCCTCTTGTTGCACCTCGATTTCCATTTTACAGGCAGAGGGCGGGACCTCCACCACCACAAGGCTACTCTCCGTTGCTGCCCATGGCCTGGGCGGGGCTGGAGCAGAGCCGAGCGCCCAGGGCTCTGTGGGCCTCCAGGGAGCTCAGTGTCTGCTCTTGGGCAGGCGGGCCGGTTTTCCAGGTCCTGCCATTGCCCCACAGCAACCAGGAGAGGTTTCCCAACAAGAGGCATTGGCCCCGAGGACCACTGTTTGTGGTCAGGAAGAGTGTGTCTCCTACAGGCTTCGAAACAAACCCGGGGCCGCCCTCACCTGCCATGCCGCTCCCACCCCCCACCCCCACCCTCCCCACGCACCTTGGGCTCCTGAAGGCAGAGACAGAGCTGGGCCCCCGAGGGCTGGGCCAGGAGACACACTCAGGCTCCCGGTCAGAGCCCGGAGGATGGCTGGGCCGGACCTCGGTAACCATGATGACTCAGTGCCCATGGACAGACAGCAGGCCTCGCAGGACCAGCTATGCGCTCCTTGGGAAGACGGATGACACTTGTTTTCCCCTGGGATGGGTGCAGGGGAGCGCATTCCAGCTGGCCAGTCCCGGGACACTGCCCTGAGGCTGCCCTGACTTTGGCTTGCACCCTAGCTACCACCTGGGGCCTCTGCGTGTTGTCTCCACTAGAGAACCAGGGACTGCCGTGGGCCCTGGTGCGAATGCTCACCCAGACCTGAGGGCCCATGCGACCCACTTCCAGGTGGTCGGGAAATACACAGTTTTTATGAAGGTAAAGCCACAGATCCGTCAACAGTCACACTCCGGCCACACGCGGAGTCACTTTCATGGCAGCCGCGCCTGCACCTAGGAGAGCCACCCTGTGCACAACCCCAGCTGGCCCGTGTGTTAGACCTTCTGTAATCGACACCGCGTCACGTGTTTATTAAAATAATTAGGGCGGTCCTGGGCACAAGCAGCCATGGAGCTTGTTCTCATCAAAGGAGGGCCCGCTGGACCACGCGGCCTCGCGGCTCCTGAGCGCGTTTTGCGGGAATTACTGGGAACCTCACTGGCAACTCAGAATCGGCGTCATTCCCTGACTACGTGCAAATCTGTTACAAACGTTAGTTGTGCAGTCGGCAGAGGGGTTTTATGTGAACGCTCTGGCAGATGGTCTCGATGATGAGCTTCATGGACTCAGTGTGGTGCCTTTAGGGCTGCACGCGAGACTGCGGGTCTGCAGGGCCAGGACGGTGTGCATGGCTCAGCGCTCGCGTCCACGCCCTCCCGAGCTGCGAAGGTGGGGAGATGCAAACTGCTGTGCACACAGGTGGTGCCAGGAGCGGGAGGACAATGCTCACGCCTGCTGAGTGGGCGCTGTGCAGAAACTTGGCTGGCGATGCCAAGACTGAGAGACTGCAGCTGGCGCTGGAGTGGGCCCTGCCCTGGCTGCTGGCAGGCGGAGCCAGTGGTCGGTGACTGCGTTTCTGGCTGTGGACTGAGCGGACCTTTCCTGGGAAGGCAAGTGCTGGGGTGGTTCTGGGGGTTGGACCAGGAAGCCCAGGCTGGAGTCTTCATCCCCAGCCATTCCTAAGTGCCTCTTTCCTCTTATTCAGGATTTAATAGTTTCTGAAACTTGTTATAAACTTTGGGAGTTGCTTAGATTCCAACTACTGCAGGGAGCGATGCGCCAAGGCTCTGAGTGTACCGCTGTGTAGCAAGTCATAATTGTATCTGGTGTATTTTCATTTCTCTTTAAGAAATCAGTAAGCATAGCATCTTCCTTGCCTTTTATTTTTAAACTAGAGGCCCAGAGTACGATTAAATCGTGGGGGTGGGGCCCCTAGGCCTAGCCTCCTGTGGTCAGGGCCATCTTCTGCCTGTTCGTCAGTCCCCAGGCCAAACGCTGCCTCCACTGCCAGGCTGTCAGGCCGTTGGGAGCACCAGCTCATCCCCGGCTGCTCCGGGGCTCAGGAGACTTCACCTCCATGTGTGTGTGGCCGGCCGGCCGCTGATGGAGCGCGCTGCCCGCTCGGGCGCTACCACTGCACTGTGGCTTCGGGCGCTGATGGAGGCCTCAGGGCGCGCCCACGACCTGCCTGTCCAGGAGTGAGCGGCCCCGAGCGGGCAGCGCGTTCCATCAGCGGCCGGCCAGGCACACACGCATGGAGGTGAAGTCACCAGCGCCCACTTTCCCACAGGGCTGAGCCCCTGAGCAGCCAGGGATGAGCTGGTGATCCCAACTGCCTGACTGCCAGCCGGGTCCTCCCGCCACCCACCCCGGTTCCCCCATTCACCATCGCTGACCCATCAGAACCTGCGGGCCGGGGGAGGGACCAAGAGGTCAGCAGATCAGCCCACTCGCCAGTCGCCAGTCCTGCCCCGCTCCACCGCTGCTCGCAGGCCGCCGCGGGGGGGGGGGGGGGGGGGGGGGGGCGGGGGGACTAAGAAGTGGTGAATGCCACCTCATGCCGACCAGTTGTTTGGTTGTTTGGTCATGACGCCTCTTGGCCTTTTATTGTTATGATATTGTATCCACTAATCAACAGGAACATGCACAAGAAAATATTTGCAAGCATAGAAATAAAACGTAAAGACTAGGATACACTTGAAGTCAAGTATAACATTCTACATTGCACACTGTTCACAAATGTCTCCGAGTAGCCACGGCGGATACAGTGCAGGAGAGGTGGTTTGCAAGGCTGCTGCGGCCCGCCTGGCTGTGGGACATTTGTGTAACAGTTGTGTACTTAGACGGGCCAACAGCAAACATGTGCTTTATGGTAAACATGTAAATCTAGGTTGTGTTTGACACCCAAACAGGTGTCTTCAAATAAAAATATTTAGCAAAGAAATATATTTGCAAGAGGCTTACTCTCCCCAGCAAATACTTTGTTTGTTTGCCAGGGCAGGTGTTGCCGCACATGTTGCGTTGAGTGTGGGTGTCATGTTCGTGGTGGAATAAGGGAAACAACATTTACCTTTTCTGTGGCTACTTCCATCACACAGTAGAGAAAGAATATTTACTGTTCCCTTTATTACAATGTCTTTGCTAAGTACAGTAAAGAAATTTAAACTTTTCTAGGTATTAATATTGGGTGGCAGAGGACTTTTCACTGTGTGAAATAGAACATTTGCAAGTATGCTAATACGTTAAGTTGTATTGTGTTTATATATATCTACTAGAGGCCTGGTGCATGAAATTCGTGCATGGGAGGGGGCGTCCCTCAGCCCAGCCTGCACCCTCTCTCAATCCGGGACTGCTGGCTCCTAACTGATCACATGCCTGCCTGCCTGATCGCCCCTAAACACTCGCCTGCCTGCCTGATCACCCCTAACCCCTTTGACTGCCTGCCTGATCGCCCCTAACTGCCTCTGCCTTGGCCCCCACCACTGCAGCTTAGTCCGGAAGGTCTTTTGGCTCTCAGGCTAATTAGCATATTACGCTTTTATTATTATAGATACTAGAGGCCCGGTGCAAAAATTCATGCACAGGTGGGACCCCAAAGGGGGGGTGGGACACACTCGGCCCTATGAGTGGGCGGTGGGAGACCCTTGCCAGCCCAGGATCTGGATCTGTCCCACTGACATTCGTACCGGTTGTCAGGAGCCACCTGGCAGCTGCTTTTATATCGTTTCTTCTTTGTGGATTCTAGGGAGGAGAAGTGGACACAGTGCCCAAAGCCGACTTCCAGGAGCCCAGCGGCACTGTTGGGATCATGCCAGTGGTTCTGGTCCATTGACTGGCCCATTCTCTGGAGATTAGACCTGCAGGACTACTGAGGGAGTGAGTGGCTGCCGCCAGGTTGGTGGGCCACCAGGACAGGTTGGTCAGCTGAGCAGTGCTCCTGCTGTGGGAGCACACTGACCACCAGGGGCCAGCTCCTGCATTGAGCGTCTACCCCCTGGTGGTCAGAGCATGTCATAGCAACCAGTCATCCCTGTCATTCTGGTGGTCCAGTCACTTGGTAGCTTAGGCTTTTGTATATAGCTACATAATAAACGCCTAAGCGACCATCACAGTGGAACAACCAGAATGACCAGTCGCCCTGAGGCACACTGACCACCAGGGTTCAGACACTCAACACAGGAGCTGCCCCCTCGTGGTCAGTGCACTCCCACAGCGGAAGCGCCACTCAGCCAGAAGCCGGGCTCACTGCTGGTGACTGCAGCGGTGGTGGTGGGAGCCTCTCCTGCCTCCATGGCAGCGCTAAGGAGCAGCCAGCAGGCAGGCGGTAAGGAGTGAGGGTCCCGTACTGAGAGAGGCTGCAGGCCAGGCTGAGGGCACCCCCCCCCCCAGTACACAATTTTGTGTACTGGGCCTCTAATACTATATAATAAAGAGGTAATATGCTAATTTGGTCCTAATGGTGTCTGAGTCATGACCAGGCAGAAGTTGGTGGGCGGGGACGGGGGCGGGAACTTGCACCCCCAGTGCTAACATCAAGCTGCCTCAGAGGTGGAGGCTGCTCCCAACCGGTGGGCGGGGACGGGGGCAGCCAACCAAGCCCAAGTCCAGTCTGGCTTTGGCAGGGCTGGCAGGAGTCCGAGGCCACCGCAGCCCCCGCAAGTCCCGGGCTGGATGGTGCCTCAGCGGTGTCTCCATGCACAGAGCCCGGGGGCGGCTGCAAGGCATGCGGGGCCTCGCCACTGCTTGGCGGGAGCACAGCGGCCTGGAGCAGGAGTGGGTGTGCACAGACTGCTGAGCCTGCTAGCACAGTGCGCCCTGCCCCACCCTGACCCCTCCCCTGCCTCTGAGGCTCAGCTGCGGACCCCGCCCTGTGCCTCAGGCAGGGAGAGGAGGCTTGCAGCCGCCAGCACCCTAGGCCACACCACCTGTGCTGCTGCCTGCCTGTCTGGCAGGAACCAGAGCATAGCAGGTGAGCTGCTCCCACCCCTGGTGGGGGAACTGGGAGGAGTGCACTGGGTGCAGGGAGGGGACCTCAGCCAGCGTCCTCCTGGTGCCAGGAAGGGGCCCTGCTTGGGCCTGGTGGGGAGCTTAGGAAGTCTGGCTGAGCAGGCACCGATTCATACCAACTGTTACTCTGCTATCTTCCTCCAGCTCTCCAAGCCAGCCCCCCTGCCCCACCTGCCAGGGGGAATGGGCTCCAGGCAACCTTCCGGAGCACAGACTGTGGGCCCGGAGACTCGAGGAAGAGTGCCCAGCGGTGCCCGGGCGGGGGCCGGTGCAGAACTACCAGGGAAGAGCTGCTTCAGTGTCTCAGTGAACTTTGCAACTGACCCAAGGAGGAAACTGGGAGGGGAGAGGCTGGGAGCTCTGGATTCCCAACACTTTAGTCACTTGAAAACAGCCCCGCTTGAAATGAGAGGCAGCTGTACATTCAGCTGAGAAGCGAGGGGCTGAACACCACCGTCGCTGGGCTCCGGTCGGCCGAGGCCCAAGTGCCCACCACAAGAAGGGAAACAAGGAGGGAAGGGCCCGGAGGAAGGGAGGACAATCGAAGGAAACGTGTCTAGACTTCCCCCAGCCCCCTCCCTCTTTCCGCTGCCGATGAGAGCCCCAGGCCTGGCCACAGTTCTGTCTCCACCGTTCAGTCCCCTGTTCTCCAACCGCAGAGGAGAGAAATAAGGAAGGAGCCCATGCTGCCTTCAGAAATTTCTATATACCTGATCGGCCAGTCACCTCCTGCAGAGGGAGGCCGACTGCATCAGTAGGACATCCCGTGAGGGCTCCTGGAATGCGAGGGGGGCCAGGCAGGGCTGAGGGATCCCCCCCATGCACAAATTTTGTGCACCAGGCATCTAGTAGATATATAAAAATCTAGTAACCATTCAACCGTTTGACTATTCAACCATTCAACCAGTAGCTATGACATGTACTGACCACCAAGGGGCAGACGCTCAATGCACAGGCATGGAAACATGGAACAGACTGATGAATCTCAGAGGGAAGAAGGGAGGGGAGCATCTGGAGAGTGAGCTGTGAATCTAAAGTCCTTGCAGAGCTGAGGACTGTTGATAGGAATCCTCTGAAACTTGAAAATCAGCTGCAGGATGAGGGCAGGCTTTCTGGTTCCTACTGAAGTGCTACCTGGCACGCCAGCCAGCATGACCCCATCCTTCAAGGCTGGGCCGCCTTTGTTACATGATCACCTCTACAGCACCCACACTCAGCCAAGTCACCAGTTCAACTGTGGTTCTCTCTGCAGGAAAAGCGATCGCCCCAAAAGTTATGTAAGGACAAAGAATAATGTTATCTACCAGAAAAGTTATTTCATCATTTTTAAAGTTAATCTCTTTATTTAAAAGGCTAAGCAACCATCCAACCGTCCAACCAGCCAGGAGGTATGATGCACACTGATCACCAGGGGGCAGACGCTCAACTCAGGAGCTGCCAAGCTGCAGCGCCTTGGCAGCGGTGGTTCTCAGGTGACTCACCCAGGATCCAGAGAGGAGGGAGCCCGATTCCTCGCAGGGCCCTGCGATTCCACCTCCGGCCGTGGGTTATGTTGTCGCTGGGGCACTGTCAGCCCCGAATCTGGTTACTGCCAGCAACAGTGACCGCAGACGCCCTTCGAGCCAAGGTGCCCCAGGTTCAGCCGGCCGGGGAGGGACCACGGGAAGTTGGCTCCAGGGCGTGTCCAGCCTGTCTCACCCAGTCCCGCCCCAATGGCCACCTTCTAATTAATTTCCTTTCAATGTGCAGGTATCTGTGCACTGGTCCACTAGAACCTACATACGTCTCCATCCCTTAACTTCTCCTTACAGCGAGCTGTTTCCTTCATCTAGTAAAAGACATTTTAAACGCCTGCTCAGCATGTATTTGTGGTATTTACAAGATAATCCTATTTTTAACGTTGAGAATTATACTTTGATGTCACTGACAAAGGGCTTGGATCACAGTGAGGGAGCTGAAATAAGTGAAGAATTAATGGCAGGAGACCAATGTTGGAAGCAGAGGTTAGTTATGGATGCCAGCTCATTTTCTGCCCCCAAACCGAGAAGGCCAGCACAGAGGGTCAGTAGTCTCAGGAGACCGAGCTGGGCCGTCTACAGCCGAGGCAGGGGTGGTCATATCACCCGAAGTCTTCAAACACCCCTGACACCCACCAGGCGCCAGCATGGAGACCAGCACACAGTAGCAATCTCAAAGGTCACCACTGGGTGGAGCCATGCAAGGAGTCCTGTGTTTTCAAAATAACCAATTAAATTACTGAATTGGATTAAATGAACTGAATTGGACCAGTTTAATTTTCTTGATTTATCAACCTGAGTGATAAATATATTAACTTACAAGTCATATTTTCTTTGTATATCTGATTTTGTGATTCAATTCAGTGAAATAGAAAAAACGTATGGGAAAATAAAAGTAAGTCTCAACTAAGGGGGAAGAAAAACAAACTAAATAACCATTAATTAATTCAAATGCAAATTATTTCTTGAGCACATACAGCAGACAGGACTTGGTCCTCTGTGTTGCAGTACGAGGTGGATGAGATCTGCTTTCAACTATGGAAACCACTTGCAGGAGATGTTCCTGTAAATGAGAAGCTGCCCCGTGGTCCATGGACTGAACCATGTGTGCAGCTGGGGACAAACACAGGTGGCCTCTGCCTGATGGGTGAGAAGAGACTTCCTCCCAGGCTGATGTGCACGCTGAACGTTATAAAATAAAGAGGAATGTTTTAGGAGAGCAAGGCAAAAGTGAGGAGGGAGCCTAGAAAAGAGGGTATCACCCAAACTGGGATTCATCCTCCCAATGACTTCCGCCTGCAGGTCTCAGGTAACTCAAAGGGGAGCAAAGGACGTGGTCCCCAACGTCTCAGACTTGTTATGAGTTACATGCATCCATTAGAGTGATTGGTCTTGGGGGCCAGAGAAGCCCCAATCAAAGCCAGACTGAGGGGATACGTTCCCGGAAAGTCTGTTCTTTTTGGTAGATCCCACTCAGTTCCCTCCAACCTCTCATCCTAGGCAAGGCTCTCCAGGAGAGTCCATGATTTCTGTCACCAACACATTCGAGATCATGCTTTGAATATTAATGTACTACAGGACACGTATCAGTGTGGTTACTGTGGAAAGTGACATTTGATGACTGTTCAAACCCAAGACTGAACCCCAAGGTAAGCTTTGGATGATGATGTCAATATAGGTTCATGGGTTGTGACACATGCTGATAGTGGAGGAGGGTGTGCCTTGCAAGGGTGGTGGATATATGGGAACTCCCTGTACTTTCCACTCAATTTTGCTGTGAACTTAAAACTACTTGAAAAAATAAAATCTTAGAAGAAAACATAACATGAGAAAGAGGTAAGGAAAAAAGGAATAGAAAAAGTAGCAGGAGGCCTTAAAGGAATCGATTGAGAATGAGACCGAAACTGTAGAAAAGTAACTTGAACACTGAACAAAGCCCTGAGCTGAGGGAGGGGCAGGAATGGACCCCTGAGCTCTCGTGGACCAATGATTGGAGCTTCGGCCATGGCTACATCGTCAGGAAAACGCCACATGGATTTAATCTCTTTACTCAGACATTTTAACTGTTTCATTGCTATGATTTAAATTTTACTTGGGCCCTGAGGAAGGGGCCAATAGATAAAACATATTATGATATTATTTGCAATTTATTTAAACAGTTGTTGAGTTTATTAATCCTAGGGGTCATTTTGCATATTAATTTGCAGCTCTGTTTCTTCACATTTTCCCAGGATTTTTCTGTACAAGCCAAGAGGCCAAAAATACTCCAGGGGTGAGAATTGCTAACATCACGCTGGCTCAGGCCTCTGCCTCCTGTTGTAAGCTTCTGTTTCTGGAACAGAACACCAGAGGCTGTTTCGTAGCAGACAGATTTCTCGCATTTGAATGGCATGTGTCTCTCATATGCATCAACTTTCAGTTCATTTAGTAACGATGCGGTCTCATAGTGTGCATTAGCGTCTTAGATGAGCCCAGCTGGTATTGCTCAGGGATTGAGCATCCACCAATGAACCAGGAGGTCACGGTTCAATTCTGGGGTCAGGACACATGCCTGGGTTGCCGGCTCATCTCCTGTGTGGGATGTGCAGGAGGCAGCTGATCCATAATTCTCTCTCATCATTGATGTTTCTATCTCTCCCTTTCCCTTCCTCTCTCTGAAATCAATAAAAATATATTAAAATATTTTAGTTGGGAATGAAGAATGTAAATTACACAGAATATCTATATACAGTGACAGGTGAGGATTAGAAACTTTACACCGAAATTTCTGAGTATACATTCATCACTGAAGTTCAGGATGTGTCTCTCTAGATGCTCCTCTGGAAGTCATGTGATGCCGTGATGCAGTGCCCACAAAGGGCACATTGTTTCAGAGAAAGCAACTTGGCCTCAGAGTGCAGCGACCGCCCGTGGCTACGCCTGCGCTGGTCCTGGGCTGAGCCGTGGGCAGGTGCTAGGCTGCTCTCCTCTGTGGGCGTGAAGGTGCCTGGAGAAGAATGCTCCAAGGGAATTATGTTTAGGGGGAAACGTTACACTGTCAGCTCTCTTATTAAGCCTAAAACAATAAATAATGCAGCTTAGCTTTTCATCCTCTGTGGAAAGTGTGTGGCTTTCAACGTTTTCTCAAAGACATTTAATGCACAGCTTAAAGAAAGGAAATCTTTTCATATTTTATTATTATTTTTTATCTCAGACCATGGGCTTAGTCATGTCTTACAGGAGGTCAGTGCTCATCCAATGGGGTTATTGGTTCGTGTCACAGGTGTTAGGTATCTTGTCTTTCCTAAAAATACAGCCCCTGCGGGCCAGCGATGGCCCGGCTCCCCGCCCCCCTCCAGGGTGAGTGCCCACGTTCCCACGCTGCTTCCTGTGGCTTCACCGCACGCACTCCGCCAGCTGCCCTGGGAGGGCCCTTCTCCATGAAACGCACAGGGGTCACTTCACAGTCCACACTCTACAGGTTAAGTCATTTATCGAAAAAGATGGCCCTTAGCACTGATCACCCACCACCCAAATCATGTTGTGTTCAGTGCCAAACGTTTGACTAATGGTTTCTGCTCAGTGGACGGCGTCAGGGCTGAGCCCTCAGTGTGCAGACCACACGCACCATGAGTGAAACGTGCGAGCCGGCCGGGGAGCGCGGGGAGCGCCACTGCATGGCTGTGCTGGCGTCGGGCGGCCCAGCCTCGCGGGGTCACAGTGAAGGTGCGTGAATGTCTGACACTATTCTGTGCATCCGAAGCTAGTGTAACACTAAGTGTCAAGTGCAAGTACAAACTACATGTTTTAGAAGCTTAGTGTAAGGACGACACGGTGGCCCCTAACAGCGGCCTGGTCAGCGCCGGGTTCCCACCTGGCGAGCAGTTCCCCGTCCCGTGGAGGCCACGCCGGCGCCCTTCCCGCAGTGGAGTGACCTGGCACCCCCTGCTGGGGGCTGGGCCATGTGAGGGCCCCGGTGCCTGAGTGTGAGCAGACGTGCGACGTGCCGGTCCCAGCGGGAGCACAGAGGCAGGCAGGTGGGTCTTCTCTTGCTCCTGCCGGCCACCCCGAGGGCCTGAGTCCAGGGGGCTGCGTGCTGAGCCTGGGTGCAGAGGTGGCCCGCAGTGCCCGGAGCCGTCCTCTCCAAACTGACCACGGAACAAGCATGTGTCACCCTAAAGTCCTGGGGTTTGGACTGATCTTTCTTCAGAGAAAGCTACATAACAGAAACGATGATGCAACAAAGAGATCTAAGTGTCTGTAGACCGGACTGAGCATGGAGCCATGTGGCTGGGAGAGGTGCCTGGGAGGGGAGAGGGTGGAGATAGTCTGTGTCGGTGGCGGGGACGGGGCTATCTGCAGAGAAGGGTGTGGCCCTTGCCACGTCTGTGTACAGGTCTACCCATCCCGCCCTCCTGGGCATGGCCACTAACTTGCCTTGGTCACTGACCAGGAGAGGTAGGAGGCCGGCCACGCCCAGCAGAAGCGTGAGTGACTCCACCTCCCTGTCCCCGCCCTCACCCGAGGGAAAGCCACCGGACGGCCATCATTCAGCCTGCGCCAGGACCGCAGCGCCCACGGGCAGAGGGGCCACAGCCAGTCTGCACTCCTCACGCCATGAACTACAGCCCTTGGTTGCTTTGTTGTGATTTTAGAGCCACTTGGGATTTTTCACCAAAGATCATTGATAAGCATCATTATTTGATTTAAACTGTGCAACATCATGAGTTAGCCATTGCTATGTATTTTAACAGAGAGTTTTATGAAACCTGGAGAAGAGAAATAAAAACACTAAAGGTTAATGACCGTGAAGAGGCAGGAACGAGTTTCTTATTCACTTGTAACCTAAATTCCACCCACTCCAGTAGGCAAGGCTTCTATTCCCTGCCAATGACATGGTTGAATTTCTAGTCTTCTAGTTAAATGTAGCATCTTTATTTGACCCAAAATTGGGGCTTAAGGAATATTCCACAGCACTTCCTTTTTAAATAACCATGTAACACTCATTTTGGTACCAAGACAGGCTCAGGACTGGTAAGCCTGATGCCTGTGGGAACATACTGCATTGAAGCATTGTTTTTCAACCAGCATTGGAAAGGCAGATGTCAACCCCTGGGAACTGTGCCTATGGAAGCTGGTTTGTTCAATAACCATGAACACTGCTGGGGCCTCGGCCCATGCCTCCCCCGCAGTTGACAGAGTCAGCAATAAAACTTAGGAAAACCGGACACAAGACGAGCCACCCACGTCAGGCCTACAGGGTGCCACATGCTAGATGGTCTAGAGCAGTGGTCGGCAAACTCATTAGTCAACAGAGCTAAATATCAACAGTACTTCTTCAAAATAGACTCGCCCAGGCCGGAAACCAACTTCTGTGCATGGGCCACGAAGTGTCAATCGCACTGTACGTGCACCCGCACGTGGTATTTTGTGGAAGAGCCACACTCAAGGGGCCAAAGAACCGCATGTGGCTCAGGAGCCACAGTTTGCCGACCATGGGTCTAGACCAGGGGTGGGCAAACTTTTTGACTCGAGGGCCACAATGGGTTCTTAAACTGGACCGGAGGGTCGGAACAAAAGCATGGATGGAGTGTTTGTGTGAACTAATACATGTTAACACTGCTGCTGGTGAAGGAGCGGAGGGGAGAGCAAGAGAACCCTCCGCTCTTTCAGCTCCACGGGCCGGATAGAACAGCCGAACGGGCCATAGTTTGCCCACAGCTGGTCTAAAGCCTTCGTTCTATAGAGGAGGAAACGGAGGCACCAGAGGTCACTGGAAGGTCAGAAAGTAGCAGAAATAATAAAGTTGCTCCTTAAAATGCAGGGTTTTCCAACATGGTTTCCACTATGGTTTCCATGTCTAGTGGCTTTTGGAGCTCCGGCTGCTGGGCTGAGTCGATATGGCACTCCGCCACATTGGACAAGGACATCAGGAGCAGATGGCCAGCCTGCACAACACCTTTCTGCTGCAGACAGACACTTGGCAACAGGGAAGGAGGAGGAGTGATTTCAACGCTGACTCTTTAGGACCTGAGGTCACGGGTTGGCTAGGGATGAGGCAGGGAGCAGGATCCTGTGGTTGCTTTCCTGACTCAGTGTGTGGAGCAGTGTCAGGGTTCTGGGAGCCGACACCATCTATGTTAGGTCGCCTTCAGAGAGCATCGTGCACGCACTTCAAAGCTGCACACGGATTTCAGCGGAGAACAGCCACGTCCAGTGTCATACGCCTGTCAGGACGCAGACGCATCTAGTGCCTTGGCAGAGGTGTAGTCACTGACAAGGGAAAGGGAACCCACGAGAGATGTGACTGCAGTCGAAGAGGATACACACTGGTCACTGATTAATTTCAGGGTTTCTTTTGTGTCTGAGACCACGTGGTCAACCTCTGACAGGCCGAGGCCTGATGCAGTGTGACATCATGCTGGCTTACATTTTTTAAATAAATCAGAGAGGAAACA
Source organism: Myotis nattereri (assembly GCF_964212035.1). NCBI lineage: Eukaryota > Metazoa > Chordata > Mammalia > Chiroptera > Vespertilionidae > Myotis > Myotis nattereri. The sequence goes on from NC_138092.1 coordinate 52,590,191, forward strand.
CTTTCAACACAGGCAAGTAGTGTACAGACTAATTATTGTTCCAAAAAATATATTCAAGTTCATCTGGAGATGACAGCCCAGCATATGGGGAACCTATTTGGCCATATAGTCCCTAATGTAGGAGTCTCCATCCAAACAAGCCTCACCCCATTGACAGTGCTAATTTCCAGGACCAACACCAATGACAGCTTACCCAACTAAGGACCAGACTCCCATAAACCTAACCTAACCATAACCCTAACCATAACCCTACCTGGAACCAGAACCCTAACTCTAACACTAACCCCAACCCTACCCTTAACCCTAACCTAAACCCTAACCCTAACACAACCCGAAACCTAACGCTAACCCTAAACCTACCCTAACCCTAACCCTAACCTAACCCAAACCTAACCTCAATTCTAACCATAACACTAACCAAACACTAAACCTAAACTTAAACTAACAAAAATCAAAACCTAACTCAAAACCTAACCCTAACACTAAATCATCCTTAACCCTAACCCTAACCCTAAACCTAACCCTAACCCTACCCTAACCCTAACCCTAACCCTACCCTAACACTAACCCTAACCTTAACCTAACCTAATACTAACCCTAACACTAACCCTACCTTAACCCTAACCCAACCCTAACCATAACCCTAACCCTAACCCTAACCCTAACCCAAGCCTAACCCAAGCCTAACCCTAACCCTAACCCTAACCCTAACCCTAATCCTAACCTAACCGCACCAAGCCTTGCCTTTCAGTCACTCACACTGAGGAGCTGCCGCAGCACAGCCAGGGCCAATGGAGCATCTGACTCTGACTAAATGGGCAATGATGACAAGGAGGAGGGAGGAGGAGGGGGAGGGGAAGGAGGGAGGAGGAGGAGGGGGAGGGGAAGGAGGAGGGAAGGGGGAGGGGGAGGGGGAGGAGGAGGGAAGAGGGGAAGGCTATGACGATGCCACTGCTACTGTCAGTCTTCAGTTGCCTTAGAACAATCTAAATCTGTTTATTTTCAAAACAACTTCATGAATTATAAAAGTAGAAAGAATGATATGTTTCTAGAAAATTCAAGCAGAGAAGCCACTTTTCAAACTATCTTACAACAAATAACTTAATATTGCACGGTGTTCTTTGAGGAACTGCTCCTAAGTATTTTCTTTAAAATTCTCAAAATCATTTTATTTTCTTTTATTTCTGGGATGGAAGCCCCCATAAAGAAAACTGGCATAGCTGTGCATGCCTGTGTTAAAATAAAAAATAGCTTTAGATCAATAATCTAACTTTGCACCTTCAGGAGCTAGAAAAAAAGACAGAACAGACCCTAAACTAGCAAATAAAACTTATTGTGAAGATAAACAAAAAGAGAATAGAAAAATCCATGAAACCAAATCACTTCTTTGGGAAAAAAAAACAAACAAAAAAACACCAACAACCAAAATTGACATTTTTAGCTGAAGTGACAAAGAGGAAAAGAAATAAGATAGAAAAATTAAAATCAGAAATGAACTAGGGATATAACTACTGAACAATTATATGCTAAGTATAGTTACTGAACAAGTTAATATACCAACAAATGACAAGAAATTAGATAATATATTTTATGTCAAAAAGTTATTCCCTGATGGAGAGGCATCGAGATAGACACGCATATGCGGTGGCAACGGTAGGCTTGCAGTGGCGAGCACATGCAGCACGGCTGATCCCGACATGAGCGTTTACTAGTTATTGTGGGAACAGCTGTGAACCTTCTTGTGCCCACACTGCGTAGCTGTTCCGCTGACCAGAGGCAGAAGGCAGCCCGAAGCCAACGATCGCGTTGAATGACTAATGGACTCACTGATAGATGGGTCAGCATCAAGTTCACGGATAAGATGATAGTGACTCTGGTAGAGGGGGTGGGAATGAATGAAACATGAGGCAAAACCGAAGCTTAGATAAACCAGAAGAAAAATTATACTTGTATTGTGGTTGTCAGATTTAGCAAAAAACACAGGACATTCAGTTAAATCTGAACTTCAGATAAGCCATGAAAAATATTTTTAGTATATGTATTTTCCATGTATTATTCAGGACCTCCCTATACTTTAAAAATCATTTTTTAAATCTGAAATTCAAATGTAACTGGGAATTCTGTGTTCTATGTGGCAAAGCTGATCCATCTAGGAAATCAAACTCAGCTGCTGCAGCAGAGCCGCTGGGGCCTGGCGCTCGGCGCGCGCCTCCTCTCCTGCCAGTGAAACAGAAGCAGCAAGTGGCCGTGGCTTCTGCTTGTATCTCATGATGAAAATGTGTCCAACGGTCACTTCCCACCAGAGGAGGAAATAATTGTGTGTTTTTGTTTGTCCACATTATGATTTCATCTTCTCACTAGAAGCTATCAAACGCTGATGGGTAAAACCATTACTAAGTCTCTCATAATCACCAAGACATTTTCTGCTTGTAACATAGTCAGTAGAAAAATAGTTCACAAACGTCTTCCCAGCACAGATACCTAGAAGGGACGCTCTGTAGGGACGACCTCGTGTGTGAGTGAACGCCTGCTCTCCTGCTCACCGGGTGACGTTCACAGTAACACAGCGCGCGTCTGGGATGCCCTCCGGCCTCTTGGATAAAGTGCCTTTGAGGTGGTGAGTCCACACTTGTTTCAGTTTTCACAAATGGAACGGCAGCCACTGCCCACGGGGCACCTGAACTTCTTGCTGAGCCCGGCAGACACACCACCTCTGGGGTTTCAGGACGGTTGGGTGAGGAACACAGCGAGCCTGGCCCAAGCTGGAGCTGCTGGCGCACGCATGTAGGGGTGCAAGTTCTCTGTCCTGCTCTCCCAGGGCTGCGATGGCACCCGGGAGCACTTCCTGGTAACACACCTTCCCCCTGGCGGTCCAGGTGCCGCTGTCCCCCCACCAGTGGCTTCGCTTCCCACGTGTCAGACACCCTCAATCAATCCTGGTCCAAACTGTGGAATGGAAACCTCAGAAGCAACCACCCACAAGCTGAGAGCCCTGCTGCCTGAGGGCTGCGACCAGCCCTCACTCCCCCGCCCCTCAGATGGGCTGCCACAGCCTCCCAGCCCGGGCTGCCACCTGTCACTCCACCACGGCCCGAGAGGCCAGGGATGCAGAGGTGCCTCCGAGAGCTGGAGCGCGTCCTGTGGCGAGGAGCCGAGAACAGACGGCAAGAGCATCGCATTGATAGGCTCCACACTCGCGGCTTCAGGCAGCCCTGGGGCCTGGGCGTGTCCCATGCACAGGGGGCTGTTAGCATGCCCTCCTGTGGCCCACGCGTGTGCACCCCTGACGTCTGCACACCTCAGGGACCCGGAAGCGCCCGTCCCCTGCCTGTGTGTGTGCAGCGCACGCAGGTCCCCTCCCGGCCTTGGCGCTCCTGTGGCTCCGGCTGCCTGTGGCTGAGCCGTGGGAACCGCTTCTGAGGAGGAGGAGGGGCGGGTGCCGTGTCCCGTCTCTAACGCAGCGCGGGGCCCTCTGACTGAGCTCCAGTCGGTGGAAATGCACTCGGGCTGGAGGCTCTTCCTGCCACGTCCTCGCCAGCTCCATGGAAGGCAGGGTCCTCTGCAGGGAGACAGGCTGAGTGGTGTCCCCCTCCCCCTGGGTGAGACCCACGGCCACGCCCCTGCAAGCCTCAGGTTCCAGTGACCCCACACCTGTGTGACCCCACACCTGTGACCCCCACACTGTGTGACCCCACACCTGTGACCCCCACACTGTGTGACCCCCCACACTGTGTGACCCCCACACCTGTGTGACCCCTCACACCTATGTGGACACCTCACCCCTGTGTTACCCCATACCTGTGTGACCCCTCACCCCTGTGTGACCCCCACACCTGTGTGACCCCTCACCCTGTGTGACCCCTCACCCCTGTGTGACCCCCACACCTGTGTGACCCCTCACACCTGTGTGGACACCTCACCCCTGTGTTACCCCACACCTGTGTGACCCCTCACCCCTGTGTGACCCACACACCTGTGTGACCCCCACACCTGTGTGACCACTCACCCCTCAGCTCTGCTTTGTAAAACAGGGAGGAGATAAACCGGCTTCTACTCCAGGAGAAAGCACCGCTTTTAGGTCAGCCCCAGAGGCACCTGCTTCTCACGTCTGCACTAAACAGACAGCCTCTTTCCTGTCTGCACCCCTAAATTAAACCCTGGACCCAGCAATCGAACATCCAATGTCTCGAAAGCGAAGGGCTCATCAGACTCACCAAAGAACGGTATCCATGGTAACATGTCAATGCACCTTGTCGGCAAAGCCAGGAGGAGCCACGTGGGCAGCCCAGAGGCCTGTTCAGGGAGCCCCCCACCCTGCGGCCTGTCCATCATCGCTTCACCCACCTCACAGCACCAGACACGTGGCTGTGGGCGTGTCTGTTCATCCTTGAACCTCACTGACACCCAGCACTTCCGCCCAGGAGATGGCCGCCAGGTCATTCCCCCCTCCCCCAGGCTCAGGGACGTGCAGGGCTGCTCCAGTCTCTCTCCTTCCTGCGACATGGCTGTCAGCGTGGTGCCTGCGTGGCCGTGGCCATGTGAGGCCTGGAAGTGGCTGGGGCTCTTACACAGGGCAGGGCTGCGGCCATGCAGTGCACAGAGGAGATGCACAAAGCCATTCTTCACAGAACACGCCCCCCACATTGGTTTCCACCCCGAGGGCCTGTACCTTCTTCCTTAAGGAACACCCACTCGCTGGGGCAGCGATCAAAGGGACTCCGGGCACCAAAGGGACCCTGGTCAGATGTCCTGCTGTCCTGATGGCTGCTAGACACATTAGCTCCAGGCATCTGTGTATGAGTGTGCAGTCACATGGTGCCTGTGTGTGCGGGCACGTGGGTGGCTGTGTGTGCGGGCACATGGTGCCTGTGAATGCGGGCACGTGGGTGGCTGTGTGTGCGGGCACAGAGGTGCATGTGTGTGCGGGCACATGGTGCCTGTGTGTGCGGGCACGTGGGTGCCTGTGTGTGCGGGCACATGGTGCCTGTGTGTGCGGGCACGTGGGTGCCTGTGTGTGCGGGCACATGGTGCCTGTGTGTGTGGGCACGTGGGTGGCTGTGTGTGCGGGCATGTGGGTGCCTGTGTGTGTGGGCACGTGGGTACCTGTGTGTGCGGGCACAGAGGTGCCTGTGTGTGCGGGCACGTGGGTGCCTGTGTGTGCGGGCACGTGGGTTCCTGTGTGTGTGGGCACGTGGGTGGCTGTGTGTGCGGGCACAGAGGTGCCTGTGTGTGCAGGCACGTGGGTGCCTGTGTGTGTGGGCACGTGGGTGGCTGTGTGTGCGGGCACAGAGGTGCATGTGTGTGCAGGCACGTGGGTGCCTGTGTGTGCGGGCACAGAGGTGCCTGTGTGTGCGGGCACGTGGGTGCCTGTGTGTGTGGGCACGTGGGTGGCTGTGTGTGCGGACACGTGGGTGCCTGTGTGTGCGGGCACGTGGGTGCCTGTGTGTGTGGGCACGTGGGTGGCTGTGTGTGCGGGCACGTGGGTGCCTGTGTGTGCGGGCATGTGGGTACCTGTGTGTGCGGGCACAGAGGTGCCTGTGTGTGCGGGCACGTGGGTGCCTGTGTGTGCGGGCACGTGGGTGCCTGTGTGTGTGGGCACAGAGGTGCCTGTGTGTGCGGGCACGTGGGTGGCTGTGTGTGCGGGCACAGAGGTGCATGTGTGTGCGGGCACAGAGGTGCCTGTGTGTGCGGGCAAGTGGGTGCCTGTGTGTGCGGGCACGTGGGTGCCTGTGTGTGTGGGCACGTGGGTGCCTGTGTGTGCGGGCACGTGGGTGGCTGTGTGTGCGGGCACGTGGGTGGCTCTGTGTGCGGGCACATGGTGCATGTGTGTGCAGGCACGTGGGTGCCTGTGTGTGTGGGCACAGAGGTCCCTGTGTGTGCGGGCACGTGGGTGCCTGTGTGTGCGGGCACAGAGGTGCCTGTGTGTGCGGGCACGTGGGTGCCTGTGTGTGCGGGCACAGAGGTGCCTGTGTGTGCAGGCACGTGGGTGCCTGTGTGTGCGGGCACAGAGGTGCATGTGTGTGCAGGCACGTTGGTGCCTGTGTGTGCGGGCACGTGGGTGCCTGTGTGTGCGGGCACGTGGGTGCCTGTGTGTGCGGGCACAGAGGTGCCTGTGTGTGCGGGCACAGAGGTGCCTGTGTGTGCGGGCACGTGGGTGCCTGTGTGTGCGGGCACGTGCGTGCCTGTGTGTGCGGACACGTGGGTGCCTGTGTGTGCGGGCACGTGGGTGCCTGTGTGTGCGGGCACATGGTGCCTGTGTGTGCGGGCACGTGGGTGCCTGTGTGTGCGGGCACATGGTGCCTGTGTGTGCGGGCACGTGGGTGGCTGTGTGTGCGGGCACAGAGGTGCCTGTGTGTGCGGGCACATGGTGCCTGTGTGTGCGGGCACGTGGGTGCCTGTGTGTGCGGGCACATGGTGGCTGTGTGTGCGGGCACGTGGGTGGCTGTGTGTGCGGGCACATGGTGCCTGTGTGTGCGGGCACGTGGGTGCCTGTGTGTGCGGGCACATGGTGCCTGTGTGTGCGGGCACGTGGGTGGCTGTGTGTGCGGGCACAGAGGTGCCTGTGTGTGCGGGCACATGGTGCCTGTGTGTGCGGGCACGTGGGTGGCTGTGTGTGCGGGCACAGAGGTGCCTGTGTGTGCGGGCACATGGTGCCTGTGTGTGAGGGCACGAGGGTGCCTGTGTGTGCGGGCACATGGTGCCTGTGTGTGCGGGCACGTGGGTGGCTCTGTGTGCGGGCACATGGTGCCTGTGTGTGCGGGCACGTGGGTGCCTGTGTGTGCGGGCACATGGTGCCTGTGTGTGCGGGCACGTGGGTGGCTGTGTGTGCGGGCACAGAGGTGCCTGTGTGTGCGGGCACATGGTGCCTGTGTGTGCGGGCACGTGGGTGCCTGTGTGTGCGGGCACGTGGGTGGCTGTGTGTGCGGACACGTGGGTGGCTGTGTGTGCGGGCACGTGGGTGGCTGTGTGTGCGGGCACGTGGGTGCCTGTGTGTGCGGGCACATGGTGCCTGTGTGTGCGGGCACAGAGGTGCCTGTGTGTGCGGGCACGTGGGTGGCTGTGTGTGCGGGCACGTGGGTGCCTGTGTGTGCGGGCACGTGGGTGGCTGTGTGTGCGGGCACGTGGGTGCCTGTGTGTGCGGGCACGTGGGTGGCTGTGTGTGCGGGCACGTGGGTGGCTGTGTGTGCGGGCACGTGGGTGCCTGTGTGTGCGGGCACGTGGGTGGCTGTGTGTGCGGGCACGTGGGTGGCTGTGTGTGCGGGCACGTGGGTGGCTGTGTGTGCATGCATGTCACTGAAATACATCCACGTCGTTCCGCAGATGGAGTGATTCCCAAGCTTCCTCCCAGGAACTAGCCTACATCTCGATGCCAAGAAAAGCAGCCTGAGAAGCAGACGCAGGACATTCTTTGGCTTTCTAGAAACTAGGAAAATATGACATGGTCCTGAGCGCTTCAGCCCGAGGAAACGGCGGCTGGGGGCTCCCGGAGCTTCACCTCGCTCAGCAGAGCGAAGGGAGGCCAGGAAGGAGCCGGCATGAGGGACCCCGCTCTGTGAGGGACCCCGCTCTCTGAGGGACCCCGCTCTCTGAGGGACCCCGCTCTCTGAGGGACCCCGCTCTGTGAGGAACCCCCCTCTGTGAGGGACCCCGCTCTCTGAGGGACCCCGCTCTGTGAGGGACCCCGCTCTGTGAGGGACCCCGCTCTCTGAGGGACCCCGCTCTGTGAGAGACCCCGCTCTCTGAGGGACCCCGCTCTGTGAGGAACCCCCCTCTGTGAGGGACCCCGCTCTGTGAGGACCCCCCCTCTGTGAGGGACCCCGCTCTGTGAGAGACCCCGCTCTGTGAGGAACCCCGCTCTGTGAGGAACCCCGCTCTCTGAGGGACCCCGCTCTCTGAGGAACCCCGCTCTCTGAGGGACCCCGCTCTGTGAGGAACCCCGCTCTGTGAGGGACTCCGCTCTGTGAGAGACCCCGCTCTGTGAGGGACCCCGCTCTGTGAGGAACCCCGCTCTGTGAGGGACTCCGCTCTGTGAGGGACCCCCCTCTGTGAGGGACCCCGCTCTGTGAGAGACCCCCCTCTGTGAGGGACCCCGCTCTGTGAGAGACCCCCCTCTGTGAGGGACTCCGCTCTGTGAGGAACCCCGCTCTCTGAGGGACCCCGCTCTCTGAGGGACCCCGCTCTCTGAGGGACCCCGCTCTCTGAGGAACCCCGCTCTCTGAGGGACCCCGCTCTCTGAGGGACCCCGCTCTCTGAGGGACCGCCCTCACGGTGGGATGAAGTTTGCTTTCCTGCACGGCCTGGCACCGGCCTGAGCACAGGCTGTGGAGCGGACGGGGCGGCAGGAGGACAGGGGCGCCACAGCTGAGGGGTGACCCCGGCGCCGTCGCCCAGAGCTGGTCCGGGACGCCCCGCTCCCCGGGAAGCCTCGTCAGGACACGCGGCCTGAGAGGCGAGGCCGCTCCGCCTGCGTGACCGTCCACGCCACCCGGCTTCCCGACACGCGGACCGTGGGCTGCAGGTGTGACGGGAATGTCACTGCTGACTGAGGGCTGTTTCCGCGGCTCCCGGGGCTGGAGGCGCCGGAGAGGGCGCTGGGCAGGGCGGCCCCGCGGGCACAGGGCGCTGCGGCTCCGGCTGCTCCTCCGTCTCGGTTCCCGGTTCCTCCGGCCTCTGAGGAGCGGCAGCCGCCCGCGGCCACGGAGGAGGCGCAGGTGGGTCCGCCCTCCGCTTCTCTCCGCGGGAACGAGCAAGTCTCCCTGCCCAGACAGGCAACGCCAAAGGAGGGACCGGAAATCCTTCCGCTTTCTAGAAACTTTAAGAAAATGCCAAGCAATCCCTGAGCGCTGCAGCCCAGGAAGAGGTGTCTGAGGCTCCCTCATCCCCACAGCGGCCTTAGGGTGTCTGCTGGGTGCGTGAGGCTGTGGGTTAGGGTGTCTGCTGGGTGCGTGAGGCTGTGGGTTAGGGTGTCTGTTGTGTGGGTGAGGCTGTGGGTGAGGGTGTCTGTTGGGTGGGTGAGGGCTGTGGGTTAGGGTGTCTGCTGGGTGGGTGAGGGCTGTGGGTTAGGGTGTCTGCTGGGTGGTGAGGGCTGTGGGTTAGGGTGTCTGTTGGGTGGGTGAGGCTGTGGGTGAGGGTGTCTGCTGGGTGCGTGAGGCTGTGGGTTAGGGTGTCTGTTGTGTGGGTGAGGGCTGTGGGTTAGGGTGTCTGTTGTGTGGGTGAGGCTGTGGGTGAGGGTGTCTGTTGGGTGGGTGAGGGCTGTGGGTTAGGGTGTCTGTTGGGTGCGTGAGGCTGTGGGTTAGGGTGTCTGCTGGGTGGGTGAGGGCTGTGGGTTAGGGTGTCTGTTGGGTGGGTGAGGCTGTGGGTGAGGGTGTCTGCTGGGTGCGTGAGGCTGTGGGTTAGGGTGTCTGTTGTGTGGGTGAGGGCTGTGGGTTAGGGTGTCTGTTGGGTGCGTGAGGCTGTGGGTTAGGGTGTCTGCTGGGTGGGTGAGGGCTGTGGGTTAGGGTGTCTGTTGGGTGGGTGAGGCTGTGGGTGACGGTGTCTGCTGGGTGCGTGAGGCTGTGGGTTAGGGTGTCTGTTGTGTGGGTGAGGGCTGTGGGTTAGGGTGTCTGTTGTGTGGGTGAGGCTGTGGGTGAGGGTGTCTGTTGGGTGGGTGAGGGCTGTGGGTTAGGGTGTCTGCTGGGTGGGTGAGGGCTGTGGGTTAGGGTGTCTGTTGGGTGGGTGAGGCTGTGGGTTAGGGTGTCTGCTGGGTGGGTGAGGGCTGTGGGTTAGGGAGTCTGTTGTGTGGGTGAGGGCTGTGGGTTAGGGTGTCTGTTGGGTGGGTGAGGCTGTGTGTTAGGGAGTCTGTTGGGTGGGTGAGGGCTGTGGGTTAGGGTGTCTGCTGGGTGGGTGAGGGCTGTGGGTTAGGGTGTCTGTTGGGTGCGTGAGGCTGTGGGTTAGGGTGTCTGCTGGGTGCCTGAGGCTGTGTGTTAGGGAGTCTGTTGTGTGGGTGAGGGCTGTGGGTTAGGGTGTCTGTTGTGTGGGTGAGGGCTGTGGGTTAGGGTGTCTGTTGTGTGGGTGAGGGCTGTGGGTTAGGGTGTCTGCTGGATGGTGAGGGCTGTGGGTTAGGGTGTCTGTTGTGTGGGTGAGGGCTGTGGGTTAGGGTGTCTGTTGCGTGGGTGAGGGCTGAAGGTTAGGGTGTCTGTTGTGTGGGTGAGGGCTGTAGGTTAGGGTGTCTGTTGGGTGGGTGAGGCTGTGGGTTAGGGTGTCTGTTGGGTGGGTGAGGGCTGTGGGTTAGGGTGTCTGTTGGGTGGATGAGGGCTGTGGGTTAGGGTGTCTGTTGGGTGGGTGAGGGCTGTGGGTTAGGGTGTCTGCTGGGTGGGTGAGACTGTAGGTTAGGGTGTCTGTTGGGTGGGTAAGGGCTGTGGGTTAAGGTGCCTGTTGTGTGGGTGAGGCTGTGGGTTAGGTTGTCTGTTGGGTGGGTGAGGCTGTGTGTTAGGGAGTCTGTTGGGTGGGTGAGGCTGTGGGTTAGGGTGTCTGTTGGGTGGGTGAGGCTGTGGGTTAGGGTGTCTGTTGGGTGGATGAGGGCTGTGGGTTAGGGTGTCTGCTGGGTGGGTGAGACTGTAGGTTAGGGTGTCTGTTGGGTGGGTGAGGGCTGTAGGTTAGGGTGTCTGTTGTGTGGGTGAGGCTGTGGGTTAGGGTGTCTGCTGGGTGGATGAAGGCTGTGGGTTAGGGTGTCTGTTGTGTGGGTGAGGGCTGTGGGTTAGGGTGTCTGCTGGGTGGGTGAGACTGTAGGTTAGGGTGTCTGTTGTGTGGGTGAGGCTGTGGGTTAGGGTGTCTGTTGGGTGGGTGAGGGCTGTGGGTGAGGGTGTCTGTTGGGTGGGTGAGGGCTGTGGGTTAGGGTGTCTGTTGTGTGGGTGAGGGCTGTAGGTTAGGGTGTCTGTTGGGTGGGTGAGGCTGTGGGTTAGGGTGTCTGTCGGGTGGGTGAGGGCTGTGGGTGAGGGTGTCTGTTGGGTGGGTGAGGGCTGTGGGTTAGGGTGTCTGCTGGGTGGGTGAGGGCTGTGGGTTAGGGTGTCTGTTGTGTGGGTGAGGGCTGTGGGTTAGGGTGTCTGTTGCATGGGTGAGGGCTGAAGGTTAGGGTGTCTGTTGTGTGGGTGAGGGCTGTAGGTTAGGGTGTCTGTTGGGTGGGTGAGGCTGTGGGTTAGGGTGTCTGTTGGGTGGGTGAGGGCTGTGGGTTAGGGTGTCTGTTGGGTGGATGAGGGCTGTGGGTTAGGGTGTCTGTTGGGTGGGTGAGGGCTGTGGGTTAGGGTGTCTGCTGGGTGGGTGAGACTGTAGGTTAGGGTGTCTGTTGGGTGGGTAAGGGCTGTGGGTTAAGGTGCCTGTTGTGTGGGTGAGGCTGTGGGTTAGGTTGTCTGTTGGGTGGGTGAGGCTGTGTGTTAGGGAGTCTGTTGGGTGGGTGAGGCTGTGGGTTAGGGTGTCTGTTGGGTGGGTGAGGCTGTGGGTTAGGGTGTCTGTTGGGTGGATGAGGGCTGTGGGTTAGGGTGTCTGCTGGGTGGGTGAGACTGTAGGTTAGGGTGTCTGTTGGGTGGGTGAGGGCTGTAGGTTAGGGTGTCTGTTGTGTGGGTGAGGCTGTGGGTTAGGGTGTCTGTTGGGTGGGTGAGGGCTGTGGGTTAGGGTGTCTGTTGGGTGGATGAGGGCTGTGGGTTAGGGTGTCTGTTGGGTGGGTGAGGGCTGTGGGTTAGGGTGTCTGCTGGGTGGGTGAGACTGTAGGTTAGGGTGTCTGTTGGGTGGGTAAGGGCTGTGGGTTAAGGTGCCTGTTGTGTGGGTGAGGCTGTGGGTTAGGTTGTCTGTTGGGTGGGTGAGGCTGTGTGTTAGGGAGTCTGTTGGGTGGGTGAGGCTGTGGGTTAGGGTGTCTGTTGTGTGGGTGAGGCTGTGGGTTAGGGTGTCTGTTGGGTGGATGAGGGCTGTGGGTTAGGGTGTCTGCTGGGTGGGTGAGACTGTAGGTTAGGGTGTCTGTTGGGTGGGTGAGGGCTGTGGGTTAAGGTGTCTGTTGTGTGGGTGAGGCTGTGGGTTAGGGTGTCTGTTGGGTGGGTGAGGCTGTGTGTTAGGGAGTCTGTTGGGTGGGTGAGGCTGTGGGTTAGGGTGTCTGTTGGGTGGGTGAGGCTGTGGGTTAGGGTGTCTTTTGGGTGGGTGAGGGCTGTGGGTGAGGGTGTCTGTTGGGTGGGTGAGGGCTGTGGGTTAGGGTGTCTGTTGTGTGGGTGAGGGCTGTAGGTTAGGGTGTCTGTTGGGTGGGTGAGGCTGTGGGTTAGGGTGTCTGTTGGGTGGGTGAGGGCTGTGGGTGAGGGTGTCTGTTGGGTGGGTGAGGGCTGTGGGTTAGGGTGTCTGTTGGGTGGGTGAGGGTTGTGGGTTAGGGTGTCTGTTGGGTGGGTGAGGCTGTGGGTTAGGGTGTCTGTTGGGTGGGTGAGGGCTGTGGGTTAGGGTGTCTGTTGGGTGGGTGAGGGCTGAAGGTTAGGGTGTCTGTTGTGTGGGTGAGGGCTGTGGGTTAGGGTGTCTGCTGGGTGGGTGAGGCTGTGGGTTAGGGTGTCTGTTGCGTGGGTGAGGGCTGTGGGTTAGGGTGTCTGTTGGGTGGATGAGGGCTGTGGGTTAGGGTGTCTGTTGGGTGGGTGAGGGCTGTGGGTTAGGGTGTCTATTGTGTGGGTGAGGGTGTCTGTTGCGTGGGTGAGGGCTGTGGGTTAGGGTGTCTGTTGTGTGGGTGAGGGTGTCTGTTGGGTGGGTGAGGGCTGTGGGTGAGGGTGTCTGTTGTGTGGGTGAGGGCTGTGGGTTAGGGTGTCTGCTGGGTGGGTGAGGGCTGTGGGTTAGGGTGTCTGTTGGGTGGGTGAGGGCTGTGGATTAGGGTGTCTGTTGTGTGGGTGAGGGCTGTGGGTTAGGGTGTCTGTTGTGTGGGTGAGGGCTGTGGGTTAGGGTGTCTGTTGGGTGGGTGAGGGCTGTGGGTTAGGGTGTCTGTTGTGTCGGTGAGGCTGTGGGTTAGGGTGTCTGTTGGGTGGGTGAGGCTGTGGGTTAGGGTGTCTGTTGTGTGGGTGAGGGCTGAAGGTTAGGGTGTCTGTTGTGTGGGTGAGGGCTGTAGGTTAGGGTGTCTGTTGGGTGGGTGAGGCTGTGGGTTAGGGTGTCTGTTGGGTGGGTGAGGGCTGTGGGTTAGGGTGTCTGTTGGGTGGATGAGGGCTGTGGGTTAGGGTGTCTGTTGGGTGGGTGAGGGCTGTGGGTTAGGGTGTCTGCTGGGTGGGTGAGACTGTAGGTTAGGGTGTCTGTTGGGTGGGTAAGGGCTGTGGGTTAAGGTGCCTGTTGTGTGGGTGAGGCTGTGGGTTAGGTTGTCTGTTGGGTGGGTGAGGCTGTGTGTTAGGGAGTCTGTTGGGTGGGTGAGGCTGTGGGTTAGGGTGTCTGTTGGGTGGGTGAGGCTGTGGGTTAGGGTGTCTTTTGGGTGGGTGAGGGCTGTGGGTGAGGGTGTCTGTTGGGTGGGTGAGGGCTGTGGGTTAGGGTGTCTGTTGTGTGGGTGAGGGCTGTAGGTTAGGGTGTCTGTTGGGTGGGTGAGGCTGTGGGTTAGGGTGTCTGTTGGGTGGGTGAGGGCTGTGGGTGAGGGTGTCTGTTGGGTGGGTGAGGGCTGTGGGTTAGGGTGTCTGTTGGGTGGGTGAGGGTTGTGGGTTAGGGTGTCTGTTGGGTGGGTGAGGCTGTGGGTTAGGGTGTCTGTTGGGTGGGTGAGGGCTGTGGGTTAGGGTGTCTGTTGGGTGGGTGAGGGCTGAAGGTTAGGGTGTCTGTTGTGTGGGTGAGGGCTGTGGGTTAGGGTGTCTGCTGGGTGGGTGAGGCTGTGGGTTAGGGTGTCTGTTGCGTGGGTGAGGGCTGTGGGTTAGGGTGTCTGTTGGGTGGATGAGGGCTGTGGGTTAGGGTGTCTGTTGGGTGGGTGAGGGCTGTGGGTTAGGGTGTCTATTGTGTGGGTGAGGGTGTCTGTTGCGTGGGTGAGGGCTGTGGGTTAGGGTGTCTGTTGTGTGGGTGAGGGTGTCTGTTGGGTGGGTGAGGGCTGTGGGTGAGGGTGTCTGTTGTGTGGGTGAGGGCTGTGGGTTAGGGTGTCTGCTGGGTGGGTGAGGGCTGTGGGTTAGGGTGTCTGTTGGGTGGGTGAGGGCTGTGGATTAGGGTGTCTGTTGTGTGGGTGAGGGCTGTGGGTTAGGGTGTCTGTTGTGTGGGTGAGGGCTGTGGGTTAGGGTGTCTGTTGGGTGGGTGAGGGCTGTGGGTTAGGGTGTCTGTTGTGTGGGTGAGGCTGTGGGTTAGGGTGTCTGTTGGGTGGGTGAGGCTGTGGGTTAGGGTGTCTGTTGTGTGGGTGAGGGCTGAAGGTTAGGGTGTCTGTTGTGTGGGTGAGGGCTGAAGGTTAGGGTGTCTGCTGGGTGGGTGAGGCTGTGGGTTAGGGTGTCTGCTGGGTGGGTGAGACTGTAGGTTAGGGTGTCTGTTGGGTGGGTGAGGGCTGAAGGTTAGGGGTCTGTTGGGTGGATGAGGGCTGTGGGTTAGGGTGTCTGTTGTGTGGGTGAGGGCTGTGGGTTAGGGTGTCTGTTTGTGGGTGAGGGCTGTGGGTTAGGGTGTCTGTTGGGTGGGTGAGGGCTGTGGGTTAGGGTGTCTGTTGGGTGGGTGAGGGCTGTGGGTTAGGGTGTCTGTTGTGTGGGTGAGGGCTGAAGGTTAGGGTGTCTGCTGGGTGGGTGAGGGCTGAAGGTTAGGGTGTCTGTTGGGTGGGTGAGGGCTGTGGGTTAGGGTGTCTGTTGCGTGGGTGAGGGCTGTGGGTTAGGGTGTCTGTTGCGTGGGTGAGGGCTGTGGGTTAGGGTGTCTGTTGCGTGGGTGAGGGCTGTGGGTTAGGGTGTCTGTTGCGTGGGTGAGGGCTGTGGGTTAGGGTGTCTGTTGCGTGGGTGAGGGCTGTGGGTTGCAGTCAGGTGCCCGCAGACCTACAGGCTGCGTGGTAGAGGGAAGCCCTCCTGGTGTAACTCAGGCAGCTGGGTTCTCCCTCCCTCTCTCTCTGTTCTTGTTCACGTGCAGTGAAAGATCCCACTTTAAGTATAAAGGAGAAATTATGACAATTATATTCCTCTGTGTAAACACCACCCCAATCACAGTAAAACATTTCCGTACCCAAAGAGGTTCCTTTTGCTCCTTTCAGCCTCGGGCAACCACTGATACACTGTGAGAACTCCTAAATTTTATAACGTTCAAATTATTCAATTTCTTATATGTTCCAGGCTTTGGGAACTCCATCAAAACAAAACAAAACCCGACCACACAGACGCTGTGAGTCCCCATTTCTTCAAGAGAAACGCAGGCAGCATCAGGCTCCATCGCGCTCTGAGTCTCATCTACAAGCTCCGCTGTTCATGACGAGCCCATCCAGTCTCAAAATAAATCCTCACCTTCGTTCTTCATTTTCAAAATTATCTTGTCTCCTCCAGATCTGCCCTTTTCTATGGAACTGTTACAACCAACATGACGATTTATACAAAAAGTAAGTTACAGCAGGTAAAAGAGAACAAAATCCATGGAGAAGGTCAGACACCAAACAATGAAAGCACACCCCCACCTCACAGCACACACCCCATCTCACAGCACACCCCCATCTCACAGCACACACCCCCACCTCACAGCACACACCCCACCTCACAGCACACACCCCCACCTCACAGCACACACCCCCACCTCACAGCACACACCCCCACCTCACAGCACACACCCCCACCTCACAGCACACACCCCCACCTCACAGAACACACCCCCACCTCACAGCACACCCCCACCTCACAGCACACACCCCCACCTCACAGCACACACCCCCACCTAACAGCACACACTCCCACCTCACAGCACACACCCCCACCTCACAGAACACACCCCATCTCACAGCACACACCCCATCTCGCAGAACACACCCCCACCTCACAGAACACACCCCCATCTCACAGCACACACCCCCACCTCACAGCACACACCCAATCTCACAACACACACCCCCACCTCACAGAACACACCCCATCTCACAGCACACACCCCCACCTCACAGCACACACCCAATCTCACAGCACACACCCCCACCTCACAGAACACACCCCATCTCACAACACACACCCCCACCTCACAGAACACACCCCATCTCACAGCACACACCCCCACCTCACAGAACACACCCCATCTCACAACACACACCCCATCTCACAGAACACACCCCATCTCACAGCACACATCCCCATCTCACAGCACACACCCCCACCTCACAGAACACACCCCATCTCACAGCACACACCCCATCTCGCAGAACACACCCCCACCTCACAGAACACACCCCCATCTCACAGCACACACCCCCACCTCACAGCACACACCCAATCTCACAGCAAACACCCCATCTCAAAGAACACACCCCATCTCACAACACACACCCCCATCTCACAGCACACCCCCACTTCACAGCACACACCCATCTCACAGCACACACCCCACCTCACAGCACACACACCCCATCTCACAGCACACCCCCCCATCACACAGCACACATCCCCATCTCACAGCACACACCCCCACCTCACAGAACACACCCCCATCTCACAGCACACACCCCCACCTCACAGCACACACAGACTAACTCAAAATGGATGTAAGACTTGAATGTTAAGACCTGAGACCATAAAACTCCTAGGAGAATATAGATTTGCAAATCATGTATCTAATGAAGGCTAACATCTAAAATGCATCAATAAGCCATGCTACTCAATAGCAAAACAACAACAAAAACCCCACAAAACAAAGTAAAACAAAAACCCAAATAATTTGATTAATAAATGGACAAAGGACCTGATTACACATGTTTCCAAAGAAGACATACAGATGGCCAATAGGTACATTAAAAGATCCTCAATATCAACAATCATCAGAGAAATGCAAATCAAAACCACAATGAAATATCACCTCACATTTGTCAGAAAAGCTATCATCAATAAATCAACAGTCAAAAGTATTGGCGAGGACTTATTTATTTGTTAATCCTCACATGTGGATGTTATTTCCATTGCTTTTTCAAAGAGAGTAGAAGGGAGAGAGAAAGAGAGAGAGAGAAACAGGGATGTGAGAGAGACACACCGACTTGTTGCCTCGCACATGCACTCCAACCTGGAGCAGGGAATGAACATGCAACCGAGATATGTGTCCTTGACTGGGAATCAAATATTCAACCCTTTAGTGCACGGAATGATGCTCCAACCACTGAGCCACACCGGCAGGGCTACCTCTGGGTATTTATCCAAAGGAAACAAATACACTAATTTGAAAATACATATGCACCTCCAAGTTCACTGCAGTGTTATTTACAATAGCCAAGCTATGGAACCAAACTAAGTGTCCACTGATGAATGAATAAAGAAAGAATATATATATATTCTATCTATATGTGTGTGTGCATATCACAATGAAATATTATTCATCCTTAAAAAGAAAAAAAAAATCTTACCATTTGTGACAACATTGATGGACCCTGAGTGAAATAAGTCAGACTGAGAAAGACAAGTACTATATGTTCTCACTTATATGTGGAATCTTAAAAAATTACAAACAAACAAAAACAAGCTTACAGAAATAGAGAACAGACTGGTAGCTTCCAGAGGCAAAGGGTGGATGGTGGGCAAAATGGGTAGAAAGGATTCAAAGGTACAAACTTTCAGTTACAAAATAAGTGGACCCTGGGGTGTGATGTTAATAACACTGTGGTGCTGAGAGAGTAGATCTTAAAAGACTTCATTCAAGGAAAACATGGTGACTGTGTATGTTAGCGGATGGTAACTGCACTTACTGTGGTGGTCATTTTGCATTGTATATAAATATTGAATTGTTATGTTGTACACTTGAAACTGATATAATGTTATATGTCAATTATACCTCAATAAATATTTATTAATTTACAAAACCACAGAAAACCTATGGGGATTTTGATTGGCATTGACTCTTGGACTAAATGGGGGATAATGGGTATCTTAAAAATGTATTCTATGATGCATAAACTTGGAATATCTTACCATTTACTCATGTCTTCTTCAATTTCTATAGCAGAATTTCATGTTCCGTTGCATGTCTTCGACATATTTTGCTAAATTCATTCCTATGTATTTCTTATTTTTAGTGTTATGTTAAATGTGTTAAAATTTCATTTTCTCTTGTTCCCTGTCAATATAGAAATACTAGAGGCCCAGTGCATGGATTGGTGCACTGGTGGGGTCTCTCAGCCTGGCCTGTGGGGATCAGTGGACCTCTGGGCCACCGCAGCCCAGCCTTACCCGCCAGCTCGACAGGCTCCATGCTGCTATGCTGTCCGCATCAATCCTGCACAGCACGAAGTAGTGCGTGAAGCAGCAGGCAGCCGGGGAGGAGCCTGAGCCCCGGCTGGGTGCCGCGCTGCTCCCGCTCATCCCAGTCCTGCTGCACCTGCTGCCGCTGCTAGGGCATGCAGGGGGAGTGTCTGCAGGAGAGGCTCGCACCCTAGCCTGCCAGCCATGAGCCAGGTGTCTGGGGCCTGTCTGTCAGCTGAGCATGTCAGAGGTGACACGTGAACTCATTTTTTTGGTTGATTTTTCTTTGTTAAATGGCATTTAAATATATAAAATAAATATCAAAAATATAAATCTTTTTTATACTATGGTTACAAAGATCAAAAAATTTCTATACGTGACACGGCACCAGAGCTAAGTTAGGGTTTTTCAAAATGCTGCCACACCGAGCTCAAAAGGTTCGCCATCACTGGCTTAGGCTTTTATATATATGCTAGAGGCCCAGTGCATAAATTTGTGCATGGGTGGGGGCCGGCTGGCCTGCCCTAATGGGGACCTATCGGGCCAGGCTGGCAGGGAGGAGGGGATGCGGGCAGTTAGCTGGCCATCCCCGTCCCTAGTCCCTGATTGGAGTGTTGGGGGTTGATCAGGGCTGGATCAGGCCAGTTGGCTGCTGCAGTGCATGTTGTAGCCATTGGTCATTCTGGTCGTTCTGCCGTTCTGGTCTCTGGGCTTTTATATATATACATAGATAATTGACCCATGTACACTGACCTTGTACTTTGCAACCTTACTAAATTAACAATTTTGTGTCATTTTAATACTTTTTGGAGCTTTGACCAATTTAACTTTTCTCTTTTCCATCTCTATGACTCTCTTTCCTTTTGCTCCCTGTGCTGCTGCAACGCCAGCTGCCGGTGACTGCAGCCATGCTTGGCGCCCCTTGCCTTTCCTCTGGCCTCAGGAGGAAAGCTGGTCTCACCCTGAGCCGACGTGGCTGGTGTTTCTCAGACTCTAACAGGCTGAGGAAGCCCGCGATCGCTGCCTCCGGGCAGTTTATGGTGACTACGTGGCGGGTATTGTTGAACGCTTCTCCAGTGCCCATGGAGGTGTGCTCATCAATGTTCTCCACCACGTTGTTAGCATGGCCGAGGTGAGGTCACAACGGATATGGGCACTGGAGACGGATCCGATGAGAGTGACTTCCGCCTGCCTTAGGAGTGGCGTTAGGTCATTTGTAGGTAGACATACCAGTACCTCCTGAACCCGAAGGACAGGGACAAAGAGTTGTCAGTGCTGACGTCCGGGTCCCAGGACACTGCTGGGCGGCTTCTGGGGCCCGGGGCTGGTGGACCCCTCCAGCACATGTGATGGTTTGGATGTGACAAGTCCTGCATGTGTCTGAGGAGCCAGAAGAGCTGTCCTCTTAGAGCTGAGAGAAGCGGCCTGAACTCGATACTGATCTGAGAGAGAGTTAGAGTACAGCTGGTGGTAAAGCCCAGAACCTTCGAGGCAGGGTGTGAGGGCTCCTTGTCCCTACCTGGTGTTGTATCCTTTTCATCAAATTCCACTTTCAGCCCAGCAGGGTGCCTCTGTTGGCTGGGTGATGTCCAGTGCACTGGGGTTGCTGGTTCGATTCCTAGTCAGGGAACCTGCCCGGGTTGTGGGCTCGATCCCCAATGGGGCATGCGGGTGGCATCCCATCGATGTTTCTCTCTCCCTCCCTCTTTTTCTAAAAATAAATTAAAAATATTTTTAAATTCCACTTTCACTTCCTTAACCTGCCTAATTCCTCCTCAAGCTCTAACTGAGCTAAGTATATTCTCTCCGGACATCCTTTCCTAAGCCCTTTCTGAAGGTTTGTCTGTAGCTGTCACACATGCGGGGAAGGAGTCAGAGACCATCAAGGATGAGGGCCAGGGCCTGGGAGCCAGCCTGGCCCGCCACCGGGAGTCAGGTTGGGAAGAAGCCACGAGATGTAGGTGCTTCCACAGGCAGCCCTGCCCATGTGTCCAAGGCTTCTGTGAGGGTGACAAGCAGATGGAAACATTTCCAAGATTCTTGCGATTAACTCTCTGAAAAACAGTTGAATCTGTGGCATTTACTCCCTGGCAGTCAGGGCCTGGGACGGAGGCGCGTGCGTTCCCTCCCCCACGGGCCACTCAAGTGTCCCAAGTAGCCCCGTTTTGGACGTGATGATGACATTGTGAGCTTAATGACGGGAAAGGAGTTGGAGACGGAAGCTGTGAGGTCGCTATGCGCATCCTGGAACGGAGCCCAGCCGGCTTCCTGCTCGGAAGATGTTCTGTGGGTGAAATTCGAGCTGAAGATTCCAGTACCTCCCTCCTTCCAGGAAAGGATTAAATGTGCGATGGAAAATACTCATGCACAGAAAAATACGCGTTAATTCAGGTAATTTAGGGAAGTGAAGTGATTTAAGTAAGAGACGGCAGACATTTTATGTTTATAATTTCGTTTGCTGTGGGACGGAAGTCTGACTTCCTCTCAGATACATTCCCAGTTGGTCCCCGAGGTCCCAGGAGCAGCCAGGCTTGCACGCTGGGCCCAGCGGGCTTCTATCGTGAGGGTCTCCTCGGGGCCCCTCCGCTCCGGTTCCCATACTGGACGCGGGGCTGCCGTCCCAAGTCCCGCCGCCCTCGCCTGTGCATCTGTCCGAAGAGGGTCCGGAGGGTGGGCAGCTGGGGTGGAGCTTAGAGAGTAGGTGGCTAATTTGCTTCCAGACAAATGGCTCATCCCTACAGGGTTCGCCCGTCCCCATCGGCCTGAGAGTCGTGCCAGCCCCTCGTGATCAGCGCTGGCGGGTCCGGGCAGAGCCCACAGATGCCCTGGCCTCGGCGCCCTGAGCGGGCACACACTCGCGTAGCTGGTGATCTGTGCTTGTAGTCGGTGACAGCATCAGTTATGCCTGCAGCCAGCCTCGTGGTCCTGGGCAGCCACCGTGAACAGCGGAGGGTGATGGTGGACGCACCCTGGAGAGGTGGCGGGACGTGAGACATCGTATTTGAAGAGCCCCCTGAGCCACAACGGGGTGGCCGGAATGTTCCCGAGGCTGCTGCCTGCCCGGCACAGCCCCGAGGCTCACAGCCGTCCCACAGGCCCAGGCGTCCTGGCCAGAGCGGAGGGGCTAAGACCAGCTTGCCCCTTCCTGCTGCTGGCCCTCGGGTGTCACACCTGCTGGCCCTCGGGGTGTCACCTGCATTTTTAATTTAAATTTAATTTATTATTATTTTTTTTAGCATTTCCCAGGAAATGAAACTTCTCTGGCTTCACATTCTAGACTTTATCTACCTGATAAAATATCTGTGTCCGTTAGGTTATTGTTTTTAAATCTAAGTCCCCAAATCTCCTCCCCCGCCTCCCTGCAGCCAGCACCCTGCACCCCGGCGGACAGCACCCATGAGCCCCGGCAGGCAGCACCCTGCACCCCGGTGGCCAGCACTGCCACGTGGCCTGTGAGGGGACCAGCTCTTCCTCCCTGGCATCTGACACCCGTCCCCTGACCACGAAAGGGATGCCCGAGCACAGGGCAGTGGGTGGTGAGGCTGAGAGGTCAGGGTGACTCTGCTTACATGGTAGACGGGTAAGCAGCAGGCTCTCCCTCCTGTGCGGGCCGTGGGCATCAGGGAAGCCACCCACAGCAAGGACTCTCTGGGAGTGCTGGGAGTGCTGGCACAGCCCTGGTCTGTGGGGTGCACCTCCGTCCCCTGGGTCCCAGGGTGTCTGCAGGGGGTTCGGAAGCTGTTTCAGAAAGTGTTCAGGCTGTGCCGCCTCCTCCACGCTGCCCTGGCCACTGCCGCTTAGTCATCCGTCATTGATCCGACTGCGTCCGGGAGTGTCCCCTACAGTTGAGTCGTTTCTATGCACTAAGGCAGTGGTAGACAAACTGCGGCTCGCGAGCCACATGCAGCTCTTTGGCCCCTTGCGTGTGGCCACGAAGTTTCAATCACACTGCACATGCGCACCCGCACATGGTATTTTGTGGAAGAGCCACACTCAAGGGGCTGCAGTTTGCGGACCACTGGCCTAGGGCTTTCTTACACCCACCTCCCGGGCGCTCAGATTGCTGTGCGCCTCGCCCAGAAGGGCAGACAAGGGACAGCCTCACTGCTACCCCTTCCTGAGTGCTGTATCCACAGCCACGCACAAGTATTTCCACTTCCAAAGCGGGAGCGCGATGGTAAGAGCCGTATTTTTAGAGCTGAGTGTCCAGCGGAGCCTCCAGTGGAATTCCTGTGGGGCGTGCCTGGTGAACGGCTGGGTGGCTCAGGCCCAAGGTCAAGTCTGCGGGCAGGGACGCACAGCTGCTGCCAGGGGCACGAAGGCCTTGCTCCTGCCAGCCCCGGAGACCATGCTGCAGCAGTAGCCCAGGGCGGGCTCACAGGAGGAACCTCTGAAGACACAGGGACAGAAATAACCCCACGAGGCCAGCCAGCAGGGGGCGCTGCCACGCCCTGGGCTCAGCAAGCCCCAGGAGGAAGAACAAGGGGGGAAAATGACCGTGTGTGGAGGGAGGGGTTGTCACAGGCTCCTGGGAATCACGCCCAGGACTTCGTGGCAAAGCAAGCTCTTGGTATTTTGAAGTCTAGACATCCTTTAATGGCAAGAAGATTTAAAAAACAACCCTGGCGATATTGCTTACTGCAGCCAACATCCCATGTCTATTCTACAACCAGGATTAACACAGATTCCAGAAAATTCTCTGCATTCAGAATTCTCTGACATTCCTGTCGGGCTGACGCGAAGCCAGAGGAGGAGTCCAATGAGGAGGCAGGGAAGTCCAGACGGGAAGGCTGGGCTTCAGCAATCTTTCCGGGGACACTTCCTTCCTTTCGAGGACGGGGCGCAGCCGCAGCACGGGACTCACCACCTGCTTCCCAGCGCAGGGGAGGGGGGAGGCTGCCTGAATGCCACTCCCCAGGTAGGGAGAGCAGAAATGTATTTCACAGCAAATATGATTGGTTGCCATGGGGATACCAGTTCTGTGGGTGTTGCTTGCCACCAAGATGTCAAAGAGCCGGGACTGTTCACCAACCAGGGACCTCAGTATTTCCAGTGTTCATAAGGCGGCAGTGGAACACCAGCTCCTTGACTTTGGGCGAGAACTAGGTGAACTTCATGTGGTCCTATCAGTCAGATGACTCAGATGACTACGGTCCCCTAGATCCTCTGCAAAAATATGCAGCATATTTCAAGTCACCCACCGATGTGTCTCCACACAAGCCACGGAAGCGCAAAGGCTAACTGGGTGAAGCGCTGAGAACTTACCCACGTGAAGTTTCTAAAGAGGATGAGAATATGTATCCCAAACGGAAACACTGGTGGGCTACCTTCAATTGTCTGACTAGGAGTGATTTAAACACACAACCAGGAAAAGGAGAAGGGGCAGCAGGCGGAAGCAGCAACCTCACTGCGAGTTCTCTGCTGGATTCTATGCTTAAGTTGCTCTTTGCCAAATTGGACTTCTGACGTTTTATTCTTTTGTAGACGTTTCATTTAAATCCTGGATTTGATTGATGGTTTGGATGCAGCATGAATGTCTTTTCTAAACATGGGGCTTCTGATTTAACTTTTGTAAAAACATGCTTTCTTGATATGCAAGCCAGGTTTTCATTTTGAACACAGTCACTTGGTCGGTCCTGTCCTCTTCGCTTTATGTCTAACTTTCTTAACTCACGACTGTCTCCGCTCCGTCACGAGCTGTCCCCGGTGTGCCCTTCTACGTGTCTTAAAAGCTAAATGTCATCACTAGGTCTCAATATAAATGGAAATTTTCTGTGTCTGGAATGACCCAGAATGCTATTTGTTTTCCATGTGGACTACAAAGTATCCTGAATATCAAGTGTGTTGGACATTTTATTGGCTGATATATGGAAGAGAAGACATTGTGTTAAATACCATTACTTAGTTTGATGTGGAACTTCACAGATTTGGAGTTCTATTAGTAAGTAAATAACTATTATGACATCCATGTCCTTTTGATGGCATGGCTCCTTGCTTAGTAGAAAATGGCTTTAATTGAACCTTGAAATTTAGTGCTCTGAATTCTATTTTATCCAATATTAATGTAACTACTGCAACTATGTTTAGATGGTATATATTTATCCATCATTTCACTTTCAATCTCTGTGTCTATTTGGAATGTAATTCTTGTAGGTGCTACAAAGTAGAATCAGTTTTCTCAGCCTCACACTGCCTTCTCATTGGGAGTCACACTATTCGCATTTAATGCAACTATTTATATGGTCAGGTTTAAGTCAAACCCCTTGTTTGCTTCCTATTTGTACCATCTGCTTTTGCTGCCTTTAATCATTTTTCTGCTCCTTTTCAATTAATGAAGACTATTTTATGCTCATTATGTGGTATTAGTTACAAGCCGGTGTTTAGTGATGCTAGTGGTTGCTTTCATGTGTATGATATGTATCTGTGTCTCATCACAAGAGGTTCTAGGCCCCTCACACACACTCCAGGGTCTACAAGGCAAGTGCCAGGGAGAAGAACAGGAGGCAAAATACTGGGAAAACTCTGGAAATGAACTGCAGGCTGGTCACAGATGGGAGACCCTTATTGGGGACTTGTGGATTTTAGCCTACCCACTCCCTCTGGCCTTTGTCCAGCTTCTCAGGAGACTTGAAGCACACAGTTCTGCAGCCATGGTGAGAACCCCCGTCTGGGAACCACCGGAGGGGACAACAGAGGCTCAGAGCTGCCCCCAAATAAACACTCAGGGAACAGCATGCTCTGAACCCTGTGGCAGTCCCTAGGGACCCTCGCTCTCAGGGGTGGTCTTTGTCTGACCCAACCCAGAGACGGCTCAGCACAGGCGGTGCTCTCCCTAGTGGAGAAGTGTGTGTGTGTGTGTGTGTGTGTGTGTGTTCACTGTTTAATATCACATCTACCCAAGCACACAAGAAGCTGACTCCCCCACAGAGAAAACTTAAGGGGAAAATCCGGGGACTGAAATGAAATCCTGCAAAGCATGTTCTCTGACCGCAGCAGAGCGAGGAGTTAAAAATCAGTAAGAAAGGACTCTGGGAAATTCACACATCACACTTTTAAACAACCATTGAGTCAAACAAGAAATCAAAATGGAAACTTGAGAGTGCTGTGAGATTAATGAGAATGACAACACTCATAACATGGCTGACGAGATTCAAGGAAAGCAGTGCTTGGAGGCAAAGTTATAGTTATCAATAGTTGCACCAAAAAAGAAGACAGATCTCAAGCAAATAACCTAAACTTTAAGAAACTAGAAAAATAATTACTAAACATAAAGGAAGCAGTAGGAACAATATCATAAAGATTAGAGCCGAAATAAATGAAATATAGGTTAGAAAACCAATAGAGAAAATTAATGATACCAAAAGTTGGTTCTTAAAAATTAATATTATAGTAATCATTATGGTACTTAATGTTAGGACCTTAGAATGTAAGACTTAAAGCATGTAACCCTGTGTGGACTGTTACAGTAATTATTATAGTACCTAATGTTAGATATAGGAATACTGTGTGAGACCCAAGAATGCACCCTTGTAACCCCACTAGTCCTGGTAAACAACCTATCTGATGGGAACGCCCAAAGCCTGTACACACCCATAGATTAACAGACCCTGGGTGGATCCACACATGGCAGCCGCTGATAACACACACACCAACGAAGACCATGTCTACAGAGGGGTATATAACCATACAATCTGATCGACCCAGCAGCGCACAGCTCTCACCAGAACGTGAGGATCTGTGTGTGCTCACGTCTCGGTTCCCAGCACGAAACTCTGCCCAATTAACTGTCGATCGACGAAAGAGCCAGCAGCCCTTTGTGTGTATCAGCGAGCATCGCCAGGTGGATCCTTCCCAGGGTCTGAGACCCATCAGGAACTGGTAAATAAACCCCCTGTGTGCTTGCATCTAACCTGTTTGTCTGTGTGTAATTTCTCTGGCTCGGCTCAGATCTCAGTGCTGTCTCTGTGAAAGTGTCTGACCAGAAGGTATTGGCACAAGCCTCAAGCAGATGGCCCAGACCACCTGTGCATGTCCCACTTAGGAGCAGCACCTTTATGGGAACCCCCCGCACCTCAACATAGGTGATGGGCCTTAAATATATAATAAATAGAAGCTATTTGGGACAACTAATAATAAAACTGATAAAGTTTTAGCAAAAGAATATAAAAGAGAAGTCTCAAATTACTAAAATGAGGAAAGAGGAGATATTATTAACCAAACCTGCAGAGGAAATGCTTCTAAGGGAAAACGGAACAATTTTATGTTGACATAAACCGCATGAACTAAAATGCCAAGGAGGAGACAAACTACAAAACTGACCCAGGAAGGCAGGCCCAGGGAACAGACCAGCAGGAAACCCTGTGTGAATTAGTGATACAAAAGCTTCCCTCCAGAACCCAGGCCAGGTGGTCGAACTGGAGAATTCCACAGGAAGTCTAAAGAAGAATAAACACAGGCCCTTTACAAGTTCTTTCCAAAGAGAGCAGCGGAGACACTGCCCGACAGTTCCCTGCGGCCAGAAGCAGCCTGACCTCCAACCAGGCAGAGCATCACCAGGAAGTGCAGACAGACATTCCTCCCCACGGAGCCAGACACTCCCCGCCCAACACCAGCGGGTCCAATCCCAACGCGGAAAAAGGGCTGAAACCTGGCCACCTGGGATTCTCCAGAAACGCAAGGTTGGCTCAAAGGACGAAACCATGTGTGGCCGCCAGCCGCAGACCAGCCCCTGGGGAACCAGCGCCTTTTCCACTGGGGCCACTTCCCTCCGCCCTCCTGAAGGTCTGCTGCTCACGCATGTTCTCAGCTCCATGAGGCGCAAATGTGTCTTCAGTCTGCGTGTTTGAATCTACTTCTGCCCTCAGGGCTCTGGCTGGCCACCCTGCCCAGCACCGAGCAGCCGGCCCTGCGCCCCGGGGCGCCTCTTTGCGGCCCTTCCACGCCCTCTCCTTCCTGCAGCTGCTCACTAATCCCGTGACAGTGGGCCCTGCTGTGGTGCTCTTTTGTGTGGGATCCATCAAGCCTGGTGGACCTGTCGTTTACGGTTTTATCAAATGTGGAAACGCTGGGCCAGTCGTTGGTCCACCTATTTTTCTGTCCCTCCCCGTCCTCTGGTTTGAGCACAAGCCTACGCTGGTGCCTGCTGGGCATTGTTCCAGCTCTCACAGGCCTGGTTCCTGAAACCTGCAGGTCACACTATTCGGCTCCTAAGAACATGGTACCTCATGGAGCTGGTAAGCTCCCCTTAAATAAGCCTCATTAAAGTGATGAAGGACATAGGCCTGTGAATCACGACTGAAATGGCACCACGCCATTCCCAGGCTCCGCCCGTCTCCTGCAGAGCAGGTGCTGCCTTCAGAAAGAAAGCTCTTTGTTTAACAAAGAAAATGTTTGTTTTTTCTTTTTCTTTTTTCTGCTTACCACACTTGATTGCTAAGTTGTCTGGATTTTAATATTTATAAGTTGTCAAATGTCAACAAGAAAGTGTCAACCTTCAAAAATACCAAACCCCATAATTAATAGCACCTACAATGTATGGGGGGGAACACTGGACTCGATGCCCACTTTACTTATTTGCCACAGAATTAATCGTAAAGCATCTTAAACTGCTTTGCCATCACTTCATCTGATTCTTCATTGTATCAAAGCCGCATTGTCTTCTTAGAAACCACTCACGCTCAGCGGCTGCCGCTGGGAGGCGGGTCCAGGCGAGCTGTTGATCTGCTTTAGGAAAAAGGTCCTCATATTATTGTGTGGTATTTTGTGATTAAAAAAGAATAAACTGAAGAAACTGGTTTGGCTCAGTGGATAGAGCGTCGGCCTGCGGACTGAAAGGTCCCAGGTTCAATTCCGGTCAAGGGCGTGTATCTGGGTTGTGGGCACATCCCCAGTGGGAGGTGTGCAGGAGGCAGCTGATCGATGTTTCTCTCTCATCGATGTTTCTGACTCTCTATCTCTCTCCCTTCCTCTCTGTAAAAAATCAATAAAATATATTTTAAAAAAATAAAAATAAAAAAGAATAAAGTGGAACTTAGAAAATATTGTTCAGGGTTCTAATAAGATCTTAGTCTTCTCATTACAAATTTTTTTTTAAAAAAAGGTTCCCCACAACGTATTAATAAAATATAGAAGGTAGGGAAATAAATTGAAGGGAAGGAGATTTTCCTCAAAATAAAACCTCTAATTGGCTTTTACTTTTAACCTATGATCTCAGAGAAAGCAATGCTCAAATAAAAATAAAGTAATCTTCATTGCATCTAAATAACAGCAAAGAGAACTTAGAGTGAAGCTGCATTAAAAGAACCAACACTAGCCCTGGCCGGTGGCTCAATCGGTGGGAGTGTCTCTACACCACAAGGTTTCAGGTTTGATTCCCAGTTTGAGTACAGATGGGATGTTTCTCTCTCTCTCTTTTCCTCTCTCTTTAAAATTAATAAAAATATACCCTCAGATGAGGATTAAAAACCAAACACTAGCATATGTTCATCTATCATGAAAAATGCATTCAAACCAATTTTTAAAAATTGAATGCCAGGAAAATTTTGCAAGGAAAATTATTCGTCGATACCATCGTCCTAATCACACTCAGGCGAACGTTTCCTCCTCTAGAGCATTTGAGGGACAGGACTCGCTTTGACCTCCAGAGGGTGGGAAACACAGGAAGAATGAAGCTGCAGCCTCTACCGTCGCTCTGCCCACCTGCCCTTAGAACCTGGCAGTGATGACCTTGACCTTCGGCAGAGCCTGCTGACTCCACCCGCCCATGTTCCCTGGGAACCTCGGCAGGCGTGGCTCACTGGGCTTCCACTTGGCATGGGATGCACTCACCATACGCATGGCCACCGAGCCGCTTGCTCATTCTCAGCGAGTCTCTTCTGAGGCTTCTCCTCCACGTCCACGAGGCCCCGTGGAACCAGGCGCCACGCGAAGCTTGAGTGGAGGCCTTGGGAAGTCTGTGGACACGGGCCCCAGGGCAGCGTGTCGATGCCGCCCTGAGAGAAAGGCAGCAGGGCCAAGACCATGGTGACGCCCCACAAAGCGCCGGACATGGCTCAACCAACCTGTGTGGGCTGCTTTCTGTTTAATTTTCATTCATAAATTTTCCTGATAGAATAAAATCCTATCATATTATGTACTTAATATCAGACAAAGATATGCCTTAGCCTTCCTGCTTTGTAAATTATGTGGAAGCAAGCATAGGAAGCCAGTGAACTGTGTGTAGTCCTGGACTTGAAACACGAATGATACTGAAACTTCATTTTCTTCCCTGCAGCAGTTTTCAGATGCTCCCTCCGCACAGCCTCACAGCCATTCACACCATCAGCCTTGGGGAGCGGCGCTCCCTGCTCCTTCTGAAGGATTTACCAAATGCACTAGTTTAGGTCACTCGGAATTTGCAAACAGCCTCTTACACCTATTGCAATATCAGCTAAAGGTGAAGGGCTTTCTCTGGGTGTGTCTTTCATAGCCACTCCTAATGGTCATTTACTTCACTCCCTGTCCCAACAAGTCCTTAGGATACTTTTTAAATGATGGAGAGTCCATACCTTGCTTCTTCTCTCCATGGCAATAGATAAAGGTTGGTTCTTAAAAATGAAGCAAGCCCTCTCAGAGATATCAAATGATACTGAATCTAAAAATTATTCAGTAGTTATTCTGGGCTTTTACAGTACTGCTCAGCACAGATTGATTCCCTTGTTTACACGCTGGCCCTGGCTGCAGCGTGGACAACTCTCTCTCTGGAAAAGGCGAGTGCCAACTTAAACATGTTCTAAAGCGTGATCAAGACAATACAGAGCAGCTACGAGGTGTGGGATGATATGAAGCATTTACAAATATATAACCAGTAAGAGAAGAAGAGAAGAAGAATGTTTGAAAAATAGCCAAAATGTTTTCAATATTAACAACAGGCATCAAACCACAAATTCTTAAGTGCCCAAAACTCTAAGCATGCATAAGCACACATACCACGTACACACCCAGCATCTCAAGTACTTTGACTATCATATTAAGACATTAAAAGACAAGGAAAATATATTACTGAACACATCTGGAAATAAATGGCACACTTTATGTAAAGGGGAAAGTGAGTATATAAACACACTTATTGTAAAAATACATCAAATTCAGAAGACAATGGACTGACATGTTTAAAGTTATGAATAAAAATGAAGCAGGATACATAGAAAATATATTTTAAAAGTTAATTACAAATAATGATACTATCTAATAAACAGGTAATATGCAAATTGACCATCACTCCAATACACAAGATGGCTGCCCCCATGTGGACACAAGATGGTCAGCAGGGGAGGGCAGTTGGGGGGAACCAGGCCTGCAGGGTAGGGCACTTTGGAGGGACCAGGACTGAAAGGGAGGGCAGTTGGGGGCGATCATGCCTGCAGGGGAGAACAGTTGGGGGAGACCCAGGCCTGCAGGGAAGGGCAGTTGGGGGGACAAGACTGGTAGGGGAGGGCAGGTGGGGGTGACCAGGCTGGCAGGAGAGGACAGTCAGGGGCAACCAGGCATGCAGGGGAGGGCAGTTAGGGGTGACTGAGCCAGCAGGGGAGGACAGTTGGGGGCAACCAGTCCTGCAGGGGAGGACAGTTAGGGGCAACCAGGCTGCAGGGGAGGGTAGTTAGGGTCAATCGGGCTGGCAGGGGAGCAGTTAGGCATCAATCAGGCTGGCAGGAGAGTGGTTAGGGGGTGATAAGGCTGGCAGGCAGAAGTGGTTAGGGCAGCCATGGGCAAACTATGGCCCGTTTGAAATGAATAAAACTAAAAAAAAAAAAAAAAGACCGTACTCTTTTATGTAATGATGTTTACTTTGAATTTATATTAGTTCACACAAACACTCCATCCATGCTTTTGTTCCGGCCCTCCGGTCCAGTTTAAGAACCCACTGTGGCCCTCGAGTCAAAAAGTTTGTCCACCCCTGGGTTAGGGGCAATCAGGCAGGCAGGCAGGCAAGCAAGCGGTTGGGGGCCAGCAGTTCTGAATTGTCAAAGTGATGTCTGAAATGGGCTGTTGGACATCCCTTGAGAGGTCTCAGATTGGGGAGGGTGCAGGCTGGGCTGAGGGACACACACACACACACACACACACTCTCCCCACTGTGCACAAATTTCGTGCACTGGGTCTCTAGTTTTAATATAAACAAACACAGAGAAAATTATTTGTCAGAGAAATAATCTACAAAAATGTTAAAAGAATTTCTTCAGGCAAAAGGAATATGATACCAGATAGAAAGTTGACTTGAAACAAAGAAGTGATCCCTATAAATAAAATAAAGGTAAAATAAAATTTATTTTTTTCTTATTTTTAATAACTCTAAAGGAATAGTGACTAAATCAAAATAGTAACAATGTATTGTGTGTTCATAGTACAGTAAATGTAAATACATGAGGAAAGTAGCTCCAGGGACAGGAAGAATTGAGAATATATTGTTGCAAGGTCTTTTTATTACATACGATACAAAATCATATCATTTGAAGGTAAATTTTGATTAAAGATATATAATGTAAAACTAGGTAGGGCTTCACTGAATTTTCTAAAAGTATAAATAATAACATGCTAACGGAGAGAACATGGCATTACAAAAAGCCTCAATTAATCCAAGAGAAAGCAGAATATGAGAAAAAAAGAAGACATAAGAAGAGATGGGACAAGGGGAGACCGCTAGCGAGATGCACGAAGCACATCAATACTCACTGTAAGTGTGATGGCCTCAACCCACCATTTCAAAGGCCGAGGTTATCAGACTAGTTTTGTAAAAACAAAAGGTAAACTACTCCAAGCTGTCATGTGTCTACATCTGCTAAAAACAAAAGGAGAGGCAAATGTCAACGGGGCAGACACTAGTCAAAATGTCCCTGCAGTGGTTTTATTGCCATCAGAGTAGAGCAGCCATCAGCCATGGAGCGGGAACCCGGTGCCACGGTCACTCCTCAGGGACGCACCAGGACACAGCACTGGCGGAGGAAGGGATTCCCCAGTCATAATGACAGAGCCCCACCCCTTTGTCACGGACAGAGTCCATGGAGAAAGCCAGGAAGGGTGTGAGCGCTTAATGACGGCACCTAGGTTACGATTTTAAAGTGTGCCACCCCACAGGAGTGGGACTCATGTGCTGTTTGCAACTGTCCAACTTTAACCAAGATACCAGAAGATCTTATTCTGGGTCATAAACTAAACTGAACGAATTGGAAAGAACAAAAATTGGGCAGATATGTTCTATTTCTAATCCACTTAAATTAAGTCAAAATACACACACACACACACACACACACACACACACTTTTTAAAAGAAAGAGTGAAGATGTTCCCAATGGGACCACGTACTAAGCTGCTTGGTTGGGCCCCGGAAGCAATCCTCACCCGCTCCTGCAGGGTAGAAACTGCGTGTCTGCTATGACTCACATACATAGGAGACACCAGGGACTGAGCTGACAGTGCCCTAAATCTCTAAGATATAATATTAACAAAACATAAAATTCATTGTGTGGATATATGGCCTTTACATCCTCAGCAAAACAACTCTAGATAATGTCTATTTTTCTCCTTAAGGATATCACTTAGTATTTCATATGTTTATCCTGTTTGTCTCATAATCAGCTTATATAATGCCTTTACTATTCATTTTGACATTATTCTGTGTATATTTAAGTCTCGTTGGAGCTGTGTTTTATAAAGATTGTCACTTTATGGCAGTAATTCTGTCTCAAAAATGAAGCATTTACTCCAGCCAGCCAGTTTCATCTGGTATTCCATTGCATGCAAATAAGAACATCGATGTCATCACTTTGTGAAAAGTTACCTCTCAATATCAATGCCTACCAGATGACTCTATTAAACCAGGCCCTCCACCCCTGGCCAATGGCTGTGCACAATTCCCAATTTATTTATTTCCTTCACCGTATGAGAGGCTGGAATGAGGCTTCAAGTACTGTGTGCAATCTCAGACCAAAGGGCTTTCTATGAAAGCTGCATTCCTCTGAGGTGGCCTTAGCACGAAGCCTTCAAGTCGCGGTGAGCCCTGAACACGAGAATCCCTCCTTCCCTACGTCTCCTGAGAACTTATTAGACAGCAAATACATTTTAGAACGACCCAGACCCCGTGCAGCACACACTGCCTGTCATCAAGAAGACCCCCTGCAGAGGGAAACACTAATGTTGGGCTAGAAAATGGCATTAATGGTACATTTCAGCATAGTGGTTCTTTCCACTGGAACTGCCAATTCCTGGTGCTTGTGTTTAATTCTAAGTTAACTGATCCCCGATGCTGGTCTGTAAGGACATGCACCACGTTGCGCATGGAATGCTGGGCTCCATGGGGACTTTTGATGCAAATTGAAGCAAAAGACAACAGGACTGCGTCTCTTCTGAATCTAAATACACCGATTCGCATTTTCCCCCTGAAACAGGGAATATATCATTGTGCTGTTTCAGGCATATTTTGGGTTCACATATGTTACCACAATCTCAAAGAGGGTCAACTAGAACCATCTGATGGTCCCCAAATCCCATCGAAAGTGGTTGCTGTCTCAAACAAAAACAATGTATGAGCATCAGTGAACAAAGCAGGTCAGAGTCTAAAGCAAAGTCTGGGATGGTCTCCAGATGGGGCCCACGCACAGCCTGGCCAGCTGTCAGCGGGAGGCCTTCTCAGGGAAGGCCTTACAGCCACTGCCTTGGCCCAGGTAGGCGCTGGGAAGCCCTTCTGTGCTCAAAGGCCCAGCAGGTCTTCACTGCTGTTATAATATTACACACATGGTAGTTCATGTTGGGGGAAGTGAGACCTTCTGTATGAACACGGGTGCGCAGCCACTCACTCATCTAGCAGTCCATTTATGAAGTCGCACGTACTTGACAATGTCACACATTAAATAAGTGAAAAGCTAATATGACAACGATGATGCTCTTTGTCCGACCTCACAGTGAAAGAAGTTTACAGTGTAGCTTAGAGCTGCAAGCAGGTCATTGATTGCTCTCAACTAAAGATTTGCTCTCCTTTTTTACTAAGTGTGCCCTGTGAGAAGGGGTTCACAGGTGACGGCTGCCCACCTGAGCTGCAGTGATGATGGAGCGCAGATGTCCAAGACGCACTCGTCTCATGCCCGGGCAGTGACACCTGAGCGCAGCGGGTGAGTGAATATGACTGTGTCATCCCCGGAAGTATGGGTCTGTGTGACAGCATCAGCTTGAGTAGCAGAGTCAGGGCCTCAAAAATATGCACCTCAATAAATTTGGTGAGAACACTGACAATTGTTCAAGATTAGAGTAGAAATAAATGAAATAAACAATAGAAAAGCAATAGAGAAAATCAATGAAATCCAAAGCTTGTTATATGAAAAGATCCATATTATTGTCAAACCTTGACCAAGACTGATGAAAAAAAAAAAAAAAAAAGGAATTCAATGAGGAATAGTACACCAGTAATTTAAATAACCAAGACGAGTAAGAAATTTCTAGAAAGACACAGACTACTGACTCAGAATAAATAAATAATCAATAAGACCTGTCACAGTGAAGAGATTGAAATAGTGGTAAAAAAATTCCCACAAGTAAAAGTTCAGGTCAAGACAGTATCAATTAACTTGTGCAAACATTTAAAGGAAACATTTAAAGAAAAATTAATGATGACTCTAAAAAATTTAAGAAGAGGCAACACTTACTGATTCATTGTATGAGTGCATATTACTGTGCCAAAGCCGACCAAAGCATCGAATCATGAGGCAAGAACACTGCAGACCAGACACAGAAATACTCAGCCAAACACTGGCCAAAGCTCTGCCCCATGACCAAGTCCGGTTCATCACAAAGGTCCCAGGTTGATTCAAAATTGGAAAATCACTCAATGTATCACACTGTATTAATAGAACAAAAGACAAAAACCACAGGATAATCCCAGTGGGCACACAAAAAAGAGCATCTGAGAAAAGCCAGGGTCTTTCATGACAAAAACAATGAAATTAAGGGCATTGTTGCCTGTGAAACACCCAACAGGCAATAGACACTGTGTTCTCCGACCTCTGCCCTGGGTCGCCCTCCGGACTAACCCAGACACTGCATTGCCCTTGCATTTCCATTGTCAACACATGCTTCCACGTGTAACTAAGATTCTTTCTGAAACTGTATGGTTAATTGCTGTCAATTTCCCTAAGATCCTATTTTCCCCATGATCTTTTCAAACAGAAGTTGTACTTTCTCTCGTGTCCAAAGGGAGATGGAGCCATGTATGAAGTGGGTAGTGTTTTGGAAATAATATACTAATGCATTTTCTTATTTCCCCCTTAAATCCATAAATGTATATTCCAATAAAGCCGTTGCTTCCCCATTGGTTTGATCAGTAAACACGTGTTGAGCTTCTCCCTGGCACCTGGCATGTGTCTAGTTACTTAGAATATGGTGGAGAATAGAACAAAACCCCCAACCCCCATGCAGCACACATCCCGTCAGGGGAGAGAGGGTGTGTGCACGTGTGTATGTCTGCAATGCGTGTGTGTGTACAAGGTACCAGCACAAGGGTCACAAAGGAAGTAAAGCAGGAGGGTGGGGAAGAGGACGCGAGGCAGGACTACCAGAAGCCCGTCCGATTAAGTAGAACCCAGCAGAGATCTGAGGAAATGAGTATCCAGAAGAGGGTCTCAAAAATACTGTAGTGGATGCGGGGGGGGGGGGAGCGATGGGGGCTGGATGGACAGATGGATGGACAAGCAGGTGGAGGGTGGATGGGTGGGAGGATGGATGGTTGGATGGATGGATAGGTGGCTATGACTACTGTTGAAGGCGGAGTTGCGAAGAGCAGCAGTTGGAGGTGCGGTACTGCTTTAAATGAATACGCATTAGAGGCGTGTTTTTACTACAGAGAGAGGCGGTAGTCTATGCTCATCAGAATTTAGTGCAAAAAACTTCTAGCTGGGGAATAGCACACTTTGGTTGTAGTGAGGTAAAATGATACAGGGCTGGGGAGGGGTTTATGGGCTCTATTGAAATAACTGTTCATAAAATGTCATACTTTAGTGAGTGTGTACTATGTGCTGTGTGCCAGGTGCCTTCATTGCAGCCTGAAGGAAATGAGGTACGTTTTCCACTTTGCAGGCTGGGGTGGCTGAGTGGCTTGTGAATACCCGCCTGGCTCACGAGTGACCCGGCCAGGATGGGAACCTGGCAGCGCCCGTGTGAGACCGCATTCCTAAGCGACCTCAGGTCTCCTCCGCTCACAGGACAGCTCTCCCGCTCCAGCGACCCTGTAGTCACGCTTCCCTGTTACCATCAATATCCAAATGTTCCCTGAGCAGGTTCCTGTCACCTCCGCCTACCTTTCCAATAGTAGAGTCTTACCATCTGGTAGTTTTCATCTGCCAAAATAAAGAGGTTTAATTCATTTTCCTATTAAACTCTGTCATCCTTTCTGAATAGAGTATTTTATTGTGAAGGAAACTAAAAACCTCACATTGAAAAAATTATAATAGTAACCAAACAACATTATACATAAGTAAGTGCATACATGCCACAACATGGATGAATCTCAAACACAATATGCTGAACAAGAGAGGCCCGTAGCAACCCAAAAAGGAGAAATCCCATCTGTGCAGCTGGACGCCTACCTGTGTGTACCTGGGGGTTGACTGCCAAGGATATTAATAACACTCAGATGCTGAAAATAATTCCTATCTTCAATGCGGTGGCTACCCTGGTGAGCACATTTGCCAAAACTCATGAAACTGTGTAAAATAAGGGTGTTTTGTGATACTTTTAAAAAATAGTGATGTATAGTGTATTTTAATTTTCAAGAAAATTACCCATAATTTTGAACAAAACAAAAAACCAGATAACATGCCTCTGTTCTTATTCATTTGGAAGCAAAGCATCTCTAATGTGTGTGTTCAGATGGACATTGCCCCCGACTGTGCGTTTTTCATCCATTGAGCGATGCTGCCAGAGCCAGGGAGCCCCGACACCAGGCGTCCCTCTCACCAACAGCTTTCTTGACATCCACTGTTAGTGCTAAGATAAAATGTTCTTACATTTTTTTCAAAAACATAAATTAAGTGAAGTCATTCGTAGACAGTGTAGGCTGCACCCACGTTTTGAATAATGTCTGTCTGGCCTTTGTGTGAAAGTGGAAAGTGAATTTCAAATAAAGAGACCACAGGCTGGGCTGGGCGACCCTGTCCCAGGGGGACCCACCCTGTCCCAGGAGACCCACCCTGTCCCAGGAGGACCCACCCTGTCCCAGGGGGACCCGCCCTGTCCCAGGAGGACCCACCTTGTCCCAGGGGGACCCACCCTGTCCCAGGAGGACCCACCCTGTCCCAGGGGGACCCGCCCTGTCCCAGGAGACCCACCCTGTCCCAGGGGGACCCACCCTGTCCTGAAAGACCCACCCTGTCCCAGGGGAACCCACCCTGTCCTGGGGGACCCACCCTGTCCTGGGAGACCCACCCTGTCCTGGGAGACCCACCCTGTCCTGGGGAACCCACCCTGTCCTGGGAGACCCACCCTGTCCTGGGGAACCCACCCTGTCCTGGAGGACCCACCGTGTTCCAAGCGACCCACCCTGTCCCAGGAGGACTCACCCTGTCCCAGCGGGACCCACTCTGTCCCGGGAGACCCACCCTGTCCCAGGAGGACTCACCCTGTCCCAGGGGGACCCACTCTGTCCCGGGAGGCCCACCCTGTCCTGGGGGACCCACCCTGTCCCAGGAGACCCACCCTGTCCCAGGAGGACCCACCCTGTCCCAGGGGGACCCGCCCTGTCCCAGGAGGACTCACCCTGTCCCAGCAGGACCCACTCTGTCCCGGGAGACCCACCCTGTCCCAGGAGGACTCACCCTGTCCCAGGGGGACCCACTCTGTCCCGGGAGACCCACCCTGTCCTGGGGGACCCACCCTGTCCTGGGGGACCCACCCTGTCCTGGGGGACCCACCCTGTCCTAGGGGACCCACACTATGGGCTCCAAGGAGCCTGGCATCGCGCTCATTTCCGCATCACAAACCAGAATGATCAGCAGCGTCGGTTCGGGCGAGGCTATCGTTTTCCTGTGGAGCCGCTGATAAGCCAGCAGTGATGGGGCAGCACCGTCTGGTCCTCACTGTCGAGGTGTCTGACCCACGAAAGGCCGGTGGAGCGCAGCCTGAGAAGTGGTTTCTGGGTTTGAAAGTTGTTCTGTGGAGAAGGGAACCCTACCGAGGGCTTCCTTCTTACCGCGAGGGGCCGCTGGAGCGCAGCCACCACCTGTGGACATGAATTTTGACGTTGGATGTTTCATGAGCCATTATCACCTAAGCAGCCACATCCTCAGACTACCCGCTCAGTGACAGGAGCGCCCGTGCCTCACAGTCTGCGCTCATCTAAGGTCGTAACTGAAAAGAGAAAGCGCCACGTGGAGCGAACGGAAAAGCCGGCGTCCGCACCGCTGCTCGCTGCCGCCCGCACCCCATGTCCCGCAGGGAGGTGCTGTCTGCGGCCCGCAGGCCCCGAGGCACTGCGAGCTGAGGCGCCGGCCACCCAGACCCTGTGCGCGGCTCCGCAGCCTCCTCGCAGGCCCGGGCCCGCAGCTCCAGCCCCGGCCCTCGGCCCGGCCCTCGCAGCTTCCCAGGCAGGAGGCAGCGCTCCCTGAGGTGAGCTCCCGCCAGGTCTCCCATGAAGGCCCGTCCTGTCAGGACACGGCACGCTGAGGCCTTCGGCAACAAGTGAGTCTGAGTCAGACCGAGGCCACAAAGAGCTTCGGCAGAGCCCGGCCGGGGGGCTCGGTGGTTCAGGTTCGACCTATGAACCTGAACCGCCGAGGAGGCCACGGTTCGATTCCTGGTCAGGGCACATGCCCAGGTTGTGGGTTCAGTCCCCGGCCGGGGCGCATATGGGAGGCAACAGATCCGTTTCTCTCTCACAGCGATGTCTCTCTTTCTCTCTCTCCTTCTCCCTTCATCTCTCTCTAAAATCAATTAAAAAATAAAACAAGAGCAAAGCTGGAGAGCTCACTTCTGACTCCACAACTTACTACAAAGCTAGAGTAACCACATAGGCAATGGCAGAGTCCAGAAGGAAACCCTGAAACCCCCACGTAAACGGGCTAATTGCTTTTGGCAAGGGCGCCAGAGCGTTTGGGGGGGGGGGGTACTGGGAGAACTGGTGTCCCCAGTGAAAGCTCGACCCCTTTCTTGACACCTTTTCCCAGACTTGCCTCAGGACGGACCCAGGACCTATGTGGGCACCTAATCCTGTGAAACTCTAAGAAGCAGACACAGGGCCACAGCGTCCACCGTTGCTTTTGGCAATGCTTTCTTGGCTGTGACACCAGCAGCACAGGCAATAATAAAGAGGGTTTCCAACAGCTTTGGGCCAAATCAATTTCATTTCTAAAAGCAAGGCCACCAAAGCCAAGGTGGTACCTCAGGGCCTCGAGTGGCACTGGGACATCGTCCTGCGAGGCTACTTTGGAAATACGAGAAACTCCATCAGCATGGAACTGGCAAGCACCCTGTTTTGCCTATAACCAGAACCCCTCAAAATCTCAGGACCTGCTCGCCAGCCCCGACCTCCGGCTCTGTACCATAGAGGAGCTCTGGCAGCGCCTTTGCAGGTCAGAGCACTGGCGGAGGCACTTCCTGCGGGAACAGCGGTTAAAGTGCCTCCAGAATGCCTCAGGGCAGCGGTTCTCAACCTGTGGGTCGCGACCCCTTTGGGGGTCAAAAGACCCTTTCACAGGGGTCGCCTAAGACCATCGAAAAACACATATATAACTACATTTGTTTTTGTGATTAATCACTATGCTTTAGTTATGTCCAATTTGTAACAATGAAATAAGGGTCACCACAACATGAGGAAGTGTTTTAAAAGGTCGTCGCATTAGAAAGGTTGAGAACCACTGCCTTAGGGTGACAAGACTCCCACCTCAGCTAGTGTCCATGCATCAGCTCTGGTAACTCCAACAACTTCTTCCGGAAGGACCTACGGGAGAAATTCCTGGGATGGGGAGCCCCTGCCCCTGCCTGTCCTGCCCTGCCGTCCACCGCTGCCCCCACTGCCCTGATTTCAGCAGAACGAGAGTACGTGGACATGTCTCAACCTTTCCAGCAACAGAAAGCGCCATTTCCACGGAGGGCTGACGAAGCGCTTTGGCATTCTGTCAGGATTTAAAGCCCAAAGCAGGTTCTCCAGACACACGTTGACACGTGACCACTCACTTCGGCTTTGAAGGAACCCACCCTTGCCTTGACCTTCCAGGCAGGGACTCTGGAAGCTCCCACTGTGGCAGCCGCACCCCCCCCACCCCCCCGCCAACCCCTGCAGTGATGGGTGTGGGCCAGACACCTGCTCAGGGCGTCAGGTCCATGGAAGTCTGGGTCCGCACTGTCTGACGTGTTAACAGGGACAGTGTTGTCACCATGCGCTTAGTGTAGGAAAACCTGCCCTCACTCTTACCACACGTGAACCACATCTCGGTCTTAATCCATCCCTCAAGTCTGAGCTGCTGCCAGCGTCCTGCGTTCAGAACCAGCGGCATGGCCTTGCAGTCAAAAGCCTGGAACTTCCAAGCTCAGCTTGGTGCTTGGAGTGAAATGGCCACGTCCACAGCATTGTCCAGTAGCAGGTACTTGTTGTCAAGCTTGTCACTCCAGACAAAGTAAGGTAGATAAGAAAGTTAATGTATTGGGATCTTTAGCATGAAAACCAGGAAAGTCACTCTTCTTTTTCTATGTGGAAAGCTCACTCACATACTGCAGTAGACAGGGAGATTTCTATCATGTTATTTTTGCTAACAGCTTAAAATAACCTCCCCGGAGACCGAAATGTCAATGAGTTTATTTTAAAACGAAGGACAGACTGTTGCTGATGAATATGCATAAAGTTCATGCATTAGGACAGCCGAGCTGTCCTGTGTTAGACCCAGGCCTCAGCGACCCAAGGCCTCTGGCCAAGCTGCCAGGGGCAAGTACGCGACCTTGGATGCCAAGGATGCAGGCGGATAAGACCAAATGTGACCTCTTGTTGATAGAGCAGTGACCTCAGAAAATGAAAGCAGTGACCTCCATGAGTACAGAACCGTCTTTTTTTTTTAATATATTTTTATTGATTTGTTACAGAGAGGAAGGGAGAGACATAGTTAGAAACATCGATGAGAGAGAAACATCGATGAGAGAGAAACATCGATCAGCTGCCTCCTGCACACTCCCTACTGAAGATGTGCCTGCAACCAAGGTACATGCCTTTGACCAGAATCGAATCCGGGACCTTTCAGTCCGCAGGCCAATGCTCTATCCACTGAGCCAAACCAGTTACGGCCGGAACCATCTTTTAAATGCCATTGGGTTATGGCATATAACACATCGTGTTGGATTCAGTTTGCTGTTTTGTAGAGGATTTTTGCATCACGTTCAGGAATGACATTGCCTGTTATCTTACAGTGTCGCTCCCTGGTCTTATCCTCAGGTGGCACTGGCTTCATGAAGAAGGTTGGCGTGCATCGCCCGCCCCCCCCCCCCTTCTGTAGTTGGGAGAAACTCATATTTTTCAAATACTTGGTAGAATGTGCCAGTAAAACCATTCAGAACTGGAGATTTCTTTTTTCAAGGTAAATTTTTAGAATAAATTCAACTCATATTAAAATTATAGGACTCTTCTGATTAACTATTTCATCTTGGGGGACTTTTAGGAGTTTGAGGTTTTCAAGGAATTGGTCCATTTCTTGAAGTTGTTGAATATATGTGGAGTCCTTTCCACATCTATGGGGTCCGTAGTAACATCCACTCTTATTCGGACATGGGTCATTTATGTTTTCTCTCTTTTTTCCCTTGTCAATACCACTAAAGTTTTATCAAATTTATTGGTCTTTACAAGTAACTAGCTTTTGTTATTATTGATTTCTCTATGGATTTTTTTATTTGCAATTTATTTCTGATGCCTTTATTATTCCTTCTATTGGCTTGAGTTATAGATCCATAAGATGAAAGCTTAGGCCATTGATTTGAGACCTTTCTTCTTTTGTAATTGAGCATTTAACATCCATTTCTTTCTAAATATTTCATGAGCTGCACCACACATTTTTTACTTTCATTTTCAGTTGGTTAAAAGTATTTTCTAATTTCTCTTGAAATGTTGTCTTTATCTCACGG
The DNA here is from genome assembly GCF_964212035.1 of Myotis nattereri. Classification (NCBI taxonomy): domain Eukaryota; kingdom Metazoa; phylum Chordata; class Mammalia; order Chiroptera; family Vespertilionidae; genus Myotis; species Myotis nattereri. Next base: position 52,632,634 of record NC_138092.1, read on the forward strand.
GTTGATGAGTGTGGTGTTCGTGTTCCACATGCCGGCAGACGTTCGGCGATCGATCTCCAGTTCAGTTCCGTTTCGCTCAGAGAGCACCTCTGTGCTCCCACTGGCCAGGCAGCGGGCATCCTCCTGGGACAGGCCTCCCAGGGCGCAGGGCTCGAAGGCATCTTCCGGGCGGGTGCGGGCGCCGTTGCCTGCGTCCTGAGACGAGGCAGTGTGTCGCTGAGTGCCAGTCTCCGATCGTCCGCATCTGTTGCAGCAGGGGCAGCGCTGTGCCCGCCTGACTGCATGTGTTTAGTTCCTCCTCCGCCCGTCTCCTCCCCTGTGCTACACGCAACTTCACCCTCATATTTTTAAATGATCCGTCTCAATGCACTGGAATTAAGTTTCTTATATACAGAACATAGTAGGGTCATGATTTCTCTCTTTGTCCCTGTTGTATGCAGTCTGACAATTTCTTTGATTTAATTGATCTGTTCAAACCATTTACATTTAATATGAGCATTGATATATTGGGATACAGGCCCACACTTTTGTTATTTTATAACCTCTGTTTTTCATTTTCCTTTCTCCTTTCCCACATTCTCTTTGCTTATTTGTACGTTTTTAGCCTGACCATATCTGTACATGTTTAGGGGTTGCTCTAGGTCACATGTATATGTACATATGTGTGTGATGTACATATGCAGCTTCCTACAATCTGCTCTGAATCAGTGTGTTATGACTTGAGGTGGAAGAAACCTGCCACCACGCAGGTCTCCCTCGGCTCAGGTGCAGACTGGGAACCTGCAGAACCAGGTTGCCTTCCAGTCAACCTGAGATTTTCCGGGTCTTCGCGGGCCAGCGATTTCCCATTGTTTCGGGATGTTCTGAAATGCTGTCCTGAGCCCCTTGTTCTGGTTAAACTCTAGGGATGGTGTTTTTGTTTGTATTTTTGTTTTGTTTTGTTGTTGGCAGGTGATTGAGACCCATGGGTTCTGACCACTCATCTAACCAGCCCCCCGGGCCAGTCCACTCTCGAGTCTTCCTCTGCAGCTCCTCCTGCGTGCCGTCCGCTGGTGGTGCTGGAGGCGACCAGGCAGTGGCTCTCAGCCCTCAGTTCCTGCTCGAGCCCACACCTCTCTCCACGAAGCAGGCACCCAGGTGAGCACGGGCAATCAGCGGCCTGGCTCCGTCCTCTGAGCTCCTCTCTTTCTCCATCTCTGGTTCTTTCGAACTCCCTTGGGCTCCCCCTTGTGCACCCGCACCGCCAGAGGGCACAAGGACAGACAGACCATGGGGGGCCCAGGCCCAGGACCACACTGCTCCTCGCTGTGCAGGTGCCAGTGCCGCCACCATGGCTGCAGGCTGGAACCCCACTTTCATTACAAAAAATTGTGAGGATCAACATTAAACCCCTAGTCCCATGTGTCCAGGAGCCTGCTGAGTGTCCACACACCCAGCCAGCACGGCGTTGTCGTCCTCGCCCACGGAGCCATCCCTTGGCTCCCAGTGACTGTGACCGTCAGCAAGTGTCCATCCCGGGACCTCACAGAGGCCACGTGTTTCCACACACGACGCCTGCAGGGTCACTGAGCTGGTGACGAGGCAGAGCTGAGGGCACGGGCACCAGGGCTGGCGACATTCAGGGCGGGGCGAGGCATGTCTCTGCCCCAGAGCCGGGCCTCTCCGCTGGGGGAGAGGAGTGGGTAAGGGGTGAGTGGTGATGGAGAGGCCTGATGGGGTGGTGAACACACAATGCAATACACAGACCATGTGCATAGAATTGTACACCTAAAACCTATGTAATTTTACTAATGTCACCCCAATAAATTCAATAAAAAATTCAATAAAACTATGTACCAAAGTTTATTAATATTTATTAAAACACTTGGCTCTCACCTGCAAGAGGGCAAAAGAATGTATGTACATGTACAAGCATATATATGCTTACATGCCTATGAAATTAATATGCATACCCATTCATATATGTTCGTATGTTATATGTGAGGTTACATGTGTATTCATTGAATAGGCATGAAGTTTCGAGCAGTGGAGCAGTGAAGAAACTATGGAATATCCCATTTATAAAAAGTGAGCAGTGACAACTGAATACATGCATGGAGTTCAGGGAGGATTGTGGGAAGCACAAGGCTAAGAAAGTGCTGATAGAAAGGCCTGGACTCAGACCATGCTTCACCTCTCCGTGCTGGAGCATCGACCGTCCATCAGTCAGTCCGTTCACTCACTCACTCATTCATTCATTCGCTAAGTAGCTGGTTGTAATTCACTCCTGGAACATTGTCAGTCACTCTCTATGTGTCATATGTTGTTCTAAGAATTAAAAATTCTAAACGGCACCAGACCAATTCTCCAGGACACTTTCACCTAAAGGTCATATTCATTTCACATGGTCTCGTACTTGCATTCTGGGTCCTTCTCTTCCTCCCCATGTTGGGTATGAAGACCAGCCTCAGACTCGTTCCATTAGCCAGCCGAGCCCACCCAGGGCCCAGGAGCCGACCAAACACCTGCTCACGCGGGGACCGCGATGGCGTCACTGAGACCCACCGTTCACAGCCTTAACTCCCATCGTCACCAGGGCAGCCTCTCCCGCGCTCAGTCTCCGGCAGAGTAGACATCGGTGCCAATGTGTATCCTTGTGACTTAAAACATTTTTGTCTGTAGATTTATTCAAGCTACGTAACAGACGAGGAATATAGTTACTTTGAGAGAAACTGAAATCATGACTCGTTAGAAACAAAATTTAAGTAATTTGAATTAGAAATATAGCCAAAAGTGGATACAGCAAACCAAATAGAGCTGTGATCAACTGTGCCACCAACCTCTAATTCAGGGGTCCTCAACCTACGGCCCGCGGGCCACATGCCAATACAAACATTGTATTTGTTCCCGTTTTGTTTTTTTACTTCAAAATAAGATATGTGCAGTGTGCATAGGAATTTGTTCATAGTTTTTTTTTTTAAACTATAGTTTGGCCCTCCAACAGTCTGAGGGACAGTGAACTGGCCCCCTGTTTAAACGTTTGAGGACCCCTGCTCTGCAGCCTGCTCCTAACCCGCGGAAGCCAGCCCACTTCCCAGGCTCTGTCTTACCAGGCAGCTGGGCCAGCTGACATCACTTAAGATGATTTCCTCTCCTGAGAGCACCCTGCAAGGGGATAAGTTAAATGACCACAGATATTGCTTATTTTCTATCTTTAATTTGTACAGTTGTCAAGACCAACTTCCTCAAATGTATTTCTCAGAAATTGAATTTTTCTGTTGGAAATAAAATAAGCCCCACATTTACCTATGATTTAGTTTTCTGTACCTTTATGTGAATCTGATACAAAGTAGCAGACAGGATGTTTGGATATGACAACAAAACAGCATGTGGCCTCCTAATTTTTAATAAAGCCACGTCGCTGGTGATGAACCCTGATAACCTGGGCTCCAGGGTGGCGTTTCCCATCACGTGGCCAGTGCAGGTCTGCAGAGCTGGGCTCAGAGGAGGCGGCCACCGCCTGTGTCCTGCACACCATGCAGCAGAGGGAGAGAGGCGGCCTCCTCGCAGCCTTGTGGTCCCAGGAACCAGGCTCCTGAAGATGCGGTTTACGGAGAGAGCTTTCCTGTGCAAAGCAGTTAGGCATTAGAGCTATTGTATTCCATTGTCTGTGGGCTTACCTAGTGGGCTTCCCTGAATGGTTAGTTCAGCATGGACTTGAGAGCTGGGAGTGTTGGTCCTATAGGAACAGACCATCTCCAAGCATAGCCACCACCCTGAGGGCATCTCTGCTCTCCCCACAACTCAGAAACCCCCAAGTCTGGGCCACAAGCTCCCCCTTCCCTAATTACCCTCCCTGCTGTTCGGTTAGACTCTGAAACAAAGGCCAGCAGAATGGGTTAGGAAAGGAAAAAGTTCACGCAAGGGAGTGTGTGTGTGTGTGTGAGTGTGTGTGTGTGTGAGTGAGTGCATGTGTGTGTGAATGTGTGTGTGTGTGAGAGCGTGTATGTATGTATGTGTGTGTGAGTGTGCGTGTGTGTGTGAGAGTGTGTGTGTGTGTGTGAGTGTGTGCATGTGAGTGTGAATGTGTGTGTGTGTGTATGTGTGTGTGAGTGTGTGTGAGTGTGTGTGTGTGCATGTGAGTGTGTGTGTGAATGTGTGTGTGAGAGTGTGTGTGTGCGAGTGTGTGTGTGAATGTGTGTGTGAGTGTATGTGTATACGTGTGTGTGAGTGTGTGTGTGTGTGTGTGCATGTGAGTGTGTGTGTGAATGTGTGTGTGAGTGTATGTGTATATGTGTGTGTGAGTGTGTGTGTGCATGTGTGTGTGTGCATGTGTGTGAGTGTATGTGTATATGTGTGTGAGTGTGTGTGTGCATGTGTGTGTGTGTGAATGTGTGTGTGAGTGTATGTGTATATGTGTGTGTGAGTGTGTGTGTGTGTGTGTGTGTGAGTGAGTGTATGTAAGCTCTTCTGTATAACATATAAAGCTCTTTATAAATTGTCTGTTCACTATTTATCCTCCTCTGTCTTGGGATGGAACACTTTGGACTTAAATAAACACAGGAGACAAGCTACCTTTTCATTGTTATCTTACTCACCCACCTCAGCCACTCATCTACCTAGCAAATAAAATTCTAACTTTGTTGATAAAACAGTATCATTGCATCTGGAATTGTCAGTGCAATTGGTGCTGTTTTCGTTGATTATAAAATGATATATTAAACTAATATATATCGTTAGTCATAGATGCTATATGACTAACAATATGCTAAAATACAAAGTTTAATACTTTCAACATTTAAAGAATAACCACTGAAGAAAAGATTGTTTACTAATATGGAATGAATGCATAGAATAAAATGACCAATAGCCAATTAGTTTGGGCTGATTTTAACTATACTGAATGAACTAGTAACTGAATAAACTAATTGTATATTTAGTGTTACATAAGAAATATATATGTTTTACAGTGCTTTTACCATATGAGGTTTTGCTAGGCCACTTTTTTGGGTGTATTCATGTTAGGCCGGCAGTTTGAGATTAGGTCAAACAATGACTGATGATTAGGAAGTAGACACAAAGGGTTAGCTAGCAACTCAAAGTTAGGCTGGTTACAATGACAACAGAAAATCATTTTATTCTATAGGAGAGTTTGAAATAATGAGAAAGCCTCGATTTGAGGAATAAAGACAAGAATCAATCCCAGGTCATTATTTTCCATAGATTTAACGCACTACCACACATAAAGAATGATACTCCTTTCTCCGAGGTCTGTTAGTGCCAAAGGGGAGAGAGGGAAAAAGAGAGAGAGAGAGAACACGCAAGCGCACTCTGGGCGAGATGCGGGCCCTGTTCAAGGAGACAAGGCAGCCGCCTCTGTCCCACCACGAAGACCAGCAGTTTGTGCAGTAACCTGGGTCGGACAGTCCGTCCCATGAATTACTCTATGGAAATTAACAGACTTGTCCCACAGGAACATAATAAATCCACTTGGTTACTGACCCCTGGGTCTACATGAGGACAAATTCCTAGAAAATAAAAGTTTAACTTTGTTGATAAAGCACTCGGTATCATTGCATCTGGAATTGTCAGTACAATTGGTGTTGCTAAAACAATGAACACAGAACAAAGAGATGACAAACTATCATCTCTAAAATAGTCTCCTTTCCTAAGTAAAGGGAGTGGATTCCACTATAAAAAGACTGGATTTTGCTACAGTCTTTCATCTCAGACATATCCCTCCTGAGTGCGGTGGTCATATGTGGTTCATGGCACTGGCTTTCACTTCATGGAATTCAGTGTGAATGACAGCTTCCATTTTCATCAGAGTTAAGAGCTCCCACCATTCTCTCTAAGGCCTTCAGAATCAAAGAGTGAAGTCTACCCACCAAGTCCTGCTTCCCAACTTTACCACATCAGTGGTACTCACTGCCCCCAGTGGTAAGGGAACAGTAATAACAAACATAACTTCTAGCCAAGTGCACACGGACTGTGTATGGATACGTCCTGAGTTTAGACAAGCCAGCCTGCTCTAGAAATCACAGGTATAATGCGATTGACAAAATCTCTCTCTGTAGCAGGAATTTTTAAATATTGAACTTTTGATGGAAGTTTACAAGATATTCAATTAACAAATGTTAACTAGTGAATACGAGTTTAGAAACATGTGGCATATATGCAACATAGTACATGTAATTTTTATTTATTCCACAAATATTTACTGAGTTTTTCCTATGTGCCAACTCTCAAGCCCTATAGACATAACAGCGAGCAGATAAACAAAGTCTTTGCCTTCATGTCCATAGTCCATCAGAGCTTATAGTTCACCAGAGCCCGTGGTCCACCAGAGCCGTGGTCCACCAGAGCCGTGATCCACCAGAGCCCATGCTGCACCAGAGCCCGTGGTCCATCAGATCCCGTGGTCCATCAGAGTCCATGGTCCATCAGATCCCATGGTCCACCAGAGCCCGTGGTCCACCAGAGCCCGTGGTCTATCAGAGCCCGTGGTCCACCAGAGCCCGTGGTCCACCAGAGCCGTGGTCCAGCAGAGCCCACGGTCTATCAGAGCCAGTGATCCATCAGAGCTTATAGTTCACCAGAGCCCATGATCCACCAGAGCCCATGCTCCACCAGAGTCCATGGTCCACCAGAGCACGTGGTCCACCAGAGCCCGTGGTCCATCAGAGCTTATAGTTCACCAGAGCCCGTGGTCCATCAGAGCCCATGATCCACCAGAGTCCGTGGTCCACCAGAGCCCGTGATCCACCAGAGCCTGTGGTCCACCAGAGCCCGTGGTCTGTCAGAGCCTGTGGTCCATCAGAGCCCATGGTCCACCAGAGCCCGTGGTCTATCAGAGCCTGTGGTCCATCAGAGTCCATGGTCCATCAGAGTCTGTGGTCCACCAGAGCCCATGATCCACCAGAGCCCGTGGTCTATCAGAGCCCGTGGTCCACCAGAGCCGTGGTCCATCAGAGCCCATGTTCCACCAGCGAAAGAAGGAAATGCACAGAGAGATGTAGTGGGAAGTGCTCGGAAGACCACTAAGCAAAAAGGTGCTGGGACGTGACTGAGGGCCTGGGTGAGGGAGGGCACTTTGGATGCTCAGATTTGGGGAGAGACTGACCAACGAGGGAGTGTCAGCCAGCCCTGTGAAGCTCATTGCGCTGAATCATTGGCCCCTACTCCACATAGCCCTCCAGCCAACCAAGCCAACTGTTGCTGGGCTGGCCTGTGCTGGAAGGACCCTCAGCCAAAGGCCTGATGTGCTTATGGAGCCACATTGAGCACCTCCCAAGTTCCCAGTACAGGAAGAACGCAGGCAGGCCTGGGGCCCTGAGCCCTCCTCTTCCGTTCACCTTTTGGAATCTGTTTCCTCATCAATAAAATGAGGTTGAACCAAAGGCTCTTTCAAGTCCCTTCCAGACTGAAGACGGTTTTACGAAATACTACAATGTCCTTTTAATACGCAGGGACAAAGAAGATATTGACCAAACAATGTGCCTAATGAGACTTCCCTGAGGACCCAGCTCTCACTTCGGATTTAGATTTTGTATTTTCCTAAAAATAAGACCCACACTCCTCACAATTTATTTGAAAAATTCATACACACACGGAATTCATATGATCCACTTAAATCCTCCCCACTGTATCTCTTGTTACTTAAACAATTTAGGTTGTGACTTCAGATCTATTGATCTCCCATTCCCTCTGACAGAGCACATGTAAACCAAGACTGATTCATCTCACAGTGGAAACATTTCCATATTCAGGGTGTATTGCCATGGAGAAGGAAAATCAATAGAGCAATTCCTGTTTAGGGAAACTTCTTAATAAGAAACATCACTCATTCTTGATTGTACGATATTTACCGTCATTAACAAAAGCTTTGCCACAGAAGGGTTATAGTTCACATGACCATGTTTACGCAACCTTTTCAGAACTTAAGTGTCTGCATCTAATCCTATAGAATAAAGAGGTAATAAGCAAATTAACCCTCACACCCTCACAAGATGGCTGCCTACAACCAGTCAGGTAAGGGGGTTAGTGAGGGATGACCAAACGACCGAACAGCAGGCTGTGTGGCAACCAAGCGGGCAGGGGGGTTAGTGAGGGAACGACCGAATGACTGGACCCCGCCATCCGCGAACCCCGCTTCCCTTCGCTCCCCCTGCCAGAGGAAGGGCCAGCCTTTCGTTGGCGCCAGGACATCTCCACGCCCTCCCGTGTTCTCGGACCCTGGAACGCCCACGCTCCGGGCTCCCTCGCAGGGGCCTGAGGCCCCTGCACCCGCCCTGGGGCTCGGCAGTGCTTTTCGGAAGCAGAGACCCGCCTGCTCCGCTCTGCACCCCCCAGGAGCTGCCAGGAGCTGGGAACGCCCTCCTGCCTCCAGACCCTGAGCAGCAAAGAAGCTGCTTCCTCCCGTGGGAAGCGGCAGCCCCGCAGCCACAGCCCAGGAGGCCAGCATCCTCTCCCTTCCTGGGACTTGTACGGGATTTAATTTCTTTTCTGAAATGTTAAAGTTTTATAAAAATAGAAACAGTTATTCCTACACTAGCTACGCTCTTGCTGCTACTAGTCTTGTTGGAACGGCCCAGGACACGTCTCCCTGGGCGAGGCCTCGTGCTGCGGGGCATCCGGCGCAGGAGCGCCCCCTCTGGCCGCAGGGATGCTCCCCGGCGCCCAGCACGCCCAGAGCCGCGGATGCCGCCCTCACTCTCTCCACCACCGCTCACTGCGCATCAGGAACAGCTCCACAATCCGCACTTTTCCCCACGCATCTGTTTGCTGCTTTATTGAGTGTCACAATATTAAATAAAAAGATTTCTCAACGATGAAAATCTGTCTAAATGTTGTATGGATGTAGCCCCACAAAGTAGTGCCTGACTGATTATAGGGGGGGCGGGGAGAGAAAGGGGGGGAGGAGAGAAAGAGGGAGAGGGAGGAGGAGGAGGAAGGGGAGGGGAGGGGAGGGGAGGGGAGGGGGGGAGAGAGAGAGGACAGGGAAGGGAAGAGGGGAGAGAAGGGGAGAGAGACACAGGGCGAGAGAAAGAGAGGGAAGGAGAGGGGAGGATGGGAGGGGAGCCGGGGCAGATGGAGGTCAGGGCTCAGGGCAGAGCAGGAGTCCCACGCTCACTGACAGTGAAGACGCAGGAGACGTTGAGCCTGGGATGGGGGTGGCGTCTACAAGCTGAGGGTGGCCTGGGCGGACCTGGGACTCTAGTCCTACATGGAGAGGAGATGAACTCTGCCAACCGCCCGGGTGACCCAGAACCTGGCTTGGAGGTGCCCAGGGCACCTTGCTCTGCCTTGTGAGGCCCTGCCAGCTCGGCTTGGGCAGCCAGGAAGGCGTGAGGGCGCTTGGTCAGGGCCCAGGGAGCCTGTGCGGGACCTGCTCACTCACTGCGCCTCTTCACTTCAAACTGCGGGCACCCGGCCCAGTGGCCCTCTTTCCCGCTGGCGGCTGCCAACCGGACCGCCATTAGTCATAAAGGCCACGCTTGACCTAACAGGGGCGGGGGCGGGGGCGGGGGCGGGGGCGGGGCCGGGGCGGGGGCGGGGCCGGGGCCGGGGCCGGGGCCGGGGCCGGGGCCGGGGGCGGGGCGGGGCGGGGCCGGGGGCGGGGCGGGGGCGGGGCCGGGGGCGGGGCGGGGGCGGGGCGGGGCGGGGGCCGGGGGGCGGGGCCGGGGCGGGGCCGGGGGCGGGGGCGGGGGCGGGGGCAGGAGCAGGTGGCCCCTGACGTCCAGGCGCCGCTGGGGAAAGGATTTGGCTCCTGAGCCGTGAAGAGCCAGGTCCTGGAGCAGCGGGGCAGCCATAGAGACGGCCAGCTGGTCCCAGCCCGGGCGGCCTACACCCCCAGGGCGCCATGCAATGGAGAGGTGTAGTCGTGTGACTTAGGGTGGCACCGTGGTCACGGGGGGTTGGTGGGAGAGGCGGTCATTAGTATCAAGTGCGCAGCAGTCGCTGGGAGGCGAAGGACTGGGTAATTCTGATGGGCACCTACGCCCGGTATGACGCTCCTGAGTGGCCCCGGGGCCTGGTGGGTGGGGCGCAGCCCTGAGCGCGGGGGCCATGGGCCCACTCAGCAGGCTCCCACACGCTGTCCTGGGCGCCACACGCTGTGGCCCAGGGGACAAAACAACTAAGAGGATGGACCAAAGGGCCGATTTGGGGACTGGCACTGAAGCAGAGCGAGGGCCCCTGGAGGTTGGAGACAGACAGACCTGCAGGGGCGGAGCCACCAGCTCTCCGGGCAGCACTGTCACTGCAGGGAGCTCCGTCAGTCCCGTCCATGGGGGCGCCTTTGCCAGGCTCCCCGCCTGGCACCCACGCTCCCTGCCCGGTGGGCGTTAAAGAAAATCCAGGAAAGACAGACCCCTGTGCTCAGGCACGGCCAGGTCCTGCCTGTTTCTGAAAACTGCCTGGAAGGTGCACTGACCGACCGACAGACCGACCGACCGTTCCTTAGCTGCAGGGCTTCTCAAGCACGGCCACCGGAGCGGCACTGGAGCCGGGCCTCCCTCGGTCCCCGCACGCCCGCCCCAGCGCGCCCCAAAGTGTTTGCTGACCAAGTTGCTTTTTGAATTGATGGGTTGCTCTTTCCCCCTTTTCTCTTGGTAAAGTTCTTTCTATATGAAGGGATATTAATGTCTTCTTCATTGTAGATGTTTTAAATATGTTTTTAAATTTAAATGTTGTTCATAGTATTTTTGATGAACATATTTTTATTTTATGAAAGCAGAGTAGGTCACTTTATTTATATATGACTCCTCCCTTATAAAAATGAACTTTGTAAAGTTAAAAGCTATCTTTTATAAATTTATAAAAAACGGTTCATATATCTCATCCTATGTCACCAACTGTATCTTCCCCCAATTATTCTGATAGCAGCAGGAAAAGATGTCACTGTCCTAGTCATGCATTACTGAGATTACCCCCACTTTGCACATTTAAATATAATTTCAGGTTTTCAACGTGAAAGAAGCTCTGGCCAGTGTGGCTCCATTGCTGGGGCGTGGGCCCATGCACCGAAGATTGCAGGTTGATCCCGGTCAGGGCACATGCCCCGGTGCAGGCTCCGTCCCCAGGAGGCAGCCAGTCAATGTTTTTCTCTCCCTCCCTTCTCCCTCTCTCTTTAAAATCAATTTTAAAATACATATTTTTTAAAAATGAAATAATGATGAACTTGGCTAAATTTTCATTAGAGATTATCAAAAAAATCCTTTGGTTTCCTTCATTGTGCATCCTGATGTGATGGAATGTGTGGGCCGGTGACCCCAGGACTGGCCATCAGTCCTCCGGGCTGGGGTCCTGCACACACTGCTTGGCCTGGTTCGAGCATCCCATTCCCGAGATGCACACACATCCCGCGGTCACACTGACCTATCAGCTTTGTTTCTGTGCCACTTTCAGTATCAGCATCATTGCTGTGCTAGATGCAAAGGAGACACATAGCTACAGTCAGCCAGAAATGTTGAAAAGAGAATATACAGGGAGTGGGAATTAGTCTACGAGAGCCCGGCCAACACAGGGCTAGAGAGACACCAAAGTTTGGAATCCTGTTCACTTGATTTTAAATCTGAGCTGAGCGCTCTCCCCTTTAAGAATGCGTTCAATAGACTAGAAGTTGAGATCCTGACAATGATCCCGACAGGAGGCAGCGCCTTTTCCCCAAAGATACCCAGAAACAAACCACACCTCCCACACTCAGGGTGCCGAGCTCGGTAATAAAATAGCTGTGTGTAAGCTGTTCAGGCAGAAGAGCCACTGGGCCGGGAAGTCTGGGCTGAGGTGATATCTGCTAAGAATATGTTAAAGAAGATGTTCCATTAGAGTTGAAAATTAGTTAATATTTAGAAGTAAGAAATTAGCACCTGAAACTATGCTAACAAACAATCTATACACTTTTAAGAATGTCCCATTGAACTCAATGGCAAGGAATTATGAAGCGATGGGGTGTGTTCTCAGGTCCTGCAGTCCTGACTATAGTACGACTTCATAACAGATGTACTACCGGCTGTGTGTTACTGCGTGTTTGGTCTACGTACTACCGGCTGTGTGTTACTGTGTGTTTGGTCTATGTACTACTGGCTGTGTGTTACTGCGTGTTTGGTCTACGTACTACCGGCTGTGTGTTACTGTGTGTTTGGTCTACGTACTACCGGCTGTGTGTTACTGCGTGTTTGGTCTACGTACTACTGGCTGTGTGTTACTGTGGGTTTGGTCTACGTACTACCGGCTGTGTGTTACTGTGGGTTTGGTTTTCAGCTTCTCCAAGGGAGATGTATGTTATTTTATGATTTGGCTGGAGATGACATGGCTCCAGGGATTCGTAATAAGATATGAGCCTATATCGCAGTTTCCCGTTCTGCTCTGATCCTCAGACCTGCGGGCCTATGTCACCTATTGCTTATGGGACATGCCAAGTCACAGGGATTTCGAGAGTTGACTCACCTCACACCCAACCAAATGCCATATTGCAAGACTCGTGCTCCTCAGTCCCCAGCGCCTTCCTGGGAGGTGCTGCAAGAACGCCGTAACTCACCTGTTCTGAGGACACTCTCCTTAGTGGAACTGGCCCCAAAGCCAGAGAGATGATCACTCACCGTGGTTGGTCTCTTGGCCACTGTGGTCTTGTGGCTGCCAGTCAGTGGTCGCTGGCTTACCCGTCCACTGCTGTGACCATGTGCATGCATGTGAGCTCAGCACCGCTGCCTCCATTACAACATAAGGTCACTCGATCCGGGCAAACCCTTGGGGTGATAATTCCCCTGTTGTGAGCGGAGGGAATGGACCAAGGCCACGGCGCTTCTCAGGGCAGAGAGCTGCCAGGAGGCCCGCAGGCCTCACCCCCAGGCTCCGAGGCAAAACCACTCGCCTTCTCTCTCCACTCAGGCCCCTCATGAACGTGAAACGTGCCCACGACTCGAGTTCTGCCCACGTTAGGAACGCCCCCCAAAGGAACAAAAGAGAACATTTAGTAACACTTTCTTCAAGCAAGTATTTAATAAAGTCTATTTAAGTCACAGGTTTTTACACCACCCCAGGTTCTGGATTCGAGATGAGCGCCGTTAGGACACTAACACTTAAAAGCTAATTGTGCATATTAATTGTTACATAGCTATAGGTGTGTCGCTTGCATATTTATAAGTGTCTGATTTAAATGTAATTAACACAGTGATAACTTTGTGGCAACCTGCACTTTTAGCAGCTGCGCTACCACCAATGTGATAAACGCTGTGACAGCAATTTGCAAAGGGGTGTCTCTGTGACTTATGGCTAGTATCCCCCTGGAAGATACACCGGAGGGAAAGCAGCAAGCGATGGACACAGAGGAGAAACGCAAATCAAGTTTCAGTCCTTGCAGAAAATACGGTACATTACCGTCCTCTCCATCCCACCACCACCCTCAGACCCCAGCGTGGCATCATCGCAGGAACCCCTGCGGGGCTCCGACTGGCCTACAAGGATGTTTTTGGAGGAAGGATATACAGTGGGTACTGTCCTTGCAAAGACTCAGAAAGCCGCACCCCTTTAAAAATAAAATCAGTCAGCATCGTCATTTCATTCATTCACTCGTTTAACATGTAAGCTTGAGTCCCTATTCTTGCAAAGAATACTGTAAGTGCAGACTGTATGTTAATAAATATTAAAATGTGTTTTGCTATGTCTTAGCCAACAGTACGGAGAGAAATGAACAAGACAAGATGCTCTGAGAAAAATAAGTACCATAAAGGAAACAAGCCAGTATTTTAAAATATTCCCCACACAGGTTCTCTTGTCCCGAGACCAGGAGAGAAACATAAACCATGGCTCACTGCAACCAGCACGGGTGCTCAGGGCACAGACCCCACTGTGCGGTCCTGTGGGAAAGCCTCATGTTGCCTGTTCCTTTACCACGGCCTCAGAGGAGAGGATTTGGATGTGGGTTTTCTGGATTTCTTATGTAATAACTATATTCAATTCTTTTTTAGCTGCTGCATTTCATCCTTAAAATAGAGAATTTGGTTTCAGAATTTTTTGTGGCTAAATTTTAGTCTCAAAATTCATCTGAAATTTATTCACTCAAAAGATTTTTACAGCACATTAACAGTTTAAAATAACTGATTAAAAAAATTCCTTCACTCTCGGTGAGCTTACAGACCAGTAGAGGAAATCAGAAACCGTGAAGCAGCACATCACACAGACACAACGCAACTGCCACCTGAGAGCACAGAGTCCAGTCAGGACTGGGGTGCTTGAAGGCAGACCACCAGGGTCCAGGAGATAAGAAAATGCCTGGCATCTAGTTGGTTTGAATAGCACAGAAAAAATTATATAGATATAAAATCAAATATAAAGATAAAGTAATAGGATAGGGTTTTAGACATGAAATTGGTAAAACATTTTTTAAATGATCTGCAATACCATGAAGGTACCCAAAAACTACCATTCTCATGCTCAGCTTGGGGCAATTTATGTTAGAAAAGCCTTTCTTCAGAGCGATCTGGTTCTACACACAATTAGCCTTAAAAGCATGTGCTCTCTGACCCAGGAGTTCACGTCCATATTTCCCACAGAATGGTTAACTGTTATAACATAAAAGCAAAGATCTGGGACCAAATTAAATTTCCAATAGAAGGAATTCATTAAATAGATACTTGACCACCTATGAAATGTAATATCTTCCTATCTATATATATAAAAGCCTAAGCGACCAGCTGACCAATTGACTGTCTGACCAGTAGCTATGATGCATACTGACCACCAGGGGACAGACACTCAATGTAGAAGCTGCCAAGCTGTGGTGACTTGGCAGCTGCGGTTCTCTGGTGACACACACGGAACCAGAGAGGAGGAAGCCTGATTCCAGGGTGCATCACCCGAGAACTGCCTTCTTGCAATCTGGGGCCCCTCAGGGGATGTCAGAGAGCCAGTTTTGGACCGATCCCCACAGGCCAGGCAGAGGGACCCCACCAGTGCATGAATCCATGCAATGGGCCTCTAGTTGTTAAATAATAAACATTAACATTAATTGACATAAAAAGTTCAATATATAGTTAGGTGGGATGAGCTTATAAACATAAAAGAAATTTCAGTTTAGAGTTTATATTTCTCTAACACATCCATTTCAGTTGGTATAAAGCTACATTGTTTTTCAAAATAATTGCAAAATAGATTTGTATTGATCGCTATGGTTACTTTTTACTTCTAAATGTTTCATTTGTGTAACCTTCACATGTTTATTGTGTCAATAATGAATTATCTTAATGTTTGCTAAATAAATGATGAGATTTGCATATTGGTTTAATTTTCCCCCTTATTTTGTAATCCAGGTATTTTTCCGTATCTGAGTAATTCCTTTTACATTTCCTTAATGGATTAAATTCTACAACAAAACTAATTTATTGTATTTATTTTACTTTATTTGTAAATATTCCTAAACTGATTTGCCTAAAAAATACAAGAATTATCAACACCGTTCTGAATGTATGGTAAATTTTAAGAGTGGGTTGAATGCATTAGGGCAGGAGGAAGCAATTTAAGCATCACAGAAATCACTTTTATAAAGAAGAATAACAGAGACAGAAATTGAAGTATAATACTTATGACAACTATAAATGCTACACTGGTTATTTGGTATTATTACAGGTATTGTATAAATATGTGCATGTGCATTTGTGTGTGCAGAAGGAGAATTTATTTTTTACTCTAGGCTGCCATCACAAAACAAAGTTTGCAAAACACTGTTATGAATAACCTGCCCCAAATGCTCCTTTTAGACATGAGAAATGTGAGGTCCAGGTTATGACATTTACCTAAGTCACAGCTGCCATGTGCCTACAGTATACCTTTCTCTACAAGGCAATGCACACCTTTCTCTACAAGGCAGTGCACACCTTTCTCTACAAGGCAATGTAAAGAATATCAAACATTAGTTATTCAATCAATTAAAACTACCAGGGATATAGCTTACTACTGCAATTCTCATTGAAACTGTCATTGCTCAGTGTCTGCTAAGCACGGTCAGACATGGCCCAGGCACTGTCTAGTGCAGGGGTGGGCAACCTTTTTGTGAGTGTATGCCAAAACCAACAAAATCTCTGACTCAAAATTCTTCTGCGTGCCAACCCTAATTTTTTGAGAACATGTTACGCCTACTTGATATCTCTTAAGGTGTATGTATGGGAAGAACCTTGAAGAAATAATAAAATTCATTCAAGCGACAAAAACACAGTATATGATGATGAAAAATACATTTATTTTTTAATGTATACATGTACACTGATAGTCCAAAAGAAAACTTTATGAGTTTTTGATATTATCAGTGGGACTTTTGCTGCTGCATCACTGATAACAGAGATTTTACATCAGGTTTATATTTCGTGACCTTCAGAGATATGCACGAGCTACTACTTTCATCCATCAGGCTACTCCTATTATGAGGCTTAACAAAATTCATCACTGAGAACAAAGGTTCACAAGCGTATGTGGATGAAACCAAAACACTGGTCGGATCTAGGAAGGCAGGGAGAGTTAAGGCAGAGGCACAGAAATTGCTCTTCCCCTCTCTCGTCAATCCATGTCTATGGTCTTTAAGATAACTAGTTATGTAAAATTATTTATTTATCTAAGATACACCTACACTGAATTTATCTGAAAAATAAAAAAGTCGATATTAAGGCCGAAACCGATTTGGCTCAGTGGATAGAGCGTCAGCCTGCGGATTGAAAGGTCCCAGGTTCAATTCTGGCCAAGGGCATGTACCTGGGTGGCAGGCACATCCCCAGTAGGAGATGTGCAGGAGGCAGCTGATCGATGTTTCTCTCTCATCGATGTTTCTAACTCTCTATCTCTCTCCCTTCCTCTCTGTAAAATATCAATAAAATATATTTTTAAAAAAGTTGATATTAAGAAAAAAATTATAAATGGAAGATTATAAGAGAGGGTTTCGCGTGCCAGCAAAAGTTACTGGCGTGCCATGTTTGGCACGTGTGCCAGGGGTTGCCCACCCCTGGTCTAGTGGGATGTCCTCCTGGCTGTTATGACATAGACTTTACCCCTCTCTTCCCTTCACAGCTTGCTTTTCCATCTACTGAAGAGGCCGGGTGCCTTTCCATGTAAGTTACCTCCCATTTGCTGTGTGTACCCCAGGATGTGATTTAAATGTTGCTCTACCCTGTGTTTCCTGTAAACTTGTAGTTGAACCCAGAGGCGCCAGTTATCTGGGGCAGGCACAGCTTGTACAGGGTGGTGTGCATTTCCAGTTGTGCATGTCAGGAGCCCCCGTGTGTGGGCGTGGCCCTTTGTGAAGTCAGCTGCTGGGGAGTCACTGGGATTGTGTTGCCCACTTACAGAGACAGGTCAGCGTCAGTCAGCATCACTGGTGGCTGTAACCCATAGTCACTGCATCCCTAGCTTTTCAAAGAGCATTTGATTCTATTCTTCCTTCACTTGCTAGTCGGCCTTCACCATGGAGAGGAATGTTGACGCATCAGTGAGCGGTCAGCTCCGAGGTATGAGCCGCTGCGGGGTAAGTGTGGGCTTTCCGCTGACCAAAGTCCCAAAAAGTGACATGGGAGGTTCTCTTTTCTTATGTCATTATGACTCATGTATCTTCATGTTGTTGTTTTTTAAACATATTTTTATGATTTCAGAGAGGAAAGGAGAGGGAGATAGAAAGAGTAACATCAATGATGAGAGAGAATCATTGATTAGCTGCCTCCTGCTCGCCCCACACTAGGAATTGAGCCCGCAATCTGGGCATGTACCCCTGACTGGGAATCGAACCGTGACCTCCTGGTTCATAAGTCGATGCTCATCCACTGAGCCACGCTGGCCGGGCTGTATGTTCATGTTTTCACAGTTTCATTTGGCTTTTGTCAGGGCCGGCCTGACAGGTTGAGCCGGGCTGAGGCAGGGAGGTGGGAATTGAGAAAAGAAAGAAAGACAGGAGAGCGGGATCGGGAGGACTCCAGCTCTCAAGGAACTGAAGCAAGTTTATTAGCCACACAATCCTATTTATACACAACACACTGATAGGAGGTCTGTCAAGAGGAATGTATTCTTTGTTCCTCTTAATCTCTAAGGGAGGGACACAGCAGAAGGACAAGTTCTCAGTACAGCAGATCTCAGTAAATAGTTACAGACTTCTTGGTAAGCCGTGAAAGGCTGTTCTTATTCTACTGATAACCGCCATCCAAACAAGTCTGGGAAAACTGTGTGGGTAAGGGTCCCAGCCTTGCTAGCCCCTTCAGGTGCAAGGACCTTGCCAGCTTACATCTGGCCCCCAACGGGCTTTCTGAATCGTTCTCCTCTATTGGGTAGGCATGTGTGCCTAGGGTGTCTGTGCTAAAGTCTCGTCATTTTCCTCACCGTCTCCGCCTAGTAATACCTTCAGGTGCCCTCTGCCTGCAGCTCCCCTCCATCTTCTCCCTTTACACACTACATCTTCTGCCTCTGGCCTTATTTGTAAGTGTTAACACACAAATTGAATGCGGCCTATCTTGGCAAGGGCACATGAAATGCTTTTCCTGGAAAACGTGTTTGCTCCTTCAGCTGGACAGTCATCACTTATGCGGTGAACGTTGCTGTGCCAAGGACTGCCTGGCATGGCTGCCAGCGGCAGGTCCATTATTTTAATTGCCTTTAACTTATAATCAATAGTTACTGCTTTCCAGAGAAGGAGACTGCAGAGCTCAGCAGGCACAGTGCACCGTGGAAACGCACTCCTGTGGCCACGGCCCAGATGCAGCCAGAACCCTCTGCCACTAGCCTCCGTGGGCACCGCCCGTTCCCATCGCTCATCCCCTGCCTAGCCATGTCCATTGAAATGAAACTCTAAAGTGGCAGCAAAGCGTGACTCAGCTTCCCCAGGAAGTGGCCACATCCCCCGTCTGTGGGGGAGCGGGGTGGTGGAGCATGGATGGAGGAAGCTGAGATCAGGCATGAAAGCCTCAGGTGTGCCCTGGCATTTGGAGAAAGGCCAGGCCAGCAGGTGAGGTACAGAGGCCCTAATGGGAGGGGAGCAACACAGGGGGGCCAGCGATGAGGGTTAAGCAAGGCCACACAGTGGCATCGCACAAAGAGCGTCTGATGTGGGGTGAAGAGAGACAGACGGTGGGGCCAGAAGGGGGCGGATTTCATATAAACAGATATAGCAGTGAAGTAACTACAGCCCCACTGTGCTGCAGTATATCAGCGTGTGTGTGTGTGTGTGTGTGTGTGTGTGCGCGCACGCGCGCGCGTGCACGCGCGCGCGCATGAGCGTGTGCACAGACCTGGGTGCAGGTCTTTCGTGCAAGATTTTTACAACAACAAATGTTTGGAAAGAGATTAAATTGTTAAGAATCAGGGGTTGGTAAAATAGACATGCTACAATCCAGCTTTGTGAAGCCATTGGATTTGATTTCTAAGATGTATATATAGTGACAAAATAGCATTCACATTAAGTGAGGAGTGCACACCCAGGTGACACAGTCCTGCCACGTGCAGACACACGCCTGGAGGAACACGGAAACATCATCTCAGGCGACTACATATCATTCACATGCTGTGTCTGCTGGCCCCGTACAGCCTCTGGGGACCCTGCTGTGTTGCTGAAACAGTAGCATCTAAAATCAGCAAACCACGATGATTTTAGCCACGGAGAGATGAGTGTCTCCAAATATGACCTAAACCCCCTGTTATTCTAACACAAAGCATTTCTAGCTGAAATGGACAGTGACTTAAGCATCAGACAAACATCATGTTTGCTCAGTATAAAAAGACAGCTTTCCACCCTGGCCGGTGTTGCTCAGTGGTTAGAGTGTCGGCCCACTACTGAAGGGTCTCAGGTTCGATTCCCAGTCAAAGGCATGCACCTGGGTTGCAGGTTCAATACTGGGCCACAATCGGGACGAGTGTGGGAGGCTCCCAATCCATGTGTCTCTCACATCAATGCTTCTCTCTCTCTCTTCCCCCCCTCCTCCCCCCCTTACACTCTCTTTAAAAATCAATGGAAAAGTATCCTCAGGTGAGGGGTAACAAACAAACAAAGATCACTTTTCAGTAACAGACAATACAGGCCACATCATGATTTATTTCAGAAAGTGCTTCTCATGGCCCTGGCATGAGAGGTTCTGCGCAGCCTCTGACCACACCTCTGTGAGGCATGGAGCACAGCAGGTGGCAGTCAAACAGGTGAAATGAGTGTTCACACCAGAAAGCAGGTCCATGTGACAAGGCAGGTATCCTATCTAATAAAAGCCTAATATGCTAAGTATCTGGTCGACCGGTCGGCTATTCAACCAATTAAAGCATAATCCTATACAATAAAGAAGTAATATACAAATTGACTGTCATGCCCTCGCACAAGATGGCTGCCCCCATGTGGTCAAAAGATGGCCAACAGGGGAGGGCAGTTGTGGGCAACAAAGCCTTCAGGGGAGGGCAGCTAGGGGTGACCAGGCCTGCAGGGGAGGGCAGTTGGGGGTGACCAGGCCAGCAGGGGAGGGCAGTTTGGGGGGACCAGGCCTACAGGGGAGGGCAGTTGGGGGTGACCAGGCCAGCAGGGGAGGGCAGTTAGAGGCAATCGGGCTGGCAGGGGAGCAGTTAGGTGTCAATCAGGCTGGCAGGGGAGTGGTTAGGGGGTGGTCAGGCTGGCAGGCAGGCGAATGGTTGGGAGCCAGCAGTCCCGGATTGTGAGAGGGATGTCCGACTGCTGGTTTAGGCTGGGCTGAGGGTCACCCTTCCTCCCAGTGCATGAATTTCGTGCTCCAGGCCTCTAATATCCTAATGATATGCTAAGGCTGCTTAACCTCTCACTATGATGTGCACTGACCACCAGGGGGCAGAGGCTCTAACTGGTAGGTAAGCTTGCTGCTGGGGTCCTGTCCAGACTGACGTACCCTGGAGACCTCCCGTGGTCCCTCCCTGGCTGGCCATCTCCCACGTCTCTCCCCGGCCCCGATCATGCAGCAGTGGGGTCCTTTAGCCTGGCCTGTGCCCTCTCACAATCTGGGACCCCTTGGGGGAAGTCGGAGAGCTGGTTTCAGCCCCATGCCCACAGGCCAGGCTGAGGGACCCCACTGGTGCACAAATTCATGCACCAGGCCTCTAGTAAGAAACATACACACAAACTAGTACTTGGACAACAAAGAGATCTCTTTAAGTCTCAGATTTCAGAAGAAGCTGAAAAGAATACAGTCAGTACCAAGTAGTCTTCGCCTCTGAGAGCGGGCAGGAGACCCAGACACACCAAGAAATTATGAGACCAATTGTGCCGCCTCCACCCGTCCCATCCCTGCAGACACAATGAAAGCTGTGAATGACAGTTTCTGCAGGAAGAGATATTGGATGTGGGAGGATTCTGGGGGTTGGGAGGAAGGGGTCACTTTTGCAGTCACTGTGATTGGCATCTGAGAGCCTCGCTGGCTGAGGGGAGTGGGGTGGGCAGCAGCAAGAATCCAGACAGTCAAGTTACCTTAATTTTCTTAACAGGAGCCTTTCATTTGACCATAGAGGCCTGACACTGCCCAGCCCCGGCGGCTGTGGTCAGGAAGCGCAGCTCAGCAGCAGCCACAAGGCCCTGTGCACGGGTCCTTGGGAGAGTTAGAGTGATGACTTGGTCACGTGCAGAGTTAGAAGATATTTCAAAACCAGCTGTGTTCTTGCTGGTAACTGTTTTGTAAGAAGCAGCAGAGCGGGGTGATGCTTGCACTGTGGGCAAGGAAGCAGGTTTATTCAATAAATAGTTTGAGACAACTGGCTCAGTCATTGGGTGAGATAAATAAAACAAAATCCCTGTCTCATTCTTTGCACTATCCAATTGTTCAAGTGGGTAAAATATGGAAATAATCCATAAAAAATGTAAGAATCATTGCTAGGGTTAAAGTTTTTGAAAGCTTTCTGAGAATGGGGAAGATCTGCATATGGCATTAAATTCAGATGACATAAAAGATAAACTTGAAAATATAAGCATTGTCAGGGGTAAGTCCGACACACACACACACACACACCCCGAGCCGGTGCAGGGAAGGCTGCTCGCGTCCTCAGGGCAAGTGCTCTTGACCGCTACCCTCATCCTTCTCTCCACTCCTCAGGCCTAGGGCCTGGGCACTCGGTTCTGACAGACAGAAATGGCAGGAGCGATGGCTACTTCCATGGTTAGGTCAGCCTGAGGGGAGGCCCAGGGGCAGAGAAACATGGCCTGCCAGCCACCACTGAGGGGGTTTGGAAGGGGCCGCCCCTGGCAAACCCTTGTGATGACCACAGGCCCCATGACCACAACTCCGCATGACCGCAGCCCCCCATGACCACAGCCCCATGACCGCAGCCCCCCATGACTGCAGCCCCCCATGACCACAGCCCCCCATGGCCACAGCCCCCATGACCACAGCCCCCCATGACCACAGCCCCCCATGACCGCAGCTCCCCCATGACCACAGCCCCATGACCACAGCCCCCCATGACCACAGCCCCCCATGACCGCAGCCCCCCATGACCACAGCCCCATGACTGCAGCCCCCCATGACCACAGCCCCATGACCGCAGCCCCCCATGACCGCAGCCCCACCATGACCGCAGCCCCCCATGACCGCAGCCCCCCATGACCGCAGCCCCACCATGACCGCAGCTCCCCCATGACCGCAGCCCCCCATGACCACAGCCCCATGACCGCAGCCCCCCATGACCACAGCCCCCCATGACCACAGCCCCCCACGACCACAGCCCCCCATGACCGCAGCTCCCCCATGACCACAGCCCCCCATGACCACAGCCCCATGACCGCAGCCCCACCATGACCACAGCCCCATGACCGCAGCCCCCCATGACCACAGCCCCATGACCACAGCCCCCCATGACCGCAGCCCCATGACTGCAGCCCCCCATGACCACAGCCCCCCATGACCACAGCCCCATGACCGCAGCCCCCCATGACCACAGCCCCATGACCGCAGCCCCCCATGACCACAGCCCCCCATGACCGCAGCCCCCCATGACCATAGCCCCCCATGACCGTAGCCCCCCATGACCACAGCCCCCCATGACCGCAGCCCCCCATGACCGCAGCCCCACCATGACCGCAGCCCCCCATGACCGCAGCCCCACCATGACCGCAGCCCCATGACCGCAGCCCCCCATGACCGCAGCCCCCCATGACCACAGCCCCCCATGACCGCAGCCCCCCATGACCATAGCCCCCCATGACCGTAGCCCCCCATGACCACAGCCCCCCATGACCGCAGCCCCCCATGACCGCAGCCCCACCATGACCGCAGCCCCCCATGACCGCAGCCCCACCATGACCGCAGCCCCCCATGACAGTAGCCCCCCATGACCGCAGCCCCCCATGACCGAAGCCCCCCATGACTGAAGCCCCCCATGACTGCAGCCCCCCATGACTGCAGCCCCCCATGACCCAGCCCCCCATGACTGCAGCCCCCCATGACCAAAGCCCCCCATGACTGCAGCCCCCCATGACCACAGCCCCCCATGGCCACAGCCCCCATGACCACAGCCCCCCATGACTGCAACCCCCAGGACTGCAGCCCTGCTCTCCTCTACCTGTTTCCAAGAAACAGAAAGATAAATGCTTGCTGCTCTAAGCTCCTAACTTTGGGGGTGATTTGTTACCCAGCCGTTGATACTCCATTAGCCTCATAATTCTTAAGTTACACAGCTAGAACTAATCGTTCACATTAACAAGAATGGAAGGTTGGTGACGCCCACCCTGTACCGGGTGGCACAAGAGACTTCCTGTCTGAAATGCGGGGATGGGGTCCTTAGGGGGCAGAGCGCTGAGCACTGAGCACTGAAGTTTCCATTTCCACGCGGTTCCCAGGGACGGATCCGACAGGGCGTTGACCGTGGCAGGTGGGCTCCCTGCCCAAGGCTCCCCGCGGCGGCTATTCTGTGGGGCGTCGCCTTGTGCTGGCCGTCCAGCTGCCAGGCCAGGGAGCTGAGCGCCCATTGCATCGCCCTGCCCTGCATTCAAGGGCAAGGACTCGGGAGATGCTGTCCGCTGCGCCACAGTGACAGGGAACTCCCTTGTGTGACCTGCTGCTTCAGGGACAGGCGGCCGGACTGAGGCCAGGCCCGTGGCGGCCCCGGAGGGCCTCTCCCAGCGGCGGGGCTATGTTTGTGGGAAGTTTTCTTATTTTTTGTGCATCATTTGGCCACGTTATCAAATGTGTTGCTATTAGACCTAATAAATTGAACTTTAACATCCACTCTGGCTCGGTTGTGTTTTCATAAAGAAGACATTGTTAAATGCCCAAGAGCCTTCACGCATGTCCCCAGTGCGGACCCGACATCTGAGGCCACTGTGAGCTCCCTCTTGTCTGGCAGCAGGTCCAGGCTCCACGATGGACACCCAGACCCCAGGCTGCCACTCACCGCCTGGCCCGCTGGCCACCGGCTGGCCAACGCTGGTGCAGACCTGGTAGAGATGAAGGCATCACAGGGACTAAGTCCCGGGTTTCAGAGGAGTGAGCGGAGACATGGAAGGGATCTACTACCCAAGGTCGGCCCAAGGTCAGGCAGGGATGTCTCAGAGCAGCTCCTGAGAGGCACCCTGCCCTTCTGCTCCCACGGGCTTCCCACGGCCCTACACCAGCCTCATGCCCTCATTTCCCTTCAAGTATGTTTAGTTACAAATATGCAAGTGTATGTGCAAGCATATATATATGTCTCATTCATACAGTAGGCATTTCATGACACATTAAAGCATGTTTTGTGTTAGTTAGACGCTCCAGTCAGAGCGTCTCTGGTTTACAAACTGTCTGACTTTTCAACCCAGCGTCGCAGCGCTTAGGGGAGAGCACCCCAAACCATCCCTCTCCCTTTGCCTCAGATCCCATGGAATTGGGCTTTGTTTTGATTTTAGTTAGAGTTTATCAGCAGTCAACATGCATGTCATCAAGAACAATTCCGAGCTTTCTCGTGCGATGGTCCCTGAGAGCACTTTAAGATCGCAGAGGATCGCCGTAACCGGTGTGGCTCAGTGGATAGAGCGTCGGCCTGCGGACTGAAGGGTCCCGGGTTCGATTCCGCTCAAGGGCATGTACCTGGGTTGCGGGCACATCCCCAGTGGGGAGTGTGCAGGAGGCAGCTGATCGATGTTTCTCTCTATCCCTCTCCTTTCCTCTCTGTAAAAAATCAATGAAATATATTTTTTAAAAAGTCACAGAGGACAGGAGGAGAGGCCTGGAAGGCACACTGTGAGCTGGCTGGAAATGGATGCACTGTGCGGAGCTGTAATCTTCCTGAGATCTTGGATTGTAAAATTCAGATCCAGTCCCTGGTGTTTCCATGACACTCCTGGTGCGTTACAGCCACTGCCTCGGGCGGGGCCGCTGCCCGTTCTCAGTGTCAGCACTTGGTGCCTGCAGGCCTGGCAGGTAGCTGTCTGGCCCTCAGCCAGAGTTACTGCTCCCACACTGGGAGGTTTCCTCAGGCCAAGGCGCAGCCTGTGCTCCCGCTGCCCACCCTGCGCCCTGCCCTGCCGTCCCCTGGCACCTGCGAGCGTCCAGGGCAGCACTGCCCCGAGCACACGTGGCTGCTGCCCACAGGGACCCGTCCTGAGAAATCGGTGCTGAGTGTCTAACCCAGGCCTGTCAGCAGCTTCTCCTAAAATCCGTGACCTGGGCGCCTCTCTCCCTTGCTTCTGCCTTCCACAGACACTCAGAACAGAAGGGGTCGCTCTGTTCCCGCCCCCCTCCTTCCCACCCCTGCGTAGGGCTGCAGTTCACACCGCACTCCCTGGTTTTACCAGAATAATGTCCTAACTGGTCTCACCCTAACTTCTCCTTCCGATGACTCTTCCTCTAGGTTGAATTGCAAGTCTGCACAACGCCCTTCAGGGTTGTAGCTGCAAACGCACCGAGAGGCCCCATGGCCAGCTGCTCACCTCCTTCTCTCCCACGGCACCAGCACATGCCACCCTTTTCTCAACACTGGCCCAGGTCGGTGTCAGCGGACACTTCCCCAGGCCCTGTCCTGCCACGTCTCTGCACAGATTTCGACTCCACCTGGACCTCCCTGTGCCTCCCTCCGCCCTGAAACCGGCTGCCTCCACCCTGAAACCAGCTGCCTTTCTGGAGTATGTCCACTCGCCTAGGCAGCCTCGGGGTCACCCGTCTCTCCGCAAGGTTCCTGGGTGGTGTGGCCAGCGGGCCCTGACCCCTCCTGTGCAGATAGCAGATGGCATTAAGCAGGAAGCCTTCCATTTACCTCCTCCCGATGGGGCGCTCCGTGCGGGTTCGCGGTGGTCGTCTTTGTATCCCACCACCTCACGGTCCTGGCGCTCAGCCAGCACCTGCAGAGCCGCGGTGCAGCCAGGGCGCCTCAGGTGACTCACCTGAGAGGGAGGCCAATCTGACAGCTTCCCACTCAGGGACCAGGCACCGCAGGTGTGTGGTTTTATAGAGAGGAGGCGATAGAGGTGTGCTGACGGACACACATCCGCAACAATGCGCTGGTTGGCGGGCTGGTGAGAGGGGCCGGCGCCCAGGGCCTGCACAGGAAGGGATGATGGATGGTGGGCCCTGCCCCTCAGAGGAGGGAAGCGGGCGTGTGAGCTGGGGTCTCTGAAGAATGGAAACTGTCAGGTGGAGGGACAGGGTGTTTTTCAAAGCTGAGAGCTTGTATTGAGTAATTCTTACATAGTCACAAGGTCCCCACACTTCATTTCGGAGGAAATTATGATTGTTAAGTCTGACTTGATGTTGAATGACAGGGAACGTGTTAGTTCAAGGGCAGTCTCGAAACAGTATCCAAATAAAAGCCTGTCCCTTCATTTTAAAATCAGCTTTTATAAAACCGGAAAGAAATCTTCCTTCAAATGGACAAGACACCAAAGAGGCAATTGGAGAAACAGCTGTGAACTTTTGTTCCTATTGTGAAATCTCTCCACCAGAGTTACCCGTGGAGATATGATCAACGTGCAACTGGCTTTAAAGCGCACGGCTTTAATCTGAAACGTCACTTCAGAGAAGGGACACACAGCCGTCTCTGACAGGATTTGAGGTGCCCAGAGGGCATGACCTCCGTTGGCTCCCCGGCGCTCCCTCCAGTCCACTCCACAGCGCCTCAGCCGCCTTTTCACCAGCTCAGAGGTGCATGTTTTGTACTTAACATTTCTGACTTGAAAATGCACATGAAGGGTGCCAAAGTGTCTTAGTTTAATCGATGAAGCGTGTGAAGTTCCACTGTGAAGGCAGGTTCTGGGGCAGCTCACCACACGGACCTTAGCGACATGGACTGGGGGAGGGGGGTGTCAGCCCCGTGCCTGGAATCGGACTGTTTTCCCTCCGAACAGGTGTGATGACTGAACTGAAAGGGAAAAGGCCAGTTTTTTCTCCTCCAATGTTCCCGAATCTGCTATTTCCCCTCTTCTAGGGGTTCCGAAAGGTGAGCGGTGACAGGAACCCAGAGCCTTCACCCTGAGCTGTGAGTAAACTCAGCACCGGACTTCTTTCTAATCACTGACACAGGCAGGCGATGGGCTTATGTTTTGATTCTTCAACCCGACATAAAATTACTAAACTTAGGGCAGGCCGCCTGGATAGCAGACGTTCTCCATCTCAAACAGTCCCGCCCTGCCCGGCAGCGGGAGCGACAGGGCGGCAGGACACACGTCTATGCTGAGAATGAGCCTCTCACCCTCGAGGGAACGGGCTGGGCCTCCAGCTCACCCTGCGGGAGGGAGGCCCCTGAGCCTCGGGCCACTGTGCCTGTCGATAAACAGCCCCGTCCAGCCGCCTCCTGTTTCCCCTGCCCCCTCTGCACTCTGAGGCCACCCCCCAGCTCTCCCTCCCACCCGCCCCCCTCACCTCCAGCACCTGGCCTCATGTTCTTATTTCTGAACCCATTTCTGCAGCTCACAGACCCCATGGTCCCCAATTCCTCCAGTGTTAATTATTAAATTAAGTAATTTCTGTGGGAACTCCTCACCACTCGCCTGCCTCCCACTTGTGCTGCATTCGCCGTCACCTTATCTGCACTGCCTCCCGCGCCAGGCTTAGCGTCATCGGAACGAGAGTCACTTGTCACAAGATCCGCTTCTATGAGGCAAAACAACTTGCTGAAGTTCAGCTCGGTGTCGTCACAATCCCTCTCTGCTTCCGTCTCCTCTGTACTCTGGAGGCTTCCGAGCGCCTCTGTCTGGGCTGCTCAGCGGCCCCTACTTCCCGCCGCAGGTGCAAGGACTGTGCCCTGCAGAGGGGCCAGGGCCTGCTGCCCCCGTTTAGGAGGATGGTGTGTCCCTGTGTCTCCTGGCCTGGCCACCAGGTGCCCAGACGCTGCTTCCCCATCGCCCTGGCTGGGCCTCTAGGATGCTCTGGGTGGTTCTCATTTGAGTTGTGGCCGGAGGGAGACCGCGTGCTCCCTGCCCACTGGGTTTTGGTCCCTCCTGCACTCGGACTGGGCCCTGGGCCGGGAGCTAACCCGCCAGCTCTCCCGGGTCCCCGCCTTGTTGACCAGAACTCAGGACTCCGTCTCCGTCTCTGTAAGGGGGGGACCCCGACCGTAATCTCCTGGGTGAGGTTCACAGACACACTGCTGTGGGCTCATTTCTCTGGGACCTGATGAATGAGCTCCGTGTTCTCATGAGGGTCCTGTCTGCCCCCAGCTCTGTCCCTGAGCCCAGGACAGATTCCTCCAACCCCTGCACCGAGGAAAATGCCATCCCAGGGGACCCTTAGTCAAGGTTCGGGAATTCTAATTACTTCCTAGATGGAGCTTTTACTTTATTCACTTTTCAAAAATGACAATTATTATAGTAACAATTCAAATTTTATGTAAATGTATCAAAAAAATTTTCTAATAAAAACTGAGTAAAATATGATCATCTTTCATTTATTTGTTTTTTTTTAATATATTTTATTGATTTTTTACAGAGAGGAAGGGAGAGAGACAGAGCGTTAGAAACATCAATAAGAGAGAAACATCGATCAGCTGCCTCCTGCACATCTCCCACTGGGGATGTGCCTGCAACCCAGGTACATGCCCTTGGCCGGAATCGAACCTGGGACCCCTCAGTCCACAGGTCGACGCTCTATCCACTGAGCCAAACCGGTTTCAGCATCTTTCATTTATTTGAATCACTAGAGGCCCAGTGCACAGATTCGTACACCAGTTGAGGTCCCTCAGTCTGGACTGCGCCCTCTCGCAATCTGGGACTCCTTGGGGGATGTCAGACTGCCGGTTTCAGCCCAATCAGGCCTGCGGGGATCGAACCAAAATGGGCGGCAGGCTGCTGGGGAGGAGCCACGCCAGGCTCGGCGCGTGGAGCTCCTAACCACCCTCCACTCGCTCCTACCTGCTCACCACTCGCTTCTTAGCTCCTTAGCCCTGCCTCAGAGGAGGGAGAGGCTCCCGCCACCGCCACTGCACTTGCCAGCTGTGAGCCTTGCTTCTGGATGAACAGCGCTCCCTCTGTGGGATTGCACTGACCACCAGGGGGCAGCTCCTGGATTGAGCATCTGCCCCCTGGTGTTCAGTGTGTGTCATAGCAATCGGTCATTCCAGTCATTCCATCATAATGGTTTGCTAAGGTTTTTATATATATACTAGAGACCCAGTGCACGAAATTCATGCACGGGGGCGAGGGGGGGGTGGGAAGGTGTCCCTCAGCCCGGCCTGCCCTCCCCTGCTGACCTGATGGCCCCCAACTGCCCTCCCCTGCTGGCCTGATCACCTACCACTGCCCTCCCCTGCCCCAACCCACCTCCTCTGCCAGAACCTGCCACCTCTGTGTGAGGCAGCGGAGACCCCGGGACCAGCCTCCTCAGCGCTGTGCAGAGCCGTGGGACCCCCAGGCCTCACCACATGGAGTGGTGCCAAGGCCCACCTCTGCTTTGCATGCAGCCATCTTGTGATGGCCATCTTGTGATGACATGAGGGCATGACACCACCTAGGCTATTATTAGTATAGACTAGAGGCCGGGTGCACAGAATTCATGCAGGGGTGATCTCTCAGCCCAGCCTGCACTTTCTCCAATCCGGGACCCCTCGGGGGATGTCTGACTGCTGGTTTAGGCCCTTGGGCCTAAACCAGCAGTCGGACATCCCTCTCACAAACTGGAACCTCTGATTCCTAACTGCTCACCTGCCTGCCTGCCTGATCGTCTCTAACCACTCTGCATGCCTGCCTCATTGCCCCTAACCACTCTGCATGCCTTCCTGATGCCCCTAACTGCTCCCTTGCCTGCCTGATTGCCCCTCACCTCTCTGCCTGCCTGCCTGATGCCCCTAACTGCTCCCCTGCCTGCCTGATCGCCCCTAACCACCTCTGCCTCGGCCCCTGCCACCATGGCTTTGTCTGGAAGGATGTCTGGAAGACATCCAGTCTATCCAGCCTAATTAGCATATTACCCTTTTATTAGTATAGATTCTTATTTCCTTGTTTTATTTTTTATTACACTTTTATTCAACACTATTTTGTGTTAGTTTCATGTACACAGCCACAGGGTACAAAGTAGCTTGTCCGATAGCCCAGGCACCACGTGCACCACGGAGAGTCTCCTGGGGTGGGTTCCATGTGGGCATCTCTGCCCCATGAGTGCCCAGCCCAGCTCCAGCCACCCACACTCCTTGGGCCTGAAACAAGAGTGAGATCACATCTCAGGTTCCTCAGTTGCATGTCTGGGCTCCAGCGTTTCAAATCTGCGCATTTAATTAGCTGATGGCTTTGGCTTTCTGGATTCCAAACGCCTTCTTCCCTCTCCTTGTTGTTGTGGGTTTATAACATTTTATCCCTTTGCTGGCATTTGGGAGGGTGTCAGGAGGGCTGTGCAGATCTGACTCTTAACTGAACTGCAATTAATTAGAATTTCACAGAAAGGATCATCACCTCATACAAGACAAATGCCAGGCAGATTTTAGAGCTTAAAATCAGCAAATAAAACCATATCGAGTAAAATAGGAATAGTTAGTGTATTCCTGAAGGGCTCTCAATGCCTAAAATTTGTTATAGAATTAAGAAGTGGTGTATAAATGTAATCCTTTCATGTGAAAACACTCTCAAATAAAAATCAAGCACACTTTTAAAAAAAAATTGACAAAATGTTATGTTAATATGGGTTTGTAGAAATTGCATAACTATTAAAATTGAAGTGGATACATGATTGAAGCATATCATCAGGCTATTCACAGAGCAGAATTATAGCTGAGTCTGTCCTTACACATCTAAGTGATGTATTTATAATGAGATTCTTTTAAACCAAAGTTAAATCAAGTCTTACAAATTAAGAGCAAAAAATATGTTTTAAGCCTATCAACTTACTGCAGGCTTTTAAAGTTTCCATGTTAGTGGTGCTGGTGGGGGTGAGTGAGACTGGGCTGTGCTGTCGGTGAGAGTGAATCCGTTTCCTGCTTAATAGGCTGTCTGTGAATAGGTAGCAGAAGTATTTGGGTTAATTAGATTGTGTTTGTGTGTTATTTCGTTGTTTTGTATCCCATTCTTGGAAATTACTTCCTAAAGAAAATTCTAAAGTGGTAAGCGAGATTGTACTCAACATATTTTAAATGTAAACATACCAAAAAAGGAGCTAAAAGATTTGAAAATGATAACCATTTAGAAAGTAGAATAAGGTGGGGAACTGGCTGCAGAAGATAATCGTTCAGTATAAAAAGCCTTAATAGAAGTACTTGATTTAAATATATATATATGTATATATAGTGCATAACACTGGTAAACAATTCAAACAACAAACCCAACTGTTCCAATTCGAATTACTGAATAATATTTTTCTATTCTGTACTGTCTTTGATGTGCCCAAGTCACATGTTAAATGATTTAGAATGCGCCAATGCTCTTTTTGGGGTTATTTTACTCTTTTATTATCTTCTATGATTATGCCAATATCAAACTTGGAAAAATTGAAGTGTAACATCATATTAGTTTCAGGTGTACAATATGATGATTTGATATTTATATATATTATGAAATGATCACCACAGTAAATCTAGTTGCAACCCATCACCACACATAGTTACAATTTTTTTCTCATGATGAGAACTTTTACTATGTATTCTCTCAGCAACTTTCCAATATACACTGTGGTAATGTTAACTGCAGTCACCAACTTTCCAATATACACTGTGGTAATGTTAACTGCAATCACCGTGCTACCAAGCATTTCCAAGATCATGATATCACAATCCACTTGGATATTGTTCAAAACTAGTGCTCCATCGGAATTTTTTCTAGCTGCCCCAGCAAATTTTATCTGATAACTTTTAGGTGAGCCATTTTATCGAAATTTGAGAAAAATATAATAAAATTATCAAATGTAGTGATCATTCAGATGGGACCCTAATATCCTCTAGCCTTTAAACCCTTTGTATGTGGCTCTTCTGCGGGCGCGTTGCCATCCGCCTGCTCTGTCCCTGCACCGGGTCCTGTGGATTGTAAGTGAAAGTCACCGACTGTCACCCAGGCTAGCACACCAGGGGCGCGGTGCCCAGCCCGGACCGGCTACTGGCTTGGAATCTCATGCTTTTAATGAACTCACTGCATAACTGATCCAGTCACTTCTTCTCACAAAACATGTCCCACCTCTGAGTCCTGCTGTGCCACTCCCTCACACGTACCTGTTCCTGCGAACACCCACAGTGCCCCCAATGGCCCTACTGTGCGCAACCTCTTCTCGAGACCGACCTCTGCATTTCACGCTCCCTCCTGTGCTCAGCCCAAAGCAAAACTCAACAACATTTAAATACCAGCATACTTCTGTTTCCTACGTTATTTCTTTCAGAAAACACACAACAGAACTAGGAAAGCCAAGTTCTAGGCTCAGTGCTTAGGAAATGAACTGGTCGGAGAGCTGACCGCATCACAGAATTCTCTTCGGGCCGGCGCAGGGTCCGGGCCATGGCCTCTGCCAGCGGTGAGCACACCTGCCCCGCGGCACCACCGTTGCAGGTGCAGCGCGAAGGGGCCTGCACAGGAGGCGGCCAGAGTGGGAGGCTGTGTGGAGAGACAGATAAAGGCCTAGTTGGTCGAACCACAGCAGAGTCACCGGCACATGCACGTGAGATGGACATGGGTGAGGCTGGCATTGTCCTGGGAGGAATGCTGACGGTTATTGCAAAGGCTGCCTTCCCCTCCTTTACCTGTAATCGCTTCCTCTCCAATGGTGTCGGCCCATCAGGTGAATACAGCGAAGTCCTGTCATGAGCCAACAGTGGCCAGTTCCTCCGCTTCCACGGAGCCCTACACTCCGCTTCCACGACACCTTAAGCCCAAGGCTCTCACGCCGGCCTGAACTGGGCTCAGGACATTGGGCCAGACACCAGGAGCAAGAATCAACCCCCCCCCCCGCCCTCCGGGGGAAGGGCGTGACCACGACGGCTCAGTGAGTGCTGGCTGCCATCCACGTGGCCGACGGTGCTTCTCCACCCACTTTTGATAATGTATCTGCATCAAAAATATTCATCTGGCTCATGTAAATGCGGCCTTTGGTTACACTTTCAGAAAAGCAGAGCGTAGCACAACGAGCACCCCTTGGCCTTACCGCAGGCCTGTCCTGGGTCTGTGACCAGCCTTGCTGCTCAGATGGCCTTCCCTGCGGGCCTGAGAGGAAGCAGTTTTCGGTTGGTGGACAAGACTCCCCTGCGGAGCTGATGTCGTCCACGCGGACTCGGCTTTCGGTTGGGCCTGGTGAGCCAGCAGCTCAGCGCGCTGCTGAGGAAAGTGGCTCCCAGTGGGTTTCTAGTTTTGCTTTTACTCTCCCGTCAGCGCCCTTTCCTTGCCCTTTGCATTCCGCATCTTCCCAAGGCCAGTGTCCGGACCGGCCTCAGAGGCTGGTGGATCAGAGATGCTGCCTCCCAGGCCTCCTGCACAGCCGCCTCCTGACTCTCTGATGGGGGAGCGCTGTGTCTGTGTGGCACCCATGTAAGGGGCGACCTCGAAACCTTGTCCTGACGACGTGAGGACACATCTGGTTGGTGACCGTGCCCAGTCAGGTGCACAGCTGGATTTCAGCATAATTGTTACAGTAGGCGTGCAACAGTGACCATGCAACAGTGGGCTTGAAACAGTAGGCGTGCAACAGTGACCATGCAACAGTGGGCTTGAAACAGTAGGCGTGCAACAATGGGCGTGCAATGGGAGTAAGCATTAGACACTGAGAGGGCCCTACGGAGCGCAGCCGGCAGCTCTGCCAGGCGCAGGGCGGGCCTGTGGGAAGGCAGCGCTGGCACTGAGCTCCCGCGGGTCCTCATGCACAGTGGCCGGGACCAAGTGGCTCTTGTCGCCAGCTCCCCCCAGTGGGAGCTTCCTGTGCACTTGCTCAGTATCACCTGTCAGTTCAACTTCGGGAGAGAGCTGACCGCTGGCCGCTCATTTCCTGGTATTAGGACCCAGGCAGTGATGCGTGGGCCCAGACGCATCCCTCCCCCACAGAGGGAAATCCTCACAGTCGTGCAAGTCTAGTCCTGTGCCGGGTGCAGTCAACGTTAGTTCAGTTCATCCTCAGATGCTCCTGTGGGGACGGGGGTGTCCTCATTTCATACGCGATGGAGCCGATTGAGAGGAGGCAAGCTTCATCCAGTTACAGAGATGGCAACACCCGCCAGCAGCCAGCTGGATAAGAGCATGTGGTATGTGCACACCCTGGAGCGTGGCAGCGTCGGAAGGAATAACATCTCGCCATCTGCGACGGCACGGATGGGCCTCGAGGGCATGATGCTGAGCGAAGTCGTCAGACAGAGAAAGACAAATACCATATGGCTTCACTTATATGTTGAATCTGAAAAACAAAGCTAACCAGAAACAAACTAGTAGATAGACAACAAACTGATGGTTGCCAGGGAGGAGCTCTGGGGCTGGGTGAAGGGATTAAGTTGAGGGACTGAGAAGTACAAATGGCAGTTACAGGAACAGCACAGGGAATGCAGTCGGTGATGCTGTGGCCACTGCCCGTGGGCCAGGTGGGTGGAGATTCATCTGGGTGACCACTTAGTAAGATACATGGTGCCTAATCACTGGGCTCCTGAAACTAGTATAATATTGTATGTCCACTGTCACTGAAAGGTCAGGAAAATAAAATAAATGAACCGAGCAAGGGCTGAGATCCACACCTACTCAGACTGTGTGCTCTCCCCGGGGGAACAAGGGGAAACGCAGCCAGGCTCCGCCTTCAGCAGCCTTCCCGGGATGCAGGTCACACCTTCCCACAGGAAGCACAGCGGCCGGAAACATTCAGGTCCCGCTGCTGGGACGGATGCCTGCACACAGGTGCTGTCACCTGGTAGGAGGCGTCCTGAGGTGCGCAGGGACGCCCAAGCCGTGGGGAAGGGTCCCTGTGGCTCCTGCTGATCGTCAGGGTGTGACAGAGTTAAAATGTCCAACCTTTCCGGAAAGTTGATTAGTAGTCAAGGCCTCATCCTTGTGGAAAGACGAGCAGGCACAGAGGAAAAGCCTGTGGCTCCAGCCTCGCTCGCTCGCGGAGAGCCCACAGATTCCGTCCCCAGCGCAGGCAGCGAGGCTGAGAGCGACGTCCTGCGCTCCGCTCCCTCCGCCCGGCTCTGCAGAGGAGGGAACGCCCAAAGGGAGCCGCACTCAGACACTTCAGCTCGCCCTGGTTTGGTCATTTTGTTTGTTTCACAGCCACCGCCCCACAACAGGGATAGCACCGTCCATCATGTTAAAGGGCAGCAGCCTGGATCCTGAGCGACCAGCAGGTCCCTGTGGTCCCTGTGGTCCCTGCTGCGTGTCCAACAGTGAGGCGGCGCTGGCAGCTACACACAGGACGCGCCCCGTTCACGTCCAGCAGAGTGGACACTCGGCTTAATGCACACAGAAGCCACCGGCTCCAGACGCCGGTCATGAGGGGCAGCACCTGGGCTCCGGGTGAGAGCGCCCTGGGCGTCCTGGGTCCTGCCCCGCGTCCTGTAGGAGCGCGCTCCTGCCCTGCAGACTTTTCCAAGGAGCAGTTCAAAGTGTTTCTTAGGGTTGTGTTGTGGGAGCCCCACGCCCATGGGGGGGGGGGGACATCTCCTCCAGGAGAATCCCCGAAGGCTCTCAGGGCAGAGCCTGCGCCCGGCCAGCACGCACCAGGGGGAGTGAGCGCCCAGCAGCCCCGAGCTCGTGGGCAGAAGCCAGGCCAATGGAGACGGAGCCACTGCGCCCAGGCGCCCACACCTCTGTGGTGCCAGTGAAGAGAGCTCGGGAGACGCCTCCACAGACACCTCCTCAGGGATCCCAGCACGACCGGGAGCAGAAGAGGGAGCAAAGGTAAGGCCATTCGGGTCGCCATCGCTCGCTCTGAGCGCCAGGGCCTCCTGGACCCTCACGCGCACCCCACGCTGCAGAAGAGGACTCAGGTGAGCCCTCCTGCTCCACATTGAATCAGGAGCCACGTGTTTACTCGCTTTTGGACAGGCAGTTGCCTAGATGCTGGGATTGAGCTGCAATGGCGCTGGGACGTGAATGCAATGTTGTGGCGCCTTTAAGACGATTTTCACTGCGAACCAGGGCTTTTGGAAACCTGTGGAATCCGAAGGTTCTTCTGAGGGACTCTCCGATTCTGACACCTGCATTTGACAAACTTATTTGTTTTAACAGTAGCTTCTGCTGAGGGCAATGAAATCATTCGAAAAATTTAGCAACAGCTTCTACTTCTTTTGCCAAATAAAGAACAATAATGAGCTATCCAGCAATCTAGTCATGTAATCACATTTTCCAATAGTGAGTCAAAGTGTAGATGAAATACAACAAGAAATTTGTTTCTATTTGAGGTAATCGTATGCATTTTATACATTCAACATGTGGTCGTTGAGGATACAACTCAAAATGTTTAATAAAGCACTAAATAGCATTTATGTCTCTAATGATGGCAGTTTCTAAACCCATAATCGTGACTTGCATTCAGGCCCTCAGGAATTTCCAAATAATATTTTTAAATAACAATTTTTTGTTTTGTAAATCAAAAATCACTTATGTAAGCTAATTTAAGAAGACCAAGCATTGTGAATTAATATTTGAAAAGCTGATTCATAAAATATTGACAAGAAGAGGAGACAGGAGAAAAAGGGGTTTTAAAGTCTTATGTAAACATGCTTTTAGGGCTCCGAGTGGCCCGCCATCCTGCGAGGCGGCCCTGAGCTCCCCTTATGTCCCAGTTCCTCAGTTTACATGCTCCATTGAAGTCTGTCAGGTTCACACTTGGATAGAAAGCAACTGGGAAAGTTGTTCTGTGATTCCATTGAGCTCTTTTCCTTGATCCTTAAGTCATCCCAGGAGTGAATCCCTCGGGCTTCAGGTCTCAGACCCAGCAGGAGCAGAACCTGCACCAGGGACGGAGAGGAGGCGGGAGGGACGGGCAGGAGCCTGAGGCTCCCCAGCACCCGAGGCTCCCCAGCACCCGAGGCTCCCCAGCACCCACAGCTCCCCAGCACCCACAGCTCCCCAGCACCTGAGGCTCCCCAGCACCCACAGCTCCCCAGCACCTGAGGCTCCCCAGCACCCGAGGCTCCCCAGCACCCACAGCTCCCCAGCACCCACAGCTCCCCAGCACCCACAGCTCCCCAGCACCCACAGCTCCCCAGCACCTGAGGGTCCCCAGCACCCGAGGCTCCCCAGCACTTGCTGGGGTCCAACCCCAGCAGGTCCAGGGGTCCCCAAAGGTGTGGATGGAGTCGGCGAAGAAGGAATGACACGGAGACAGCGTTCAGTTATCAGCAGCCTAGCCAGGATCTCCAGCCAAGTTCTGGTCTGGATCTCCAGCGAAGTTCTGCTGTTTATTGTCTTGTTACATACGTATTTATACCAGTTGATTTTAAACCTGTCAATTTCTATTGCAAAGGGTAGGGCGTTTCTTATCTCCATTCCAGGGAGTAAAGATTATGTAGCTTAAGCGTGATTGTTTGTAGTTAAAGTGATTAACTACCCGCCTGGCACTTAGTTAAGGAGTTTTATCCCCTCCCTGACTCCAGGGAAAAATCCCTACCTGGGGAAACAACCTTTCGGAGAGGTTACCTTGGTTAAAACACACAGCGCTAAGGGGAGCAAACATATTAAGAACAGTATGCTATATACGCCAG
This sequence comes from Myotis nattereri, assembly GCF_964212035.1. Lineage (NCBI taxonomy): Eukaryota > Metazoa > Chordata > Mammalia > Chiroptera > Vespertilionidae > Myotis > Myotis nattereri. Next base: position 52,670,620 of record NC_138092.1, read on the forward strand.
GTCCCTTGAAACATATGCTGTGCAGATGTTTCTTTCCTGCAGCAACTGTGTCAAGCAGCAAGGATGGACCGGCTTCCGGCAAGCACCCACAGCTCCCCAGCACCCACAGCTCCCCAGCACCCATAGCTCCCCAGCACCTGAGGCTCCCCAGCACCCACAGCTCCCCAGCACCCGAGGCTCCCCAGCACCCACAGCTCCCCAGCACCCACAGCTCCCCAGCACCCATAGCTCCCCAGCACCCGAGGCTCCCCAGCACCCACAGCTCCCCAGCACCCATAGCTCCCCAGCACCCGAGGCTCCCCAGCACCCACAGCTCCCCAGCACCCATAGCTCCCCAGCACCCGAGACCCCCCAGCACCCACAGCTCCCCAGCACCCACAGCTCCCCAGCACCCACAGCTCCGCAGCACCCATAGCTCCCCAGCACCTGAGGCTCCCCAGCACCCACAGCTCCCCAGCGGGCTCTCAAACCCTATTCAAATGCTGTGCACTTTTCAGACATCAGACCAAGAGGAGTGCCTCAGGGGGCCTGGAAACCAACCCCTAAGGTCCGTGGCACTGCCCTCTGCATCCCCATGAGACGTTGGAGGATCCCTGTGTCCTGTGCTTTGGTGGCACCGTGAGCCGATGAGCATGTGTGTCTACAGGAACACAGGGCCTGCCTCTGTCAGCTGGTGGGTCTGTTTGGTGTCTGTTGTGGGCGGCTGTAGCCAGGGAGCTGGCCTGGGGGTGTCTCTGAGGGAGCTGGCCTAGAGGTATCTCCCTGGGAGCTTCAGTTTGATGTCCATTCACCCAGGGGAGAGCCCGGCTGTAGAGCCTCAGAGCTGGACAGTGGCCAGAGTCCATCTCCCCGCCCTCTCCTCTGATTTAATTGTGTCACCTGCAGCTGAAATTGTGCAGACAGAGCAAAGGCCTCCTTTTGAGGTGCCTAGTTAATTACAGCAGGGACCTAGGTGATGGGGATCCCTGTGCTGCCCATACAGTCACTATGACCCCAGGGAACCATGTCCACGCGCGGCACACCTGACTCGGGATCTGTGCACCTGCGTCCCCAGACACGCCTGGCAGGTGAGGTGTCGTAAATGTGACCCTCCACGTCCCGCGTGGTTCAGGGTTCAGGATCTGGAAGAGGAGCCGCACACAAATGAAAGGGAAGAGACAAGAGATAATTTGGGAATATTGGGGGCCAGGCGGGTAAGTCCACCTCAAGAGGAAGGACTTCCACCCGTGCTCAGGCCGCACCGACCTTTTATAGTCAGAGGTAAACAAGGCAGTGGTCACCACAGTTACACAGTTCGTGTGAGTTTCACCTGTTCTGCCCATAGTTACACTCCCTGCACTTCCCTCAGCCCATTAGCTTCCCAGGTAAGATCTGGGGAGTGTCATAAGGTCAGGCCTAATTATGCTAAGAGGACCCTGCCCTCTAAGCTGGGACTTGTTTGTGACTTTGCCAGCAGGTCAGTCCGAGGCTCAACCCTATATCGGTTCCCCACAGTGGGACTCAAACAAACGTGAGGCCTTACATTTCAGGAAACAAGATTTAACAGAGGGAGAGAGACAGGAAGGACAGACAGAGTAACCGGTACGTCAGCGTATGATCTTATCAAATAAAAGATGAAGGCACAGAAACCCAGCGTGGCCATGTGGGTCAGTCTCCTGGCGCTGCATTTCCCATCGAAGTGTTCATTTCCTAAGAGCAAATGCACTGCATGATGAAAAACAGACTGAGTCACAAAATACGAATCTCGGTCCCTACCCCGTGGCGGCTGAACGCGGGCAGGAAAGAGGCCCCTGTGCAAACGCAGCCCGCTCTCTGCCCTGGGCCCACAGAGCAGCCTTCTCCGCACCAGGCAGGGGAGGGGAACTGGGGGGGCGGGGGCAGCCTCTTTGCCTTCAGGGGGTAAAATGAATGCTGAGGCCAGACCATGGTTCCCACAGGAAACACTCAGTCACTGCTTCTCACCTGAGCACAAGCCAGACCCCACCTCCCACAGGAAGCCTGGGGGTCCCCCTCAGAGCCCTGCCCCTCACCTGTGGGCATGACTTCAAGGGCTGCTGGGAAAATGGGGGTGAAACCAGGGAGCCTCCAGGTTGTCCACCAGGGCTGCAGGCAGGGCTGGGCCCCGTCAACCACCGCACAGAGGGGCTGCCCCAAAGCCTGATGGGAAGAGGAGGAGGAGGATGGTCTACCAAGTCCTCAGGGCACAGGACCTGGGCGTTGGCGCCGTGGCCTCTGAGCCGAGAACGTTTCCCTCCAGAGAAACCATCACTGAGGGACACGGGTGACATACTGCTCAGACCCCGCGCCCTCCCCAGCAGCTCCCCTGCCTTCCTCCCTCCTCCTGCCCCTCCCCTGCTGTTCCCTGCCCTCCTGCCCTTCTGTCTGACCACCAGGCTGTGCACATGAAACTAATATAAAATAATACGGAATGTCAACTACACTTGAAAATATATTTTTAAAATTGCTGTGACCAATGTCAAGGAGCTTAGCAATTATGTTCACTTTGAAGAGTTTTACAGGTCAGGGCTGTCTTGCAGCCGCTGTGGCTGGTCTTTGACCTGTTTGGGCCAAAGCGAAGGGGGCCGGACGATGTGAGGAACCGACAGGAGAGAGTCCCCTCCCATCCGTCCCCCAAGGGCCTCCAAACGGGGCCTAAGAAGGGTCTTTTCAACCCAAAATATGGCGAGACTTCCATTTACCTGTTAGCAAACAGGACAACTTCTGAGTGTGACAACAGAGCTTCCTTTCAGGCTCAGCGGTCCTGGCAGCAGCCATAGCTGCTTGAGGGTAGGGGGGAGCCTCCGTGGGGGCCATCACTGCTTGGGGGGACGGGGTCCTCCGTGGGGGCCCTCGCTGCTGTCTCCCCCATCTCCTGGGTCCAGCTGGGGGCAGCTGCTTCTCCTCACTCTGTGAGAACAGGACCTTCCTTTTCAGCGAGGAGCTCTGGTCTGACCCGAGGGGCAGCCTCACTCGAGGAACAGTCTCCTCGGACCCAGAGTCCATGACTGCGGGCGACCCAGCCCCCCCCCCACCCCCCCACCCCGCCCCGAGCTCCCGGAACCCAGTCTGCGACGCGAGTGCCTGTTTCCTGAAGGAGCAGGCAGCAAGGCTGCTCAGCGTGTGCTACTGACCCTGCGCACAGGCACAGAGCGAGGTTCATCCGATGGCGGGGTGGGGGCCCGGGAGCCCGCTGGCCGCTCCTAGACTGTCTGCCCGATGACACACGTTGTCTGTTTCTCTTCCGTTTCCCTCCTCTGCTTCCGTGGGTTTCAGCTGCACCTTTCGTCTCCACTGACTTCCCCAGGGCAGGGCTCAGGCCTGAGCTCTCTGTGTCCAGGCAGCAGAAGAGCAAGCACACAGGCCCCAGGGCCACGCCACCCACATGCATGCTCGTCCTGTGCGGGTCCTGAGCCAGGGCGCCTCAGGCCGCTGCCCGGGGACTGTGGACTTGGCCAGGGCGGCCCCGGTGTGCCTCCTGGTGGCTCCTTGTCAGGCTCAGCCAGTGCGAGGAGTGGCTGCATCTCCCAGGCCACAGCCGCTGGGCTGCAGGGGAAAGACTCAGCAACTGTTCTCACACGGGTTCCAGGAGCCTGTGTGCACTGAGCTCGCAGAACTGAGCTCCCCACCCTCCTTACCACACGCACATTCACCACACACGTACACACACACACACACTCACCACACACACTACACATACACTACACAGTCACCACACACTCATACTCACCACACACACCCACACACACACTCACACACACACACACACTCACACACACACACTCACACACACACTCACCACACACACGTACACACACACACACACACACCACACACACTACACATACACTACACACTCACCACACACTCATACTCACCACACACACCCACACACACACTCACACATACACACCCACACACACACACACACACTCACACATACACACCCACACACACTCACACACACACTCACACACACACTCACATACACTACACACTCACACATACACTCTTATCACACACACACACACACACCACACACACTACACATACACTACACACTCACCACACACTCATACTCACCACACACACCCACACACACACTCACACATACACACTCACACACACACTCACACACACACACTCACACACACACACTCACACATACACACCCACACACACACTCACACACACACTCACACATACACACTCACACATACACACCCACACACACTCACACACACTCACACACACACACTCACATACACTACACACTCACACACACACTCTCTCACACACACACACACTCACCCACACCTGCGGTCCATGACACCTTTCTGTAAACACTGCGGAAACATAACTAGTGGCCGGCCTCTTCCCTGGACACCGTCGCTCAATGGAATTGATGTGTGTGCCACTCCCTCACGCATGTTGTCACTCCCTCTCCTGTCTGGACAACCAGCTCTGCAGCTCGACCCCACGAGAGCAGGAGTGGAGTCCTGACAGCATCGCAGAACGAGCCAGACTGGAAGACTGAATCCCTCGTTCCCACCCAAACGCAGGCCCTCGCCTCTGGAAGTGCCATTAGCCAGGCTATCTCCCGGCAGGACAGGCCGGGCAGCCAGGCATGGGCCGCGGAGAGGCATGTGCGGTGACTTCTTCCCCTTCAATTCATGGAGACAGGTTCTTGCCTCAAACACCCACAAATGTCGCAGGAAGAGGTAGAGAGAGCGTGGGCGGCGTTTGCTCGCCATGCAGCCCGCCTCACCCATGGCTTCCGAGCGCAGTGAGGATTGCTTCTTTTTGGGGACACTGTAAAGCATAGACAGAGGGGGCTGTTGGCCAAATTCCCAGTATGACCCCCATCACCCGGCCCCAGTGTGTTCACCTCAACAGGGCGATGCTTTCACATAAACAGAAAAAGAGCAAAGTAGTTCTGAGTTTTATGCTGTAGTGCGTGGGACTAGAACACATCAGCTGCAGGCACAGGACTACCCGTGAAGACTGAAGTCCCACGGGGCAGAGAGATATACGTTCACCCCGTGGACATCCGTGCCATAGACAGAAGTGACGCGCAACATGAGAGATTCACATCATAATGAAGAGTTTTCCAAAGTACATGCATTTAAGCAGGAAAGCTGCACGGTGCGATGCAAATATTAAAAAGAGTGAAGAAGTGCAGTGGCGTGGGACTGTGGGACGGCGACACACGCCAGTCGTCAGACGCGGACGGCGACGGGCCCTCGGGGACAGTTGCCACTCTCTCCCCGTCTCGGTGTGGGCGTCACCAAGGGCTTGAAGTCTCGGGTGCCACTTGGTCACTCTTCCTGGGGGGCCTCCTCGTGCCCAGCCCTCCCCTCCGAGGAGGCCCCTGTGTGCCCACGTGTTTCCCTCGCCTCGACCCTCGCAAAGATTGTGCAGAACTCATTTCATCTTCAGGGGGAGGGAGGGGGCGGGAAATGAGCCTGGAGCTCCCTAGCTTTCTCTTGTGTTCCCCCTAAAATGGTTTCTCTGTCACCCTCCACGCCCCGAATCCTGGGATCTTTCCACACCTCCTCCCACTCAGCAGCCTCTCTGCTGTGGGTCCCCTTTCCTCCCCGGGAATGCCTGTGGCTGGAGGCTGCTCATCCTTTTGCCCTCGACAGGGATCCCCAGCGACCCCTTGGCCATGGGTGGCAAGGATGCAAAGCACAGCCCAATTTCAGTTTGTGCCAAAGAATACCAAGCACATGGGGCCCTGGTCCCTCTAAAGTAGAGTCATTTGCTTGTGGGTGATTTTTCTGTTTTAAAGGCCTACAGCTTGCTCCTCTTTGAATGTGTTTTGAGGAGCAATCGCTGCTGACTAAGAAAGGCGACAAGAGTCTCCATTGTGGATCCTGTTCCAAATTGCTACTCACTAGTAAAATAAACACGAGACTTCAGAATCCTAAAGTAATTGACAAGCTCAGTGCTCCTCACTGATGAGGGATACAGTCCAGAGAAGCCAAACATCTATGCACCCCTCCTCCACTTGCCCGCCTCGGTCCCCTGGGCCACCTGCAGGGGCTTGCGTGCTCCACTCACAGACCAGCCGCTGACCACCTCAGCGATGTCCACAGGGGCCCTGCAGGAGCCCTGGGCCTTCATTCCAACCACACTCCTTCCCTGCGTCTGCAGAGCCCCTGGCGCGGTGGGACCAGGCTGCCGCTGGTCCTGTCCCAACAGACGAGCCCCTTCTGGGTCACATGCCCCTGAGGTCCTGCTTGGGCTCGGTAACCACCAGGGAATTGGGCAGCAGCATTGGCAAACGTTTTAAAGAAAAGTGCCCCAGAGTCGGTCCCTCGTTACAACCTTCCATGGAGATCTGACCTGAGCCGGGGCTGGGCTGAGCACCCGCCGAGGAGCAGCTCAGGGTCCCCAGGTGCGACACTCACAGCCAATACCCACTGGGCGCCCGGGAGGCCCAGCGACTGGCAGCCAGCACAGCCGCCCGCCTTCCCTCCCATCCTGTCACACGGGAAAGCTGACACTCTCCATACACCTGCCAACTGGCCCCGTGTTCAGAGTTTAAAACATTGCTGACTTTAGCTACGTGAACCGGTGGTGGAGAAATCGCCTTTGACTCGGGGGTGACAGTCGTGTTCGAACCCAATGCTGCTCCGAGCAGGCGGGTGTCAGAGGGCCTGCGGGGCGGGTTTGCTCTAACGTGTATTTTGATGGAGAACTACGTGCAGCTAAATCCTCTCCTGACCGTCCCCCTGTCATGCCTCACCCCTAAGAGACGGCTCTGAGGGGGCCTTGGATCATCGGAAGCGTCTGCACGGAATGTGGAGGCCATGATCACACATCTGTGCTGGGCCATCTGCCCACCGGCGCCTGCCCCCAGCCGCAGACACCCAGCACCCCCTGAGGGAGCCACCCCCCCCCCCCCCCGCCATCAGCCGCCTGCAGCCACCTCAGTGACACGGGACAAGGCTGGTGACAAATTTCCTTTGGAGACTTTCCATTTGTCTTTGGAGATTTGCAGCCTGTCATCTACCTGGTCCCCACTCCGGGCACCTGCAGGGAGGCCTCCATGGGGAGGGCATGGCCTCTGGGGAGGGCACACCCTCAGGCTCCTCCAGAGGCTGCCCTTCTCTTTGAAACTCATGGCCCCTGAGACTGAGGTGCGGTGCCTGGGCTCTAAGATGCTGGGCCAGGGCTCTCAGTGAGAAGGGCTGGTTAGGGTCACAGGAAGCTTTGTTTCTAAGGGCAGATATGCTGGCGCTGTGTGTATTCAGTCACATTCTCAAACCTGCCTCAGGCCCTGGGAGGGAGTGGCCATGGCCAAATGCCTACCTCCAGCTCCAGGGGAGCAGCTCTGACCCCCAGGCCTCTTCCCCCTGCCAGCTCCTCCCACTTGGCTCCATTTTCACACACAGGATGCGAGCAGTAGGACCCATGTGCTTGGAAACAGAGCACTGGGCTCACTTTTCGCTTCCCTCCCTCAAAGGCTGCAGGTAACAGCAGTTTTACCCGAACCTTCACATCCCACAGGACCATTTACCCACTGGCTTTCCTGCTGTGCACACTGCACCAAACAAATCACGTTGTTTGGAACTTTCCCAAACTGAGGAAAGACGGTAAATGCAGAAGCGGATGGAGTGGGGGGAGCGCAGCGCAGGTGGGGGTCTCCGGGCCTGGCTGGGTCTGGACAGGGCAGCGGGCTGCGAGCCAGTCCTGTGATTCGTGTGCGAGACCAATGGTCAGTGAGGAAAGACACGAGTATTTATTCACATCCACAGCCTGAACAATGTTCTGAGCGTTTATTTCTAAGCTGCTTCAATACTGTGAGCCTGGCTGTCGGGTGGCGTGACGGCAGGCCTCTGGCTCTGACACAGCATCGTTTCCCGCTTATGGAGATGGAGCCCTTAGTAACTGAGACTGGGATTCGCTGACCTGATTGCCAGTGTGAGACGTAAGTCAATCGGCATAAACAGTGGCCGGATCCAGTCCACTCTGACCCCCAGGCACTGGCCCTGACCACGAGCACAAGCGCCTGTCCCTCTAGCAGGACTCCAGGAGGCTGGTATCAGGAGTCCCGAGGCATCTTCGGGTACTCGGACAGCCGTGTGGGGACGCTGCCCACGCGGAGACCACGTGACTGGGCTGAGGGAAAGCCTGTCTTAAAGGAGGCAGCAAAGAAACCAAAGCCCAGGCTGCCTCCACCACGCCCTGCGCTCCCTCAGGTGGAAATGGCAAGCCCAGGAGCCAAGAAGCACCTGAGCTCGCAGGACACAGGGCCCAGGTCGCAGCGCCCTGCGACGGACCGCGTGCTGGCTGTGTATCCGCACGTGGCAAAGTGGCACGGGAACACTTTCCAGGTTGTTGGCTAATTCAGTAACTTCAATTCTGCGGTTGCTGCATTTCTGTAAACTGCAGTCTGCAGTGTGAGTCCGCTGGCCATGCCCACGGATCCTTCCCTAAACACCAGCTGGGGTTGATCTGGGAGACAGGCAGGTGCTCCTTCGCCGACTGTTCCTCCTCCCACCCAGTGCTCGCACTCCCAGGACTGGCTCCGGAGGCTGACTCGCGAGGCCCTGACCCTGTCCTTAGCGGCTCCAGGAGGCTGACCGCCCCTGCGAGGCCCTGACCCTCACTCTGTCTGTGCGGATATAAAGGTATCGGGCAGCCCTGTGGCTGCTGTATGGCTGTTCTCTCCCTGGCAGCGCTGTGGCCGCTGTGGCCTTGGTAAGGTCTCCGCCAGCCTGGAGAGGGCGGGAGCCCGGTGTCTGCAGGCGACGCTCCTGGGAGAGGGCTCTGCGCAGAGGAGCTCCCGTGACCTGTGGCCTGATCGGGGCCTGGAGCAGCGGCTGCTCTCGGAACAGCCTTCCTGGCCTCAGGGCTCAGGGTCACTGTGGCCACGGCTCTGCGTGGGACTGACGTTCTCTGCCAGGCGGGTGCTGCTCATGCGGTCCCTGGGCGCCAGGCTTCTCCGGAAGCACCTGGAGGCAGCCGGACCTGCGAGGCTCCACCTGCCTTTCTGAGAGGTGCCTCAGCACCAGGATGCGGGCTCCTCAGAGAGTCTTCCCTATAGGGTCCGCACCCCCCTCCCCACCCCACCCCCGGCCCCCCCACCCCCCTGCCTCTCCCTGGTGCCAGAGGGGCAGGGAGCGCTGTCTGTCCCGTCCCCTGTCCGCAGCCATGAGATGTCGCATGTGCATGCCTGCCCACCTCCTACCAAGGACATCCCTTCTGAACAGGGACTTGGCCAGGTGGCCACTGGCCCGACACCATCAGTAACACACCTGAGCCGCTGAAGGTGAGATCCAGCGTCTTTCCCATGCTCCATGCCCCAGAGCTGCGCGCACAGCAATCCCAGGGCAGGGCACCAGCCGCTCGCTCCCCTGGTCGGGGCATCCCGGGCGGCAGAGCCGCTGGCGGACAGGGCCGGACTGGGTTCTGTCCTGTGTATCAGAAGCAGCTACAACCTCCTGGGGCATTCTTCAAGTTCTTAATAGAGGATGGTTTTGTGTTCAGACACAGGGCAGAAACATGTTTTATGGCTCCCAGTGGGGGTGACCAACCACAGAACGTGCATAGGAAAGGGTGACACAGCATGTCTGCTTACCCCGCCCTGTCTGAGCTCCGGGTCTGAAGGCCACTTGCATTAACCCCTCTAGCCCAGCTAAAGAAACTTAGATCTCCTTAGTCTCAGGACCCCGTGCTTTTTATTAGCACAAATTGTGCTGAGGCAGGTGGAGATATACACTTCAAAGGGTAGGGTTTCTATACACAGTCCATTGTCAGAATGGAAGAATTTGCCTACCGTTGTTCAGGTGTTTGGCCATTAGGAGGCAATAACATTTAGATTAAGGTGCCCTGAGCTGTCTGGCAGCAAACAATCAATTTAATGCATCCTTTTCAGGTTTGGGGAAATGCCATCAGCCATTCCCACAGGCGATAACATATGCGACTCAGCCCTTGTTGAGTCCCCAAGTTCCATCAACCTTTTGAGTCCCCAAGTTCCATCAACCTTTTGATGAAACTGGCAATTATGACGTGCTGGAACCGGAACCGGTGCCTCGCCCAAATTCACTGTTGAAACCCTGCCCCCCACCCACAATGTGATGGGTTAGGAGGCGGTGATTAGGACATGAGGCTGCACCCCTCATGAGTGTGTGCTAGGGGCAGGGGCCTGACAAAAAAAGAATTACTGAGTAGGCTGAGGGGCAGGGACCATGGGAGAGAAAAATTGCTAATTATCTCGCTAGAAAAGCGATGTGTGATGATTGAACCCAGCCAGGTGTGACCCTGCTCGTAAATTTTATGTAAACTTTTTACCCTGCCAGTACCAGGAACGGCTAAGGAACCGCTTTGCAGTTTGTTTTTTCTTTTTTTAAAAAAATACTTTGTAGTGTTGCAGATAAAAGGTCTTGCTGTACTCTTGGTCTGCACTGCAAGCTGTGGGCTCTTACGGGAAGTACACGGCTAGCAGTCAGCTGGTCAGCTTAATAAAGGCTCTTAAAATTTAAATTCTGAGTCGATGGTCTATCTCGCTGAGCTAACCCATAACAAGTGGGATTAGTGTCCTGGTAAGAGGAGACACAGTGCTCCCTCTCCCTCCCCCTCTCCTGGCGAGTCCTTGTCTGCTCTTCAGGGGCGCCTCAAGGACTTCTGGACTATGCAGAACTGTGAGATGTGCATGGTGGCTACTGCCACACACAAAGTTGATTTAAAAATTGGCTATAGCCACGGCAGTGTTGCTCAGTGGTTGAGCGTCAATCTATGAACCAGGAGATCATGGTTCAATTCCCTGTCAGGACACATGCCTGGGTTGCAGGCTGGATCCCCAGTGCTGGTCGTGCAGGAGGCAGCTGATCAATGCTTCTCTCTCATCATTGATGTTTCTGTATCTCCCTCCCTCTCTCTTCCTCTCTGAAATCAATAAAAAATATTTTAAAAATGTAAAATTGACTATGTTTGACCTTAAATAAGGTATGTCAGTTCAATAAAAATTTTTAGAGAATACAATTTGAATATATTCAGTTGAAAAAAATAAATCTATAATAATAAAAGTGTAATTTGCTAATTAGACCAAACAGCCAAACGACCTTCCAAACATCATTCCGGATGTCCTTCCAGACAAAGCCACAGTGACAGGGGTTGAGGCAGAGTGGTTAGGGGCGATGAGGCAGGCAGGCAGGGTGGTTAGGGGTGATCAGGAAGGCAGGCAGAGTGGTTAGGGGCAATCAGGCAGGCAGGCAAGTGGTTAGGCGCAATCAGGCAGGCAGGCAGAAGGGTTAGGGCTGATCAGGCAGGCAGGCAAGGCAGGCAGACAGACCATCGGTTAGGAGCCAGCAGATCCAGATTGCAAGAGGGATGTCCAACTGCCAGTTTAGGCCAGATCCTACAGGGATCCCTGCGGGATCGGCGAGGCGGGTGATGTGTCTCTGCCCCCAGCTAAGGTCTGGGAGGTCTCACTGGGCCAGGGGGTAACTGAGGGTGAGTGGGATGCGGTCTCTCCCCGCTTAGCTCCCCTTCCTGTCATCTTGGGGCCCCGAGCTCTCCAGCAAGCGAGTCAGGTGATCACCATGGGATCAGCGCGCTGCACTCTTGGCAGGGGCCTGGCCTCCATCTGCCCAGACAGAAAGCATTCCCACTGAAAAGACACACGCAGGACAAAGCCGTCCCTCCACACGGTGACCTCTCAGCCTCGTCTTCAGCACCAGGCTCTCTCCCTGGGGAAGCCGCTGTGCTTTGCTCAACTTGATTTGTAAGTAAAATGAGTTTCCAGTGCAGAGATGTGAAGTCTGAGCCGGGCGTCACGCACAGTGTTACACTGGAGGTAGTCAGTGCCATTCAGCTCCTGCGGGAAAACAGCTGGTCGTATCTTCTGGCGGCATCCAGGAGTTTTCATGCCGTGAGATACGAGTGGGTGTGGGTATTGCACATTAGAAATTCTAGACAAAGAGCTTGTCTCTCAGGGCCTGTGCCCATCAAATGCGACCCTTCCCACCTTCTTCTCTGGCCGCAGAGCAAAATGTCCTTATGCTCCTTACAGTCGCCCTTGTCACACGCTTAGTGATGAATTAATATCAAGATGGCTCTTCATCTTTGAAAAATGGACCGTGATATTTTTTTAATAAAAATAAGTCAGGCATTAGTTATTATACTTGACAAGTGACTCAGCTAGCGGGCCCTATGCAGTGATGTTCCAGATAAAGATTTAGGTACATCTTTAAACGCATGAGTCCCTGGTGAATTCTCGGGGCTTGGCATGGTGTTTAATTGTGACCTCTGCCTCTATCTCTGAAAAATGGCTAACGGTGAGTCAATTCATTACAAAGCTGCCAGCCAGCTGAGACACAGCCTGGGGAGGGCAGTTGGGGACGATCAGGCTGGCAGGGGAGCAGTTAGGCATCAATCAGGCTGGCAGGGGAGTGGTTAGAGGGTGATCAGGCTGGCAGGCAGTCAAGCGGTTGAGAACCAGCAGTCCTGGATTGTGAGAGGGATGTCCAACTACCCACATTGAGCATCTGCCCCCTGGTGGTCAGTGTGTGTCATAGTGATAGTCGGCCATCCCTCAAGGGGTCCCAGATTGGAGAGGGTGCAGGCTCAGCTGAGGGATACCACCCCCCCATGCACGAATTTCATGCACCATGCCTCTGGTCCTATATAATAAAAGAGAAACATGCAAATTAACTGTCCTCCACTACGCTCAAGCCACGCCCACAAGCCACACCCACAAGCCAATCAGAAGCAAGTATGCAAATTAACCCAACTAAGATGGCGGCAGCCACGAAGCTGGTGCGAGCAGGAGGCTTGGGTTGCCCCTGGCGATGGAGGAAGCCAAGCTTCCTGCCTGCCCTGGCTGACCCTCAGCTCTGCTCAAGGCTACAAAGTTTCAATTATAAAAGATAAATAAATCCCAGAAAAACAGAAAAAGAAAAAAAGGAGAGGCTGGGAGCTTGGGTTGCTGGGGGGCGTGGCCAGCCTGAAAACAGCCCTTAGCCCCTCATCCAGGCTGGCCAGGCATCCCAGTGGGGACCCCACACTGAAGGGGGTGTGGCCAGCCTAAAAATGGCCCTCAGCCCCTCACCCAGGCTGGCCAGGCACCCCAGCGGGACCCCCACCCTGATCTGGGACATCCTACAGAAAAAACCAGCTGGCCCCCACCTGTGCACCCGTCCTCTATCCTATATAATAAAAGGGTAATATGCAAATTGACCCTAACAGCAGAAAGACTGGGAATGACTGGTCACTATGACACACACTGACCACCAGGGGGCAGATGCTCAATGCAGGAGCTGCCCCCTGGTGGTCAGTGCGCTCCCACAGGGGGAGCTCTGCTCAGCCACAAGCCAGTCTGACGGCTTCCAGTAGAGCGGTGGCGGTGGGAGCCTCTCCTGCCTCCTCAGCAGCGCTAAGGATGTCCGACTACAGTTTAGGCCTGCTCCCTGCTGGAAAGTGGACATCCTCCAAGGGCTCCTGGGCTGCCAGAGGGATGTCTGACTGCCAGCTTGGGCCCGATCCCCCAGGGAGTGGGCCTAAGCCAACAGGTGGACATCCCCCAAGGGGTCCCAGACTGCAAGAGGGCACAGGCCAGGCTGAGGGATTTCCCCCCCCCCCCTACGAGTGCACAAATTTTTGTGCACCGGGCCTCTAGTCTACACTAATAAAAGAGAAAAATGGTAATTGGCGTACGGCGATACCGTTTTCATTGGCTAATCAGGGCTATATGCAAATTAACTGCTAACTAAGATTGGCAGTTAACTGCCAACTAAGATTGGCAGTTAACTGCCAACAAGATGGTGGCTAATTTGCATATGTAGGCACAATGCAGGGAGGCAAAAGGGAAAGCAGGAAGAAGCCCCCTGCCACTGACAGTGATCGGAAACCCAGGGGGGAGCTAAGAGCTGGGGGGCAGCCATGATCGGAGAATCAGGCGCCTTTGCCACCCTGGCCAGTGATAGCAGGAAGTAGGGGTGGAGCCAGCGATGGGAGCTGGGCACGGTCGATGCTGGCAGTCCCAGGAGCTAGGGGTCCCTTGCCTGGGCCTAAAGCGAAGCCCACGATCGCGGCGTCCCCCACTGCCACTGCAGGTCCCCGCTGCCCGGGCCAGACGCCTAGGCCAGAGGCGTTAGGCCTGGGCAGGGGCGGAGCCTGCAACCGCGGGGAGCTGGGGGTCCCCTGCCCAGGCCTGACACCTCTGCCGGAGGCCTCAGGCCTGGTCAAGGGGCTGATCTGGTGATTGGTGATCGGAGGGGATGAGGGTCAATTCCTCTGGCTGAGGCATCAGGCCTGGGTGGGGGGTGGAGGTGGGGATTGGGGGGATATGATGGTCCCCTTGCCCAGGCCTGAAGCCTGGGTCAGAGGCGTCAGGCTTGGGCGGGGGGTGGAGCAAGTGATCAGAGGGAGATGGGGGTCCCCTGCCCAGGCATGATTCCTGGGCCAGAGGCCTCAGGCCTGGGCGGGGGCCAGAGCCAGTGATCGGGGGGAGATGGGGGTCCCCTGTCCAAGCCTGACACCTCTGGCAGAGGCGTCAGGCCTGGGCAAGGGGCCGATCAGGCGATCGGAGGGTGATGGGGGTCAACGCCTGAGGGCTCCCAGTATGTGAGAGGGGGCAGGCTGGGCTGAGGGACACTCTCCCCCCCACACACACCCAGTGCACGAATTTCGTGCACCGGGCCCCTAGTATATATATAAGCCTAAGTGTCAGTTACGACCAAAGAACTGGTCAACCAGTCGCTATGATGCACACTGACCACCAGGGGGAAGACCCTCAATGCAAGAGCTGCCCCCTGGTGGTCAGTCCCCTCCTACAGCCAACCTCCCGTGGTCCCTCCCCCCAGCTGGTCGGCCCCAATTTCCCTGATAGGGACTGGGAAGACAGCCTGGCTGGCGATCGGGCCATCTGGGAACTGGGATGATGGCCCGGATGGCCCAATTGCCAGCCAAGCCAAGGGATCCCACCTATGCACGAATTCATACACCGGGCATCTAGTTTTTAATAAAAATGGAATCAGGAATCCAAAGACTTGACTTCCAGAGAAGAGAGTGAGGGGAAGGGGGGTGAGGAGGAGTAGGAGAAGGAGATGAAGAGAGGGGAGTGACGGGAGGGGGGTGAGGGGAGGGAGAGGAAGAGGGTAAGGGGGAGGTAGTGAGGAAACGGGAGTGAGAGGAGGAGGGTGAGGGGCGGGGAGTGAGGGGATGCGGGTGAGGGGAGGGGGTGAGTCGGCCAGTGTCACAGGGACTGAGATCAAGGGAGTGGACTCCTGCCAGCCACCCCTGTTGTCCACAGGTCTACCTGCTGTCCCGTTGCCCCCAGCCTGGCCTCCACACCCCACCTGCCCCTGTCTACCCACTCCCCATCTCTGCCCACAGCAGCTTTTTAACCCAGTGTAGCCCCAGCCCCAGAGTGGCCTCACTTTTTCCATCGCTTTCCCTGTCCTACCCCTTCTCGGTTTCACCTCAGCTTTGCCCGGACACAGTGTTCCCTGGTCCCCAGCAGGTGCCCTCTCCCCTGGAGGGCCCAGTCCTGCGCTCACCCTTGGATCTGCAGACGCACCTGGCTGCTGCCTGCATCTCACCTGCCAGGGTGGCACCAGTCCCAGGACAGTGGCTGCAGGACCTTCCTGCCCCCTCCCTCCCACTCACCACAGCCCCCTCCCCTCCCTGGCCCCTCCCTCCCACTCACCACAGCCCCCTCCCCTCCCTGGCCCCTCCCTCCCACTCACCACAGCCCCCTCCCCTCCCTGGCCCCTCCCTCCCACTCACCACAGACCCCTCCCCTCCCTGCCTCCTCCCTCCCACTCACCACAGCCCCCTCCCCTCCCTGGCCCCTCCCTCCCACTCACCACAGCCCCCTCCCCTCCCTGCCCCCTCCCTCCCACTCACCACAGACCCCTCCCCACCCTGCCCCCTCCCTCCCACTCACCACAGCCCCCTCCCCTCCCTGGCCCCTCCCTCCCACTCACCACAGCCCCCTCCCCTCCCTGGCCCCTCCCTCCCACTCACCACAGCTGCCTCTGCACCCACTGAGCCAGAGCCAGGAGGGTTCCTCCTGCAGGGAACTCACTAGCTTGCAGAACGGGATGTGGGATCACCATCCTCAGATAAAGTTGAGGAGTGGCTGCATGGGCCCCACTGTCTCACAGCAGCACAAACACGACAGGAAGTGCTCAGCACAGTTAGTGTGGGCAGATGTGCACACACATGTGCGTATACACACATGTACACACATGCACACATACACATACATAGACACGTGCACACATGTGCACATACATATACACACATACATGGCTCAGGTTTCCTTGCAATCACATAGGTTGACTGTCATTCCAGGAAGTCCTACATGCTAAGAACATGTTTTAATCTTCTATATATAGGGTGTCCCCAGGAATGTATACACACACTCTAAAAAAGGATAAGAGCAGCGTGTATTAAAATGCACTTTATGTTCTAATGGAGCTGCAGAGGGTACACATGTCTGTGCGCACTGGTTTACTTAGGAAACAGCGCGAAGGTCCAGAAGCGGCAGAAATGACACCTGTGAGAGGCTCTTACAAGCGGGTTTCTGGATGCAGGAGGCCGGCCTCCTTTCCAGGGAAGCCTGTGCCAGGCCTTCAGGACACACGGACCCAGGCCGGAACCGCACCGCCGCTCCTGCCCCAGGACCAGCCGCTGGAAGGGGCGCGGACCCGGATCCCACGGAGATGGAGATGCAGCAGAGATGCCATGCTCGCTGTGACCGCCCGGTGCTGCAGGGATCCTCCCACACGGGTTCCTCCCACAGGGATCCTCCCACAGGGACCCTCCCACAGGGACCCTCCCACAGGGACCCTCCCACACGGGTTCCTCCCACAGGGATCCTCCCACACGGGTTCCTCCCACAGGGACCCTCCCACAGGGACCCTCCCACAGGGATCCTCCCACAGGGACCCTCCCACGGGATCCTCCCACAGGGACCCTCCCACACGGGTTCCTCCCACAGGGACCCTCCCACAGGGACCCTCCCACAGGGATCCTCCCACAGGGATCCTCCCACACGGGTTCCTCCCACACGGGTTCCTCCCACAGGGACCCTCCCACAGGGATCCTCCCACAGGGACCCTCCCACGGGATCCTCCCACAGGGACCCTCCCACACGGGTTCCTCCCACAGGGACCCTCCCACAGGGATCCTCCCACAGGGACCCTCCCACACGGGTTCCTCCCACAGGGACCCTCCCACACGGGTTCCTCCCACAGGGACCCTCCCACACGGGTTCCTCCCACAGGGACCCTCCCACAGGAACCCTCCCACACGGGTTCCTCCCACACGGGTTCCTCCCACAGGGACCCTCCCACAGGGACCCTCCCACAGGAACCCTCCCACATGGGTTCCTCCCACAGGGATCCTCCCACATGGGTTCCTCCCACAGGGATCCTCCCACAGGGACCCTCCCACAGGGACCCTCCCACACGGGTTCCTCCCACACGGGTTCCTCCCACAGGGATCCTCCCACAGGGACCCTCCCACAGGGACCCTCCCACACGGGTTCCTCCCACAGGGACCCTCCCACAGGGATCCTCCCACAGGGACCCTCCCACACGGGTTCCTCCCACAGGGACCCTCCCACACGGGTTCCTCCCACAGGGATCCTCCCACAGGGACCCTCCCACAGGGATCCTCCCACAGGGACCCTCCCACAGGGACCCTCCCACACGGGTTCCTCCCACAGGGATCCTCCCACAGGGATCCTCCCACATGGGTTCCTCCCACAGGGATCCTCCCACAGGGATCCTCCCACATGGGTTCCTCCCACAGGGATCCTCCCACAGGGACCCTCCCACAGGGATCCTCCCACAGGGACCCTCCCACACGGGATTCCTCCCACACGGATTCCTCACACACAGGGTTCTTCCCATGCGGGGTTCCTCCCATACAGAGAGATCTGTATCCACTCCAGCTTCCGCTGCTTGGAAAACACAGACAGCTGAGAGTTTCCGTCTGGAAGGGCACTATTGTGCTTAACAAATGTAACCATGAAAATGCAGTCAGCATTCCGGGTGTGTTTCCACAGCAGGTCACCTGACTTAGCAAATGAAATCACAGGGTGTCCCGCTAAATCCTAGTTTTCATAACCAACAAATAACTTGTGGTCTAAGTATTACATCCCTTGCAGATTTGGGGCATATTCCCACTAACACATATTTGCTGTGGATCTAAAATCCAAATTTAAATGGATGTCCTGTATTGTATCTAGCAATCCTGTCCTAACACCATATTCAGTAAAGACATATTCTATAAAAATCTAAAATTTAATGTTTTCAGTTTAATTTACCCACATGCATGCCACCTAGTCTTTTCTTTCTCCTCTGTGACTCCCTGACAACAGCAATTGCTATGCAGTTCCATGCAGTGAAGGGATTGGCGAACCACTGTGGAGGCTGCCCACCCCACTCAGGGACACAGTGTCATGCACAGACCAGGGCCTGCTCTCCCCAGCCTGCTCCACACAGGCCATGCAGAATTCTAAACCACAGAAAAGGTCTGAAATAGGTAGCAAATTGTCTTTTATTTTCAGAAGAATGTGATTATTTTAGTAGGTGAGCTTTTTCTATACCCATTGCTATAAAGTATCGGCACATTATATAACTACGGTTATATAAATGTCTATCCTATCTAATAAAAGAGAAACATGGTAATTAGCTGTACATCCGCTACCCTTCCCATTGGCTAATCAGGGCGATATGCAAATTAACTGCCAGCCAAGATGGCAGCTGGCAGCCAGGCAGCTTAAAGCGAACACGAGGCTTGCTTGCTTCAGTGACGGAGGAATCCAACATTCCCCGCCTGCCTTGCCAGCCTCTGAGCTTGCAGTTTGAAACACTGTTACAAATATAGAAGCTAAACAAAACCTCAGAAACCTGCTTTCAGCCTGCCGGGATCTCAGAGCTGGAGTTGATACAGTGTTTCGATTATAGAACCCAAACAAACCAGATACCTGCTTTCAGCAGCAGAGGCCTCAGAGCTGGAGCCAGAGCTAAAGCTGGCCCAGAATAAAAAAAAGAAAAAAGAAAAAAAGGAGCAGTTGCAGTTGGGAGCTTCAGTCACCCACCAGCCTGAAAACAGCCCTCATCCCCTCATCCAGGCTGGCCAGGCACCCCAGTGGGGACCCCCACCCTGATCCAGGACACATTTCAGGGCAAACCAGCTGGCCCCCACCCGTGCACCAGGCCTCTATCCTATATAGTAAAAGGGTAATATGCCTCCCAGCACCGGGATCAGCGGAGCCAAAAGGCCTCCCGGCACCGGGATCAGCATGACAGGGGGCAGTGCCCAAACCCCCTGATCGCCCTGTGGCTCTGTGTGTGACAGGGGGCGGGGCCACAACCTCCCTATCCACCCTGCTCTGTTTGTGACAGGGGAAGGCGCCCCAACCCCCTGTTCAGCCCTGCCCTGTGCCTGATAGGAGGGAGCTCCCCAACCCCCTGATCGCCCTGCAGCTCTGTGTGTGACGGGGTAGAGCCATAACCTCCCCATCGGCCCTGCCCTGAGTGTGAAAGTGGTGGCTCCCCAACCCCCTGATCGGCCCTGCTCTGTGCATGACAGGGGGAGCTCCCCACCCCCCTGATGGGCCCTGCTCTGTGCGTGACAGGGGGCAGCGCCCCAACCCCCATGATGGGCCCTGCTCTGTGCATGACAGGGGGCAGCGCCCCAACCCCCGATTGGCCCTGCTCTGTGCGTGACAGGGGGTGGTGCCGCAACCTCCCCATCGACCCTGCCTTGAGTGTGACAGGGGGTGGTGCCCCAACCCCCCAATCGGCCCTACTCTGAGCATGACTGAGGGTGGCATCGCAACCTCCCAATCCGCCCTGCTCTGTGCATGACAGGGGGCGGCGCCCCAACTCCCCAATTGGCCCTGCTCTGAGCCCAACCAGGGGCTGCACCTAGGAATTGGGCCTGCCCTCTGCCACCCGGGAGCAGGCCTAAGACAGCAGGTCGTTATCTCCAGAAGGGTCCGAGACTGCGAGAGGGCACAGGCCGGGCTGAGGGACCACCCCTCCCCCCCGAGTGCACAAATTTTTGTGCACCGGGCCTCTAGTGAAATATAATAGGAAGCTGGGTAGGAATAAAATTACATTTTCAAAATTACAAAAATTCTCGGCAGTTGAGACAAGATGGCAGCGGAATAGGCAGATGTGTCCCAAGGCTTGTCCCAGAGCAAAAAGAATGAGCAGCTGAAACAAATAACAACCACCCCAAACTGGCGAAGCAGACTCAGCGGGTGAGACAGTTGCAGCCGGGAAGGGCAGAGTTCCCCTAGAAAGGTAAAAACCAGGGATCTGGCCAGGAAAGTTTGCCAGATCTCTGAACCCAGAGGGTCAGAGGGAGACCGCATGGCACCCAGCCGCATCCCTTGGGACAGGCAGAGCCTCTGACCGGGGAAAGGAGAGCCGCAGGACTGTTGGCGCCAGGGGATTTGAGATCTGGGTTCCATAATTACGGAAGACTGAGCCTCAAGGGGGCAGCCTGAAGCGCTGATCAGACCATGCAGTGCCAGTAAGAGAGGAGCTCCCAGAGACTCAGTCTTCCCCATTTCTGCGGCTAGCGTTTGTTTGTTTGTTTTCACTGAACCCTGTTTATAGGACATTTCGGATACAGACACTCACCCGTGCTGAGGAGCGGGAGAAGGTGCAGACAAGTGGAATCTGGGGAGAGGCTGGGGAGAGAAGGGGGTCCAGGAGAGGTGGCAGCAAGTTGAGTGCTGAGTTACACCTTAGCCCAGGATCTGGGCAGCCATTTTCTCCTAAAGTTATAACCCCTCCCTCCAGCCCCCAGGCAAGGAATAAGGCCACACCCAGATTCCACTCTGAATGGTACAAAGGATTAAAATAATCTGATTAGTCCCTGGGAGTTAACAGGGTCTGGCCTTCAGTCCCAGAAACAGAAAAAAAAACAAAAAAACACAGACATTCCAGAAAACTGGGATCTTAACTCAGCCAAAGGATTGATATTTCAATTTTCCATTTTTATTTTTATACTAGAGGCCCAGTGCACAAAAATTTGTGCACTTGGGGGGAGGGGTCCCTCAGCCGGGCCTGTGCCATCTCGCGCAGTCTGGGACCCCTCGGGGGATGACCACCTGCTGTCTTAGGCCTGCTCCCCGGGAGATTGAGCCTAAGCTGGCACCCAGACATCTCTCTGGCAGCCCAGGAGCCCTCGGAGGATGTCCACTTGCCAGCGGGGAGCAGGCCTAAGCTGCAGTTGGACATCCTTAGCACTGCTGAGGAGGCAGGAGAGGCTCCCACCACCACCGCTGTACTGGCAGCTGTCAGACTGGCTTGTGGCTGAGCAGAGCTCACCCATGTGGGAGAGCTCCATCAGGGGGCAGCTCCTGCATTGAGCGTCTGCCCCTGGTGGTCAGTGTGTGTCTTAGTGACCAGTCATTCCCAGTCTTTCTGCTGTTAGGGTCAATTTGCATATTACCCTTTTATTATATAGGATTATTATTTGTTAGCTTTTTTTTTGCTTTTTGTTTTGTTTTCCTTTTTTTGTTTGTTGCTCTTTTCTTTGCTTTTTTCTTTGTTTTCCTTTTTTGTTTGTTGCTTTATTTTCTACTTCTTTTCACATTATTTTTTCATCATTCAATTTTATTTTTACTTGCTATTTTCTATTTTTATACCATTTTTTAAATCAATTTTTTTGTAAATATATTATTTTGTTTCCCTTCTTTCTCTTCTTATCCACTCATCCCTTTCTTACTTCCTCTATACTGAATTGAGGTCCTCCCCATATTTATCCAATTCTTAACCTTATTTCCTGTATATCAGCTCAGCCTCTACAGACTCTGCCCCCACCCTCTTTACTGAGTGTTTGGTGTTTGTATTTGTTTGGTTTATCTATTGGCTCTGTGGTGTTTTCTCCATAAATATATATTCTCCTTTTTCTTTTCTCTCCTATCTTTTTCTCTCTCTCTTAGATATCATTTGTGCTCTCTTTTCTATCCCCTAATTATCTTTTCTTGGGTGGTTGCTTATATTGGGGTTATCGGTGCCGTGAGTACAATCATGCTTTGTTCCCTTTGGGTCATGTCTTGTTAAGGTGAATATTTTGGGATTAGTGTTCTACATTCTATTTTCATCTTTCCTTTATCATCCTTTTACTCTACCTCAACTTTACCTTTATGCCAAAACTCTCTTCCTCACTTTTCCCCTTTTGTTGTCCTGTTTCCCTTACCCTATCCCTGCTTTAGATTTGGCCTATTCCTTATTTTTACCCCCTATTAAAATTTCACCCTACTTATATATCAAATTACCAATCTCCTGCTCTAAATCCATATACAACTCTCTCTTCTCTTTCTTCACTATTCAAAGTTTTTTCTCTCTCTCTGTCATTTTGTTGTTGTTTGCTTACTTGTTGAGTATAGTGGGGGTTATTTTATGCTTGTTTGTGAGATTGTTTTGCTTTTGCTTTTTATTTTTCTGTTGGGTTTTTTTCCGGTTATTTTCTTGCTTCTGTTTTCCCTCTCCTCGCTTGATATTAGTTGTTGTTTGTAGTTCATATCCAGGGATCTGTTGTTGGAATTTTTTGGGATTAGTGGCTGTTCTATTGGAGTTTTCTCCCCATATAAATAGTTTCTTCCCCTCTTCTATTTCATTCTCTTTCTTTTCTCTCTTACTTTTTTTTTCCTTTTCCCAATTTCATTTTTGCACTTCTGTTTATCCTTTTCTCTTTTTTCTTTTTCTCTTCTTTCTTCTTTATACCCTAATTCTCCTTAATCTGGTGGTCACCTTTATTTGGGGTTATTAGTATCATGAATATATTTGTGTGCAGTGCCTTGTGTGTTGTGCCTTTTTGTGCTGTATTTTGTGACTTTAAATCAACGCAGCAAAGCGATAACTACATAACCAAACACCTGGAGAAGAGAGATCATGGGGAGACAAAGAAACAGCAGGCATATGAAAAAAAAAAAAAGCCATCACCAGAAAAGGAAGTAAACGAAATGGAGGCAATGGAGGCAAGCAACCTGTCAGAGAAAGAATTCAGAGAAATGGTCATAAAGTGGATGAAAAAAATGGAAGACAAATTCAACAATGTGTGTAAGAACCAAGAGAAAATGAAGATGAACCAAGAAGAAATGAAAAATGACATCACTGCTATAAAGAACTCAATAGAAAGTATCAACAGTAGACTAGAAGAAGCAGAGGACTGCATCAGTGAGCTAGAAGACAAGGTAGGAAAAAATACCCAAGCAGAGCAGCTTCTAGAAAAAAAATTAAAAAGCAGGGGGAGAGCCTAAGAGAACTTTGGGACAACATGAAACGAAACAACATCCGCATAATAGGAGTGCCAGAAGGAGAGGAAACTGAGCAAGGAATAGAAAACCTGTTTGAAAAAATAATGACAGAAAACTTCCCTGATATAGGGAAGAAAAAACTCAAATCCAAGAAGCTCACAGAGCTCTAAACAAAATAAACCCCAAAAGACCGATGCCAAGGCACATTATAATTACATTGCAAACACCAATGACAAAGCAAGAATATTAAAAGCAGCCAGAGAGAGACAGAAAGTTACTGACAAAGGATCCCCCATCAGACTAGCGATGGATTTCTCAACAGAAACACATCAGGCAAGAAGGGAATGGAATGAAATATACAAAGTCATGCAAAGCAAGGGTCTGAATCCAAGAATACTGTACCCAGCAAGGCTAGCAATCAAAATTGAAGGTGAAATCAAGAGCTTCACAGACAAAAAAGGACTACGGGAGTTTATTACCACCAAACCAGCAATGCAAGAAATGCTAAAGGGTCTGCTGTAAAAAGAAAAAATAGGAAATGAAAAAGGAACACAGGGGTAAAGAATAAAAATGGCAACAAACAAGTATCTATCAATAATAACTTTAAATGTAAATGGATTAAATGCCCCAATCAAAAGACATAGGGTAACTGAGTGGATAAGAAAACATGACCCATATATCTGCTGTCTACAGGAAACCTACCTCACAAAAAAAGACGCACACAGACTGATGGTGAAGGGATGGAAAACGGTTTTTCAGGTGAATGGAAATGAAAAAAAAAGCTGGGGTAGCAATAGTTATATCTGACAAATTAGATCTCAAAGTGAAGGACATAAAAAGAGATAAGGAAGGCCACTTCATAATACTAATGGGAGCAATCCAACAAGAAGAAATAACTCTGGTAAACATACGCACCCAATATAGGAGCACCCAAATACATAAGAAAACTTCTGGGGAAGATTGAAAGCAATACAATCATAGTAGGGGACTTTAACACCCCACTATCACCATTAGACAAATCCTCAAAACAAAAAATCAGCAAAGAAACATCAATCCTAAATAAATCACTAGATCAGATGGAATTAATTGACATCTTCAGAACATTTCACCCCAAAGCCACAGAATATACATTCTTCTCAAGTGCACATGGGTCGTTTTCAAAGATAGGCCATATATTGGGTCACAGGCAAAGTCTCTTCAAATTCAAGAAGATAGAAATCATATCAAGCATCTTATCAGATCACAATGGCATAAAACTGGAAATCAACTACAATAAAAACAATCCAAAAAAATCAAACACATGGAGACTAAATAGCTTGCTATTAAACAATGACTGGGTTACCAGAGAGATCAAAGAAGAAATAAAAAACATCATGGCAACAAACGACAATGAAAACACAACAATCCAAAACCTATGGGACACAGCGAAAGCAGTCTTGAGAGGGAGGTTCATAGCTCTATAAGCCTACTGAAAAAAATAAGAAACAATGATAATAAATTACCTAACCCTACAACTCAAAGTGTTAGAAAGAGAGCAACAAGAAAAGCCCAGTGTAAGCAGAAGGAAAGAAATAATAAAGATCAGAGCGGAGATAAACGACATAGAGACGAAAAAAAACAATACAAAAGATCAACAAAACCAAGAGCTGGTTCTTTGAAAGAATAAACAAGATTGATGAACCTCTAGCCAGGCTCACCAAGAAACACAAAGAGAGGACCCAAATAAACAAAATCAGAAATGAAAGAGGAGAAATAACAACAGACGCCACAGAAATACAAAGGGTTGTTAAAAAATACTATGAACAACACTACTCCAACAAACTAGATAACCTGGAGGAAATGGACATATTCCTAGAAAAGTACAACCTTCCAAAACTTAATCAGGAAGAATCTAAAAATCTCAATAGGCCCATAACTATGGAAGAAATTGAAGCAGGAATCAAAAAGCTTCCAGCAAACAAAAGCCCGGGGCCAGACAGCTTCACAGGGGAGTTTTACCAAACATTCAGGGAAGAACTGAAATCTATCCTCCTCAGACTACTACAAAAAATTCAAGAGGAAGGAACACTTCCAAGCTCATTCTATGAAGCTAGCATCACCCTAATACCAAAACCAGGTAAAGACAACACATTGAAAGAAAATTACAGGCCAATATCCCTCATGAACATAGATGCCAAAATCCTCAACAAAATCTTAGCAAATCGGATCCAGCAGTACATCAGAAAGATCATACACCATGACCAAGTAGGATTTATCCCAGGGATGCAATGACGGTACAATATCCGCAAATCAATAAACGTGATACATCACATAAACAAATTGAAAGAAAAAAAACCACATAGTCATATCAATTATTGCAGAGAAAACATTTGACAAAATCCAACACCCTTTCTTGATAAAAACTCTCAGCAAGATAGGAATAGAAGGATCATACCTCAATATAATAAAAGCCATATATGACAAACCCACAGCCAACATCATAATCAATGGGCAAAAACTAAAACCATTTCCCCTAAAAACAGGAACAAGACAGGGATGCCCCCTCTCAACACTCTTGTGCAACATAGTACTGGAAGTACTAGCCATTGCGATCAGACAATAAGAAGTAATAAAAGGCATCCAAATTGGAAAAGAAGAAGTAAAACTGTCCTTATTTGCAGATGACATGATACTGTACATAGAGAACCCTAAAGACTCCATCAGAAAATTATTAGACTTAATAAATGAATTCGGCAATGTAGCAGGATACAAAATTAATGCCAAGAAATCTATGGCATTTCTTTACACCAATAGTGAACTTACAGAAAGTGAGACTAAAAATGCAATCCCATTTACCATCGCACCAAAAAAATTATATACCTAGGAATAAATTTAAGGAGATAAAAGACTTATATGCAAAAAACTATAGGGCACTGAAAAAAGAGATAGAGGAAGATATAAACAGATGGAAGAACATACCATGTTCATGGATTGGTAGCATCAACATCATAAAAATGTCCATATTACCCAAAGCAATCTATAGATTCAATGCAATCCCCATTAAATTACCAACGGCATATTTCACAGATCTAGAAAGAACACTCCAAAAATTCATCTAGAATAAAAAAAGACCTCGAATAGCTGCAGCAATCCTGAGAAAGAACAAAGTAGGTGGAATCTCAATACCAGATATCAAGCTGTATTACAAAGCCACTGTTCTTAAAACAGCATGGTACTGGCACAAGAACAGACATATAGATCAATGGAATAGAAGAGACCCCAGAAATCGACCCAAACCACTATGCCCAATTAATATTTGACAAAGGCGACAAGAGCATACAATGGAGTCAAGACAGCCTCTTCAATAAATGGTGTTGGGAAATTGGACAGATACATGCAAGAAAATGAAACTAGACCACCAACTCACACCATACACAAAAATAAACTCAAACTGAATAAAAGACTTAAACGTAAGATGGGAAACCATAAAAATAGTAGAGGAATCCACAGGCAGCGAAATCGCAAACATATGCCAAAGGAATTTCTTCATTGATACAGCTCCTAGGGCAATGGAAACTAAAGAGAAAAATAAACAAATGGGACTACATCAAAATAAAAAGCTTTTGCACAGCAAAGGAAACCATCAACAAAACAACAAGAAGGCCCACTGCATGGGAGAACATATTTGCCAATGATATCACCAATAAGGGTTTAATCTCCAACATTTACAGGGAACTCATACAACTTAACAATAGGAAGATAAACAATCCAATAAAAAAATGGGCAACGGACCTAGATAGACACTTTTTGAAAGAGGATATGCAGAAGGCCGAAAGACATGTGAAAACATGATCAAAGTCACTAATTATACGAGAGATGCAAATCAAAACAACAATGCGGTATCATCTCACTCCTGCCAGAATGGCTATCATCAACAAATCAACAAACAACAAGTATTGGAGAGGATGTGGAGAAAAAGGAACACTCGTGCCTGGCTGGTGGGAATGCAGACTGGTGCAGCCACTATGGAAGACAGTATGGAGTTTCCTCAAAAAACTAGAAATGGAATTCCCATTTGATCCAGTGATCCCACTTAGGAATATATCCCAAGAAACCAGAAACACCAATCAGAAAGGATATATGCACCCCTATGTTCATAGCAACACAATTCACCATAGCTAAGATCTGGAAACAGCCTAAGTGCCCATCAGCAGATGAGTGGATTAGAAAACTGTGGTACATCTACACAATGGAATACTACGCTGCAGTAATAAAGAAGGAACTCTTGCCATTTGCAACAGCATGGATGGAACTGGAGAGCATTATGCTAAGTGAAATTAGCCAGTCAGAGAAAGATAAATACCACATGATCTCACTCATTTGTGGAATATAGAGAACTACATAGACTGATGAACAGGGACAGATCCAAAGACAGAGAAACAGCGATTAGACTATCAATCCCCAGAGGGAAAGTAGGGGAGGGTGGGGGTAAGGGAAAGAGATCAACCAAAGGACTTGTATACACACATATAAGCCAAACCAATGGACATGGACAACAGGGGGATGAGAACATGAGTGGGAGGGGGGGAGGTTGGGGGTAAATGGGGGGATGAGGACACATTTGTAATACCTTAACCAATAAAGAAATTTTAAAAATATTCTCAAAATTTACACAAGTTACTTTATCAGAATAATAATTATTATTAATTACTAGTGCCCCAGTGCATGAAAATTCATGCACTGGAGGGTGGGGTCCCTCAGCCCAGCCTGCCCCCTCTCACAGTTGGGAGCCCTCAGGGGCAGGAGGCGACCCAGTGATCAGGGAAGGCAACACCCCATCACACCTCTGCTGCTGCCACTGCTGGTAGCGCAAGCCTTGGGCAGCCCTGGTTACCTGAGCCTCAGGCGGCCCTGGGCGGCTGGGCAGCTGCCATCCGAGGCTTACCTGCACCTCAGGCCAGCCCTGGGTGGCTGGGCAACTGAGGGGACTGGGGGACCCTGGAGGCAGGTGCACCGCCAGGTCAGGCCCGGGCAGGCCCGGCCTGATGCACATCTGCCACTCTGGTGGGGCTGAGGGGACTGGATGCTACCATCTTGTGGCTATGGGTGCTGCCATCTTTGAGGGTGGGGCAGTCAATTAGCATATTCCCTCCTTATTGGCTGTGGGTACCGCCATCTTTGCAATGGCATGAGGGTCATTAGCATATTCACTCTTTATTAGATAGGATTATTTATTGACCAAATAATCTGTAAATGTTTAGTCTACTCATGTGAATTGACTAAACATTTACAGATTCATGTTTTATAATTACCTAATGCTGAGACTATTTCCATTAGAGATATACCATAGTTTTCCATGTATAAGATGTTATTTTTTTTCTAAAATCATTAGATTGAAAATAGAGGGGCATCTTAGACATGGAAGTCAGCCAAGGAGGGAGTCAGGGCAGGTGTATAGCTGCCTATACCTTGTCAAACAGGCTTCCTCCAATCATGGGCCTTATTGTTACTGACATCAGCTGATGCCGTAAGTGGAGGTGAAGGTGGAGAGTGTGCAGCAGCAACTGGGACCCATAAAGATGTCAAAAAATAAAAAGATAAATACCGGTAAGTTATTGTCTTTCTCTGCAAAATTCAAAATGAATGTAATCAGATGTTCAAAAGAGCTTGGAAATAGAGCTGCAGAGAGAGAATTGGCCCTCCTCCCACTGAGTGTAGGATCAGACAGGGATTAAAAGAGGAAGAATAACTCCTTAAGATGCCAAAAAAGAAGAAGGCCTTACAGGAAAACCAGCAAAATGTTTAAAATATTGATTTCTTAATTTGGGGTTGGAAAAGTGGGGGGCATCTTATACATGGGGTGTCTTATGCACAGAAAAATACGGTAAATCATTTAAATTCTTTTTAAATGCTAAGAGGTAATCTATATATATAAAAGCCTAAGTAAGCATCACAACCAAATGGACTTCCGAACAGGCTGTGTTGGGCAACCAGGCCAGCAGGGGGTTAGTGAGGGCTGACCAAACAACTGAGCAGCAGGCTGCAAAGATGGCGGCACCCACAGCCAATAAGGAGGATATATGCTAATTGCTGCCACGCCCTCAAAGATGGCGGTACCCATAGCCACAAGATGGCTGGCATGGGGGAGCAATTAGGGGTGACCAGGCCAGCAGGGGAGGGCAGTTGTGGGCAACCAGGCCAGCAGGGGAGGGCAGTTGGGAGAGACCAGGCCTGCAGGGGAGGGCAGTTAGGGGTGACTGGGCCAGTAGGGGAGCAGTTAGGCATTGATCAGGCTGGCAGGGGAGTGGTTAGGGGGTGATCAGGCTGGCAGGAAGAAGCAGTTAGTGGCAATTAGGCAGGCAGGCAGGCAGGCAAACAGTTGGGAGCCAGCCGTCCCAGCTTGGAGAGGGTGCAGGCTGGGCTAAGGGACAACCCGCCCCCAGTGCAGAATTTCGTGCACCAGGCCTCTAGTATTGTAATAAACCCACAAAGTCAATCCGTGAATTTTTTAAAGGCTCTGTGCCACTCATGTTTTCAGATAGAAAAATACAGACCTGCATATCGCACTGTGTGCCCAGCACCCAGAGCCAACTCTTCTCCCACCAGCACACATCTGGCCCCTCCTGTCTCCTCAGGACCCACCCGCACGGCGTGATTCAGGCCCCGCCTTCCTGGCACACAGACAAGGTGAACCATCATCCACACCCTCATCCCTGCTTTCTCTCCCTCTGGACATCCTGGAACCCATAATTAATCATCGATGTCACTGCATGCGATTACTTGTGACATTGGTTTAATGTCTGTCTTCCCTGCAAGACTGTCAGCCACCACAAACTTGGTTGCTATAGAAATTACCCCCAAATGCACCCAGTGCCCAGGCACTGCCTGTGAGAGGAGGTGAGAGCTGTGTCCACATAAACAAAATGCAGGACTTTGGGTGCGAGAGGTGCTGTGCCGGGACCGCTCCCACCTCGGCTCTGGCACATCCCAGCAAGAAAAGCTGTAGCCAAGAGACTTTCATTTCCAAGTAGATTTTATATCCTTTCTAGGAAAATTCATTTGAATATTCACACCTTTTCTTCCTGCCAACATGTGTCAAAGTCTCACACTGAGAAAAAATCCAAGGAAGTTCTGAGAACAGCTGGTTAGCATATTTCTCGATTCTTCTTTTAACTTCTATAGGAAATAAGCAGAAATACAGCCGAGAAGATCAGCCTGCGTGGCATCCTCGCACAGAGACCCTGAGCATCCCCCATGGCGTCTGCTCTAGACCCAGCTCCAGAGGCGCTAAGTGGGTTTTCCAAAGCTACCACGGCTCTCCCAGGCTATTTGGTTGTGTTGCTCATTGGGGCCACTTGAAAGATGAGCATGAGTATGAAACAGGGCCATTTAGGCAGGACCTTCACGCTTACAGTAAAATCTCATGGCAAAGAGAAGGGGATCAGGGAAGAAACCCTCCAAGAATCGGGAGTGACAGGGTGAGGCTGCAAGCCTGGACCCGGCTGCCATGTCGCTGGGACTACCTGAGTAGATGGAAGTGAATGAGAGGCCGGAGGAGGACAGCAGTGGTTTCTGACAGTGAGGCTTCCAGAATGAAACCACGCTGCCTGTGGAACCGGGTCTGGGGAGGCAAGAGGAACTGCTGACAGCACGGTCCTCTGTGACTCGCTCTACGCCCGCCTGGGTGGGGGGGAGGGGAGACAGGAGGCGGGGGGAGCGGCGGGGAGAGTGTCTTCCTCACAGGCCACAGGCGGAGAGTCTCTCCCGAGGCCTGTCCTGGGGGCACGGGCACCTCTGCTGCTGCCTTGCCGGGTCTCCTGTCTGCCTGGGCCGTCATCTCTTCTCCTCAGGACACCAGTCCTCCCAGCTCTGGGGGCAGCCACCCATCACGGTCTCACTTTCCCTACTATCCCCTTAGGGGCCCTCTCCAACTAGACCACGTGCTGAATCCTGGGGTCAGGACTCCAACCTGTGACTTTGGAAGGATGCCAGCCAGCCCAGAGCGGGTCTCACATCTCCTCCCACCCGTTGGGTTGTTATTAAACTGACATTCGGAGCCTGCCCACCCGCCTGAGCATGGGCTGCTGCTCGGCCTCTGGGTGCTGCTTTGGGGGAGCCTGTCCCCTGCGCTCGCGGACACCCAGCGGCCCCCACAAGGCGGCTGGAGTTCCATGGAGACGCTGGTGAGACCAGATTTCAACATGGCGAGCTCTTCTACCTCCTGCCTTTAATTTCTTAGCTCTTTAACCCAATTGTTAACTTAAACCTTGGAATTCAAATGTATATGAGTTCATTGCCCACTCACACACCAGCTAGTGAGACAACAGTGGGCAATCCGATTCCAGGAGGAAGCAGAGGGGAGCCTGGAGGACGGAGCTGACGCCAACGCCCATCACCAGCCACAGAGTCCTTGGAACGGCATGTCTTTCCTGTTTGTGAGGAAAGGTGCTGGCCCCTCGCAGCGGCCCCTTCACATGAAAAGGGCGGGGAACAAGGGCAAAGCAGTCACGTGTCCAAGAGATGCCCGGGCCCCAAAGATGCAGCCGGTGCCAGGTGCAGAGGCAGGGGCCAGTCCCTGTCCCAACAAGGACATCTGGGCACCGTGCTCACACAGAGCATCTCTACCTAGTTCTTCCTCACACCCCCCACGTCCACCTTCTCCACCTCCACCTCCACCTCCACCTCCACCTCCACCGCCTCCACCTCCACCACCTCCACCTCCACCACCTCCACCACCACCTCCACCTCCACCACCTTCACCTCCACCACCTTCACCTCCTCCACCTCCACCCCCACCTCCACCCCCACCTCCACCACCACCTCCACCTCCACCACCACCTCCACCTCCACCACCTCCACCTCCACCCCCACCTCCACCACCACCTCCACCTTCACCACCTCCACCACCACCTCCACCTCCACCACCACCTCCACCTCCACCCCCACCTCCACCACCACCTCCACCTCCACCACCTCCACCTCCACCACCTCCACCTCCACCTCCACCGCCTCCACCTCCACCGCCTCCACTTCCAACCCCCTTCCCTTGTTTCTTCATTCCCGTCAGCTTGTGGGAGCCACTGCAGGATGTCACCGCCCAGCGCCCTCCACTCTGGCGGCTCCAGCACCTGTACCTTAAGGCCCCAGAAGTTCACCAGGAGTTTTGCAAACAAATGCTGTTTTTGTACTCAGATTAACCGCTTTACATAAAGTACGTTCAGATGAGTGGCCTGGGACAACCTCCTCAACCCGGAGCATCTCCCAGCTGCTGGCTAGGGGCTGTGTCCGGGCTCAGCCTCGCTGGTCTGCTTGAGCGAGTGGCAACTTTTTTTTTAATAAAAACTGGCATAATAGGTGGAACCTGGCAACATGTTAGATTTGTTTCTTGGGCAAGATGAGGGGCACCCTCCTGGGAGTGGATTTGCCCCATTAACCAGAGATCCCAGGGCCTTCAGATACATGAAGGGGGCATTCTGAGAAGGAGCCCTGACAGTGCGGGAAGAACTGCCCCTGATGGTGACACACAGGCAGGGGCGGGGTTGGGGCCAGAGCCAGCCCTCAGGGCGCTGCACCCCAGCTGGAGCGGGGAATTCGCATTGTGCTCTGTGAAAAATAACATCTCACTTCACTTACAGGCTCCATGTTTCAGTTTTCACAATTAAATGAAAAACCCTCCTTGAATGAAATGGTACTCAATGCCTCTGACTTTGTGAGACTGTCATGGGAATAGAGGGAGAATGGCAATTAGAGCAAAAACACTCGAGATGATACACGTCGGATTTTAAAGAAAGCTGTACCAAATATTCCTCAAAGCAAAAAGATCCCTTTAAATAGCAAGATGCATCATACATTCAGAGCACTGCATTACACTTCTTCTTTCATAAATAAATCCCTTTCAGGAAAATACCCTAAAGTGCGGGCAGTGAGGGCAACAGGGGAGCCGCCGTGGCTGGGCCCAGCGCCTTCTCCTGGGGCTGGGAGCCCCATTCCTGGAGCCAGAGCTGGGCGCGGCCATGTGCTCACAGGACACCCGCGCGGCTGCCCTCTCCCGGGAGTTAGGAGTGCGCTCTGCCAGGTGAGAGCACTGCCCGCTGTCTGTCTTGGAAACTTAAGAAAAGGAAGAGAAGCAGGTGTTTTGCTGTCCTGACCTGGGAAGGGGAGACCAGATGCACGCGCACACTCCAAGGGCCCCCGCGTGTCTCAGACCCCAGGCCTGAGGGTCTGCCTGGTCGGGGGAGGCGGGGCGGGGAGCCCTGGGCCTGAGTGACGGCAGCGCTGACACAGAGCTTGTCCTGGCCAGTGACGAACTGTAACCCGGTTTCTTAGCCACACCGAGGGGTGGCCAGAAGGAAGGAGGACCCTCCAGGACAGGGCCCTCTCCTCGGGTGCATCCCTTAAACTTTATGCCAAGTGGGTGCAAACAGAACTTAGGGCCCCGTGGGAGGGCCAACACCCAGCACGCGGGGCAGCAAACAGCAGGGAGAAAGCTATTCCCACCGAGGCGCGCTCAGGGCCCCTCCTCCGGGAGAGGCAGCGCTGTGGCCGCACTGAGCCGTGACTGTCCAAGCCCTGTACCTCCCACCGGCCGCTGCCCGGGGAATTCCAGTCTCATGCCCACTCCCTGCGGTTAGTCCCCGTGTCTAAAGCATCACCGTGCCAACTGCCCACAGCCAGGGTCCGAGCGCTCCGGGGCCCTGAGGAGGCATGTGGGCAGGCAGAGCACGTGCGTGTCCAGAACCCTTGCCCGGTGCCCGTGGACCTTACCCAGCGCGCTCCAGCCCAGGACGGCGCCAAGACGGAGCCCCACGTTGGCCCCCAGCCATGGCGCCCCCAGGTCGGCCGTAGTGAGTGCAACCCGGTGTGCTGACCCCTTGGCCCTCTTACCCAGGCACCCACGACAGAACGGAGCTGCTGGTGACGGGGTGAGTGCCGCCCACAGAGCCAGGGGTGACACCTCTGCCAAGTCGTCCTTACTGAGCACTGACTGGGCCGACGTCGCTGCCTCTGCCGCCGCACCCCTTCCCCCAGCACCTGCGCAGGCCTCCCGACCGCCATCGTCCCAGCCTGGTCCTTCCCAGCAAACCCTGCGAGTAGAGCCACCTGTCACCTGGCCAGACGTGTCCTTCCTCGGCGCATCGGCCCATAGGAACCTCCCCGGAGGCCACAGAGTGCCCTTGGGACACGTGATCAAGTAACTAAAGGCGAGGCTCTCTGTGGCGACATCACTGTGGTCACCGCTCAGACAGGCTCACCAGGAATTCTGTCCACGACACCGCACTCAGCAGGGGCTGCCCTCGGCCCTGCACCTGGGACCCCATTTCCCTCCTTCGCAGGGTTTCAATTTAGGGCCACACCCCGCTCTCCTCCAGGCCTGCAGGGAGCAGCCGCGCACAGAGCCACAGAGGGAGCAAGCCCAGCACATGGGTTCTCGGAGCCTGGAGGGGTCGGCTGGTGGGCGGGTCTCACCATGAGTCTTCCCCACAGGCCAACCCCAGTTCCCCACACACCAACCCCCAGTTCCCCACACGCCAACTCCAGTTCCCCACACACCAACCCCCAGTTCCCCACATGCCAACTCCAGTTCCCCACACCCAACCCCCAGTTCCCCACACGCCAACCCCAGTTCCCCACACCCAACCCCAGTTCCCCACACGCCAACCCCAGTTCCCCACACGCCAACCACTGTTCCCCACAAGTCAACCCCCAGTTCCCCACACGCCAACTCCAGTTCCCCACAAGTCAACCCCCAGTTCCCCACACGCCAACTCCAGTTCCCCACACGCCACCCCCAGTTCCCCACACGCCAACCCCAGTTCCCCACACGCCAACCCCAGTTCCCCACACGCCAACCACTGTTCCCCACACGCCAACCCCAGTTCCCCACACCCAACCCCAGTTCCCCACACGCCAACCCCAGTTCCCCACACCCACCCCCAGTTCCCCACACGCCAACACCAGTTCCCCACACGCCAACCCCAGTTCCCCACACCCACCCCCAGTTCCCCACACCCAACCCCAGTTCTCCACACCCAACCCCAGTTCCCCACACCCAACCCCAGTTCCCCACACGCCAACCCCAGTTCCCCACACGCCACCCCCAGTTCCCCACACGCCAACCCCCAGTTCCCCACACGCCAACCCCAGTTCCCCACACGCCAACCACTGTTCCCCACACGCCAACCCCCAGTTCCCCACACGCCAACCCCCAGTTCCCCACACGCCAACCCCAGTTCCCCACACCCAACCTCAGTTCTCCACACCCAACCCCAGTTCCCCACACCCAACCCCAGTTCCCCACACGCCAACCCCAGTTCCCCACACGCCAACCCCCAGTTCCCCACACGCCAACCCCAGTTCCCCACACGCCAACCCCAGTTCCCCACACCCAACCTCAGTTCTCCACACCCAACCCCAGTTCCCCACACGCCAACCCCCAGTTCCCCACACGCCAACCCCAGTTCCCCACACGCCAACCACTGTTCCCCACACGCCACCCCCAGTTCCCCACACGCCAACCCCAGTTCCCCACACCCAACCTCAGTTCTCCACACCCAACCCCAGTTCCCCACACCCAACCCCAGTTCCCCCACACGCCAACCCCAGTTCCCCACACCCAACCTCAGTTCCCCACACCCAACCCCAGTTCCCCACACCCAACCCCAGTTCCCCCACACGCCAACCACTGTTCCCCACACGCCACCCCCAGTTCCCCCACACCCAACCCCAGTTCCCCACACCCAACCCCAGTTCCCCCACACGCCAACCCCAGTTCCCCACACCCAACCCCAGTTCCCCCACACGCCAACCTCAGTTCCCCACACGCCAACCTCAGTTCCCCACACGCCAACACCAGTTCCCCACACGCCAACCCCAGTTCCCCACACCCACCCCCAGTTCCCCACACCCAACCCCAGTTCCCCACACCCAACCCCAGTTCCCCACACCCAACCCCAGGTGATACTGTCCTTGCACATCAAGGGACTTCTGGAAACTCAACTTTGTTTCAGTCAACTAACCAACCCAGAAGTTAGAAACACTTGAGAGTCTCGGGACACGCCTGGACAGAGTCTGTGCTTCATGAGCCCATTGTAATGCAGTCGAACTCTCCCAGCATGCATTCCCCCACCAGTGTCCTGGCACCCTTTTCCATGGCACCGTCGCCAGGTCTGTTAACACAGCACCCATTACACACATGAGCTCTGCAGGTGGGCACAGCCCTTCTCACATCTTCCTTGCGATCAGACCCGGAGACCAGGAGGACCTGCGGCTACCCCAGCCCCGAGGTAAGGGGTGAGGTGTGACTCCCTGTAACTCAGCTCCCCCCCTGGACAGTAAGTCCTTCAGGCCCGGGGACACTAAGTCCTCAGACGTGGGGACGGTGCTTCTATTGGCCAGTGAGGCTCCATCAAATCAAAAGGTTCAGGTTCCTCTTGATCATCAAAATCAGCCCTGACTCTACCCACCCCCTCCCCCCACCCCCTTCCCATGGCTCCCCTCCTCCCGGTCAGGGCCTGTGCGCTAACCCAGGAAACACCACGGGGCGCTGCCGCTGGGGTGCCTCCCTGAGGCTAGACTGTGGTGGGGCGGAGACTGCGGTGAGTGGGGGTTCCTCTCCGGCAGCCATAGAAGCTTCCAGTCCACTGCCCAGGCCTTGACCTGACCTGGGAACGCAAAGCCCTGAGCCCTCCGCTGCCCACGCTTCCCGCGCCCGGAAGTACGGCCCCGCCCGCCCACACGCACGGTGCTCTCGGCAGCTCACTGGCCGAAGGTGGCGCCGGAGCAAGCGGTTTGCCGCCGCGTCCCCTCGATGCCGGTCTCCTTCGCTCCCGCAGCCAGCACACGGCTGTCTCCATCTAATCAGACCAGAGGGCAGTGAACATGACCGTCCTCAGCGCCGCGGTCTCCGGGGGGCAGTTCCGGTACCACAGCTACAGCACGCGGGGTCCAGTCGTGCAGGAACCGCGCGGCTGTTCCGGAGAAGAGACGTGCTGCAGGAACCAGCCCCTGGACGGGTGTCGAAGGCGGGGGGACAACAGGCCACAGAGACTCTGCGGTGGGGGAGGGCCTGAGGCTGCGGGAGCGGCAGGTGGAGACCGCGGCGTCAGCCCCGGCTCCTGCTGGCTTCCCCCGCCCGGTGCCCAAGCGGCTCCCTTTGGCCAGCTCTCCCTGGGCCCGGATGGGAAAGGAATTCTGGGAGCGCTCCAGCTCCGCCAAGCGCGCACAGTGTGAAAGCGCCGCGGCAGTTTCCACAACTAAGTCCTAGATGTAAGGCGCGTCGCTGGCGCTAAGCGGCACTGCCTGAGCGCCGGGGGGTGAGCCACGGGCAGGGCGGGGCGGGCGTGCTGCCCACCGGACCCTGTGCTCGGACGCACTGCCCTGGTGGGAAGGGGCGGGCGGTGCTTGGAACTCAGCAGGCGGCTCTCCTGTCTCACCGCCTCGCCTCTGAAAGGAAAGTGCAGGGGGTTTTGTATTTTTTTATTTTCGCTTTTATAATCTCTGCTCACGATGATAACTCTTTGGAAAGAATCTTTTTCTAGCCACGCTAGGCCCCAGGCTCCCGGCCTGTCCGAGTGAGACCCTGAGGCATGGCAGAAGCGCCCGCCGCCCCGGAGCCTCCCCTGCGCCCTCGGCGGCCGCTGCACAGTCCCGGGTGCCCTGTGGCGGGGGCCCCCCTAGGGACCGTGTAGTGATGCTCGGAAGAAGGAAGGGTTATGGCTCCACCAACAACTTCTGACAAATATCCACAGCGAGGGTTTGGGGGGCCTCTGTGCCCCAATAAAATAGCATATCACCCACAACATGCCACACCGTGCGGGAGAGCGTCAGAGGGCCAGCTGGCGGATTGCTTTTGCAAAACCCTTATTGTGATTCTGCCTCTCCAGTTCCACCAAACCCACAGCGGGGAGGGGGGACAAGAGGCTCCCACAGCGGGGACGGGGGGCGAGAGGCTCCCACAGCGGGGAGGGGGAGCAAGAGGCTCCCACAGCGGGGAGGGGGGGCGAGAGGCCCCACAGCGGGGAGGGGGCACAGGAGGCTCCCACAGCGGGGAGGGGGCGCTAGAGGCTCCCACAGCGGGGAGGGGGCGCAGGAGGCTCCCACAGCGGGGAGGGGGCGCTAGAGGCTCCCACAGCGGGGAGGGGGCGCAGGAGGCTCCCACAGCGGGGAGGGGGTGCTAGAGGCTCCCACAGCGGGGAGGGGGCGCAGGAGGCTCCCACAGCGGGGAGGGGGTGCTAGAGGCTCCCACAGCGGGGAGGGGGCGCAAGGGGCTCCCACAGCGGGGAGAGGGCGCAAGGGGCTCCCACAGCGGGGAGGGGGCACAGGAGGCTCCCACAGCGGGGAGGGGGCGCTAGAGGCTCCCACAGCGGGGAGGGGGTGCTAGAGGCTCCCACAGCGGGGAGGGGGCGCAAGGGGCTCCCACAGCGGGGAGGGGGCACAGGAGGCTCCCACAGCGGGGAGGGGGCGCAGGAGGCTCCCACAGCGGGGAGGGGGCGCAAGGGGCTCCCACAGCGGGGAGGGCGCAAGAGGCTCCCACAGCGGGGAGGGGGCGCAGGAGGCTCCCACAGCGGGAAGGGGGGACAAGAGGCTCCCACAGCGGGGAGGGCGCAAGAGGCTCCCACAGCGGGGAGGGGGCGCAAGGGGCTCCCACAGCGGGAAGGGGGGACAAGAGGCTCCCACAGCGGGGAGAGGGCGCAAGGGGCTCCCACAGCGGGGAGGGGGCACAGGAGGCTCCCACAGCGGGGAGGGGGCGCAAGGGGCTTCCACAGCGGGGAGGGGGCGCAGGAGGCTCCCACAGCGGGGAGGGGGCGCAGGAGGCTCCCACAGCGGGAAGGGGGGACAAGAGGCTCCCACAGCGGGGAGGGCGCAAGAGGCTCCCACAGCGGGGAGGGGGCGCAAGGGGCTCCCACAGCGGGAAGGGGGGACAAGAGGCTCCCACAGCGGGGAGGGGGCGCAAGGGGCTCCCACAGCGGGGAGGGGGCATCAGGCACGAGGCAGCAGGAGCTCCTCTGCGGACTGTGGCGCCTGCGGGTCCCATCAGGTCCCCGCGCTGACCCCTCTCCC
Source organism: Myotis nattereri (assembly GCF_964212035.1). Taxonomy (NCBI): domain Eukaryota; kingdom Metazoa; phylum Chordata; class Mammalia; order Chiroptera; family Vespertilionidae; genus Myotis; species Myotis nattereri. Next base: position 52,709,903 of record NC_138092.1, read on the forward strand.
AGGTCCCCTCCCGGCAGCAGCCCACATGGAGAAGCCGCTGGGCAGAGTGGGCAGAACCGGATTGGACGGTCTTCCCAGGTGACAGCGCTCGAGCTCAGTACATTTAGGAAAAACTCTGCGCCTTGGTGCCCTCGGCGCCACCTCGCAGTCGTGAGAGGAAATGAAAAGAGGAGCCGAAGCACCGCACGGTCAGGGCACTCCGTGCTGAGCACACGGGGCGCTGCACACACGCCGCCTCCTGAGGTCACTGTACCCCCCGCCAGGCCGGCCGGGCAGCTCGGGGCGCTAGGTGACGGGTCCTGTAAGATTACATGGAACGGGAATTTCCCTCCTGTCCCCCGGGACCCCGCAACCATGGGTGTTACAGGGTGTGGGACTGAGCCATGGAAGGGTTACAGAACGTTACAGAATGTGCTAAGGGGAGGAAATGAGACATGAGAAATTGAAGGTGCTGGGAGGGGGGACTGACATACGGAGAGGGATTGTGTCAGGATATGGAGAAGGATTGTGTCAGGGTTAGGAACCATGGAAGAAAAACTGCTAGATTGTCTTAGAAAAACAATGTGTATGATACGCTCCAGCCAGGTGTGACTCTGTTCCCCCCCCCTTTGTACTTATGAACTTTTTGTGAACTTCTAAGGAACAGCGAATGAAATGCTTTGTATTTTTTTCTATAAAGGATCATACTGCACCCTTGGTCTCTGCCACATGCTCCGAAGCTCCCAGAGGGGGAGATAGGTGCTGTGGTCAGCTGGCCAGCTTAAGAAAGGCTCTTAAATTTAAATTCTCAGTCGGTGGTCTATTTTGCTGAACCAACCCATAGCAGGGGACCCCGTGGACAAGTGGTGGCCTTGAGTGCAGCTGCGCACAGCGCAGTCCTTGGTAAGCAGCCCCCAGCCTGCGGTGTGTTTTCTCCTTGCATGTTGCTGTGAAGGTGTTGGCTGTGAACAGTGTGCGTGTCTGCAGCCTCCTGTCTCCTGTGGCCTTTCCTCCTGCGCAGACTGCCCTCTGCTGGCTGTCTGCTGTCTGCCGCAGGCCCCACCCACCTGAGGGCACCTCTCTCAGGGCCCATCCCTGTCAAAGGGGTGCAAAGCGGCACCTTCAAGATACCGTTCAGATAGTACCCTTTCCTTGAAATGTTCAAAGCAACTTAAAGTTGTCAACCTCTGTGTAACTTCCTACATGCTCCGCAGCACTTGTTCTCAACAGTGTTCTATTTGATAAGGGGACCTATAATCTGATAGATAGAGCGCCCGAATTCATCTGAAAAATAATCATATCATTTTAAATCTTAGATCACATACACCTATGTGAACAGGGGTTAAGTTTCTTACATGTGAAGAGGGGTTACGTTTTTCTTAAGTTTCCTTTCCAAGGCCTGTGCGAAGCAATGGAGGAGGTGACTCAGCTGTGAATCCAGCAAGCAGACCCGATAAGCGTGGTCAGGCTGACCCACCAGGAGTGAAAACATCATCTCATCCACATCACCTCATCGCCTGATGACAAGGACAATAGCTGACATCTGTGGACCCCCAGGGCTGCGCGTAGCTGCACTCCGTTCCCAGCCTCACCCCAGCCCCTTCCCCTTTATAACCCTGCCCCCTGCACCTGCTGGGAGGCAGGATTTGATGCTCCTAAGGTATGGGGCCGGGGGGAGGGGAGGGGGTGTTCTCTCTTCCCCCCCGCCAGCGCCAGCGCTGAAAGAGAGAACTCAGGAGTTGATGAAATCTTGACTAGAACATGATGAGCATTTAAGGAAAAATTAATAATACAAGACTGAGACAGAAATACAGGGAAAGCTGGGCCTGGGTGTGGCGTCTGCCCTCTGGTAGATGAACAGAGCCCCCAACACTGGAAGTAAATTTAATATATACTCATATACTCGAAGTAACAGGAAGTTACATCACATCTGGGTGGGCCTTGAGTTCCTGGCGACATAATAGGATCCACCCCTCTTAGCACCTGGGCGGGGAAAGTCAGCCTCTTGATTAGGACCGCCCCCAGGACATGGCTCTGCCTGCTCCCTGAGTTCAGTTGACGATATTTAAAAATGCCCAAAGTGCCTGCCAGCAGCCCTACACATCTCTCCCTATTTTTAGTAAGGGCCCTGTCTTCCTGGCTGGCTGACCTTCTCAATAAACACCTTTTGTGATTCAACCGGCCTTCGTTTCTGGACACAGTGACAGGCAGTCCGAGCCCACCCGGGGGTTTCCCGGTAACATATTGAGTACCGCGGAACCCCTGTACAAGGGCAGCACTCCTAGGCATTGCATTATCTCTTGGTCTTTCCATTACTAATTAATTATGTCGTGCATTGAGTCATCTGCTATGATCACTGTGAAGACTCAAGCCTCCTACTGTCCACCAGGACCTGGCTGGAAATCCGTGACACCACAGGAACGTAACAAGACAGTGCAGGGGCTGGTGCTGACGTGCTGAGAAGCTGGGGTAGAGCCACGTGTGCACAGGGAATTCAGGAGCAAACAGGCCCCAGGTCAGACTCTGGTGAGAGCGAAGGGAAAGCCTGGGGGGTTAGGGTGACGCTGAAGAATGCAGGTGGGGGAGCTGGGGGGCAGGTGGGGGAGCTAGGGGAGAGGGTAGGGGAGCTGGGGGAGTGGGTGGGGGAGAAGGCTCAGCGAGGGCTGTCTTTCCCTGGAGGGAGCTCCAGGGGTCCTGGAGGCCACCTGTCCCCGCAGCTTCAGTGAAGTTTCCAAAAGAGGCCACGTGCCTCCTTCCGCAGGAAGCAGAGCAGGGAGACCAGAGTGGAAGACTCGGTGCCATCGGGTTGCTGCCAACAGATGAGGAAAGAAGAGTCCATCTTTCTTTGTTTTTAATTCAGAGCAGGGAACAGCGGGCCGTTAACAGCGATGTTAACAGAGAAGCCGGCATCTCAAGACCAGAGTGCACCTCGAAGTCAAACTGCTGGGCCGAGGGCCTGTGTGGCACCTGTGCATCGGGGCCCTGCCCAGGAGGACCGGCCCTGCAGCCCTGGGCTGAGCACCGCCCCAGGAGGACCGGCCCTGCAGCCCTGGACTGAACACCGCCCCAGGAGGACCGGCCCTGCAGCCCTGGGCTGAGCACCGCCCCAGGAGGACAGGCCCTGCAGCCCTGGACTGAACACCGCCCCAGGAGGACCGGCCCTGCAGCCCTGGACTGAACACCGCCCCAGGAGGACCGGCCCTGCAGCCCTGGACTGAACACCGCCCCAGGAGGACCGGCCCTGCAGCCCTGGACTGAACACCGCCCCAGGAGGACCGGCCCTGCAGCCCTGGACTGAACACCGCCCCAGGAGGACCGGCCCTGCAGCCCTGGGCTGAGCACCGCCCCAGGAGGACCGGCCCTGCAGCCCTGGGCTGAGCACTGCCCCAGGAGGACCGGCCCTGCAGCCCTGGACTGAACACCGCCCCAGGAGGACCGGCCCTGCAGCCCTGGGCTGAGCACCGGACCAGAATAAAAATGGCACCGAGTCAGAGCACCCGGCCCTGCCGGGAAGCAGCTCCGTGTCCCTCCTTCCCACGGGGTCTCCTGCTCTCACGCAGAGCAGATCGGCCCTATTTTTAGTCTTGCTCTTTCTTGGGAGGCAAGGCCTGGAGACCCGTCAGCCCCTCGGAGGAGGGGCCGGGTTGTAAGAGGTGCAGAGGGGGCGGCACCAGAACCCTGCGCAGCTGCAGCCTCCCAGCTCCCGGGACAAAGGGCGGAGACAAGGAGACGGGTGTCACCCGGGAACAGCTGGGCGCAGCGGTCCTCGCGGGCAGGTGGGCGGTCGGCCGGCCCAGCCCAGGCGCCCGGCTGTCTTGTCAGATATTCGTTAGCGTGGGAAACCAACACCTGTTTCCGCCTGGACCTTCATACCTTCCCGAAACCGAGCCTGCTAGCTCCCCGCATCCTCTTCGCCTCACTCCGCCGGCTGCCCCCGCGAGAGGGACACTCAGGCTGCAGCTCTGCGTGTCTGAGGCCCAGGCCCAGGGGCGGGAAGGGCCAGGCCGCTCCTCTCCAATCCCGAAACCTCCCCACAGGCCCCGCGACCCACGGGAGAGAGTGTGAAGGACCCGCGGAGCCAGGCCTCACCAGGCAGGAGCATGACCCAGCCCGCCCTGGCCCTCCCTCCTCCAAATTCCCCGTGAAAAACTGACCTGAGCAAAACTGCAAGCTTGTAGGGCTGCAGTCAACTCATATAACATCCTTAGATTCGAGGTTAAACGATTTTAGTAACGTATTACTTGATTCCAACACCCTGAAATACATCTAAAAATAAGTGGTTTTCTTTGGCATTTTCAATGGCTGAAAATGACAAACTCAGGTAATTTTATCCAGTTTGTGGGTTAATATACAGAGTAATGTACTGGTTTGGTCTTAAATAGTTCCTGAAACCCTTATTGCTTGAATCTGCTCACTCCACTGGGTTTTCCCCTTCTAATATTATCTTCTCAGAAAACCAAATATTGCCAAATTTAACCTAAAGTCATTCCTTCAGAAACTTCTTACCTGGGGTCCGTGAGGGAGAGGTGGCAGTGTGCGCGGGCCTGCGCCTCCAGGTGCGGGGGAGCAGCCGCGTGGGCAGGTGATGCCACGTGAAGCCAGTGGATGCTCCTGCCCCGGGATGGTGCCGCCCAGCACAGGCCACAGAGGCCCCGCCGGCTCAGTCCCCACCTGCCCGCAGCCGGCCCGCGGCCCCAGCCGGTCCTGGGGAACAGGTCTTCACTCCACAAACTTCTGTAAACACCATTCCCACCCCGATGGCCGCTCGCCGGCAGCCCAGCCGCCCCTCGCTGTCCCTGGCTTCGCCTCCCTCTCAAGGAGGAGCGCTGATTGCACTTTAGGAAAACTCAGCTCCCTCGTTCTGCTCTTCAGCTCTGCGTGTAGTGTGCACGGGCGTCCGGGGCAGCCGAGCCCTGTGCTGCTCCGCCCTGTCATTCCCCGCGACTCCCCACCGCGCTTCTCGCGGCCTGGCCCCCGCGCCTCCTGCCTCCCCCGCCTCACCCCCGCCTCACAGAGTCCCTGGCCCTTCCAGCGGCTGCCTGCCTGGAGCTCTCCCAGCCGCTCCTGTCCTCTCCTTCTCGGCCTCCATCCCCCCTCAGGGCTGAGCTAGCTCTCCTCCTGGTCTCTGCTCCATAAAGGCACCGCCAGCCTGCTTTGTGCACTGCCTCACCCCGGGCACCTCCAGCCCTGCACCCCCTCACACCCGCACTCCCCGCACCCCCCCCCCGCCCCCGCATTCCCCCACACCCCCGCACCCCTTCCCCCCAGCCCAGCAGCACTCTGCTCAGAAGCGGGAAGTACCTCCACGTGAGTCAGCAAGTGCACATGCCCTCAAGTCAGGGAATCAGCAGCTCAGCGTCTTCAGGGGCTCCAGGGGCTCTCCTGTCGCCCTGGAGCCGAGGTGCTCCCAGGCGGCCAGGCCACTTGCCCTGACAAGCACCCTCCTTCCTGTGGACAAGCAGGAGTCTTGCTTCCTCCAGGCCCCTGGCGCTGCCGTTCGGATGGGCCTGCCTGTCTCCCTGGCGCGGTTGCCAGTCCTGGTAGCCAGGAGCCGTGTCCCATCTCCCGGGTCCATGTCCCCACAGAGTAACTCGCCTGCTCCCTCCAAGAGCTGAGGGCTGGACCGACTAATAAACACTTGCTCTACAAGTTAAAAGGAGAGGCTTTCTGGAAGTGGGACTTAGAGATGGGCCCTGGCTCTGGCCCTGGTGTCTTTACCGTGTCTATGGCTTGTCCTCACTTCACATGCGGATCCTCTCAGGGACGTGGTCACAGCCCAGCCGGGCTGGTGGGACACCTGCTCACCATGACGCTCCATCCCTGCCACCAGAGTCAGCTCACAGGGAAGGGGAACGGCACCCAGGTCACGGGAAGGTCGTCTGACCGGAGCATCTGCAGTTTGGGAACAGCCATGTGACTGTCTGCGGGGACTTGTTCATTCCACTAACACTGAACTCAAGCCCAGAGTCAGTAACTGCAGATGCTCCGAGGAGTCGCTGGGCTTGGGAGAAGCCTGCAGGAAGGGCCTCGGTTAGAGGCCTGTGGTGACAGGGCACACACTGGTTTCCACCTGCCACGTAAGTCATGTCTTAAACTCCCCTTCGCATCATGTGTGTTTCATGAAGTGAAAAAGTAGCACAGTTACTTACAGCACACGAATGACCTCTCCATTACCTCATATTACTACCCAGAAAAGGCCCTTGATTTCATAGCTATTTGACTATAGAACCCACAGGCAAATATATCTAGGTTAAGTGGTAAAATTGCAGAAAATTATAGATGCAGCATGATGGTTTTCTCCCACTCTAAGAAAACCACGTGAATGCCTTCAAATCCTGCAAAATCATGGTTTTTTTTAGAACCAGAGGTTTCTTGGATGATCATAAACTGATAAATTTTACAGCCACGTGTGGTTATTTTATGGCTAATGCCTAGTCACTGAGACCACAGATTTTATGTGGACTCTAAGAGGCCACACAGGACTATAAGAGGTCACGCTGAACTGTAAGAGGCCATACTGAACTCTAAGAGGTCCCGCTGGACTGTAAGAGGTCACCCTGGACTGTAAGAGGCCACGCTGGACTGTAAGAGGTCACCCTGGACTGTAAGAGGTCACCCTGGACTGTAAGAGGTCACCCTGGACTGTAAGAGGCCACGCTGGACTGCAAGAGGTCACCCTGGACTCTAAGAGGTCACCCTGAACCTTATGAGGCCATGCTGGACTGTAAGAGGTCACCCTGGATTGTAAGAGGTCACGCTGAACTGTAAGAGGTCACCCTGGACTGTAAGAGGCCACGCTGGACTGTAAGAGGTATCATGGGCTTTAAGAGGCCACACTGGACTATAAGAGGCCACGCTGGACTGTAAGAGGTCCCACTGGACTGTGAGAGGTCACCCTGGACTGTAAGAGGTCATGCTGGACTGTAAGAGGTCATGATGAGCTATAAGAAGTCACCCGGGACTGTGAGAGGTCACCCTGGACTATAAGAGGTCACCCTGGACTATAAGAGGTCACACTGGACTGTAAGAGGTCACGCTGAGCTATAAAAAGTCACCCTGGACTGTGAGAGGTCCCATTGGACTCTAAGAGGTCCCGCTGGACTAAGCAAATCTCAGGCGCTGGCATCCACTGCAGAGGGAGGGACAGCGGTGAGCACAGGAGAGGAGAGCCCCTGAAGCCACCAGAAGGAAAGCTGGAGGGAGATGTGGCGTCCTCATCTCTGAATTTGTCTAAAGCCTCTAATCTTGTCAGCTGTGCTGTGCTGCACACTCGCCCTCCTAATTCCTGAGACCTGAGACCAGAAGGTCCCAAAAGTCTAACCGGAGAGCAGCCGGAGGGGCACGTGATCCTCGCGCTCAGCCGCAAGACCGCTGACGGGACTCCGTGTTTCTGCCCACCTCGCAGAGCTGGGGAATCACAGGCTCCGGACCCTTTAGCTGCCTCCCTGAGAACATTCCAGCGCCTTTAGTTTCTGAGCACTACCTATGGTTTTGAAGCTTGAAGTTATGGATTCTGAAAGACTGTGTCCTCCCTGCAGGACAAAAACGCTTGACCTGTATTAATGTGCCCCGTGTCTACAGACGGGACCTGAGGGCCTCGGAGACTGAACAACAGCGCGAGGCTGGCACCCGCTGCCCAGCAGCTGAGACCAATGGAACCCAGATGTTGGACTTGTCGCCAGATGCTTGTCGCCAGGACTCTAGCAGCTTCATGCCACTGGGAGTTTCCAGCTACTAGGCCTGAATTTGGACGGAACCTGTTGGTGGCAGTGGGCAGTGGTTTATTTTTGAGCTACTTATTCCTCTGTGACTAGATTCATCAGATCAGCTGCCCTGGTCCCTGAGCCCATCCTCTTAGCCATGTCATTTCCATCAGAAGTCTCAGGCAGAGGGCAAGGGGGCAGAAGGGGGACAGGAAAGGGCATCTCGTTTCACAAAATAGTTTGTGGTGGCTGCACTTGTCGATTCTTCCCCGGAGTTTGCAGGCCCAGATGGTGCTGCGCCAGGCCGGGCTGCTCGGCCCTCACACTGGGCTGCGGTGGAGCCTTGGACTCAGGGGAGGGGGTTAAAGTGTTTATGAAACGCATATTCCTCGTGTAGCTTCAATATTACAGTTGGCTTGAAATTATTGAATTCTGAAACTGTATGCTGGAATCTGTCTGCCAACTGGACGAAAAGATGTTCCTACAACCAAGAATCTGTCATTTTATTGTTGTATCGTAAATCAGCAAACGAGAGATAAGACACCTTAATGAGCCAATTAATTAGGAGTCATTTATTGTGCGCGGCCCAGAGGGAGGTGTCTCTTCCAAATCTCTGAGCACCACATCCAGGAAGTCTCCCGTATGTACACTTTTCGAGCCTCTGTGTTTGCAGATATTACAAAGGGCTCTGTGTAGGTTATTGTTACAGACAGTTGTAACCTTGAATACATAATGAGTTTATACTTGGCATAAGAATATGGGACTTATTATCAGTATTAGTCTATTATAGTCTATTACATTGGATGGCTAGCTTGCTAGGTCAGACAGTTAAGTTTATCTTTTTCTATTATTTGAACTAAAAACAAAGTCATTTTATAGAATAAGAGACTGTCTTAAAGTGACAGAGTTTACAGGACTAGGACTAGCTAACAATAGCAGAGAATTCAAGCAGCAGTTTTACAGAAGATGGAGGTCACTATGCTTGATTATGGCTTTATAAACACCCACTGTCAACAGGTCCCCACCAAAGCCTCCTGTGCCGTTCTCTTGCCCTTTTACCTAAATCAGAAGAGCATCCCCTTCCGAGGAGAAGCAGGTTGGAGAAGCTATAAATTCCTGCTCTTATGGCCACTTCCCCGGAGGTGTTCATCAATACCAATGAGATGCTGCAAACTTCTGCTGCAGGTCAAAACAGAAGGCTTGATGCAGCGTCTATAACCAGCTTTGTTCCCTTTGACTGAACTTGGAGAGAACGTTGTGATACTTAAAAAATAAAATAAAGGAGCTCAACACTGGCTGGTCACCAATTGAAGAAAAGATAATAAGCCAAGCCCCTTCCTCAGGCTTCCAAAGCTAAAAAGAAGAAAATAAAAACAATCAAATAAAACTCTGGCTGAAGTAAAGATACAAATTCAAAAAATAATAACATAAGAAACATGGACACATCTATAATAATAAAAGCATAATATGCTAATTAGATCGGACAGCCTGATGACCTTCCGGACGTCATTCTGGACAAAGCCGCCATGGTGGGGCCGAGGCAGAGGCAGTTAGGGGCGATCAGGCAGGCAGGTGAGTGTTTAGGGGCAATCAGGCAGGCAGGCGAGTGTTTAGGGGCAATCAGGCAGGCAGGTGAGTGTTTAGGGGCGATCAGGCAGGCAGGCGAGTGCTTAGGAGTGATCAGGCAGGCAGGCGAGTGCTTAGGGGCGATCAGGCAGGCAGGCAGGTGATCCGTTAAGAGCCAGTGGTCCCAGATTGCGAGCGGGTGCAGGCTGGGCTGAGGAACTCCCCACCCCACCCTGTTCACGAATTTCATGTATTGGGCCTCTGGTTAATCAAAGTATGGAAGATTGGCCTGATACAATACCAACCTAGAAGCTCAAAGGAAAAGAACGGTGTGTTTCACTATAAACAAACAAAAGTTCATGTCACAACGAAGTCAGAACACAACGACTGAGCTGGGAGAGTATCTCCCACACATGAGCCGTACGTGGAATCAGGTCCTGTGTTCAAGAGTAGAACAGGCAGGGGGTGGGGGGGGGGGGGGCGGGGACGTTCACATCTTACTAAATATCTTTCTGAAACACACAGCATTGTCACTGAAAGCAGGTGTTTTTCTCATGATGCAGGCGGGGGGGGGGGGGGGGAATAAGAGACGAGTGGAGAGGAAGGCATGTTCCATGCGTGCCACACTTACGCTAACATCCTCAGCTGTGGGGTAGCCAAGAGGCCACAAGGCTCTCCAGGGGCCACCACGTCCGAATCCCATCAGTGGCCCCAAGATCCGGGACTCTGGCCATCAGAAGCCAGAATCTTAGCTGAGCACCCCCAGCGCTGACTCCTCCTGCTGGGGAAGTTTGTGTCACACGGACGGACGCGGACATGTGGCCGTGAACTCCTGCATTCAGGGTTGACACAGAGAAAGCAGCACCTTCCACACGACGGAGTCTTGCCTTCCTTTACTTAGATAGACATTTATCTCAGACACTTCTCAGAAAAACGATTGGCTTCTACATGTCAAAATCAACACCGCAGACACAAGATCTGACTCAGGGTGGCCCAGAGGCTCTGCAGCCTCGGGCACGGCCCAGGCTGGTGAGCAAGGCCTGGCCGTCGCAGAGTCTGTCCTGAGTGGGAGAAAGATCCGCGATGGAACTCAGTCACCCTCTTCTTTTAAACGTCCTTCTCCTTGTCCACCTCCTTCTCCTACTTGCCCTACAAACATAGGATGCCCTATTTTAAAACAGAAAAGTCTGTGAACTTACACGCACTTTTACAAGGCACGAATATCAATGTGCATTTTGATGCGCGTGTAACACATTGGGGTTGTCTTCACAGTGTGCTCACAGGAAGCCACTGCTCTCTTGGAAAACCCAGGGTCCAGCATGAGGCGACATCCACTTCCTCCGGGATGACTCTGTCCTCTGACTTCCAGCTTCACCACGGAGCATTTCTCCAACAGGCAGACACAAAAGGGACGGAGGAGGAGCAGTCGGAGAGGGGCCTGGTGATGTCCACAGGCCGGTCTCAAAGGGCTGACCCGGAAACGGTGTGCACCATAGAGCTTTGGTTACACCAGAACAAAACTCCAGACTTCAGTGATTTTCCATTTGAAACGCATCCCAGTGACAAGGATCCAGGCTTTGTAATTCTTTCCTCAAAGGGACGATGATGCTTGTCTTTTGGAAAGGCACCTTCTCACATTTATTTGGAAACTTCTGAATCCAACTGGCATCTCAAAAGCAGGCCTAACCGTTCAGCAGAAGTCTTCTTATCAAACAATCCCCCCGGTGAGAAATGTAGACATACTTGCTAGCTAATACCAAATGGCAGGTAAAACTCTTTTTTTCAAGGAAGGACATTTAGATGAAAAGCTAAAGCAGCCCATCCCTTGACATGGCAGCTGGTCAAATGTAACTCTAGGGTGGAAGGTTTTCCAATCTGCTGCAGGGTCGGCCATGTAACAGGAACTTCCTTGGAGCGGCTGCCAGGCCTGGAGGCCTGGAAGCTGGAGGCAGCACAGTGCCTGCAGTGCTTCTTCTTGGAGACATCAGCCATGGGGCACTTTCTCTGAGGGCGTGTGGATGTTGGAGGGTGTGGGGCTGTGGGAGGGTGTGGATGTTGGAGGGAGTGTGGCTGTTGGAGGGTGTGTGGCTGTGGGAGGGTGTGGATGTTGGAGGGTGTGTGGCTGTGGGAGGGTGTGGATGTTGGAGGGTGTGGGGCTGTGGGAGGGTGTGGGGCTGGGGGAGGGTGTGGATGTTGGAGGGAGTGTGGCTGTTGGAGGGTGTGTGGCGGTGGGAGGGTGTGTGGCTGTGGGAGGGTGTGGGGCTGTGGGAGGGTGTGGATGTGGGAGGGTGTGGGGCTGTGGGAGGGTGTGGGGCTGGGGGAGGGTGTGGATGTTGGAGGGTGTGGGGCTGTGGGAGGGTGTGGCTGTTGGAGGGTGTGGGGCTGTGGGAGGGTGTGGATGTTGGAGGGTGTGGATGTTGGAGGGTGTGGGGCTGTGGGAGGGTGTGGCTGTTGGAGGGTGTGTGGCTGTGGGAGGGTGTGGATGTTGGAGGGTGTGGGGATGTGGGAGGGTGTGGCTGTTGGAGGGTGTGGGGCTGTGGGAGGGTGTGGATGTTGGAGGGTGTGGGGCTGTGGGAGGGTGTGGATGTGGGAGGGTGTGGGGCTGTGGGAGGGTGTGGATGTTGGAGGGAGTGTGGCTGTTGGAGGGTGTGTGGCTGTGGGAGGGTGTGGATGTTGGAGGGTGTGGGGCTGTGGGAGGGTGTGGGGCTGGGGGAGGGTGTGGATGTTGGAGGGAGTGTGGCTGTTGGAGGGTGTGTGGCGGTGGGAGGGTGTGTGGCTGTGGGAGGGTGTGGGGCTGTGGGAGGGTGTGGATGTGGGAGGGTGTGGGGCTGTGGGAGGGTGTGGGGCTGGGGGAGGGTGTGGATGTTGGAGGGTGTGGGGCTGTGGGAGGGTGTGGCTGTTGGAGGGTGTGGGGCTGTGGGAGGGTGTGGATGTTGGAGGGTGTGGATGTTGGAGGGTGTGGGGCTGTGGGAGGGTGTGGCTGTTGGAGGGTGTGTGGCTGTGGGAGGGTGTGGATGTTGGAGGGTGTGGGGCTGTGGGAGGGTGTGGATGTTGGAGGGTGTGGATGTTGGAGGGTGTGTGGCTGTGGGAGGGTGTGGCTGTTGGAGGGTGTGTGGCTGTGGGAGGGTGTGGATGTTGGAGGGTGTGGGGCTGTGGGAGGGTGTGGCTGTTGGAGGGTGTGGGGCTGTGGGAGGGTGTGGATGTTGGAGGGTGTGGGGCTGTGGGAGGGTGTGGATGTGGGAGGGTGTGGGGCTGTGGGAGGGTGTGGATGTGGGAGGGTGTGGGGCTGTGGGAGGGTGTGGGGCTGTGGGAGGGTGTGGATGTGGGAGGGTGTGGGGCTGTGGGAGGGTGTGGATGTTGGAGGATATGGGGCTGTGGGAGGGTGTGGCTGTTGGAGGGTGTGGGGCTGTGGGAGGGTGTGGATGTGGGAGGGTGTGGATGTTGGAGGGTGTGGGGCTGTGGGAGGGTGTGGGGCTGGGGGAGGGTGTGGGGCTGGGGGAGGGTGTGGGGCTGTGGGAGGGTGTGGGGCTGTGGGAGGGTGTGGGGCTGTGGGAGGGTGTGGGGCTCGGGGAGGGTGTGTGGATGTGGGAGGGTGTGGGGCTGTGGGAGGGTGTGGGGCTGTAGGAGGGTGTGGGGCTGGGCGAGGGTGTGGATGTGGGAGGGTGTGGGGCTGTGGGAGGGTGTGGGGCTGTGGGAGGGTGTGGGGCTGTGGGAGGGTGTGGGGCTGTGGGAGGGTGTGGGGCTGTGGGAGGGTGTGGGGCTGTGGGAGGGTGTGGGGCTGTGGGAGGGTGTGGGGCTGGGGGAGGGTGTGGAGCTGGGGGAGGGTGTTGGGCTGGGGGAGGGTGTGGATGTGGGAGGGTGTGGGGCTGTGGGAGGGTGTGGATGTGGGAGGGTGTGGGGCTGTGGGAGGGTGTGGGGCTGTGGGAGGGTGTGGGGCTGTGGGAGGGTGTGGATGTGGGAGGGTGTGGGGCTGTGGGAGGGTGTGGATGTTGGAGGGTGTGGGGCTGGGGGAGGGTGTGGGGCTGTGGGAGGGTGTGGGGCTGTGGGAGGGTGTGGGGCTGTGGGAGGGTGTGGATGTTGGAGGGTGTGGGGCTGGGGGAGGGTGTGGGGCTGTGGGAGGGTGTGGGGCTGGGGGAGGGTGTGTGGATGTTGGAGGGTTTGGGGCTGTGGGAGGGTGTGGGGCTGTGGGAGGGTGTGGGGCTGTGGGAGGGTGTGGGGCTGAGGGAGGGTGTGGGGCTGTGGGAGGGTGTGGGGCTGGGGGAGGGTGTGGAGCTGGGGGAGGGTGTGGGGCTGGGGGAGGGTGTGGATGTGGGAGGGTGTGGGGCTGTGGGAGGGTGTGGATGTGGGAGGGTGTGGGGCTGTGGGAGGGTGTGGGGCTGTGGGAGGGTGTGGGGCTGTGGGAGGGTGTGGATGTGGGAGGGTGTGGGGCTGTGGGAGGGTGTGGGGCTGTGGGAGGGTGTGGATGTTGGAGGGAGTGTGGCTGTTGGAGGGTGTGTGGCGGTGGGAGGGTGTGTGGCTGTGGGAGGGTGTGGGGCTGTGGGAGGGTGTGGATGTGGGAGGGTGTGGGGCTGTGGGAGGGTGTGGGGCTGGGGGAGGGTGTGGATGTTGGAGGGTGTGGGGCTGTGGGAGGGTGTGGCTGTTGGAGGGTGTGGGGCTGTGGGAGGGTGTGGATGTTGGAGGGTGTGGATGTTGGAGGGTGTGGGGCTGTGGGAGGGTGTGGCTGTTGGAGGGTGTGTGGCTGTGGGAGGGTGTGGATGTTGGAGGGTGTGGGGATGTGGGAGGGTGTGGCTGTTGGAGGGTGTGGGGCTGTGGGAGGGTGTGGATGTTGGAGGGTGTGGGGCTGTGGGAGGGTGTGGATGTGGGAGGGTGTGGGGCTGTGGGAGGGTGTGGATGTTGGAGGGAGTGTGGCTGTTGGAGGGTGTGTGGCTGTGGGAGGGTGTGGATGTTGGAGGGTGTGGGGCTGTGGGAGGGTGTGGGGCTGGGGGAGGGTGTGGATGTTGGAGGGAGTGTGGCTGTTGGAGGGTGTGTGGCGGTGGGAGGGTGTGTGGCTGTGGGAGGGTGTGGGGCTGTGGGAGGGTGTGGATGTGGGAGGGTGTGGGGCTGTGGGAGGGTGTGGGGCTGGGGGAGGGTGTGGATGTTGGAGGGTGTGGGGCTGTGGGAGGGTGTGGCTGTTGGAGGGTGTGGGGCTGTGGGAGGGTGTGGATGTTGGAGGGTGTGGATGTTGGAGGGTGTGGGGCTGTGGGAGGGTGTGGCTGTTGGAGGGTGTGTGGCTGTGGGAGGGTGTGGATGTTGGAGGGTGTGGGGCTGTGGGAGGGTGTGGATGTTGGAGGGTGTGGATGTTGGAGGGTGTGTGGCTGTGGGAGGGTGTGGCTGTTGGAGGGTGTGTGGCTGTGGGAGGGTGTGGATGTTGGAGGGTGTGGGGCTGTGGGAGGGTGTGGCTGTTGGAGGGTGTGGGGCTGTGGGAGGGTGTGGATGTTGGAGGGTGTGGGGCTGTGGGAGGGTGTGGATGTGGGAGGGTGTGGGGCTGTGGGAGGGTGTGGATGTGGGAGGGTGTGGGGCTGTGGGAGGGTGTGGGGCTGTGGGAGGGTGTGGATGTGGGAGGGTGTGGGGCTGTGGGAGGGTGTGGATGTTGGAGGATATGGGGCTGTGGGAGGGTGTGGCTGTTGGAGGGTGTGGGGCTGTGGGAGGGTGTGGATGTGGGAGGGTGTGCATGTTGGAGGGTGTGGGGCTGTGGGAGGGTGTGGGGCTGGGGGAGGGTGTGGGGCTGGGGGAGGGTGTGGGGCTGTGGGAGGGTGTGGGGCTGTGGGAGGGTGTGGGGCTGTGGGAGGGTGTGGGGCTCGGGGAGGGTGTGTGGATGTGGGAGGGTGTGGGGCTGTGGGAGGGTGTGGGGCTGTAGGAGGGTGTGGGGCTGGGCGAGGGTGTGGATGTGGGAGGGTGTGGGGCTGTGGGAGGGTGTGGGGCTGTGGGAGGGTGTGGGGCTGTGGGAGGGTGTGGGGCTGTGGGAGGGTGTGGGGCTGTGGGAGGGTGTGGGGCTGTGGGAGGGTGTGGGGCTGTGGGAGGGTGTGGGGCTGGGGGAGGGTGTGGAGCTGGGGGAGGGTGTTGGGCTGGGGGAGGGTGTGGATGTGGGAGGGTGTGGGGCTGTGGGAGGGTGTGGATGTGGGAGGGTGTGGGGCTGTGGGAGGGTGTGGGGCTGTGGGAGGGTGTGGGGCTGTGGGAGGGTGTGGATGTGGGAGGGTGTGGGGCTGTGGGAGGGTGTGGATGTTGGAGGGTGTGGGGCTGGGGGAGGGTGTGGGGCTGTGGGAGGGTGTGGGGCTGTGGGAGGGTGTGGGGCTGTGGGAGGGTGTGGATGTTGGAGGGTGTGGGGCTGGGGGAGGGTGTGGGGCTGTGGGAGGGTGTGGGGCTGGGGGAGGGTGTGTGGATGTTGGAGGGTTTGGGGCTGTGGGAGGGTGTGGGGCTGTGGGAGGGTGTGGGGCTGTGGGAGGGTGTGGGGCTGAGGGAGGGTGTGGGGCTGTGGGAGGGTGTGGGGCTGGGGGAGGGTGTGGAGCTGGGGGAGGGTGTGGGGCTGGGGGAGGGTGTGGATGTGGGAGGGTGTGGGGCTGTGGGAGGGTGTGGATGTGGGAGGGTGTGGGGCTGTGGGAGGGTGTGGGGCTGTGGGAGGGTGTGGGGCTGTGGGAGGGTGTGGATGTGGGAGGGTGTGGGGCTGTGGGAGGGTGTGGGGCTGTGGGAGGGTGTGGCTGTGGGAGGGTGTGGATGTGGGAGGGTGTGGATGTGGGAGGGTGTGGGGCTGTGGGAGGGTGTGGATGTGGGAGGGTGTGGGGCTGTGGGAGGGTGTGGGGCTGTGGGAGGGTGTGGCTGTGGGAGGGTGTGGATGTGGGAGGGTGTGGGGCTGTGGGAGGGTGTGGGGCTGTGGGAGGGTGTGGCTGTGGGAGGGTGTGGCTGTGGGAGGGTGTGGATGTGGGAGGGTGTGGGGCTGTGGGAGGGTGTGGATGTGGGAGGGTGTGGGGCTGTGGGAGGGTGTGGCTGTGGGAGGGTGTGGGGCTGGGGGAGGGTGTGGGTGTGGGAGGGTGTGGGGCTGTGGGAGGGTGTGGGGCTGTGGGAGGGTGTGGGGCTGTGGGAGGGTGTGGGGCTGTGGGAGGGTGTGGGGCTGGGGGAGGGTGTGGGGCTGTGGGAGGGTGTGGGGCTGTGGGAGGGTGTGGGGCTGTGGGAGGGTGTGGATGTGGGAGGGTGTGGGGCTGTGGGAGGGTGTGGGGCTGTGGGAGGGTGTGGGGCTGTGGGAGGGTGTGGATGTTGGAGGGTTTGGGGCTGTGGGAGGGTGTGGGGCTGTGGGAGGGTGTGGGGCTGTGGGAGGGTGTGGGGCTGTGGGAGGGTGTGGGGCTGGGGGAGGGTGTGGGGCTGTGGGAGGGTGTGGGGCTGGGGGAGGGTGTGGGGCTGGGGGAGGGTGTGGGGCTGTGGGAGGGTGTGGGGCTGTGGGAGGGTGTGGGGCTGGGGGAGGGTGTGGGGCTGGGGGAGGGTGTGGGGCTGTGGGAGGGTGTGGGGCTGTGGGAGGGTGTGGATGTGGGAGGGTGTGGGGCTGTGGGAGGGTGTGGGGCTGGGGGAGGGTGTGGGGCTGGGGGAGGGTGTGGGGCTGTGGGAGGGTGTGGGGCTGTGGGAGGGTGTGGATGTGGGAGGGTGTGGGGCTGGGGGAGGGTGTGGGGCTGTGGGAGGGTGTGGGGCTGTGGGAGGGTGTGGGGCTGTGGGAGGGTGTGGGGCTGGGGGAGGGTGTGGGGCTGGGGGAGGGTGTGGGGCTGTGGGAGGGTGTGGGGCTGTGGGAGGGTGTGGATGTGGGAGGGTGTGTGGATATGGAGGGTGTGGGGCTGTGGGAGGGTGTGGGGCTGGGGGAGGGTGTGGGGCTGGGGGAGGGTGTGGATGTTGGAGGGTGTGGGGCTGTGGGGGGGTGTGGATGTGGGAGGGTGTGGGGCTGTGGGAGGGTGTGGGGCTGGGGGAGGGTGTGGATGTGGGAGGGTGTGGGGCTGGGGGAGGGTGTGGGGCTGGGGGAGGGTGTGGATGTTGGAGGGTGTGGGGCTGTGGGGGGGTGTGGATGTGGGAGGGTGTGGGGCTGTGGGAGGGTGTGGGGCTGGGGGAGGGTGTGGATGTGGGAGGGTGTGGGGCTGGGGGAGGGTGTGGGGCTGGGGGAGGGTGTGGATGTGGGAGGGTGTGGGGCTGGGGGAGGGTGTGGATGTTGGAGGGTGTGGGGCTGTGGGAGGGTGTGGCTGTGGGAGGGTGTGGGGCTGTGGGAGGGTGTGGGGCTGTGGGAGGGTGTGGCTGTGGGAGGGTGTGGGGCTGTGGGAGGGTGTGGGGCTGTGGGAGGGTGTGGATGTGGGAGGGTGTGGGGCTGTGGGAGGGTGTGGGGCTGTGGGAGGGTGTGGGGCTGTGGGAGGGTGTGGCTGTGGGAGGGTGTGGGGCTGTGGGAGGGTGTGGATGTGGGAGGGTGTGGGGCTGTGGGAGGGTGTGGGGCTGTGGGAGGGTGTGGCTGTGGGAGGGTGTGGGGCTGTGGGAGGGTGTGGGGCTGTGGGAGGGTGTGGGGCTGTGGGAGGGTGTGGGGCTGGGGGAGGGTGTGGGGCTGTGGGAGGGTGTGGCTGTGGGAGGGTGTGGGGCTGTGGGAGGGTGTGGCTGGGGGAGGGTGTGGGGCTGTGGGAGGGTGTGGGGCTGTGGGAGGGTGTGGGGCTGTGGGAGGGTGTGGGGCTGTGGGAGGGTGTGGATGTTGGAGGGTGTGGCTGTGGGAGGGTGTGGGGCTGTGGGAGGGTGTGGGGCTGTGGGAGGGTGTGGATGTTGGAGGGTGTGGCTGTGGGAGGTGTGGGGCTGTGGGAGGGTGTGGCTGTGGGAGGGTGTGGCTGTGGGAGGGTGTGGCTGTGGGAGGTGTGGGGCTGTGGGAGGGTGTGGCTGTGGGAGGGTGTGGGGCTGTGGGAGGGTGTGGGGCTGTGGGAGGGTGTGGGGCTGTGGGAGGGTGTGGCTGTGGGAGGGTGTGGGGCTGTGGGAGGGTGTGGCTGTGGGAGGGTGTGGGGCTGTGGGAGGGTGTGGCTGTGGGAGGGTGTGGGGCTGTGGGAGGGTGTGGCTGGGGGATGGTGTGGGGCTGGGGGAGGGTGGGGCTGTGGGAGGGTGTGGCTGGGGGAGGGTGTGGGGCTGGGGGAGGGTGTGGCTGTGGGAGGGTGTGTGGCTGTGGGAGGGTGTGTGGATGTGGGAGGGTGTGGGGCTGTGGGAGGGTGTGGCTGGGGGAGGGTGTGGGGCTGTGGGAGGGTGTGGCTGGGGGAGGGTGTGGCTGGGGGAGGGTGTGGGGCTGGGGGAGGGTGTGGCTGTGGGAGGGTGTGGCTGGGGAGGGTGTGGGGCTGTGGGAGGGTGTGGGGCTGTGGGAGGGTGTGGGGCTGTGGGAGGGTGAGACAGCGTTGGCCCTGGGCTAAGGCTACTGAGTGGCGCAGACACAGCCCAGGCAGCCCTCCCTCCATCAGCTTGGAACTGCCCAGGGCCCTGTTTTGTGCCTCTGCTCAGTCACCAGTTTAGACCAATACACACCCAGTTTTCCTCGCTCACCAGCACTTTACTAACAAAAAAAGTACCACCAGGAGCTCTGGCAGGAGGCGGACAGAATTTCCTGTCCTGTTGTGTAACCCCTCCCTCAGCTGCGGGTGGGAGTCGGGACAGGAAGGGAAGAGCCCTGAGGGCTGCCCCTGCCCAAGGCCGCTCCGCCCACTCGCCTCGGTTTCCAGAGGAAGGGTTCCCAGAGGAAGGTTCCAGAGGAAGGGTTCCCAGAGGAAGGGTTCCAGAGGAAGGGTTCCAGAGGAAGGTTCCAGAGGAAGGGTTCCAGAGGAAGGGTCCCAGAGGAAGGTTCCAGAGGAAGGTTCCAGAGGAAGGGTTCCAGAGGAAGGGTCCCAGAGGAAGGTTCCAGAGGAAGGTTCCAGAGGAAGGGTTCCAGAGGAAGGGTCCCAGAGGAAGGGTTCCCAGAGGAAGGGTCCCAGAGGAAGGTTCCAGAGGAAGGGTTCCCAGAGGAAGGTTCCAGAGGAAGGGTTCCCAGAGGAAGGGTTCCAGAGGAAGGTTTCCAGAGGAAGGTTCCAGAGGAAGGGTTCCAGAGGAAGGGTCCCAGAGGAAGGTTCCAGAGGAAGGTTTCCAGAGGAAGGTTCCAGAGGAAGGGTTCCAGAGGAAGGTTCCAGAGGAAGGTTTCCAGAGGAAGGTTCCAGAGGAAGGGTTCCAGAGGAAGGGTCCCAGAGGAAGGTCCCAGAGGAAGGGTCCCAGAGGAAGGTTTCCAGAGGAAGGTTTCCAGAGGAAGGTTCCAGAGGAAGGTTTCCAGAGGAAGGTTCCAGAGGAAGGTTCCAGAGGAAGGGTTCCAGAGGAAGGGTTCCAGAGGAAGGTTCCAGAGGAAGGTTTCCAGAGGAAGGTTCCAGAGGAAGGTTCTAGAGGAAGGGTTCCAGAGGAAGGGTTCCAGAGGAAGGTTCCAGAGGAAGGTTTCCAGAGGAAGGTTCCAGAGGAAGGGTTCCAGAGGAAGGTTTCCAGAGGAAGGTTCCAGAGGAAGGGTTCCAGGGGAAGGGTCCCAGAGGAAGGTTCCAGAGGAAGGTTCCAGAGGAAGGTTCCAGAGGAAGGTTCCAGAGGACGGTTTCCAGAGGAAGGTTTCCAGAGGAAGGTTCCAGAGGAAGGGTCCCAGAGGAAGGGTTTCCAGGTGATGCTCCTCAGTCGGATCGGGCCTCTGGCCCCTTCCAAGCTGGCCCGTCATCCTTTCAGCTGAGTCCGGGCTCATCATGGGTAGCCTTTGCAAAGCGGAGCCTGCGGAGCTCAGACGGGCGGCTCGGCTCAGGCAGATCTGCCCCAGGAGCCCGCAGTCGCTTTAAAAGCGCACTCTCAGCCCCTGAGGACAGCCCTTTTCTCCTCCCTACCGGCTCCAGATCGCAGATATTTAAATGGGTGATTTCACATCACCCTCAAAGCAGGCTTATGTAGTGGCATTTTTTACACCAATTCTGCTAAGGAAAGAAGAAAAACTAGAGAGGAACTGCTTGACAGTGACTCTGGGATTCAGACACAGGTCTGTCTTGTAAAAGCCTGTTTGATGGCTGCTATGCCCATGGCCTGCTCATGGGACAGTGGTGTAATGTCCACATCTTGGAACCACACCCCACAGCTGACAAAGCCCAGGCAGGGAGGGCACCAGTCCAAGCGGGAGCCCACGGGGGCAGGCGTTCCTCAGCTGGTCGTTGGGGAGAAAGTGGCCTGGTGGTGGGTGAGCCAGAAACAGGAGGGGCCGTGGCCTCTGCGCTGGCAGAGGAAGGGGTTAGCACTCTGGGTAAGACGAGATGAGCCCACATAGTGTGTGTGCTGCTTACAGGTGCCCACTGTCCATGGGCAGGAAAGGTCTGCGGTGGGAATGGAAGTGGCTGTGAGCGTGCCCAGGGTCGGGGCCTCCCAGACCTGCTCCTTCAGGGTCTTTCCTCGGCAGGACACCATCCATGGCCCCTTTGACAAGACCACGTGAGCAAAGACCCTACTCCAAACAAGCTCACATCACAGGCCCAGGGTCAATGCCACAGCATGTCTCATGGGGAGATGAAGCATGTCCTCAGGCCCCGCACGGCGCCCACGGCCCGCCGGCCGGCCTGCGCACGGAGCGGCCAGGCCCACGTCCATCATGCCCTCGAGACGAGCACGTGGGACATGGGACCAGCATGCACACCATGAATTAGCACGTCTGGTTCTAAGTTAAAATCGATGTATCGTTATTCCTATTAATCAATAAATAGGAAATCATATTGTTCTGAATACATTTACTAATACATTCAAAACACATGAGAGGTGATGTTTTTCAAAATAGGACTGAATTCTTGGAATAAGTGTGTGACTCAGATACACCACAACCTTTGATGTTATTAGAGTGTGAAACAATATAATATTCTTTTCAATATATTTCAACTGCTTTTGAACTTTTATGTTTTAATGGAAAATCAACTTTTATTTTTAGCCCATTCTAACCAATGTGCGTTCATGTTATGACGATTATTATGTAAAAATTTTAATATAGTGTCTAGCAGAATTACTGGCATGTATTCAGCCCAAAAATATATGTTAAATGCTGCCTTTTCTGTTCTTATTTTTAAACTAGAGGCCCAGTGCATGAAATTTGTGCATGTTGGGGGGGAGGGAGCCCTCAATCTGGCCTGCATCCTCTCACAATCCAGGAACCCTCAGGGGATGTTGAGCCTAAACCTGCAGTTGGACATCCCTCTCACAATCCAGATGCTGCGTGCACCAGTGACCATACTTTTCACACAGGTGAAAGCATCTTGCTGCTGTATGGGCAGCTACATTTTTTTGCCCTGGTTATAAAAAGTAGTACATAACATGGTCCTTCTGAGGCCGTAGTAGCATTTTCCCCATCTTATGGGTAGAAAAACTGAAGCAGAGAGAAGGTAAGTAATTGACTTTGTCACACAGTTATAAGTGCCAGAATCAGGGCTGACCACAAAATGCAAGCCAGAGTCCATGCATATCATTGCTGCATCATCCTGTTTCTTTCAGAGTTAGAGAAGCCTTGCCAGGTTTTAATTTTTAAATCTAAGAGACTGTTCCCAATATATAGGGTAGGGTCCCAAGGCCTGGCTGGCAATCAGGGTCATCTGTGGGGTGACCGGTGGGCAGGGTGATCGGCAAGCCCTGTCCCCCAATCACTGCTGCCAGTTGCCTCCCTCTCGGTGGTCAGTGCATGTCATAGCAACCGGTTGTTCCACCAGTCATTCCACCGTTCAGTCAATTTGCATATTAGGGTTTTATTATATAGGATTCTTTTTTATTACAGAGGCAGAGTTTTAAACTGAGTTCTAGTGTAAGTGATTCATTCCTTTTAAAAAAAAATTAGATTGATTTGAGTGAGAAAGAGAGAGAGACCCATTTGTTGTTCCACTTACTTACGCATTCATTGGGAGCCTTGAAGGGAATGGCTATAGGGTTAAGCCTTGGACTGACCTATGGCAGGGACACAAACAACAGCTTGGAGGGCAGAGCCCTCTTAGCATAATTAAGCTTGACCTTATAGCCCTCCCTTGCTCCTTCCTACGTAGCTAATGGGCTGTGGGAGGTGCCGCAAGTGCTGCCGAAACAAGATGAAACTCACAAGAACACTGTAAACGTGTTGACCAATTCCCTTGTTTTGCTTTGTGTGCTCTGACTATAAAATAAAGACTCAGCTTGCAGGCCGTGGCTCTGTCTCTCCATCAGAGAAGCAGCATCCCACTGAGTCCAAGCATATTCTTTTATCTGTCTTCTTTAATCCTTCACCACCCCTCCTCAGGCTCACCGAACCTGCCCGTGCTGGACACAGCACATGTGGCACCCAACATGGGGCCTGAATACAGGGGAACTACAATTGCAAGGTGAAAGAGAGCTCCAGTGAAGCACTTGCAGAAAGCAAAAAGTAAGGTAAGGAGCACATTACAGAGAAGAAATTCTGAAGATTTTGTGGAAAATAAGAGGAAGCCAAGATAACTGTGTCAATGCATTCCTATAGGAGAGAAATGGAGAATAATGTTGGAAAATATATGTGAGTTAGCTGTGTGTAAAGAGAAGAGGGAGAATAGATTAAATAAAACAGTTTGCTGGGTGTCCTGTTTGGGTCATGGGTTAGAAGATAATACCAATCAGCATGTCAGACGTCAGAATCAGGAACATGAGCAGAATGACTGACCCAACAATGAGAAAGGCCAATGGCATAGCCAGTGGACCTGGACCCATAGGACTTGGAGTGAAGAAGAAAATCATATGATGGATACAGATGGGTCATGTGTGCATATCCCTGGTGTGAAACAGGATGCTCTAAAGCTATGGATCCTAACAGCAAAGAGCAGAGGGCCCTGTTCAAATGCAAGTTGCCAATCTAAGCCCAGGGAAGTACCAATGCAATTTGCAAGCCATCTATTAGCAATGCAAATGCCAAGCCATCTTGATGTTCCCAAAATCAGGATAAACAAAGTAAGTGAGCGCTCAGGCTGCACAGGTGAAACGCCAGCTCCAAGAACCGCTGTGATTATGTGAAAGACAGCACAACACGTTTCTACCGAACAGAGTGTTTATTCTGCCCCATGCAAGTCAGGGAAACAGTGCCAATCATTCAGAATTGCTATGAAAGGCTGTGGGCACTTGTCAGGTGTATGCACTCAGGCCATAAAAACAAAAGAGTTTCACCCAGCATTTTATTAATGAAGCAATTTAGGTTTAGACTCAGGGACAGAGAATAAACGCCAGCTTCACATACATCACAGCATGTGTCTGAATTACCCCTCTCTGAGTTTCTACCCCCACTTCCCTTCCCAGCCTATCAGCTATAAGATTTCTCAAGTTGAAATAGGACACAAAACGGGTCTGGCCGCCTGTCACTACTTGAGCCAATTTAAGCAGAGAAAGGGTGGATCACATGTGAGTGCTTATTCCAGCAATGCCGGCGCACAGGGAGCAGCAGGTCACCCTGGAAACTCTGCTCCCCTCCCCTGCTAGCTGCTGGTTACACTGGGAAAGAAAGAGAGCTGCGTGCACGGGGGAGGCAGGACACGGGCTGCAGGGCCCGGCTGGTGTCTCCTTCCAGGACCTTGAGGTCCCATAACAAGGCAGTTGATTGTCAATGGTGTGAATGCCCAGCTCCTCTGGGCTGGGGGGCCGGAGAATGGTCAGTGTTCCCCAGGCAAACTCCAGGGGGGCAGGGCCAGGCAGGGCAGCCAGATCAATGCGGGTCCTGTCCTGGGTTTGGTCCAAAATGCATTTTCTTTTCTGAGCTATGGACCCATCTGGCCTCAAGGCATCTCTTACTTTCACAGCCCTGTTCTCCTTGCAGCAGGTCTTCCAGTTCCCCAGGACCTGTGGGAAACCTCTCCCCTACAGTTAGCCAGGGACTAGCCAACACCCGGTCCCATTCTCACTGCCTGCCCTCCCCCATCGAAGTGGACCCCGAACACCAGCACCTGCACTTACTTCTATTGGGACATGTCACCGATTGGGTTACCTACTGCTGGGGCCTCAGTTCTTCTCCTCGATGCGGAAACGATTTTAAGGCCAACAAAAATGAAAGCAAAGCAAAGTGGGTTTTATTAAAGACACACTCCCAAAGAGGAGCGGGCCAGTGGAGAAAGAGAGAGCGGGGGGAGAGGGGGTCATTTCGGGCGCATGCTGTGATGTATGTGAAGCTGGCATTTCTTCTCTGCCCCTGAGTTTAAACCTCAGTCCCTGGGTTTAGAAGAGGGATTTTCTGGGTGATGCGTTTGCAAGTCAAGGACAGGGGTTGTTCTGCTCTCACTCTGCAGTCTGCGTTGGGAACTAGCTCCAAGGCCGTGGGAGGCTCCAGTCAGAGAGCCTGCAGGTGTGATCTTTTCTTGCTTATTCCAGGTTTCCTTAAAATTATAAGGATCATCTTAAAGATGGAGTGTGGGGGTCCCACATCTTTTGATTAAAGGATCATCCGTGATAAGGAAAATTGTTTCCTCAGTTTGGAAGAAAATACTAGTATATCTCCCTCCTCAGAACACATTCCGTTAATAACACAACAGTGGCCATGTGGGACTGTTCCTGGATGCAAAGAGGCTTCCACGTTAGCAAGTCAACCAACGTGACCCACCACATCGTCAAAACGAAGGGCAAAGCCATATGAGCCTCTCCATAGACACAGAAAAAGCATTTGTCAAAATTCAATATCCACTTACGATAAAAACACTCCACAAAGTGCGTATGAAGAGAATGTACCGCATATAACATAGACCATATGTGACAAGCCCATAGCTAACATCTTACTCAATAGTGGGAAGCTGAAATCTTTGCCTTCAAGATCAGGAATAAGACAAAGATGACCACTATCACCATTTTTATTCAGCATAGTTTTGGAAGTCCTAGTCAGAACTATTATACAAGAAAAAGAAATAAATGCATCTAAAATTAGAAAGGAAGAAGTGCAATTGTCATTATTTGCAGATGACATGATGTAGAAAATCCTAAAGATCACACACACACACACACGAACTAATAAACACATTCAGTAAAGTTGTTGGAGACACACTAATAACTAACTATCAAAGAGAAATTAAGAAAACAATCCCATTTACAACTGCAGCGAAAAGAATAAAATACTTAGGGATAAATTTAACTGAGGAGATAAAAGAGCTATACATTAAAAACCGTACGACATTAGTAAAAAAAAGACATTGCTGAAAGAAATTAGAGAAGACACCAATAAATGAAAATATATTCTGTGCTCATGTATTGAAATAACTAATGTTGTTAAAATGTTCCTACTACCCAAGCCCTCACCTCCCTATTGTCTGTGTCCGTGGGCCATGCATATGTGCATACAAGGTCTTTGGTTGACTACCTCCCTCCCCCACCTTCCCTCTGAGATTCCACACTCTGTTCCATGCTTCCAAGTCTCTGGATCCACTCCATTCATCAGTTTATTTTGTTACATAGATTCCACATATGAGTGAGATCACATTATACTTGTCTTTCTCTGACTGGCTTATTTCACTTAGCATGATACTCTCCAGGTCCCTCTACACTGTCTCAAAGGGTAAGAGATCCTTCTTTTTTACAGCTGCCTAGTATTCCCTGGTGTAAATGTACCACAGCTTTTTTATCCACTCATCTACTGATGGGCACTTGGGCAGTTTCCAGAGCTTAGCTATAGTAACAACTGGAATTCCTGTACACTGCTTGTAGAAATGGAAGACGGTATAATCATTTTGGAAAAGTTTGCCAATTTCTTACAATATTAATCATACACTAACCATCTGACCATATTACCAGTATTATTAGCAGGCACTTATCCAAGATAAGGGAAAATACATGTTCACAAAGAGACTTTATTTCATAATAGAGAAAAGGTGGAAACAACCCAAATATCTCTCAACAGATCAGTGGGTAACTCATTGTGATATCACTCAATACTAAAAAGAAATGAATTGCTGATAAATGTAACAACTTGGATGACTCTCGAAAACATGGTGAGCAAAAAAAGATAAAGAGAGCAAGCTGTATGATTCCATTTATATAAGACTCAAGAAAAGGGAAAAGCCATGAGTGATGATCAGCCAACCAGTGGCTACAAAGGCCGCGCTCAGCGGGAGGAAGAAGACAATGGGGCATGAGAGAACTGTTGGAGATACTGGATGTCTTGGTTGTGGTGTTCATTACTTAGGCTTCTACTTTTGTCAAAACCTGTCATTGTATGCTTAAA
Organism: Myotis nattereri; assembly: GCF_964212035.1. Classification (NCBI taxonomy): domain Eukaryota; kingdom Metazoa; phylum Chordata; class Mammalia; order Chiroptera; family Vespertilionidae; genus Myotis; species Myotis nattereri. The sequence continues at coordinate 52,736,372 of NC_138092.1, forward strand.
ATTGCTGTATTTTATTATAAACTAGTGGCCTGGTGCATGAAATTCATGCATGGGGGAGGGGGTTTCCCTCAGCCAAGCCTGCACCCTCTCCAATAGGGGAACCCTTGGGGGATGTCTGACTGCCCTATGGGATCGGGCCTAAACTAGCAGTCGGACATCCCTCTCACAATCTGGAACCACTGGCTCCTAACCGCTCATCTGCCTGTCTGCTTGATCGCCCCTAACCCCTCTGCCTGCCTGCCTGAATGCCCCTAACCTCTCTGCCTGCCTGCCTGATTGCCCCTAACTGCCCTCCCCTGCCAGCATGATCTCACCCCCAAAGGCCCTCCCCTGCCTGCCTAATCTTGCTCCCAACTGCCCTCCCCTGCCAGCCTGATTGCCCCTAACTGCCTCTGCCTCGGCCCCCACCACCATGGCTTTGTCCAAAAGGAAGTTGGACGTCCAGAAGATGGCTGATCGACCCTTTCTAATTAGCATATTACCCTTTTATTAGTATAGATTAGCAGCTATAACATTGTTTTTGAAAAAGTAAAAAAATCATCAAGGAAATAAAGTTAAAAAAAAATGTTCATACTGCCCAAAGCAATCTACAGATTCAATGCAATCCATGTCAAAATTCCAATGGCATTTTACACAGAAATAGAAAAAAAAGAAAAAACCTAAATTTTATATGGAACAATAAAAGACTGAATGGCTGAAGCACTGCTGAGAAAGAAGAGTAAAGCTGGAGGCATCACACTTCCTGATATCAAACAACATGACGAAGCTATAGCAATCAAAACATATGGCACTGCCATTAAAACAGACGCAAAGATTAACGCAACAGAACATACAGCCCAGAAATCCATGACGAGGGAGCTCAGAACACATGATGGGAAGGACAGCCTCCTCAATAACTGGTGCTGGAAAAACTGAACTACATGCAAAAGAACGAAACTGGATCACTACCTTACACCACACACAAAAGCTAACTCAAAATGAATAAAAGACTTAAGCAGAGTACCCGAAACCATAAAACTCCTAGAATCAAACATCGTCTTGGCAATGATTTTCACTGAGTGCAAGGGCAGCCAAAGCAAAATAAACAAGTGGGGCTATAAACTGAAGAGCTTCTGCACAGCAAAGTGAATGTTTGACAGAGTTCAAAGGCAGCCTTACTGAATAGGAGAAAACATTTGAAAATCACATAGCTGTCCTATTTGGCTCAGTGGATAGAGCATCGGCCCTTGGACTGGAGGGTCCCAGGTTCGATTCTAGTCCAGGGCATGTACCTTCGTTTGCAGGATCAATTCCCAGCGGAGGGTGTGCAGGAGGCAGCTGATCGATGTTTCTCTCTCATCGATGTTTCTTTTTTTTTTTTTTTTTCACTTATGATAATTTATTTTTTTATTTTATTTTATTATTTTTTTTATTTTTTTTCCTACTATGCATCTTTTATTTTTTTTTAATTTTTGCTTAAAGTATTACAAAGGGTATTACATATGTGTCCATTTTATCCCCCCGCCCTAGACAGTCGCCTAGCCTCCCCTATCCCCCAATGTCTTATGTCCACTTGTTATGCTTATATGCATGCATACAAGTCCTTTAGTTGATCTCTTACCCCCCTACCTCCTGCCCCCCAACCCTCCCCGGCCTTCCCGCTGCAGTTTGACAATCTGTTTGAGGCAGCTCTGCCTCTGTATCTATTATTGTTCAAAAGTTTATAATGGTCTCTATTATCCATGAATGAGTGAGATCATGTGGTATTTTTCCTTCATTGACTGGCTTATTTCACTTAGCATAATGCTCTCCAGTTCCATCCATGACGTTGCAAATGGTAAGAGTTCCTTCATTTTTAGAGCAGCATAGTATTCCATCGTGTAGATGTACCACAGTTTTCTAATCCATTCATCTACTGATGGGCACTTAGGCTGTTTCCAGATCTTAGCTATGGTGAATTGTGCTGCTATGAACATATGGATGCATAAATCCTTTATGATTGGTGTTTCTGTTTACTTGGGATATATTCCTAGAAGTAGGATCACAGGGTCAAATGGGAGTTCCATTTTCAGTTTTTTAAGGAAACTCCATACTGTCTTCCATAGTGGCTGCACCAGTCTGCATTCCCACCAGCAGTGCACAAGTGTTCCTTTTTCTCCACATCCTCTCCAGCACTTGTCGTTTGTTGATTTGTTGATGATAGCCAGTCTGCCAGGTGTGAGATGGTACCTCATTGTTGTTTTGATTTGCATCTCTCGGATGATTAGTGACTTTGAGCATGTTTTCATATGTCTGTTGGCTTTCTGAATGTCCTCTTTTGAAAGGGGTCTATTTAGGTCCTTTGCCCATTTTTTGATTGGATTGTTTATCTTCCTTTTGTTAAGTTGTATGAGTTCCCTATAAATTTTGGAGATTAGGCCCTTATCAGATATGACATTGGCAAATATGTTTTCCCACACAGTGGGTTTTCTCGTTGTTTTGTTGATGGTTTCTTTTGCTGTGCAGAAGCTTTTTATTTTGATGTAGTCCCATTTGTTCATTTTCTCTTTAGTTTCAAGTGCCCTAGGAGCTGTATCAGTGAAGAAGTTGCTTCGGCATATGTCTGAGATTTTGTTGCCTTTGAATTCTTCTAGAATTTTTATGGTTTCCTGTCGTACATTTAAGTCCTTTATCCATTTTGAGTTTATTTTTGTGTATGGTGTAAGTTGGTGGTCTAGTTTCATTTTCTTGCATATATCTGTCCAATTTTCCCAACACCATTTATTGAAGAGACTATCTTGACTCCATTGTATGTTCTTGCCTCCTTTGTCAAATATTAATTGAGCATATTGGTTCGGGCCGATTTCTGGGCTCTCTATTCTATTCCATTGATCTATATGCCTATTCTTGTGCCAGTACCAGGCAGTTTTGAGAACAGTGGCTTTGTAATACAACTTGATATCTGGTATTGAGATCCCACCTACTTTGGTTCATCGATGTTTCTAACTCTCTATCTCTATCCCTTTCTCTCTGAAAAATCAATAAAATATATTTTTTTAAAAAGAAAGAAAATCATTTATCTACTAAGGGGTTAATATCCAAAATATAGGCTTATTGTGGTGATCATTTCACGATATGTGCACATATTGAATCATTATGTTATACACCTGAAACTACTATAACGTTGTATGTTAATTACACCTCAACAAAAAAGGAAAGTTCATTTATAAATTTTGATCCCACTTACATCTATTTAACTCACTTGTTCTTTACAACTGGGATTGAATGATCATGAATGTTTATGACACATTAAACAAGACTTCTTTCATAAGCTGCTCTTGGAAATGAGGTGAGTATTGAAGTTCACAGAAGCCAAGAAAAGTTAACCATATGACTTTTTTTTTCTTTTTTTATTGCTGGGCTTCATGTGCATTTAGCAAATCATTTCGTTGTACAGTTTATTCTTAGGTTGGATTTATAGTTTTGTTATCTCAAAACATCTAGTAGAGATAACACTACCTTATTTGACTAGTAAACCCAAGTAAAATAAAGCGATACTTGTATTATCTTAATGTTGATAGCTCAGAAGACATATCCATTTTTATTAAATGAAGAATATTAGACTAATCTTATTTGTCAAAGATTCACCCAAGTCACTTGTGAGCAGGAATAAGGACGAAAACATTTGTGCTGGTTTCTATATTTCTACAGGCTTTAAGAATATTTAATTTATATAGGTGGTCAATTATTTCTGAGCCAATTTGAATAGAAATCCTTTAAGAAGTTTATAAAATTGATTTTGCAATTCCATCCGAAGCTAGAAAAGGTCATGTATACACAACATGCATGCATATATAGCACATATATAATAGTACGCATACATGCATGATATACACACATGCATACATGACATGTGCATACACGATGCACATAAATGTACTTCACACATGCATACATAATACACATGTGCACGTATACACACATGCATGCATAACACAGATACGTACATAACAAACATGCATATACACACAGATGCAAACTGAGCTCTTATAGCTTTCATTATAAAATTTTGCCATGGTCAGTAAAACATAGTAATATAAAAACCCAATTGTGTTTCTGGCAAAAATGTGAAAGCTGAGCACCGACTCAGTGTGAGACACGGCTTACACCGGTGCTTGCAGAGGGACCTGCCTGTAGGCTGTGGGGACGCCCCTCGGGTGAGGTGGCCTCTGCCTGGGTAAATACTCCATTTCCAATTAGCCTCTCCCATTTTGGGGTCCTGAGTCCCATAAGAGCCCCCAGTGGTGTGCAGGCACCTACAGTTCAAGTGACAGAGGCTGGGCTAGGAGGGGAGGAGGAGAGGGTGTGAAGGAAGACAGCAGGAAGGGCCAGGGACTGGCAGGAGGCAGGTGGGAGCCCAGGTCGGGGACGGGCGGGGTCAGAGGAGCCGGTGTGTGGAGATCGCTAGCTCCCCACAGTCCCGGAGCTCCGTGTACCCTGAGGACAACCGCCCAGAGAGAGGCAGCGGCAGGGTGCGCAGTCCGCGGGCCCAGCCCAGGATGCTGTTGCCAGGGCAGCCTGTGCTCTGGGCTCCGTCCGCTCTGCTCCTGCGAGGAGCCAGCCTGTTGCCCCGACCTAACCAGGTTCCAGCCTGGGCTCAGAACCTGAAGAGTCTAAACCCGTCCCTGCCAGTGGCGGTGGACCTGTGTCCGGAGCCCGGGTTAGGAGGCGGGTCCCGGCTGGGTTCCGGTCCCAGTCAGCAGTGAAAGCACAGCCTTCGCGGTGCATTGGGGCCCGGGTGCTGGTCCGCGGCTTCCTGGGGAATCCATGGGGCGCAGCTCAAAGAGAAGCCAGGGTGACGGGGGAGCGGCACAGGCAGGTCCTCGCCGCGCCATCGCCAGCAAGGAGACACCTGCTGGCCCGGCCCTGTTTCCATCGCCAGCAAGGAGACACCTGCCTGGCCCGGCCCAGTGTCCGGTGCAGCAGGGGCGTGGCAGCTCACGGCCCGGGAGTGGGGAGGGTCATTGGATGGAAAGTTACTAGGAGGAAACATCCGAGTGGGGGGGGGGGGGGCGCTGGCTAAACAAGCTCACAGGGTCTTTGTGAGACCGACCGGCCGGGTGACCGTCGGGGGGGTGAGGGGCCGATCAGACGTGGAAACAACCAGATATCAATGGGGTGTCCTCACCCGCCCGCCTCAGCCCTGTCCTCGCTCGGCCGCCACCTGCTGCCGGTGCGGCTGCCCGACGGCTGCTCTCCAGCTGGACATCCCCCAGCCCGCAGGCCTCAAGCCTCCGAAGGCAGGGCCCCCAGCCGTGCTGACCTGACGCCGGGGTCTGGGCAGAGCCGGTGCTGACGCTGCTGGCGGGGCCATTCCCCGGGGAGGACCCTGAGGCTGGCAGCACGGGGACTGGGTGCTCACCGGAGGGCGGGGCGGGATCGAGCCTTGTTCAGGGTGGGAGCCAACAGCCTGGAATTCCTTACCCTGTTACTGGCAGGGATTCGGCGTGGAGGCTCCTGTCCAGAGAGGCGTGCAGAGCAGTCATGACGGTGCGGCGGCTCTGCCTTCCTTGTAAACAATCCTGGTTTCAAAAGGGAGACGTCACATCAGGTTCTGAGTTTCTTATTGTCTTGATTTTCAGTGTAAAGCTCTCAATTTTTAAAAAGTTCATTGATTTTAGAAAGAAAGGAAGGGAGAGAGAGAGACATTTCAATGTGGTCGATCCTTGTCTGTGCCCTGCCTGGGGACGGAACCCGCCACCTCGCTATCGGCATGGCCAAGGCGTGGGCCAGCGGGCACAGGCTCTATTTTCATACGAGTGGTGGCCAGTCTCCACCTACAACGTCCCTAACAGGCACGCCTGTGCTTCTATTGCGATCTGATGTACAATCATTTTTAAACATTTTTAAAATATTTTTTATTGATTTCAGAGAGGGAGAGTGAGAAAGAGTAAAACATCAATGATGACAGAGATTATTGATTCGCTGGCTCCTGCACGCCCCACACTGGGGAGCGAGCCTGCAACCCAGGCACGTGGGCTGACTGGGCATCGAAATCGAACCCTGATCTCCTGGTTCATAGATCAATGCTCAACCACTGAGCCACACTGGCTGGGCGCTGTGGAATATTTCATTTTCAGGGATCAAAAAGATGAATTCCCTTCTTCACTAGTTTTAAATTCTGTTTTTATGTTATCACACAGTCCTTTGTACCTTTGAGGGCCGTCAGCTTGTTCTAATTACATCTGTATATATAATCTATACATATAATGGAGGGATATGCAAAATTATCCGGACGCCGTCACACCAGGCCGTTCATGGGGTGGGCGGGGCTGCGGGCGGCACTCGGGGCCTCAGCCCATTTCTCCGCCCAGGCAGACCCGGGCCGCGCGGATCCCAGCGCCCACCTGGGTTGACTGACTTTCCCGGAGCTGCTCCCACACCCCACCCCCACCCACACCCCCACCGAGTGGGGCGGGGGCTGCAGGGGGCCACGGAGGTCTGAGGAGAGCCCTGAAGGAAGGGGAGGCTTCGGGGAAGCGGCCAAGAGGCGGGCGGCCCAGGGGCGCAGAGCGGCGCCGAGGCGGGGTGCACCGGGGGGCGCTCGGGCGGGGGCCGGCCGGCGGGCGGGGATCTGCCTCACCTTCGGAGAGTAAGGTTCCGCCGTGGCCCCAAGACGCGGGAAAAGAGGCAATGACTGCCGCGTGGAAGGACGCTGGGCAGAGGGGCGCGGACCGCAGCCCTGAGGCGGGGGTGGAGGGGCGCCGCGCTGCCGGGTACCCCACTGCGGCGGTTCGGGAAGCTCCCGGTGCTAACCAGGCCTCCCGGGACTCCGGATCCCGCCTGGGCCCCAAAGCAAGACCGCGCCCGCCCCGCCCCCGACCCCCCCCCCCCCGGCGCCCGCCCCGCCCCCGGCCCCCCCCCCCGGCGCCCGCCCCGCCCCCCCCCCCCGGCGCCCGCCCCCCCCACCCCCCGGCGCCCGCCCCGCCCCGCCCCCCGGCCAGCGCCTGCGGGGTTACCACCTGCTCCCGAGAAAGGGGGCAGTAAAGAATGGGGCAGGGCGGGAGAGGAAAGAATGTGGAGCATCCGCCATGGAGAGGTGCTGGAGAACGAGGCTCGGAAGCCTGATTGGGGGGGGGGGGGTTGTTCTGTTGGCCCCGCAGCTGCCCCCCAGGAAGGGCAGGGAGCGCGGCTGTGAGGGCTCCGGGCGTGCTGAGTCTGGTTCCGCAGCAACTGGGATTGGCCTCAGTTTCCTGCTCTGTAAAATGGGTTAAGCGTGTCCCGGTGCCCTTACTGAGCTTTGAGGGCCAATTGAGATACTATATAAAGAAAATGAGGGAAGAAGTGAGAAAGAAAAGGGCAAGCAACTCAAAAGAAAGACAGGAAGGAACCTATAAACCTATCGTCACTTAAATAGGGGATATAGTCAACAGTGTTGCAATGACGGTATGATGCCAGGTGGGTCCTGGAAATATCGGGGACAGTTTGTAAAGTATATGATTGTCTAACCACTACTCTGTAACTAATAAACCTGAAACTAATACAAAATAATATTGAATGTAAAGAAATGAAACTAGGAGTGAAATTTTTATAAATTTCAAAGTTTAAATAAAGGCTGTAAAGGAAGGCAGGGGGAGAATAAAAATAGTGTTTTTCATTTTACCACTTTATTGTCTTTTCAGTACATGAAAAACACAGTTATCTTTATATGGTGCTTTTATACTTTTCTAAGTCATTATCTCATTTGATGTTCAGGGCAACTTAAAAGACAAGATAATTATTCCCTCCACTGTTCAAAGAAAGGAAATATTGGTGTCTGGCCCCAATGATTCAATCATTGTAAAGCAGGGTTAGTGAAATTTTCTGTGAAGGGTCATATCTATACTAATAAAAGCCTTGGGGGTGAACAGCCTGTCAGGGGAGGGCAGTTGGGGGCAACCAGGCCTGCAGGGGAGGACAGTTGGGGGCAACCAGGCCAGCAGGGGAGCAGTTAGGCATCAATCAGGCCAGCAGGGGAGTGGTTAGGGGCAATGAGGCTGGCAGGCAGGTGAACTGTTAGGAGCCAGTGGTTTAGGACAAATCAGCCTAAACAGCTGGGGGACAGCTCTGAACAGCTGGATGTCTGACTGCTGGTTTAGGACAAATCAACTTAAACCAGCAGTTGGACATCCCCTGAAGAGTCCAAGATTGGAGAGGGTGCAGATTGGTCTGAGGGACACCCCCGTGCATGAATTTTGTGCACCGGGCCACTAGTTTATAATAAAAGCTTCCCATGTTCCCACATTTTTATTGCTTCCCACTTGGATATTTTTAGGGCCTTGTGTGCAACTCTGTGTGCTGCAGGGCACCAGCCCACCAGGCAGAGGCGCAGCAAAACAGCAGGAATGGGGCTGCCTGGTCCAGACGATGCGGACGGGAGCACCATCCTGTGAGCCGGCAATGTGACTCTCAAAGCAATAACATGGCAAACAGTGCATTCACCTCGTTGCAAACATCCTGCAGACGGTCTTTGCTGTTGCCCTTTGTTCATGTTGTTTCAGTAAGTTCACCTGGAGGTTTAGTAAAAGTCTGTGGCCAAGGAAATGTGGGTCCTTTTCCTCCACTTCTTTTCTTGAAACTTCCACCGAAATCACCAACTCAGAAGCTTTGTGTTTTTACATTAATTTCCTCTTAAGGATCCCACCCAGCCTCGTCTTTGTGAGACATGAGCTTAGTAGATTTTCTTACAGGTGAATGATGGAGTGATGGTAGGTGTTCTTCAGTGAACTCCCTGGTTGGGAATTGTCAGGAAAATGACCCATCAGCCAGCGATCCAAACGGTATGATGTGCTCAAAACGCCACGGGGTCTGGTCTGTATGGTCCCCTCTATGGGACCACTGTTTGAAGCTTCAGACTTTCGTGGTTACTGTCCCCTCTCCTCGTCATTAATGACAGCCACCTGCACTTCGTTCATTTTACAAGCAAAAGGGTTTTATTCCACATCAGTGTGCTCGGAAACAGCTCCAGGAACAGTTGCGGGAACAGCTGGGGAACAGCTGGGGGACAGCTCTGAACAGCTGGGGGGCAGCTGGGAACAGCTGGGGGACAGCCCTGAATAGCTGGGGGGCAGCTGGGAACAGCTGGGGGAAAGCCCTGAACAGCTGGGGGGCAGCTGGGGGACATCTGGGGGACAGCTCCGTGATGCCACACTTGGACCCAAGGTGCCTGCAGTGCTGGCGGAACCCTCTGGGTTTCAAAACTACAACATTCTCCCCAGGCTTTGGAAAACTCATTTAGGCACAAACTCACCACTAACAAATACCCAGTAACGTGCTTTCACCAAATCAACGTGTGGTTTTTAATCCAAAAGGAGTAAAATCAGTGAAAACATGAACCCTTTGCTGTCCTCTGCTACTCCGCCAGTGCCTCAGCGAGAGCTGAACGGCCCTGCTACCCTCACGTTTCACTCTTTCTGAAAATGTTAAGTAAAGCTGGGAATAAGGACAAAAATGAGCTGCATTTTGCTAGTGTCAGACTATTGTCTGCACAGTTTGGCTATGTCTGCAGCATCCACTAAGGCCAACTGCTTCCTAATCATCTGACTTCTCCGAAGCCAGAAGTGCGTTCATGGCACCAAGTGTTATGGGTTCACTCAGCGAGATAGACCACCGACTCAGAATTTAGATTTAAGAGCCTTTATTAAGCTGGCCTGCTGACCACAGTCACAGCACCCTGCAGAAGCAGAGGCTGAACTGCCGTGCTGACTACAGGAGTTACATTTTATATTAAATTCTGTGGAGGCCCAGAGACAAATGTGTCTTTCAAATTCTGGGCCCCCAATATGGAGGAAACTCTCTTTATTTTACTTTTTCCAGTCGTTTGTCTCCCAAATTTGGAATGAGACTTCCGGGCCTTCTGAGAAAGAAGGCCTGTGTGCTGGGAAGGGGCCATGAGACCATATCTCAAGGCCTGGCCTGATGTCAGTACCTTCCTATCTGTGTGTTCTAGGAACAGACAGCACAGCATGACCGTCTGGCCGAAGCGCCAGGTATGCAGCCCGGCACATTAGGAAGGAGTTGGCCTCTGTGTTTCCCATGGTCTCAAGCTTTTTACTTGTATCCTTAAGGTCTGTTCCTACTCAGCACTTCTGACACCGAAAGAGGAGTGTCCCCCACCAGCGACTCTCCATCTCTCCAGGCTCCTGAGCCCTGAGCCGGAGCCCACAGGTCAGGGCTCAGCTCACCGAGGGCCCCACTTCCGATCCAGCCACAGATCTCGAACCTCCTGTGCTTCTGACTGTCTACAAACCAGGGGTTCCTGGGACCCCTCTTCAGGTTCCCTAAATTGCTAGAGTGGCTCAGAGGGTCAGGAAAATGTTTCACTTACTATTACCAAGGGTACAACTCACGAACGGCCCAATGAGGGAGATGTGTGGGGCCCCGGGGGGAGGGGCTCCCAGCTCACCTGGGCCCAGCAGCCCAGCAGCTCTCCAACCCTGCATTTCAGGTTTTTAGGGAGGTTCTCTGACACAACCAGGACTAAGTCATTGACCACTGGTGACCTCCACCCTCTGTCCCCTCCCTGGAGGTCAGGGGAGTGAGGCTGAAAGTTCTAACCTTCTTCTCACGTGGCTGGTTTCTCAGGCAGCCAACCCTCACCCTGAAGCTCCCCAGGGGCCCCAAGGGTCACTCATTAGCATAAACTCAGGGGTGTTGGGAGACAGGGCTTATTATAAATTTAAAAAGATAAGACGTTCCTCTCACCTCATCAGTAAGGAAATTGCGAAGAGTTCGGTGGTAGACCACAATGCATTTCTTACTCTATCAGAGTCATGTGGACTAGACGTAAAAATCAAGCCGTAGGTCGGCTAAAAGCCCCAAATTACTAGTAGAGATCACCCCAATCTCAGAAGTGCACTTCGAGGAATCATGTCTGATGTGCTCATCATCTGTCTGCTCAGTCAGGGAGGGTTATCATGCCCCTGATTGATGTCATGTTGTGGCAGGAGGACTGAGCAGGTGGAATTTCTCCATCACTAGTGGGAGTGGGGTTGTGATACCTTGAGAAGATGAATTTTCCAAAACTCACCGAGGAGAATGAGTGGCTTTTATTTGCATAGTTACTCAGTTTCCAAAGTCCCATCGTCGTTAAACCAGTCCTGGAAAGTGTGCAGCAGCCGGGGGTGCAGTGGAGCAGGAAGTGAGCCCGTGTCCAGCGACTGTGCTCCATCCAGGCGGGGATTGAGCCCAGTCCAGCATCCGGCTGGATCCAGTCCATCAGTCCACTGTGTGGTCCCGTGGCTGTAGCCAGGTGAGCAAGTGCAGGGAGTGTGCCCCCTGCAACAGGTGTGGCCAAGAGGGCCAGAGAGAGAAGGCCCTTTGTTCAGGAGTTTATATCAAATCTTCCCACGCCTGTCCTGGCCACGGACTTGTCCCCAGGTGTGACTGGCAGGTAAGCATCTTCCCATGTCACCCGCACCTTACTGGGCCAGCGTCTAAATTGCAGCTTCCCTTTGCTTCTTTCAGTTATTAATTAACTAGAGGCCTGATGCACAAAACTCATGCAAGAGTAGGCCTTCCTTCCCCCAGCTGCTGACACCCGTTCCCCTCTGGCACCTGGGGCCCGGGCTTCCCTTGCAGCCCCGGCTTTGTCCAGAAGGTCATCCAGAAGGACATCGGGAAGGATGTTTGGTCTAATTAGCATATTAGGCTTTTATTATTATAGATAACCAGGTTATTACAATGGTATTAATATCACATCTATTATCCAAAGGTAGCCACACTGAACTTTTCATTACTATTGCTATGAATATCATTATTATTATTTTAAATAAAGATACCCCATGGAGACTGTGGTGTGTACTAGGCTGAAGTTAGACACTAGGCCTTAAATGAAAATCAGAAAAAAAGAATTTGGAGTTGTGCATCCAAAGAACCTAGAGAGCTCAGCACAATAATCTCGCTTCGTGGCAGAATCGCTGTCTCCAACTCTGACGGGACTGCAGCCTTTCAGTACTCCTTAAGTGCTCCTTCCTCCACGGTCACTTCCTGCGATTCTGATTCCGATGAGAAAGGTCTGGGATGGGGCCCAGGAATTTATCGTTTTGAAAGCTCATCCAGTGGCTCTGCTGTGCAATCAATATGCAACCCTTTAACCGACAGGTGGAGAGACGGCAGCCAGCGGGAGGTGACTTTTCTTGTGAAGGAGCCTGCGATTTCATTACTACAGTTTTCTTCCTCCGAACTTCTCAGTCTTCAGTATTTAAGTGGAATATTTGCAAGGAAGCCATGCCAACTGAAAGACTTTAGATCAGGAACTAGACCCTAGGGTAGGTAACTCGGGAGCATGTGGCCCTAGGAGAACAAGGGCAATGAGATGAAGTCCATGTCCATCTGGTCATGGACCCAGGAGGTTGGCAGCAGGGACCTTGGCCCATTCAAAGGGTATAAAGATAAATTAGGAATAATGTCACCAAAGCTCTAGGAATTCCAGTGACTTTGCCAAAATCAAGAACTCTGTGCCCGAGTTGTCTGTACAAACCCCAAGTCAGAACACCAACCCCTAATACTCTTTCTGCCATTTGGTGCTGAGATTGTCAAATTTCCAATTTTATCTCCAACAGACCCCTGTAGTGGGGAAATATCATAAGGGAACTCAAACTCAAAAAAAGCCTTTCAGCCCTGGCCCCTGTGGCTCCGCTGGGCGAACGCCATCCCCTGCACCACAAGGTCACCAGTTGGATTCTAGGCAGGGCACATGCCCAGGTTGTGGGCTCCATCCCCTGCAGGCGATGTGCAGGAGGCATCCGATATCTCTCTCTCTCTCTCTCTCTCTCTCGTAAAAAATAAACATAGTTTTTTAAAACCACATTTTAAATAGATAGAAAATATTTGGTATTGCATAGTTGCCAAAAATCCCATGTCTTCAGCTCAGTCCTTCCCGTCCTCATATCATCTTCCCTGCAATCACGTTTACTTTAGTAGCAGCTCTGTTGTCATGCCGTGGATATTGTGCTTAAGATCCACTTTGTGCCACCTGCATGACAGAACTTAGAAAACTAACAAGAGGCTGTGTATGAGAATAAAGGAATAAAAGTTCTTTCTTGGATTTTGTTTTGTTGTTTTGGCAGAATGTGCCAGGTAATAGCCATAATAGGACAGAATCTCTGAGAACGTTCACAGAACTCAGCCAGGCTCCGAATGTAAGCCTCGGTAATGTGGCCCAATATTTTTTTTTTCTTTCTCATGACTCTTCTCACATCTGTGACATTCCCCTCATGCTATGGACTGAATGATTGTGTCCTCCTAAAATTCATACATAGAAATCCAATGTGATGATGTTAGTGATGGGGGAGACCTACAGCCTGGTAGATAGAGCACCTGAATTCATCTGAAAAGTAATCATATTATTTTAAATCTTAGAACACGTATACTTATGTGCATAGGGGGTTAATGACGGTGAGCGGTGGGGTGGTGCTGGGTGAGGGTGAGCAGTGGGGTGGTGCTGGGTGAGGGTGAGCGGTGGGGTGATGCTGGGTGAGGTGACTGGTGGGGTGGTGCTGGGTGAGGTGACTGGTGGGGTGGTGCTGGGTGAGGGTGAGCGGTGGGGTGATGCTGAGTGAGGGTGAGCGGTGGGGTGATGCTGGGTGAGGGTGAGCGGTGGGGTGGTGCTGGGTGAGGGTGAGCAGTGGGGTGGTGCTGGGTGAGGGTGAGCGGTGGGGTGGTGCTGGGTGAGGGTGAGCGGTGGGGTGGTGCTGGGTGAGGGTGAGCGGTGGGGTGGTGCTGGGTGAGGGTGAGCGGTGGGGTGATGCTGGGTGAGGGTGAGCGGTGGGGTGGTGCTGGGTGAGGGTGAGCGGTGGGGTGATGCTGGGTGAGGGTGAGCGGTGGGGTGGTGCTGGGTGAGGGTGAGCAGTGGGGTGGTGCTGGGTGAGGGTGAGCGGTGGGGTGATGCTGGGTGAGGGTGTGCGGTGGGGTGGTGCTGGGTGAGGGTGAGTGGTGAGGGTGGTGCTGGGTGAGGGTGAGCGGTGGGGTGGTGCTGGGTGAGGGTGAGTGGTGGGGTGGTGCTGGGTGAGGGTGTGCGGTGTGGTGGTGCTGGGTGAGGGTGAGTGGTGAGGGTGGTGCTGGGTGAGGGTGAGCGGTGGGGTGGTGCTGGGTGAGGGTGAGCGGTGGGGTGGTGCTGGGTGAGGGTGAGCAGTGGGGTGGTGCTGGGTGAGGGTGAGCGGTGGGGTGGTGCTGGGTGAGGGTGAGCGGTGGGGTGGTGCTGGGTGAGGGTGAGTGGTGGGGTGGTGCTGGGTGAGGGTGAGTGGTGGGGTGGTGCTGGGTGAGGGTGAGTGGTGGGGTGGTGCTGGGTGAGGGTGAGGGGTGGGGTGGTGCTGGGTGAGGGTGAGGGGTGGGGTGCTGCTGGTTGAGGGTGAGCAGTGGGGTGGTGCTGGGTGAGGGTGAGCGGTGGGGTGATCTGTGGGGTGGTGCTGGTTGAGGGTGAGCAGTGGGGTGGTGCTGGGTGAGGGTGAGGGGTGGGGTGATCTGTGGGGTGGTGCTGGGTGAGGGTGAGGGGTGGGGTGGTGCTGGGTGAGGGTGAGGGGTGGGGTGGTGCTGGGTGAGGGTGAGTGGTGAGGGTGGTGCTGGGTGAGGGTGAGCGGTGGGGTGGTGCTGGTGGAGGGTGATCTGTGGGGTGGTGCTGGGTGAGGGTGAGCAGTGGGGTGGTGCTGGGTGAGGGTGAGCAGTGGGGTGGTGCTGGGTGAGGGTGAGTGGTGGGGTGGTGCTGGGTAACAAGCCTACATCAAAGGTTTACTCTGCCTCTAATGTTTACACCGCAGAGGTTTGTCCTGACAGCTGCCAGGGATGGAGTTCGCTCCGGTTTTAAAGGAATAAAGGTGAATCCGCTGCTCTAGCTCTTGCTAATCTTGAAATTCCTCGTCGCTCAGAAAACACCGTTATGTAGGGCCTTCCAAACACACCTTCTGCCCGTGGCCTCGCAGCAGACTCACTCAGGGCGCATGGAAAGCACTTCGTGGGTTCCGTCACCTCCTCACCTGGTCGGTCAGTCTCAGCGCTGGGAGGTGGCTGAGGACAGCCAAGCTCTGGGGTGGTGGGCTTGCCCTGAGGACGTAGGGCTGCCTCTGGCCATGGTTTCAGCAGGCCCTGCTCCCCATGTTACCCCAGCGATTCAGCGAGTGGGCCAGTGGTTTTCAAAATATGAGATGCTGTTGATTGGAGTCTAGGAAAGTAGATTCACCTGCAGAAATAACACAGCACTAGGGGGGAATTTCTGTGAAACTGCGTAAACCCGGAATCCTGCTCAGAGTCAGAGGTCGCGGGAAACCGAGGAGGAAGTGTGAGCGGAGTCGCGGCGGAGCGGCTGCTACAGGACCCAAGTGGTCAAGGCCCCGGCCCCGGGGCGACAGGCCTGCTCCTGAGCCGCCACCTGGAGGTGTGGGACCCGAACCTCCTCTCCTCTCTCCCAGCAGCTGCCCTCTCTGCGCGAGGACAACGGTGACGTGGCCGCCTCCCTCCACCACGGCCACGGCGAGCAGCGTGCAGTCCCCGTAGCTGACCCCGTGGTTGTGACTGCCCAGGATATGGCGACAAGCAGGCCGGCCTCACCAAGTCTTCGTGAGCCCTCCCGGGCCCTGTGCTGAAATGGCAGGGCTCCTCCTCCGCACGATTAGCGCCCTCAGGTGCGAGCAGTGTCTGGCTCCTGGCCCGGTAACGAGTGAGGACCTAGCACTGGGTGGCCGTGCCAGGCACAGGGACACTGGCCCTGCGCGGGGAGAAACAAGAAACGCCTCCGGCTGGTCTCCTGGAGGGGCCGCCCGGACAGCGGGCAGGGGGAGGAGGCACTGTGCCTGTGCGACGCGCCCGGTGAGGAGACCTCCCAGGAGGAGGCAGAAAAGGCAGAGAAGTGCCTGACCTCCTGGGGGGAGCACCCCGCCCGCTCCCGCGGCACCGAGGCGCTGTGAGCCTCAGACCCCACCGACCGCTCAGACCCAGTTCCTGACACACACGTCCCATAAGTGCATTTTCACTCAATAATTAGAAACACAGGTTCCTCTGGCTTGAAGATTGATTCTTTTCCCCAGGTAAATGGCAGGGCACCCCATGTTCAGTTGCCACTGAGAAGGGACAGCTGTTAAAGGTCTTAGACTCGCTGTCTGCGTCCACACCGAGGAACGAAGTTGTTGCAAGTCCCACATCTACACCTGAGTCCTGAGGGCCCCTCACAGGACTGCACCCCGTCTACACCTGAGTCCTGAGGGCCCCTCACAGGACTGCACCCCGTTTACACCTGAGTCCTGAGGGCCCCTCACAGGACTGCACCCCCTATACCTGGGTTCTGAGGTCACCTCACAGGACTGCACCCCCTATACCTGGGTTCTGAGGGCCCCTCACAGGACTGCACCCCGTCTACACCTGGGTTCTGAGGGCCCCTCACAGGACTGCACCCCCTATGCCTGGGTTGTGAGGTCCCCTCACAGGACTGCACCCCCTATGCCTGGGTTCTGAGGGCCCCTCACAGGACTGCACCCCCTATGCCTGGGTTCTGAGGGCCCCTCACAGGACTGCACCCCGTCTACACCTGAGTCCTGAGGGCCCCTCACAGGACTGCACCCCGTCTACACCTGAGTCCTGAGGGCCCCTCACAGGACTGTACCCCGTCTATACCTGAGTCCTGAGGGCCCCTCACAGGACTGCACCCCGTCTACACCTGAGTCCTGAGGGCCCCTCACAGGACTGTACCCCGTCTACACCTGAGTCCTGAGGGCCCCTCACAGGACTGTACCCCGTCTACACCTGAGTCCTGAGGGCCCCTCACAGGACTGCACCCCCTATACCTGGGTCCTGAGGGCCCCTCACAGGACTGCACCCCCTATGCCTGGGTCCTGAGGGCCCCTCACAGGACTGCACCCCCTATGCCTGGATTCTGAGGGCCCCTCACAGGACTGCACCCCCTATACCTGGGTCCTGAGGGCCCCTCACAGGGCTGGACTCTGTCCTGTACTTTACTACTCTGAGGGTCTGAGCAGAAGTCCAACTGGTGTGCTTGGAGCTGTGGTTCCCCGAGAGCCTGTGGCGGGACCGGGCGCTGGCGCCTCATCCCCACCCAATGGAAAAGCAGGAAAAAGAACAAACACCACGCCCACCAGCTGAGTGACACGTGGACCCAGGTCTGAAGCGGCCTCACCTGATTCGGCAGAGCAGGCCATGCACCTGAAATGGGCCCCGTGTGGTGGCTGAGTCCATCTTCTGAGTTTCATGGAATCCTGTGTTAGGTCTGACAGCTCCATTTCACTCCAATGGCCGGTTCCACGCTGCTAACGAAGTACAGAAACGAGAAAATGTCACTGAAAACAAAAGAAGGCAAAAGGTGCATGCAAGTTCGACGCCATCAGACCGACTTTCCTGTGGGAAACTCCTGTTCTCATGTTGCCATGACGTTTTCAGGGGCTCCTCGCTGCACCCCTGGGAGTAGTGCGGTGGGCACCTCGGGCCCTGGGACCTCCAGGGTCCTCTGCCCTGGCCCCACCGTCCCCGCACCTGCTCCTAAATCAGGACTGTCACCCGCACGGACAAGCTTGTTTTCCCCAATCAGGTGAAAACAAGATGAGGTTCTAGCCAAGACCAATGTTTACACCAGAAATAACACAAGATGAGGCGACGCATCCCATTGGCTGTCCCTCCAACGAGCTTCCAGCGGCCTCCACAGGCAGGGGGAGCCAGGGCCTCCTCTCCCTCTGCGCTGGCTCTGCAGCGAGATTCTGCCTCCTCCCTGCCCAGCTGGACTGCAGGGTCCCCTCCACGCAGGGCCTGTGGGCACAAAGGCCCCCTCTCCTGCCCCCACCGCCCCCCGGGACAGAGGCAGCAGGGCTCAGACTCAGCCGCCCACGCTGCCTCTGCTCCTGCTCCTTCCGCCCGTCTGTGGCTTCACCGATCACCACTGCACCGTGGGCGCCCTCTTCTGCCTCCGACACAGCTGCGGCCTTTCTCTTGTGCAGCCGTCTGTCCACCTGATTATCTGCCTGGTTGCTACTCCCCGGATGGGCCTCCTGCCTGTTCTATCTAGTGAGCTGCTCCCAGAGGCAGCCCTGGGGTGCGTTCTGTCCTTTCCAGGGTCTCACTCCCCGATTCGGGACCCAAGGGCTGGAGATGGACACCTGTGTCATTCCTCAAAATGACACCTTGTAATGAAAAGCCACTGCGAAGGGAAGCTGTGGTCCTGACTCAGCCCTGGTCAGCGACACGCCCTCTGCAAAGTGACCAGCGTGATCTCCCCCTCTCCCTGGAAGGAGAGCTGGAGGCAGAGCCGCGGGATGCGCGCTAGCACTGTGCCCCCGCCCTGGCTGTCTGATCACAGCACGGGTTTGATTCTGTATCTCACTGCCCTTCACCTTCCTTCCTGAAAGAAAGAGGTCAGAGTCCCCCGTCCTCATGCACCCTCTATAAGGCTGTTTGTACTCAGAGAAACGTTTTTGCAAGATGGTTGAAGTTCTCAGTGCGACTCAATGGGAAAAGTTTCCTATGCCCTGTCATTGCCCAATGGAAATATCTGTGCTTACAAAATGCACATGGGTCTCCTGTTCTTATATTATTACTAGAGGCCCGGTGCATGAAAATTCATGCACTTGGGGGGGGGGGGGAGGTCCCTCAGCCCGGCCTGCACCCTCTTGCAGTCCTGGAGCCCTCAGGGGATGTCCACCTGCCAGCTTAGGCCCACTCCCCGGGGAAATAGGGCCTAAACTGGCAGTCAGACATCCCTCTGGCAGCCCAGGAACCCTCGGGGGATGTCCATTTAACGGCTTAGGCCAGTGGTCAGCAAACTGTGGTTCTTTGGCCCCTTGAGTGTGGCTCTTCCACAAAATACCATGTGCGGGCATGCACGTACAATGCGATTGAAACTTTGTGGCCCATGCGCAGAAGTCAGTATTTTGTGGAAGAGCCACACTCAAGGGGCCAAAGAGCCGCATGTGGCTCGCAAGCCACAGTTTGCCGGCCACTGGCCTAGGCTGACCACTCAGAACATGCCTCCAGAGGCTCGCCGCACAGCCACGCGACTGCGCATTCACGTGGAATGGGACGCAAATGGTGACAACAAGATCCCACAGGTGGGACTCCTGACCCCAATGTCACGTCCAAATTCATGTCCCACATCTACTGCTTCTTTCCTGCCACCTTGAGCAAATCACAAAGGTTTTTTTCAATCTTGTTTTAAGTTTCCCTTGTCCCCTTCTTTTTCTGCTGCCTATTTCTGTCTCTGCTGCTACACACACACACACACACACACACACACACACACACACTCACACACACTTTACACTGAGTCAGGGAGCATGTCTCCTCATCTCACCTGCCCTTAAATTTCCTTACAGTATCACTTTTTCACATTTTTGGATAAATTTTAGTAGTTTCTCTTTCTAAGATAGACAGCACTTGGTCTATCATTCGACTAAAATGTATGGATTGACATCCCCCTACATGGACATGTGTGTGTGCTTCTTAGATAATCCTCCTCACCTCTAATCAGACAACCTACAGTCCCTTTTCCTTAAGAGGCACCCCTGTGTGAACCTGTCAAGGACCCCGAGCTCTGGGGATGGAGTGACGAAGCAAGGACGGAGCTCCCTGGGATCCTGGGTGACCGCCCTGCTCAGCCACTGCTGCCTTCCAGCCTCATCTCCTCCCTCTTGTGCTCACCTCCTAGGCTGCTCACTTCAGCGTTTAGCATTTTATTCTTTCTCAAAACTTGTTGCCTGGAGACCCCCTACCCTGAGCCTCCATGCCTACCAACCTCTTTATCTACCTGATAAACACCTGCTCCTTCAAGGAGCAGTTCAAGGAGCTGGCGGCTAGCCTCCCCTTCGCTGTGCCCTGGGCGCCAGCCTGCCCGTAGCCTGCAGCTCATGGGCGCCATCCTGCGGGTGCGAGTCTGTCTCAGCCCACCCAACCGGCCTCTCGCATAGGAGACAGTTGTCATTGTCTGAGCAGGACCTAGCCCACTGTTACCTCACAGCAAAATACCGACACTCGTAAATGGCATTAAACTAAGAGCGAGTAAAGGCCAGATGTGCTCTGCCTCCGCTGTTCCTCGCTCAGCAACAGAGAGAGAAAGCACAGCATCGGTGTTTCAATGCTGTCATTAGAAATCTGTCAGTTACCACCTAAAGTTAACGGGCCAACTGAAGTTTAACAATGTAATGGTCTAAAGAGGATGATTTTATCACCTGAAGTAATACATAAATGCACATTTATTTGTATAACGCACCAGAAAGCAATAAATTGCAGATGGAAGACCAAAGCGTCTTTGAAAACGATAAAGGGCAGCCCTGCAGAGCGATGGGCACGGCCTTGCAGGCCTGCTCTGCCCAGCCAGCTGGGCACTCCTCCCCGAGGCTCTGGTCCAGCGTCTGTAACCGACCAGAAGGGACCCGGCGCCCTCCTCTCATCACCGACAGCACCGAGTGACCACGGGATCACCAATGCCTCCTACGAATGCAAATCTGCGGACAAAAGGAACTCACAAAGGGGCGCAGATGACTAGCGGCCTTGACTACCCAGCAGCAAGCCCAGAGTAGAGTGATTGGGTTATGCCGCGGGGGTCTGGCTGGAATGCCAGCAAGTAAACGCAGTCGCTCCCAGTGTACACAGGAGAAAAGAGAGGAAATGAGGTTGTGGCTCTCCCAGGGCCAAGCCAATGGCATGGAAGGCAAGCGCTGCAGGACGTCAGGGATTAAAGGGCCTGCGTGCATCTATGAGGCACACGAGGAGAGAACATCAGAGGCAGAGCCCATGGCTGGATGGAGTTAACAATCTCAAGAATGAGTTGCCATGTAAATAGCTCTGGGTGAGATGCTCCTACCTGCAGAGGGGCGTCATCTGTCTGTCTGCGTTTCCCCTTCACCTCCCGAACTCACGCTCCGGTCCCCCGACAGCCGCGCTGTTTGTCATTCTGTGCGACTGGCTGCGATGGAGATGAGGAGGAGGAGGACACGGGGATGGAGAAGGCAGCAGAGCAGAGCCCACAGCCGCGAGTCAGATGCATTAGGGCGCAGTGCTCCCCAGAGCAGACGCGGGGAGTGGGCCTGGGGACCGGAAAAGTCGACAAGCAGGGGAATTGGACACAAATCTGCAAATCCATTTCACAACTTCGGCTCCGATCATCCTCTTAAACGGGCAATTTTGTTCCACTTTAGTCAGAAGGAAATGACCTGAAAGCGTCAAGACTGTCAACCATGCATTTCAACGAGCAGTGTTTGTCGTGTAAACACTCCTTTTTTCAGCCTTAGATAAATAAAATTGGCAAATAAAACTGTAACACATTTAAAGTGTACAGTGTAATTGATAGACAGCCATAAAGTCCCGTAACTGCGGATGCACCCTGAGAACTCTCCGCGAGGCGGGCCTGTGGCTGTGCAATTGCAGGGCTCGCGCCTGCACAGGCCTAGGAGGCAGCCGGCTGCCCCTGGGCCACCTGGGGTGCCTGCTCCTCTGGCTCCACAGCCGCTCAGCAGCCCTGTCCTGAATGCTGTGGGCAGCATTGCACAGTGTGAGCATTCGTGATCGAACCGAAGACTGACGCCCCACGGGATGCCCTCGCCCGCAGCACAAGGCTGCCCTCCCTCCCTCTCCCTTTTCTCCACCTTGTGCTCAGCCTCAGCAGAGATAAAGCACAAGATGAAAATCCTGCCTCCTATTCTTCCAGAGAACTTGGAGTAGGACATATAGCAATGAATAATTCTGCCGCCTCCATTTCTCCAGCGAAGAGCAAGTCACACACACAGACTGGGACCTGCTGCTCTTTAGCTTATGACTAGACTCTCGGCTGGTAGGGTCAGCCATTCCTCATTAGCACTGACCACGCTGCCCTGTCCACCATCTCCCTCTCTCTTTCCCTCCCTCCATCCTGGGTTCCACATTGCTCTATCTGTCTGTCTGCCTGTCTGTCTATCTATCTATCCCCCTCTCTCCCTCCTTTTTATCTTCTCGCTCTCTCCCTCTCATGTGCCTCTCCTTTCTCTGCCAACCCAATAAAATATCTCAATACAGTCAGATAAGAGGTGACAGGAGGAAACTTTTTTAATTTAACCAATGCATGTGACTTGACTATAGAAAGTATTTAATATATTTTATTGATTTTTTTACAGAGAGGAGGGGAGAGGGATAGAGAGTTAGAAACATCGATGAGAGAGAAACATAGATCAGCTGCCTCCTGCACACCGCCTACTGGGGATGTGCCGGCAACCAAGGTTCATGCCCTTGACCGGAATCGAACCTGGGACCCTGGAGTGCACAGGCCGAGTGACTTGACTATATAATAGATGAAATAAAAATATTTTCAGAGATAACTAATAAAGAAAATTTAAAAGTATAAATTCCAGGTGATTTCCAACACAATTCATGTCAGTATTCCCAGGAGCCTCAAAGGTGTGGAGAGTACAACACTGAGAAAAATGCCCCCAAATTGTTCTAAGTATGGGTCATCCCCACCATAAATTTGACACTCAGTTTTGAAACACAAAGTGCTCTTGTGAAGAAGCTATGAAAATAGCCATGGCTTTCTTCATAGATATACATGTACCTATTTTTTATTCTGGATGATTCTTTTCCCAGAAACTCCCACTCCCCATGATACCGTTTAACAGCCGGGTTATCATTTAGCAGGAAAGGAGCAAAGGGGAGACTAGATAACACAGGCCTGTCATTCGTGCAGCTCTGCCAGGAACTGCAGTTAACATTCTCCAAGTCTCTTCCCATAGATCAGTGTGGGGAGGGACTGGACAAAGGCAGTTTAGACCATTGATGGCTAACCTATGACATGCGTGTCAGAGGTGACACGCGAACTCATTTTTTTGGTTGATTTTTCTTTGTTAAATGGCATTTAAATATATAAAATAAATATCAAAAATATAAGTCTTTGTTTTACTATGGTTGCAAATATCAAAAAGTTTCTATATGTGACACGGCACCAGAGTTAAGTTAGGGTTTTTCAAAATGCTGACACGCCGAGCTCAAAAGGTTCGCCATCACTGGTTTACATGCTTGCCCAGTGAGGTCTGGGAAGATGCTTACCTGTCAGTCACACCTGGGAACAAGTCTGTGGCCAGAACAGGCGTGGCTACTGCCGAGCGTGAGATCTGAGACACGCAGTTCCTGAGCAAGGGAGTTGTCTCTCTTGCCTCCTGCGCTCTTAGGCTCCTGCACAGGGGGCGTGCTCCCCTGTTCACGCAGGTGGCTCGCAGGGGTGCGGGCCCCACATGATGGGCTAGTGGACTATAATGAGCTGATGCCACATCAGCCCCCGCTCCACCATGCAACGGCAACTCTGGACACTGGCTCCACCGCTAGCCCTGCTGAACCGCCAGCGGCACCTTTTCCAGGACTGGTTTAAGGACAATGGGGCTTTGCAAACTGAGGGATGCAACTCTACACAAATAAAAATCATTCATTCTCCCGTGTGAGTCTTAGAAAGTCCCTTCTCTGAAGATATCGCAAGAACCCCACTCCCACTAGCAAAGGAGGAATTCCACCAACCCAATCCTCTGGCAACACCCAGCCTCCCAAGTGCTCACTGTGGGCTCAGAAATCCCACTGGTTAACGTGAAGCGTGACGGGGCTTCCCACTTTGACCTTCACCACTGGGTCAGTTTATCCCGGGGGTTTACATAAGCGCCGAGCAGAGCTGTGGCTGCAACTCCCCATGCACCAGAGGTGGACGGGTAGGGTGGTTCATGGGTGTGGGACATGCAAGGACTCTTGTTCCTAGACATCTGCTGTCATCTCCTCTACACTTTAACTAAACTCTCTCAAGGTCTATCATCTTAAAATACATTCATGTTCAGTTTACCCCCAGCCAGAAAGGGTTACGGAAGCTGCCAGTGTTTAGCTCTAAGGCATTCCATCTTCAGTGGCTAATTGCAGTCATCACCCCTTGATGACTCCCACAGGCTCCTCGGGGTGCTGAGACCCCTGTATGACAGCCACGCCCTGCGGGAGCAGACATGCACGCTCCAGGGACCCAGACTTCCCCGCGAAGTGGTAGGGAAACTTACCCATGTCACACTGGGAACCCTGACAAGGAAGCTCCCAGATCGCCGCTCACAGCTACCAACGTGGAGACACTCACAGCTCCACCCACACGAGAGTGGACACCTCAGCAATCTATCTGAGCAGTGCGTACTGGAGAGCAGAGAAAGTGGCCTAGCCGCACAGGGAGTTTCAGAACAGGAAGTTCCCAATATTGACGGAAAGAAGAGAATCCCATCATTTATAAAATGCAAGAAGAGGCAAAATAAACAATACTTAAAGACATACATCTCCCTCATAAAAGAGTAAAGAGCAGTGACGATTCACAAAAACGGGGGCAGAGAGAAGCTCAGCAGAGGGCAGAGGGGCTCCCGGGCCCAGGCACAGGCAGGTGCCTTTTCTAACCAGGTGGACATAAGGACACTCATGCTAACACAGCATCGAGCTGTGTGACGTCTACTCACGCCCCTTTGTATGTTATTGGGGAATAAGATGTTTAATTAGAAGAAAAAGCACCGTCAACAATGTGGTGTGTGGGACTCCCAGCTCCCATCGCCTTCCAGAAACACCCTGTGAGCAGCTCCCCGGGCAGGAACACCGTCCCCGGAGCCTGGGTTCCAGGCGAAGGGCTTCGCCCAGCCGCCCCCCAGCTCCAGCGCAGCGATTGCTCCGCATGCATCTCTAGTATCTGTCGCTTCTGTTTCTGGGATGATCCAAGCTAACCACCTCCCTGAGCTAACAGCTGAGCTCTCAGTGAATGCACGGGACTGCCTGCCAGGTACAATCTGTGTTTTTACACAACATTTCCTAATTTTAGCACAGATATAACACCCAATAGAACAAGTATTTCCTGTGACTCTCTGCCCCAAACAAGCCTACTTGCTCCTCTCTGGCTCTCCGTGTCTGAACACCAACCGTGACCTTCCACACCTGAGTGAGGCGCTGCCTGGAACTTCCAGAGCACCAGCTCGAGGGAGAGGCCTGCGTTCCCCCCGAACTCAGAGCTGACGGAGCACCCACCTGTGGAAATCGCTGTCCTGGCGCCCGAGTGTGCAGTGCTGGCAGAATTTCTGCTCAGAAGTAGTTAAAATCTGAAGGGGATACAGACAATAAGCAAATAAACACAGCATATAACTAGAAACTGCAGAGCCCACGGAGAAAAGAGAAAGTGCCACTAAAGGGTCTAAAAAGCAGCAGCAAGGGTGAGGGCTGCAGAGGAGGAATGTTCCGGCTCCGAGGAAAGGGAGAGGGGCCTGTGTGACGGCTGCAGAGAGTGGCTCGGCTGATTCCGCGGCACGGAGGGCATGGAAGGCCGGGCAAAGCAGCGCCAAGGGCGAGACCCACCTGGCAGCTGAGCGCCCTGTGCGGGGAGGCAGGCGGGCCCAGGCATCCAGCCCCAGGGCCGTGAGGAGTTAGGGTTCTATGACGTCACAGACGGGTATCAAGCAGGGGAGGCGGAGGGGGTCAGAAGGAGAGAAGGTGGGGAGAATATGGTCCCGCTTAGGGTTTTAAAAGTCTCCTCAGGCAGCCTGCGATGTGTGGCCTTCAGTGTAGAGGAACCCCACACCCGCGAGGCACCATGGCCCAGGCCTGCCTGTGCGGCTCTCTTCTCCTACATTTATCACTTTAATTGCATCTACTAATGACCCAGGTGACAAGATAACTTGTATAAATGTGTTTCTAGAAGTGTCAACCATCTTCCCTTCGTATTTGTCAAAATGCTTCACCTACAGAAAGACCCCCAGTCATGGACTGCATATGTTTACCCTTTGAAGACCAAATCCAGCATAGCTTTAAAAAGCAAGCTTCTCGATAAAAAGAAATTATGGGAATGATTTTAAATATTTACCAAAAAACGTGTTTACAATCATTACTGATACAGTTGATCTAAGACTAAAACCTATGTGCTTCCATCCATATCACAACTGTGACCCCCAGTGGCTAGTTTGCTAAAGTGCATTTTCAGGGGAAAAACACTGCAAGACCAACCACCTGGGCAACAGTTTGTGCGCTCTCCTCTTCAAAAGGCCTAAGAGGCTGCGAAGGGGGACGAAAAGAGCTGCTCCTCGACCTGCTCCCGTCGCGTCCTGTTGTTCACGCTGAGTCTTGACAGGAAGCCAGCGAGAAACAAAGCCAGACCCGGTGGCAGTCGCTGAGTCTCTCCGTCTGAGCGGAAGCCTGGGCCCCCGAACAACTCACGTGGTCCCCACGCTTAAGCCCTCTGCGCGGCTCTCCGCAGAGGCAAACATGGACGGCAGGGCTGCAGTGAGGAGGAGCCGCTGCCGCTGCGGGGCTGCGTGGACCCAGGACACGGCGCTCCCTGCGCCGGGCACACTCACCTCCCACGAGCATTGTGTTGAGTGCAAAGAGCTAAGATTCACACGAACCAAGTGAACGCATCGGCCCCGGAGAGCGGGGTATGGTGATGTGTGGGAGGCCGTGTCACTGTCCCCCCGCTCCCTGCAGCCACCCTGTGACAGCGACACTCAGTGAGACAGGGGGTCCAGGAAAGGGTGTCTCGCGATCTCTCCCTGAGGTCGCCTTCCCAACTCCAGTGAAGTCAGCATCTTCCAGAACTGAGACCGCGCCCGTGGTGAGGGTGGGTGAGGGAAGGGACAGACTGAAAAAGGAGCGTCTCTTGGATGGATGCATTTAACCCGTGTCAACGGTGTCTGCGCTCTCTGGCCTCTGGGATCACCCTTTTTGTTTAAAAGCTGTCCCCCGTGCCACATAGGTGAAGAAACACTTTATCCCTCTCCCCTTCCCCCCACCGCGCTTCTCCACGCCCCCTCCAGCTTAGACAAGCCACTGGGAAGCGGGCGCCCCTTCCAGGCCTGCTCCGGCTCTGCCCCCAATGATGCATCCACGACAGTCTCATCTCAGCAACGCAGCCTGCGTTCATCTGTCCCTCCCTCCAGACCATGTCCTGAGCTGTCCTGAGCTCCGGCTGCTCACACCCAGGTGGCTCTTCCTCTGAGTAACTATGGCACCAAAGGCTCTCCCTACAACTTGCCCTGGGGCGTTGAAAGCACCTGGACACCACGGGCTGGTCCCCCAGAAGTTACCGTTCCCTCTTCAGCAGACGCCGAAGCATGCTCTGGAGAGGAGGAAAAAGGCCCCCTGGAGCAGGCGTGGCCACCTATTCCGGAAAACAGGCTCGGATCTGCACAGAAATCAGACACCTCAGAACAGTCAGGACGGGCACCAGCGAGCCCAGGTGTTGGGGGTGGTGGGGGGCGGGGGGGGGGGTGGCGGGGGGCGCGACAGTGGTGTGCAGTAAAGCTTAACAACTGGCTCTCTGAATTTGGATGTGAATGCTGGTTAACCTTTTCATTGCCATTATTGAGTAAGACAAGAGATAATGATAAAAACTTAAGCCATTTGTCAATATGAGCAACTCTTTTGCTAAAATAAAAAAGATATACCAAATGATGTATTTGGAGGTCTATGCCATTCTTTTAGTTATAAAACTATAAAATCCAATTTTTAACTTCCAGCCATTTAAAAACAAACGGCCCATGCCCTCTATAGGCCAATAGGAAGTATCAGACGATATGCGGGGCCTGGCGTCTTCAGCCCGCGCATCAAATGCCTCTAGCGCATGAATGGGTCTTTCCTTCCTCCAGTGAAGGCAGCGTCCTGCGTGCTTCTCCAGCGCCGCCAGCCCGCGGTTCCCCGGTTCCCCCGGCACAGCCTGCTGCCGCCGCCTCCTACCTTTTCCATCAGGAGGGAAGAGAAGCCGCCGCATTAGAAACTCCGCTCTCGCCTGGGACTCCTTAGCGAATACGCCCACCAGTTCCTCCCGTTTTCCTGCTCAGCGTTAAGCAAGTCCTTCCCTGTAAATACGGTGCATCTCATTTAGACGTAGCGTGTAGTCAGTCACCTCCTGCGCCGCTCCATGTTCCAGAACCATTCGGGCATGCGGCACAACACCCGTGTTAAAGCCGTGGGTGCGTTCCTCAGTGCGTTGCGGGGGCGGCTCATTAACATGAAGCCCTTTCATACGAGGGAAGTGCCACGAAAGCACCTGCGGACAGACCTGCCCGGGAGGAGGCTCCGGCACACCTGAGGGGTACGGGGACCTCCCCTGGGCCTGGGCCACTCCTGCAGGGCCCGGCGCACAGAGTGGTTCCCATTCCAGTTTCCACCAGCGCCCTGACCCTTCCTCCCATAGACAGCTCAGAGCAGCAATGACGCTGGTGCCTAGCGGCAGGGTCTGCCTCCTCTTGCCCTGACAGCTGGTCGGCCTCCTCACGGCCCGGCAGCGGGCCTCGCAGCGACTGCTCCAGGGGTCCCTCAGGTAGGAAGCTGGCTCCACACCACGGGCTGGGAAGGGGCCGCGTGCCCTTCTGCTCTCCATTCAGCGAGAAGCTCCGAGTCTTTCCCGAGCCAGGCACAGGCTCAGCGATGGCCGTCCTGTCAGCTGTAATCCCGGGATCACTCGATTGGCTCCAACATTACTCTCATCTTTTAAACATCCGTGTGAATGATACTTTGAATAGCCTGGCTTCTCAGTTCCTTGATTTGATTTTCCTAAGTCAGAGCCTGAAACGAGTGTTTGGCTGCAGCTATTGAAGAGCTGATCCCAGGAGCGGCAGTGAGATGGGGCGTGAGCATTCAGTGATCCTTCTGAAACACAGGAGGGCATCAACAGCTACATGGTGCTCAGCGCCCTGGGATGCCTGCCCTCCCGGACCCACGCAGCCCCTGCTCACCCCGCAGCGTCACTCCCCTCTGTGGCCTCCACTTCTCTCAGCCCAGTAACAGGCCTCCTGGTCCTGGCTCGCCCTCCTCGGGGCCTTTGCTCCCGCCGGGCCTTCCGCCCGAACACGCCCCTCTCGGCTCTTATTCCCACTCAGCCTCTTAGTGGGTCTGCCCAGGGAGCCCGTTTATCACGTCACACCCTCCAGGCCCACCATCTTCTCTGCATTACCTGTACCCACAGCACTTACTGCACTTCATTTTGTCTGTCTCCTCCCACGAAAGTGCGAGCTCCAAGGGTGGGTAGGTGATTTCTGTTCGTGTTACTCATTTCTGCACCCCCTGAAACAGTGCCTTGTACACAACAGGCACTCAGTAACTGCTGCAGGCGCATTAACAACAAGCCGCACAAACAGGAGCCCATCCCCAGCAATACCTTCCTTCTCTCATCGCCAGCGAGGACATCTGCCCCCAGTCTGCATCTGTCCTGACGGGGAAGGTCAGGAGCCCCAGGGGAGCCTGCGAACCCTCATGGAGCTTCACTTAGTGAGGAAGTGTCTCCGAGGCACTGACTGCGGATTTAACTTGTACAAATAGGAACCTTTAAAAGAGCACATGTGAGGGCGTTTGGTCATTAGGAGGAGGTCAAATCGATGCATCCATACACACTGGATGGCATGTAATCTAACATATGTGACCATTCAATGTGTGACAGAATTGAATTTCCTCTTATGTTATCACACACTCGCCTCCGTGCGGGCGGGAGGGCTGCACATTGAACTGGAGGAGGCCGTGCCCTGTGTCCTGAAGGAAGTCTATGGAAAGGAAACTTCAAAGACCGTGAAAGAAGGTATGTGGTCGCCCCCCCCCTCCTCTTCTGTTTTCCAGCTCTGTTTTAGGTGCCTTCTAACAGTGGCCAGAAGGTGGCAGCCTAACCCGCCTGCCGGCACATGAACTCAGGAGTTCCATTCTTCTCCGGGGAGGGAGACAGCACCAAAGACATGAAGATTTGAGAAAACAGGAGGAAGGCTCAGAGACACACCCTCATCACCCACCCGACCACAAGCACCTCATGGGATAACACCTCTGAGAAACCTTTCTCAGTATAAAATCCTAGGACTGAAAGCATTGGCTTACACAGCAGTCTGGAACTCTCTCTCTCTCTCTCTCTCTCTCTCTCTCTCTCTCTCTCTCTTTCTCTCTCTCTCGATATTTGGTTATTTATTTGCTTTTTAAATATCTGTAGCCTCCTAAGTTCTCCCTCTAAAATGATGGTGCTGGGGGGCCAGACACTCAGGGCACTGTATTCCGCCAGCTCACACAGCAGTGTTCCTGAGGCTCCCTCCTGCAGCAGACAAGCCTCCTGGGCCCAGGCTCTCCCACTCACCAGGCACAGCTGGCCAGGGGGCAGCGGCGGAGGACTGGGAGGAAGCAGCCTGCCCCACTGCTCCTGCTCCCACCTCCTGGGAGGGGGAGGGTGCTGTCTCCCTGCACAGCAGCTCGTCCAGCGAGCGGCTGTCACTCAGCCTGGTGATGTCTCGGCTGTGACCCCAGAGCCGGTGCTGTGCCCAGGTCAGGGCGGCTGCTGCCCTCAGCTAGGCTGGGTGCTAACCACAGGGTGGCATGTGGACGCGTTCCCTGGGGCTGGGGAGGACAGGAGCCTGGGAGCCCTGCAGCTCCTCACAGTGCCGACCACAAAGGGTCAAAGGGGAGTGAACAAGGATGCGCGAGGGCCCTTGTTTGGCCTGAAGTCCACCGGTCACTGGGAGGAGGGGGGTGGAGGACAGCGCGCACGCAGTGCTGACGCAGGGCAGGGCTGGCCTCCACTGCTGCTCGCCTGCGTGGGCAGAGGGCGAGATCAAAGCCAAACTCCTACGACAGACGGTGGTGACAACGCACCGTACCGGGAAAGCGGGTCCTCGTAAGACGGCCCTGCAACTGACGGGCTCAGGTACGCTCCTCTTTTCGTCTCCAAATATGCTCGTTGGTAGCACCAGCAGGTGACGGCTCTCGGTGACTCAGGAGATGACGC
This sequence comes from Myotis nattereri, assembly GCF_964212035.1. Taxonomy (NCBI): domain Eukaryota; kingdom Metazoa; phylum Chordata; class Mammalia; order Chiroptera; family Vespertilionidae; genus Myotis; species Myotis nattereri. The sequence continues at coordinate 52,767,057 of NC_138092.1, forward strand.
ACGCAGCACTGGGAATGTGGGACGCCTGCCAGGCCGAGTCTCGCATCCCAGGAGGCCTGACTGGAGGAACTGGGCGCCGTCCACACAGCCTATTCTGAACGTGAGGGTGAAGGCTGAACCGGTTATACATGTGTGGCCTCTCCGACAAGTCAGGCGTGCTAATGCGGACGAAGGGAGCACTTGTCCCGCAGCCGCGGGCACAGCAGGCGCCTGCGGAGAGCATGGAGGTGCTCCTGACGCACTGGGGACACCTCCTTCTCTCCTCGGCGTCTAAGTCCCAGTGTGGATGGCGCTGTGTACTACAGGACGCCAGCTCTGAAGCCACGGGGGCCTGCAGGTCTGCTCTCCGGCTCACTAAGCACAGTGCTCAGTTATGAAATCCTGGCCACTGCGCCCTCGGCAGAGAAGGCGTGTGTTCTGCGTCCTCCGACACTGCCTCTCAAGCGTTCCTGTGTGGCCAGTCACCTGGGAGCTTCCGCTCCAGAAACAATGGGCAGGGCTGAGGCCGGACACCTGAGGCCCCGTCTGTGCTGCTGCGCACGCACCTGTGTCAGCGTCACCGGAGAGAAGCTCTGAGGAGTCGCACGAGAGACTGTGGTCCGGGTAGAATCACCCCCCAGTGATCGCCACGAGTACCTGCTGCAGGACGCTCTGGACACCCAGAAGGAAGGCCCTGCTGCTTCCCACTCACCTGTCCAGGAGAGCTATCCCCAAGGACCACCCAACACAGGCCCTGACTTTTCCCTCCTCTCTCTCAGAGTCTGAGGCCCAGTAAAATGTCCCTGCCTTGAGAAGGTGGGTCTGCAAGAGTATGTATGCGTTTGGCAGAACGGAACGCTGAGCTCCCCTGAAAGGCTAACACACTCCTGGTTTGTCTTTGTCCTCACAAAGCCAGCAGCCATCTGCATATTTCAGAGGACAGAGTCCTCCACATGCACCCTGGTGAGGCCACTTCCCATCCTTGCTGTGGAGTCCACACGCCTGCCACCGGAAACCAGGAGACTCACATCAGCTCCCCCAGGCCTTGCACAGGTACTTCAGAGGTGGGGGTACAGAGCGTGGGGCATCTGCTGGAATTGTATGCCTAGAGATGAATGCCAGTCCACAGGGGTCCTGTAGAACCACCCCACTAAGTGACTATATGCATGTACGGATTCATGTAGGCCACTGCTGATGAGAGAGAGAGAGAGAGAGAGAGAGAGAGAGAGAGAGAGAGAGAGCTGTCACTTTGAAAGAGGGTTTCTCAACTGCTTACTAAACTAAATATGCTCTGACCTCATCATCCAGCAATCACACCCATTGGTGTTTACCCAAAGGAGCTGAAAACTTACGTCCACAGCAAACCCAGCACAGATATATAAAGCAGCTTAATTTCCAAAACTTGGAAGCAACCAAGATGTCCTCCAGTAGCTGACTGGACAAATAAGCTGTGGCCCATCCAGACGATGGAATATTATTCAGCACTAAAAAGAAGTGAGCTGTCGAGCCACGGGAAGACATGAAGGAACTGGAAATGCACATTGCTAAGTGAAAGAAGCCAGTCTGAGAGGTCTGTGCACAGTATGATCCCAACTCCGTGACATTCTGGAAAAGATAAACTATGGAGACAGTAAGGGGTTGGTGCTTGTCAGGGTTCGGAGGTCTGGGGGTGGAAGGAACATAGAGGATTTTTAGGACAGAGAAACCACTGTATGATGCTATAATGGTGGACCCATGTCATACATTTGCCTAAACCAATAGGATGTACAATACCAAGAGTGACCTATAACATAATGTAAACTAATAAACTGTGGACTCTGGGTGATAATGGTGTCCATGTGGGTTCACTGATTGTCACAAATGTACTGTCTGGTTGGGGACGTTGATAATGGGGGAGGCTGGGAAGGGGATAGGGGATGTAGCAGAAGTCACTGTACCTTGGGCTTAATTTTTGATGTGATACTCAAGCTGCTCTAAAAAAAAAATCAAGTATAAATAAATAAGTAAATAAATAGTGAAAGAGAAACCATATTCTTCAAGAAAAAGAGAAAGGAAGGTGCCTGTCTCTCAGGGAATTATGGGAACTGTTTATTTTCCCTTCTACTGAGAGCTCTAGGTCGCAGGGCCACATGCCACAAACAACAGTCAAAGCAAACTAGCAAATGAAAGGCTGCCACTGCTGCGATGAGGAGATGGGTGTGGGCGGGCGGTGCTGCACGATGGCCTTCCTTCCCCTGTGGGTGCAGACACCCTGCCAGATGCCTTTCGGGAGGCTGGTTCACACCCTTCCTGGACCCGAGAGCCTCAATAAGCAACAAAATCACTCTACAGCCGAGCACACTGGAGGTGGTGTGGAATTCATCTAAACTGGATATCAGCTGAATAGTAAGATCAATAGTCTACATAGTTTTACCAATTAAGACCTAAACCTTAAGAGAACCTTAGCTTCTTTAAATTCTTAAATCTCAGAACCTCTGAAAACAATGGAGCCTATTTATGTACTTCAAGTTCACTCCAAGAACTTGACACCAAGTACGGTCAAAGCCTTTCCTAAGACACTGACAAAACACCTGAGATGCACTGCTGGCGCAGAGGGAGAAAGCAGAGCAGGAAACAAGAGGGCAAAACAAACAACACCACCAGAGCCCCAGTCGCCCAAAGCCTTTTAGACAGGAAGCACCCTCCTCCCAGATTCTTGCAGGAGTCCTCCCTTGAGTGGCTTTCCTGCAGATAAAGAATGCAGATGTCACCCCACAGTGAAGGTCCAGCAGGTCGTCGGCTTGTTCTCTTTTCAAACCGCCAGTGCCTTCCAGGTTCTGTCATGTGGATGGTCTTTCCCCATTGCTAGTGGGAGTGGGGTTCTTGAGGTATCACTGGGATGAGCATTTCCGAGGCCCCATGGTAGAATAAGATGTGGTAGAAAGTTTTATTTGCATGGAATTACATCCTTGGGTTTGCAAAGTCCCATTGCCCTTAATCCAGTCTCAGAAGATGTATAAACAAAGCCAGCATCCAGTTTCCTTTCCAGGTTGGAACTGAGTCCAGTACAGCATCAGGCTACTGCAGTCCATTAGTCCATTGTGTGGGGTCCACAGAGCAGTGAGTCATGTGGGCGAATGCAGGAGAGCAAGATAGCACATCCTCTGCAACTAGAGAACCAGGAGCCCAGAGGGCAAGAGTAGGAGAGGGAACTCCTTTGTTTCGGAGATTAAATATCTCAATCTTCCCCTGCTTGCAGTGGCCACGCCTGCTCTGGCCAATGACCTGTTCCCAGGTGTGACTGACAGGAAAGCACCTTCCCCAGTTCACCCAGACTGTACTGAGCATGCGTCTATTTCCCTCTGCCAACCCCTTCCCCCAGCGAACTGTGGGTACTAGACGAGTGGTTCCCTGGGGAGTGCTAAACTGCAGCTTCCTGGCAATGCTACACAGATGGCCTTGCCCATAACATCTGGCCTTCCCTTTGCTCCTTTCCCGTCACCAATAACCAGCTTAATTACGGTGGTATCAAGAGCAGAACAAGCAACTAAGCCTGTATCCTCTCAGACAGGACTTTGCCAAGATAGGCGACTACCCTAGAAGATGAGGGCCCCATATTTATAACTTGCTCATAACTTACGGTAACGGGGAGACTTGTATTTTGCCTGTTTTTAGGGGACACCTAAATTAGCATGAAATTGCCTTAGATTTCAAACTCCAGATGAGATGAAGCAGGAACCTGCAGTTCTGCTGCTTGCTGACCATGAAACGTTAGCTGAGCGCTCCTTACCGAGGCGCCACTCAGAGCACTTCACTTGGATTAACCACTTAGTCCTCAAAGAGACCATGTAAGACGGGACCAAGGAACAGAGAGAATAAGCAACATGCTTGTTAGGTCACTGAAGGAGGAACACACGAGGCCAGAGTGGTGAGGGATTACGGATTTATTCGATCATCCACACACCAGGTGGCTGAGCCTGGATGGCTCCAGCACCCAGTGAGGGCAGTCAGCGGCTTTTAAAGGACTTTTGGTGGGACTTTTTCTGGGCGGACACTTCTTTATGCAGACCCGGGGGAGAGAGAATGGAATGTGGTCAAGGGGAATGTCCATTGTGAAATGACCTGAAAAGCCAGTTCCTGGGGGAAGAGTATCAACTCAATTGCTCCATCAAACCTAACATTCCAGCCTTTTTGTTTTATGGAATAGGGACAAAGGTCATATCTTCTGTAGTTACTTGCTGCTGAGTCTGGATGTCAAGATCACAGGGGGCTGGCCTTTGACTGCAATCAGCTGGAAGGTTGTACAGGTTCCTTCTGGTTGGAGCGAGGGGCTCAGCAGCATGGTCTCCTCGAGACGGGCTGGTGAAGGCTCAGAGTGACGCTGTGGAGTGACTGGGAGGTAAAGGCTGGGCCTGAGGCTGCCACAGCATCACTTGTCTTGTTTTGCTGCTTTTCTGGGCCTGGAGCTGAAATACAACTGAGACCGTTTTAGGAGGGAAAAGAGTAGGGGTCTCAGTTGCCTCACTAGTGATATGAAAGGGGAGAACAGGTTACCCTGGGGATGAGGTTCTTGTTTTCCCAGTTTTGCCCCTTGCTGGGCATCCACATGTTTCTTGTAGGTCCTGAGACAGGGTTTCAAAATAGGTAGAGCAGTGGTTAAGCTCCCAATGGCAGTTCCAGCCCCTGCTGGTGTGCCCAGATTTATGAGGAGAGGGATTATCTGGACTCCTCTTTTGTGTCAGCTATGATGCGTTACAGGGACAAGTAAAGACTGATTATTGGGGGCTACATCTACATTGGGTGAGAGAAGAGAGTACAAGTTCCTGTCCAGCTGATGGGGAGACAGATGTATGTGTTTTCCCCACAGAGGAAGAAAAATCCCTGATCACGGAGACGAGCTGATAGTTGTAAGGAGAAGAGGTGGACTAAAGGATATGAGTTTCCTTTTTCTAGTTCCGCACCCCAAGCTGAGAGGGTAGTCGCCATGGCGCTACCAATAAGGGGAGACAGATGAGTGGTTGAGATTGTATTGCAGTGAAAGTGCGAGGGAACGCTAGGATGGGCTGTTATCCAAGGGAAAAGAGAAAGGGAAGGAAAGGAGCAGTTGAGGCCAGCGGCCAGGATGGTTGGATAAGAAGTCAGACACTGCATTCAGACCAGCCAGATTTAGTACTTGAAATTTCCTGAGGTTATAATCTGCCACTCGCTGGCTTAACTTCTTATTTTTACTAAACCTTAATCCTTGCTGTTTTTCTGAATATTCTGGTTTAGCTTAAGAAGTATCCAGGCTTGGAGACTGAAACCTCACTTTCTTGCTCAGAGTAAAATGGCCCTTTTACAATTCTTGTAAATAGTTAACTTTAGAACCTCTTTCTTTCAACATTTCTCCTTTCCTTCTCATCACATAGGCGACCTTCACAAATTTCACACTTTCAAATTAGCCTTCAAACCTTCCTTCCATGTCCTTCAAAAATGCATACCATGCCTCAGACCTTCCATTAAGTATTTCTACTCTAATATTCTTTTTTTTTTCTTTAAAAGGTATTAGAATTCTTCACTCTTAGAAACTTTAACTTTTCAATTATAACCGAAAAGTAAACAGCCAACATTTCTTAGACTAACATTTTTCAGAGCATTAAAGGGGTGAGAATGGTTGGCCTTGGGATCTAAAGGCTCAGTGAAGGAGTCCCTTCACCATGTCATGTCACAGAGGAGCTGTGCAAGAAAACTAAAGTTGTGAACCTGGAGGCAAGAGTACCCAGTGAGCCTGAGAAAGGAGAAAATTTCTTGTTCAGAGGAGGGGACAGTCATGGAGGAGATAAGGAGATATGGCGTTTACAGTCTAAGGAATGGCTCGGCCTTATGGTGTAAGAGAGTGAAACTGACGTAGGTGGCTATGGCTTTGGGACAAGTGAGCTTTATGAGGGGATATGTAGTAGCCCTGGCCAGGCACCCAGGTAGAACGAGAAAAGTGAATGGGAGAATTTAGTAAGATGCAGTGTGGAGGTGAGGTGGCTAATGGCTGTGAGACTGATCCGTCAACCCCCATAATAGAGACTGAGGAGTGGACAAGGGTCCCAGCGAATTCGGGGAGGGCAGAATAAGTGGCCCCAGTGTCCGTTAAAAGGAGCTCTGCTTACCTGCCACCACAGTCGTTACCGGAGGCTCTGTCCTCGTGATGTAAGTCTGTGGGGCCCCGTCAGGGCCTGGGCAGCTTCTTCGGTGCCCAGTCCCAGGAGGTCTGGGAGCTCCAACCCGGATCCAGAGGGCGGCCATGCTGGATTGGCTGAGGCCTGAACCAGAAGGCCAGACTACAGTCTGATTTCCAGTGGCCTTCCCTTCCTCACCTTGGGCAGGGCCCAGGGCGGGTCTCGGGTTTGGGCAGGACTTGGCTCAGTGTCCTTCCTTGCTGCATTTGAAGCATGGGCCCGGAGGAGGCTTAGCCCCTGACTTACCTACAGTTGGAGGACCAGCCCTTCGTTTGGGGCTCATGAGAGCGGTGGCTAGGAGCTGAAAGGCCTCCTCTGGGCCTCAGCCTTGGCCCGATCTCACCTTTGTTTTTGGATTTGGGTCTCCTTGTCTCTATTATTAAAGACCTTAAAGGTCAGGTTAACAAGGTCTTTTTGAGGGGTTTGTGGACCTGTATCTATTTTTGAAGTTTGTAGCGTATATCGGAGGCTGATTGGGCTACAAAATGGGTGTTTAGAAGAAGGGCTCTCTCTGGGGAGGTGGGGTCTAAGGTGGTAAATTTCTGTAGAGGACAGGGGTACATAGATGTCATGCCAAGCAAGTCAGGACATAGGACTGGGTCAGGCTCCTTAGTAAAGGTGGTCGGGTCAGTGGAGAAAGACCTGAGATGCCTCTCAATCTGTGAGGCTGGACATAGAGAATGGGACGTGGACTCAGACTATGCCCTCGGTTCCTGCTGCCTCCCTCAGGGGTAGAATGGAGGTGGTAATAGAAGAGGCTGTTGAGGAAGACAGTCTTTGGGTGGCCTGAGAATGAGTTTTAGATGGGAAAGGCTGTATTAGAGCTCATGTTCTCAGGATTTGGGCTTTCAGGGACTGGGGAGAATGTGGTTGCTGGTCAAGAGGGTCTGGGTTTTGGGAATCTACTGCAGGTGAGGTAGGGGATGTGTAAGGGGGTGGAGGTTGGTGGTCTGCTGGGTCTAGAGTAGATTCAGAATCAGGATTGTTAGGGGTAAAATGGGTAGAGCAGGACTGAGAGAGAGGATTGGGACTGGAGGGTGAAAAGGCCTGGACGTAGGGAATCTCTGACCATTTTCCATTGCAGGGGCAGCAATTATATAAATTGCTCAGTGTATTAAAATTGAAAGTGTTATTTTCAAGCCATTGAGATTTATTATCTAGTTTATGTTGTTGCCAAACAGTGTTACAAAATAAAGTGAGGTGGTTGGGCATGATCTCCCCCGTGAGTGTGCAGAGGGAGCGTCACATGGCCCACGAGAGAGGAAGGGTGAGCGAGAGACCACAAATCCGAAGGTGACTGTTTAGGGCAGGTGTCCCTGCTGCTAAACAAATCACCATGAGAAACGAGAGGTGACCCTCTGGACTGGGCATCCCCAATCCAGAATGACCCAAAGCCAAACGGCTGAGGATCTTCTGGCCCAGCCCTAGGACTTTTGAGATGAGAGACTTTGGAGAAGTCAGTGAGAGAGAGTGAGCCCTGAGACGAGGGGAGCGGTGGAAGTCACTCACCTAGAGGAGATTGGCCGGTGTGGGATGGAGGGTCAGCAATGGAGAAGGAGAGCTTCCCGGTCCGTGTCCTCCTCAGCTGGCTGGGGAAGGCCCCGTAAGGGAGGGAGGCCTGATCGAGGCTGGCAATCGAGTCACACCAGAAGGATTTGGAGGTAAGCCCAGGACGAGCTGCCGCTGCCTACTGTTCCTCCATAGGCTCCTCCATTGGCTCCTCTACCCCAGTTTGGGAGGGCCCACAGGGAGAGAGGCTGAATTGAGACCAGCAATCGAGTTCCCTGAGTAGGATTCAGAGATAAGCCCAGGACGAGCTGCTGCTGCCTACTGCTCTCTGAGTATCAAACTCGGGGTAACTGAAGCCAGGACGATGGCTCCCCATCCCCATGGAACCCTCCGGGGTTTTGGCACCAAATGTTAAGTCGCTGAAGGAGGAACGCACAAGGCCAGAGTGGTGAGGGATTATGGACTTATTCGATCATCCACACACCAGGTGGCTGAGCCTGGATGGCTCCAGCACCCAGTGAGGGCAGTCAGCGGCTTCTAAAGGACTTTTGGCGGGCTTTTTCCTGGGTGGGAACTTCTTTATGTAGACCCAGAGGAGAGAGAATGGAATGTGGTCACTGCAAGTAAAATGTGGTCTTCAGCAAAAGGAATGTCCATAGTGAAATGACCTGAAAAGCCAGTTCCCAGGGGAAGGGTATCAACTCAATTGCTCCATCAAACCTACCATTGCGCAACACAGCTGGTCAGATGCAGAATTGGGGCCAAGTAGCTGGATCCTGTGCTCTTCATCACTTTGCTGGTGAGTTTCAGATTTTAAGTCTAAGCCTCTATAAGAACTGCCTTTTACTGTGACCAAGATTAAGACGTATGTTCTATAACACAACCCAGCACCATATATATAACTGAAACCACTAATATTTCCTATTGTATTTTATTGTTTGAAACTGCTGGTCACTCCCCACCAAACTGACGTCAGGGTCCACTGAGGTTTGTGAGCAGAAGTTTGAAGAACAGGCCCACGTTTCCTCCTGCAGCCAGGGGAATTTTGTGAGGATAAAATAGGGTGGTGGGTGCCAAATGCTGAGCAGCGTGCCTGGCGCACACTGTGTCCCTACAGAGTGGGGATTATTGTTGACCTTGTAAACAGGCTGTAGTTATGGGAGGCAGGGACACGGAGGGGGAAACCCGAACTGGGCCAGAGTTGAAATCTTGCCAGTTAGCAGTGAGACTGGGAATTCCCCAGTATTTTTAACTTGTATTATCATGGAAATCACTTCAGGAAGAGAGCTGGCTGGCACTCCACCCCTTTCCCCTTCTGCACTGGAAGGGGTAGTTTACAGGCTGCTAGCCTCTCGGCTGAGACCCTAGGGAAGCAGTTTATTGATCTCTGTTTACATCTAACACTGGACACTATCCCTATTCAGGTTTGGTCTTCATAGAGGAGTCCAGCTGGGAGACGCACTTGTTTCCTATTGATGCTTTGTAAATTACTGCTAGTTCAGTGACTTCAGACAACACACCTTTATTATCTTGCAAATGTGCCAGAGACCAATTCCAGCATGACAGCAGGGCACATCTGGGAATGGTTAAAGGCATTTCCCCAAACCTGAATAGGATACATTAAATTGATTTCTTGGCTGCCAGACAGCTAAAGGGCATCTTAATCTACATGTTATTGCCTCCTACTGGCCAAACACCTGAACAGGCATAGGCTAATTCCCCCATTCTGACAATGCTTGTGTATACCCTTTGAAGTGTATATCTCTGCCTCGCCTCAGGACAAGTTGTGTTAATAAAAAGCTTGGGGTCCTGGGGACAAGGAGAACCTAAGACCTTAGACTTAAGACCTTAGAACAGTGGTTCTCAACCTTCCTAATGCTGCGACCCTTTAATACAGCTCCTCATGTTGTAGTGACCCCCAATTTCATTGTTATACATTGAACATAATTAAAGCATAGTGATTAATCACAAAAACAATATGTAATTATATATGTGTTTTTTGATGGTCTTAGGCGACCCCTGTGAAAGGGTCGTTCGACCTCCAAATGGGTCGCGACCCACAGGTTGAGAACCGCTACCTTAGATCTTAGCTTCTTTAGCTAAGCTCCTCTGACCCCCAATGCCTTTCAAAATTATATTTCGTCTCCGGATTCTTTATTAGTCTCTGGATTCCTAGTTAACATCTATGCACAGCCTTTTCCAGATTCCTGAACCCTTCTTGATGCTGGGACAAGAACCCCGGCACAAATGCACTGTCTTCTAGAGGTCAGAAGTCTGAACTGGGTCTCACTGGGTAAAAGCAAGGTGCTGGCAGGACTGCATTCCTTTCTGGAGGCTTGAGGAGGATCCATTTCCTCCCCTTTTCCAGCTTCTGTCTCCAGGCCCCTCCCTCCTCCTCCCAAGCCTGCAGCAGCTGGTTGAAGCCTTCTCACACCAATCACTCTGATTGGGACACCGACTCCATCACCTGGCCTGACTGCCTCTTCCATCTGCTAAGGACCCTGTCAGGACCTGGGGTCCACCTGCATAACCCAGATAGTCTGTTTTCAGATCCTGGATTTAATCACACCTGCAAAGTCCCATTTTCCCTGTAAGGTCACACTCAGAGGTGCCAGGGATTAGAACTCGGACCTTTGGAGGGGAAAGGGGCAACTGTTCTGCCTACGCCAGAAGACAAGCCACACAACAGTGCCTAGAGCAGCAGGACAGCACCTAACGTCACCCAGCACTTGCTGCGTGGGCACTGTGCCGAGTGTTCTGCTTACGTGGACTGTGTCTTGCTGAGAACCCGAGGCTCTGGAAGACAATGCCGACTGCCCAAGGTCACACCCACAGTTAGCACCAGGGCTGCCTGTCCTCAAGGTCATGCCCTCAAGCACGAATGTGTGAATTCAGTGGTTGCAGCTTCTCCCCATCACAGACTCACTTTACTCTCTTCCCCAGGAACCTTAATTTGAAAGATTTTGTATGTGAATTTTTTTCATTAATGAAAGCAAATTTCTAGTAATGTCTGAGAACTTTGAGCTAACCTCTTTGTCTCTTTTGAGATTTATATAGCTTTAGCCACAATGATGCAACTTAATATTTTATTTAATGTATTTTGGCATCATTTTGGAAAAATGAAAACAGGAGCTCACATAACCCTGTTCACAGATGCCTAGGAATCCAGAGCAGAAGGGAATCAATGGGTGAGGCAGTCAGGAGAAATGGGTCTGACTCAGTCTCAAAGAAACAGAGATTTAGGACAGACCAAAGAATGAAGAACATGAATGACACCTAGGGCGTGGGACCAGGTTCACGACACAGGAACCTGCTAGGGAGAACAGGAAACAATGACTTTGTACAGATACCTGCACCGAGGCCTGGGAACACAGCCCCACAGGTTAAATCGCTCAGTCAGGAAGGGTGCTGCTCGGCTTGGGGAGGCGCATCAGCTAGAACACGGACGGGAGGCGTGAGAAAGACGCCTGTACCTCACCTCTGGGAGGGAAACCTGCCTGGAGACTAACGTCACTATATCCCCTTTTAATTTTTCTAAATTTTATACAATGCACATGTATGAGAGAATGTAAGAGATAGATACATGCATGTAATGTATGATATATAAATTATGTGTAACATATAGATACAGCCATGTAATGTATGCATGTAATATATATATGCCTGTGATATATAGATACATGCATATAATATATAGATACACATGTAATGTTATCCATACAAGTAAAATACAGATATATAACATATTAAATATCTACAATATATAGGTGTGTGTAAAATATAGATACATATATGTACTGTATCATACATGCATGCACATATAACACATGTATGTATATACCTGTTATATATTATATGCAACATATAGATGCATGCCTGTAGTGTGTTTTATGTGCCTGTAATATATAGATACATGCATGTAGCATAGATACATACACATATTATGTAATGCATAGATACATTTACATGATATATACATGTACATAAGACTGTCTTTACTGACCCCAAGTACCTTACTTAAATAAACTAGGCATCTATTCTAGGCACACATAGGAGCTAGGATGAACCGCCTCCCTTCTGCTCACCCCCAAGTAAAGCTAGTTCAGCAATTTTCTCACTGCCTTGAAAAATCCCTCTTTTGCTCAACCTGCTTCATGCTAAGCATCAAGAGCCTGGTGCCAAGCATGTCACTTTCCTTTTATACATCTGCCCAGTTGGCTGAGAACCTACGATAGAACTGACTCAGAAGGCTCACAGGACACCGTCACTCACCCCGGGACCCATGATCAGCTGCAGAGTCACACGCAGCCCAGCCCAGCCCAGGATCCTGGCTCAGACAACACCTGCCAGACGTCCTTATTCCCACCCCAGGCTCCACACCACCATGGAGATGGCAGCAATTTGCCTTTTCAATTAGCATGCAGCTCCAAGGGAACTTCTATCTCATAGATCAACAGGGACCTACTGCTGTCCACCTGGCTTGTTTTTAAGAGCTGGCAAATGAGACAGCTCCTCCAGTGCCTCTGTGGGCGGCTGCTGGATCTCCGCGCTGCCTGCGCACTACTGCGTGCTCTCTCTGTGGTACGGGAAGCTCGACAGTCAAAGCAAGCACACCGTAGGCCTGGGCAGCCAGCCTGTGGCATTAGTGCCACGAAGGAGGCTCAGGCAAAGGAGGCTCTGAGATTCCTTCCCTGCTGCGACGTGTAGGGAGAGCTGCATTCGGAAAGAACTCCTTGATCAGGCTGTGGCTTCACTGCATTCAAAGTCATAGTATTAAGCACTTGTTCAGAGTTTAGATGTTATCCATGAGGTTATTTAAACAAGAACAAGTTATAGCAGGCACAGGAGGGATAACAGATCAAAACTCACTGTGCGGCCAGATCCAAAAAGTCATACAAGTAAAATACAGATATATAGCATATTAAATATCTACAATATATAGGTGTGTGTAAAATATAGATACATATATGTACTGTATCATACATGCATGCACATATAACACATGTATGTAATATACCTGTTATATATTATATGCAACATATAGATGCATGCCTGTAATGTGTTTTATGTGCCTATAATATATAGATACATGCATGTAGCATAGATACATACACATAATATATTATGTAATGCATAGATACATTTGCATAATATGGTTACTCTTCACCCATTTTGCCAATGTTCATGTGTAAGATCACATGCTACATTGTGTGAATGAAAGTGCTATAGCCAATTACCTGGTCTGCCTGTCTTACTTATATCAGTCAGTACAGAAATATTCCTTGCACTACTCATAGAAGAGTAATTTTAGAAACTATCCAAGGATGGAACAATTGCTAAGCCTCTAAAACCTGTTCTCTCCTCTTGGAACACCCGGGAGGCAGGAAATATGTTGCCTCTTGCTGCATGTGTCGCACAGCGTTCACCCTCAAATGACTGGAAACCAGGTTAAAGAAAACCTTAGGGTAGAGCTATGATTCAGAATTGAAATTAGTTAATGTGTCATCTCATTTGTTCCCACTGTAACCCGCATGAACGAGGAAAGCGGACAGGTGCCGCGGGCCCTGAAGTGGAGACTGCAACCCAGCACGACCCTGCTGACATGTTTGTCTGAGTGACTGAGGCCAAGCACTGCGGAGACTCCCAGAGCCTGTGCCCAGCTACCCACCAGTTACAGAGAAGACATTGCAAACGCATAGTATGGCGCCTACTCTTAAAACATTCACCCCTGGGGGTAGCCACCAGCGGTCCCTAAAGACACCTTCTGGTGCTGGAACTCTGTCGCCCTCTGTAAAATGTGCCCGAAGTCTCTGCGAGCAGCTTTGCCCCAGCTGTCACCCCAACAGCGGTCCTCCACCTTCATATCACCTCTCCCCATGTTTCCTAGGCATTTCCACTCTACAGAATGACTGTGAGTCCATTCTGCAGTCCCTGCCTCTCTAATCACCTCCCCTCTTCAGCATGAACGTCACGGAATGTCCTCAGGGTTTCAATACTGGTGTCCTACACATACATACAAGCTTCTTAATGGCCACGTGGTTTATGCACCACTCGAGTTCATCACCTTATCACAAAGCAAATATGAAGGAAGCCCCGTGGCTGTCCTGTTAGATGCCTGTTAGGGACCCATTTTCACTGTAACTCTGGGAGACCGCACCATGGACTCATGGACAAGGCCTCTGGTTTCCTCCCAGGCCTAGCACCTCTCCCTGGAGAACTTGCAGCTAGTACTTTGCTCTTAGGCTCAGCTTCCCCACTGTTAAAACAAGAGTTGTTGCGGAGAAAAAGCCTTTACCACCACCCGCCATTCCAAATATTTCATCCTAGGAGGACAGTCCTTTCATTGGAATAACGCAGCCAGCCCTCACTGCACACCAATCTCCCTCCGCACCTGCCTGCACCCCACCCTAGGGGAAAAGAAGCGTCTTACCTGACTTGTGAGCTTGGGGACCTAGTGGCTGACCCCTTTCTCTTTTTTTTCTCTTTGGATTCTTCCTGCCTCCGAGAGAATGTGTGCTGCTCCTCCACGTAGCACCCTGATGGGCAGCCTCCTCGGGGCAGGCTGCGTCTCTTCTGCCTGTTAGGTAGGTCAGGGTTAGGAAACCCACTTGCCAATAGCTCTAAGTCACAATCTTCACATTTCAGGAGGAAGTTCACACTGTGGTCTCCATCTCCACTGCTCTTTTGCTCACTTCTCAGTTGGTTCTGAACTTTGGATAAAGAATATTACTTTTTACCCTATCATATCTCAACTGGGACAACAGTTATACCACAAGGTTGTCTTAATAATATTATATTTGGAAGAATATAAAACATTTGTATCTATAAGGAGTTAGTATTTCAATTTCATAGCCAGTTTTTAAGGATTTAGTCATTCAATCAGGTGACAGTTTTGACTAATTCTACTAAGAGGGATAAACTTAAGGTAATACCTAATTATGCTTGAAATAAAACATCTTCCATCCAACGTTGTCAGTTGTACATGGTTTATTTTTAAATATTTAATACAATTTTAATTTTGTAAGTAGGTGACATAAAATATTACTGCACTGGATACAGTCTAGAGTTTAGAAAATTATTGGAATATTGGCTGCAAAGAATGTTTTTAAATCTGGTACTTTTTCATAACTTTACCTCTGTGAACTATAACACCTTTTAAACATGAACTTGTGTAGAGACCGCCTGGGAAGGCACATAGGCATTTCTTTAATTATTGTCAGCTGAATCCAGTGGCGTTGGCAGAGCCACATCCTGGAAACAGGCCTTGACAGAGGCAGGAGTTGTCAGCCTGACCTTCAGCCCTGGAGCCAGGGGGTGGGTTTCGTTACCTAAATCCAGCCAGGCACCAGGAATGAATAGGACTGGGGCCCACCCAAGAATGCACATAATCTCCTTTGTCTTGACCTTTAGTAAAACTTCCTGGTTTTTGCTGAATAAAGTAAACTCGCTGTATTGGCTCTGGGTCCCTGTCTCTCCATCAGAGGACAGTGGTCCCACCCAGCCCCAGCTTTCCCTACTGTATTTGTGTCTGTCTCTTTCATTTTCTCAATCCTGTTGCCCCTACTCAGGAACTGGACCACTCTCTAGCCGTGCTGGATGCGGAAAAGAGAGAAATTTTTATAAACTTGTAACTTTGAAAAAACTAAAACTTGAAATGAGCACACCTAATAATTCTGCATGCTTTTAACCTAAGAACGGCAGTCTTCAGCTGGCCACACAGCATCCTCCATGGCCTCCAGTGAAAATGGGTGCACTATCATCACGCTCACTCATTGTCTGGGCACTGGTAAACAAAATAGAGATGGCCCTTGTATTCATGGAGATCGCATTAGAAAGTAAAGTATGGCCACATAGTTTTGATTTGCAAATCACTTTTCAATATTTCATAAGCCAGCCTTGATAATTCTCACTAAACTAAAATTGGCAAGGCCCCAAATACTTTGGGAAAGGAAATTAATATTGTGTATAGCCTTATACACAGTCCTGTTTAATTCTCATAATAGCTTTAAGAAAGATACTTTTTCACTATTTAATAGATGAAGGAAGTGAGTAAAGCTTGTCAAAATTCCATAACACCAACGACGTCAGGCGCTGCGGCCACTGAAAGAGGAGACTTCTAACGCATGTGATCTGATTCCAAAGCCCCATAGTGTTTCGCTGGAATGGTTCAGTTCATATCAACCTATATCCAAGTCAAAATTGTTATGAGAAAGACTTTTAAAGAATAAAAATGATGTACATAACAACTTTAGTAAACTAGTAAAGTATTACTAGAGACACATCAATACTTTGATTGCTAGGCTGAACTCCTTTAAACATATCCTTGCTCACATGTACAACAACTTTCCATATCACAGTGTTGACCTGTAACATAATTCACACTCCATCTCTCCTAAGTCTCACTGCCTGAGTGCAGTTGAACAGATTCAAGATGCAGCAATGGAATTTCCTTGGTTCAAATCCTGGCTCTGCCACAGAATAGCTGTGGGACCTTACACCAGTAATTAACATCGCTGTGCCTGTTTCTGCATCTGCACACGATGAGTAGCATCTAGTGCAGTGATGAAGAACCTTTTCAGCTCGGCGTGTCAGCATTTTGAAAAACCCTAACTTAACTCTGGTTCCGTGTCACATATAGAAACTTTTTGATATTTGCAACCATAGTAAAACAAAGACATATTTTTTATATTTATTTTATATATTTAAATGCCATTTAACAAAGAAAAATCAACCAAAAAAATGAGTTCGCATGTCACCTCTGACACGCGTGTCATAGGTTCACCATCACTGATCTAGTGCCTAGTATTTTGGTATTAAATGACCGAGATGCAGATATGAGGGCTCTTGGCTGGGCAATAACTGCTCCATGAACTTGTCAGTGTCCTCTAACCAAAGACCACCAGGGGCACATCTGCCGCTCTAGAAAGCTCTTCCCTGTCTCACTGCAAGGAGAAAGGTGCACCCTGCGGGGAGCATGGGGTATCTCAGTAAGAGGCTATTAGGAAGAACTTACTACAGGATAGAGCCTGTCTTAGGTAATTTGGGAGCATTCAAGGAAATTGGGGATCTTCCCTGCACTGGATGCTGTCTGGAAGAAAGAGAAATTCTCTGATTGGGTATCTTAATTCTTATCTGGGCTATGAGAGGAGTGAAATCAAGCTAAAGCTGCAATTGGTAAAGAAGCAGTAGGTTCTCATTGTTAGCCAGGAAAGGGTGATGTGTGCTCATTTTGGGTTTTGGACTATTTCTTATTTATCTTTTCAGATATGATCATGAAGCGGCCTTATTTTATCTTGCTCCACTGCCATCACAAAGTAGTCTTGTCTGAGGCTGGTGTTCTCTGACCACGTTTATATTCAACAGGACTTCACAGATTCGCAGTGATAGGCATGTTCCCAGCTGAGAGAGGCTGTGTTCTTCCTTCTTAGTAAAGTAGATAAGAATTGTTATTATTTACTTATAAACACCTTTTACAGTCATTGTATATCTTGAGCCACTCAGAACAATCCCAGGAGGTAAGCAGGGCCTCATTCATAAGTCACTCCCAGTGTGACAGTGATCCCTGGAGTTGTTCAACAAGGCTGCGGTGGCAGGGCAGACATTGCCATTTCACTTCCTGAGAGTTCCTGGTTTCCCAACAAACCTTCAAGTGGCCGAAACTGGTTTGGCTCAGTGGATAGAGCGTCGGCCTGTGGACTGAAAGGTCCCAGGTTCGATTCCGGTCAAGGGCATGTACCTGGGTTGCGGGCACATCCCCAGTAGGAGATGTGCAGGAGGCGGCTGATCGATGTTTCTCTCTCATCCATGTTTCTAACTCTCTATCTCTCTCCCTTCCTCTCTGTAAAAAAATCAATAAAATATATTTAAAAAAAAAAAAACCTTCAAGTGCTCTCTGGCCCCTGTTCAGCTGCTGACGTGGGAGCCCTGATTCAGTCATAGTTTCCACACCATTTGCCCTCATGACCTGGCCAGCCTGGCCAGCGCTGCCTCTTCCACAGCTTTGTCTGTGTTTGCCCAAAACAGGACACTACAGAGAGTGCTGAACTTACAACCTCTTTCACACAGTCACTTCAAAGCAAAAAAAAAGTATGTGTGTTTTGGTTTAAAAAGTTAATATACCTTAGTATATTTTGCTCAAAATATTCTGCTAAATTCAGGGGCTGAAAGTTAAATGCAGATGAGCGACTAGTAGCATAGCTTTCCACACTCTTGAAAACCTGCCAAATAAAATGTCAAAGGAAAGTGGAATTTCCCATGAAATACCTAATAATAATAAATTTTTGCCCAGCACCATCTTTTTGTAGCTGGGAAATTCCCTCTGGCTAGTAAACTTCTCTGTTGAGGCATTATATAAAGTGAAACTGAAAGTGGAATACCCCACTGATAATTGCAAGCAGTTCCCAGAAAGAATATGGGCTTTGATTCAAACATATTGGTTCAGGAACCCAGTCTCTGTAATTCACAAACTGTGACTGGGCAATTTACTCCACCTCCCTCATTACATTACCATGCATGCTTCTCTCCTCTAGCATCTGAGCGCCCTGCACTCACCTGCCAGAGCACATGCGTCTGTAATTGCATTTCAGGTCTCTCTCCCTTGAACACTAACAGCATGGACCATGTACAATTTGTTAGCCTTGTATTTCTAGCACCTATAGTTATGGCACATAAAACATTTGCTCTTTATTTGTTGCCTTAGGGGAGGTGCACTGGAGATCTGGAGAATCTGGAAGGCTTTCTTTACATTTTATATGTTTTTATAATTCTTGAATGTTCTACCATGCCAATTTGGTACATGTGCTTCTTTTAAATTAAAAATGATATTTATACAAAAGGAAGAAAATGTTTCTTATGCATAAATAAGCTAATAAATAAGTTAATAATAGTCTCCTGATCTATCCAGCTTCCTTTTTTTTTTTTTTTAAGCATGGGATCAAAATAGTTGATTTTAAGGCAAATTGTTTTCTCCATCTTCTTCTACATAATAAACCATATGTATAATTTGAGGACTAACATGTAACTTCATTTGAATGTAATTTTTCTTTTCTTATGAAAAAGGGATAGTCAGCCAGGGGTGTCTTAGATTCAGAACATCCCAGTGTGAGGTTAGGTGGAGGAAGGCAGCAAATGGGGAAGATTCCTTGGGCCTTTTGTTTCTCACTCTAGTCAGCTCATCAGAGCTTTGAAAATAAACTACCCTTTATCTTCTTCTCTGTGTGTATAGATCTATCTGGGCACCTACTTCATGGGACAGGAGGACTGTGGGTTGTGGCATGATGTAACTAACCCTGAGTCCCTTGGCCTAATGCCATCAAATACCACCAAAATCCTTACTCCACTCACTCCACTCTGAACTTTTAGCAAGCAAGTTTTCCTGCATCAAATACTTCCAAAGACTTTAGCTGCTGATCATCATACTCTGAATGACCACAATAAATCCATCAGCTTTTCCAAAGGACTTCTGTTTCTGAGCCACACAATGCAGACCATGCTGAAGTGAAAAGATCTGAGTCAGAATTTATGTACCAATTGAATGTTTTCTACCAGTTTATGCACTATATTTCCCATTTTAAAGGCTTATCAATATGATCGGTTTCAATCCTATCTAATAAAAGAGAAACATGGTAATTAGCTCTACCTCTGCTACCCTTCCCATGGGCTAATCAGGGTGATATGCAAATTAACTGCCAGCCAAGATGGCGGCCAGCAGCCAGGCAGCTTAAAGCAAACATGAGGCTTGCTTGCTTCAGTGACGGAGGAATCCAACGCTCCCCGCCTGCCGCTGCCGGCCTCTGAGCTTGCAGTTTGAAACATTGTTAAAAATATAGAAGCTAAACAAAACCCCAGAAACCTGCTTTCAGCAAGCCGGGATCTCAGAGCTGAAGTTGAAACAGTGTTTCAATTATAGAACCCAAACAAACCAGATACCTGCTTTCAGCAGCTGAGGCCTAAGAGCTGGAGCCAAGCCTCAGAGCTAAAGTTGGCCCAGAATAAAAAAGAAAAAAAGAAGCGGTTGGGAGCTTCAGTCACCCGCCAGCTGAAAACAGCCCTCAGCCCCTCACCCAGACTGGCCAGGCACCCCAGTGGGGACCCCCACCCTGAAGGGTGTGTGACCAGCTGCAAACAGCCATCATCCCCTCACCCAGGCTGGCCAGGCACCCGAGTGGGGACCCCCACCCTGATCCAGGATACCCTTCAGGGCAAACCAGCCGGCCCCCACCCATGCACCAGACCTCTATCCTATATAGTAAAAGGGTAATATGCCTCCCAGCACTGGGATCAGCGTAGCCCCGAGGCCTCCTGGCACTGGGATCAGCATGACAGGGGGCAGCGCCCAAACGTCCTGATCGTCCTGCGGCTCTGTGTGTGACAGGGGGCGGGGCCACAACCTCCCTATCCGCCCTGCTCTGTTCATGACAGGGGAAGGCGCCCCAACCCCCTGATCAGCCCTGCTCTGTGCCTGATATGGGGGAGCTCCCCAACCCCCTGATCGCCCTGCGGCTCTGTGTGTGACAGGGTGCGGTGCCCCAACTCCCTGATGGGCCCTGCTCTGTGTGTGACAGTGTGCAGCGCCCCAACCCCCCACCCCCACGGGCCCTGCTCTGTGTGTGATGGGGTAGAGTCATAACCTTCCCATCGGCCCTACCCTGAGTGTAACAGTGGCGGCACCCCAACCCCCTGATCATCCTGCTCTGTGGGTGATAGAGGGCGGTGCCCCAACCGCCCCCCACGGGCCCTGCTCTGTGTGTGACAGGGTAGAGCCATAACCTCCCCATCGGCCCTGCCCCGAGTGTGACAGGGTGCGGCGCCCCAATCCCCTGATCCGCCCTGCTCTGTGTGTGACAGGGGGCAGTGCCCCAACTCCCCTATCAGCCCTACTTGTGAGTGACAGGGGGGAGCTCCCCAACCCCCTGATGGGCCCTGCTCTGTGTGTGACAGGGGGAGCTCCCCAACCCCCTGATCGACCCTGCTCTGTGCATGACAGGGTACGGAGCCCCAACCTACCTGATTGGCCCTGCTCTGTGTGTGACAGGGCGTGGCGCCGCAACCTCCCCATCGACCCTGCCTTGAGTGTGACAGGGGGCGATGCCCCAACCCCCCAAACGGCCCTACCCTGAGCGTGACTGAGGGTGGCATTGCAACCTCCCGATCTGCCCTGCTCTGGAGCATAACAGGGGGCAGCGCCCCAACTCCCCAATCAGCCCTGCTCTGAGCCCGACCAGGGGCTGCACCTAGGGATTGGGCCTGCCCTCTGTCACCCGGGAGCAGGCCTAAGCCAGCAGGTCGTTATCTCCCAAGGGGTCCCAGACTGCGAGAGGGCACAGGCCGGGCTGAGGGACCCCCCCCCCCCCCCGTTCCCCCCGAGTGCACAAATTTTTGTGCACCGGGCCTCTAGTGGGAAAATAAAATGAGAATTTGATTAGGCTACAATCTAACAGGTGAAGGGAAAATTTCCTGAGATTTTATAATCTAAGTGAAAAATAATTTCTAGATTCTAATTCACCTGGTTAGTTAATGAAGAGAGGTCTCTAGTTCTGAACTTACTCTGGTCTACATTTTTGTTGAGTTGAAAACACAGAAGGGAAAGCAAGCAACATCTACTGAGGGTATGCCATCTACTAAACACCACACATACATTACCTTATTTCATAGTTACAAAAGTTAGTTAGAGCAATACTTTCACAGAAGGAGAAAATAAGGCTCAAACATGTGAAGCAGCTGCCCAAGATACAGAGTTCATATGTCAGAAAGCAGAGAATTAAAGTCAGGTCTATGTTCTTCCAAAAATCGTACTTCCTGGAAAAGACAGCCAATATAGCAAAATGCAGACTTAAGAGATTCATGAAAGACTAGAAGAATGAAGCTACATAGAAATGAAAAAAGTTAACATGATTAAGTTCAAAATTGAACTAGGTCTACAGGTGAGATATTACTACACACTTACTAGATAGATAAATAGTAGCAATACTAAATGCTGATAGGATGCAGAGAGATAGAGCCTCTCAGATATTGCTGGCTTTAATGTAAAATAACACAGTCACTCTGGAAAATGGTATGGCAGTCTCCTCAAAACACTAAACATGCCCTTACTATTCAACCCAGCAATTATACTCCTGGGCATCTGTCTTATAAACGAAAATGTATGTCTGCATGAAAACCTGCACACAATTGTTCTAACAGCTTTATTAGTAACTAGAGGCCCAGTGCACAAAATTCATGCATGGGGCGGGGGGGCGGGGAGAGTCCCTCAGCCTGGCCTGCACCCTCTCCAGTCCAGGACCCCTCGGGGATGTCCGACTGCCGGTTTAGGCCCCATCCCTGCAGGATGGGGCCTAAACCAGCAGTCAGATATCCCTCTCACAATTCGGGACCACTGGCTCCTAACCACTCACCTGCCTGCCAGCCTGATCCCCCTAACTGCTCTCCCCTGCTGGCCTGATCACCCCTTAACCACCTCTGCCTCAGCCCTACCACCATGACTTTGTCTGGAACAGTGGTTCTCAACCTTCTGGCCCTTTAAATACAGTTCCTCATGTTGTGACCCAACCATAAAATTATTTTTGTTGCTACTTCATAACTGTAATGTTGCTATTGTTATGAATCGTATTATAAATATCTGATATGCAGGATGGTCTTAGGTGACCCCTGTGAAAGGGTCTTCGACCGCCAAAGGGGTCTTGACCCACAGGTTGAGAACCACTGATCTGGAAGGATGTACAGAAGATGCCCAGTCTAATTAGCATATTACCCTTGTATTAGTATAGATAGCTAAAACCTGCAAACAACTAAAATGCCCTTCAATAGGTGAATGGTTAAACAACCTTGGTGCGCCCTACCCTGAAATACTATGCTGCAATAATAAAAAAAGAATCAATTACTGATACAAGATACAACTTTGGTGGACCACAAGGACATTATGCTGAGTGAACAAAGCCAACCTCCAAAAATCACATACTTTCACTAACATAACATTCTTGAAATGATAAAATTATAGAGATGGAAAACAAATCAGGGGTCAGGGATGGGGGTGGGGGTTATGACTGTTAAGGGTTGGGATAAGGGAGATATCTGTGGTGAGAGACTAGTGCTGTAGCTTGACTGAGGTTCAAGAATCTATGATCATGACAAAATGAATGGTGCAATGTACATGCATCGGATGAATGCAAAATTGCTGATTTTGATATTAGCTTTTCAAATTCCTGTTTTATCTATTATTTCCAAATGAAAAAAAAAAATTATACCTTAGGTGTTTTAAAAAATGTACCTTGGGTGTTTTAGTTTCCTGGGCCTGCCATAAAAAAGAACCACAAGCTTGGTAGCTCAAACCACAGATCTGTATTATCTCCCATTTTAGGAGGCTCGAAGTTCAAAATCAAGATGTTAAAAGTGTTGGTTCTTTCAGAGAGTGGTGAGAAAGAACCTGCTCCATTCCTCTCCCCAAGTTCCTGGTAGCCTTACATATTTCTTGGCTTGTAGATGGCTTTCTCCCTGTGTCTTCACAGTATCTTCCCTTTATCCACATGTGCCTCTTGTCCCCTTCTTATAAGGAAACCAGGCATTTGGATTAGGCCCATCCTAATGACCTAATCTTAACTTAATCAGTAGCAAAGACCCTGTTTCCAAATCCAGTCCCATTCACATATACTGAGGGTTAGGGACTTCCACTTGGGAGCACGCAATTCAACCCATAATACTCAGACTAAAAAAGTCAACTGCACAAGTATAGGAGAGAAAACCTCATTTAAAGGCAGTTTATAGCCCTAACTGGTTCGGCTCAGTAGATAGAGCATTGGCCCTCGGATGAAGGTCCCCCGAGTTCGATTCCAGTCAAGGGCATGTACCTTGGTTGCAGGCACATCCCCAGTAGGGGTGTGCAGGAGGCAGCTGACAGATGTTTCTCTCTCATCGATGTTTCTAACTCTCTATCCCTCTCCCTTCCTCTCTGTAAAAAATCAATAAAATATATATTTTTTAAAAATAAAGGCAGCTTATATTTTTTTTTTTAAAAAAAGGAAAAAGAAAGGAAATAATTAACGAACAAAAATATCTAGTTTTAGTTGACCACAGGCTCAACCTAAATTAATAGTTTAACAAGACTTCTTTAAAAAATGAATACTGTCTTCCAGGGCACTAGCAGATTCAGATCAGAGGCAGGCACAGTCACTCTTCCTCCCACCTATCCAATCTCACATCAAATTTTCTAATCTGTTTGGATGTAGGGGAATACTGAGAAAGTAAAAGATTTACAGGAGGACTGTGGAGTCTGAAGACCAAATGGAAGTAACTGAAGATACTGAAGACTAAAAATGACAATCTGTCTTCAAAGTACTCATCTTTCAAATCCCTGATACCACCTTAAAGTGGTATCTCCTTTTGTTTGTTGAAAGAACAACAAAGCTTAAATTGTCTAGATAGATTTAGACTTATTCAATGTAACACAAGCAGGTAATATTAAAAATAAAAGGACTTCCTAAAACTTAGAGAAATTCAAAATAGAAATCTCTAACCAATGAAAATGCCCAGCTCAAGCCCTAGCCGGTTTGGCTCAGTAGATAGAGCATCGGATTTCGAACTGAAAGGTCCCAGGTTTAATTCCAGTCAAGGGCACATGCCCGGGTTGTGGGCTCGACCCCCAGTAGCAGACTTGCAGGAGGCAGCCAATCCATGATTCTCTCTCATCATAGATGTTTCTCTTGCTCTCCCTCCCTCTTCCTTCCTCTCTGAAATCAACAAAAATTAAAAGAAAGGAAGGAAGGAAGGGAGGGAGGGAGGGAGGGAGGGAGGAAGGAAGGAAGGAAGGAAGGAAGGAAGGAAGGAAGGAAGGAAGGAAGGGAGGGAGGAAGGAAAATGCCAGCTCAAAATGCAGTGACTCCCCTACTGCCAGGACGTGCTCAGTGAGGTGCGTCCCTGACCGGCCCTTTGCCGGGTGTTCTAGCGCTAGCTGGGAGAGTGTGCTTAGTGCCTCCACCTTTTGTTTTCCTTTTCAGTACTTTTCACAGAAAGATGTTAGTTTAACCTCCTTGGGAATTTTTTTTAATCCTCACCCGAGGATATGCTTACTGATTTTAGAGAGAGGGACAAGGGGTTGGGGGAGGGGGAGGGGGAGAGAGAGAAACATCTATGTGAGAAAGAACATCAATTGGTTGCCTTCTGTACAGGCCCCAAATGGTGATCAAGCCCAAAAGCTAGGTATGTGTCCTGACCAGGGATTGAACTCGAACCTTCCGTTACACGGGACAATGTTCCAACCAACTGAGCCACAAGGGCCAGGGCTTGGGAATTTTTAAAAAAATAATTTCACTGTTTTCTAAATACTAAAGGATAAAGATGCAATTTTAGATTGAAATATATTTGAGCCCTGGCCAGTGTTTCTAAGTGGTTAGAGCATGGGCCCTGCCCACCAAAGGGTTGAGGGTTCCATTCCTGGTCAAAGGCACATACCTGTGTTGAGGGTTTAATCCCCAATCCTGGTTGGGGCACGTGTGGGAGTAACTAATTTATGTGGAGGCAACCAATCGATGAGTCTTTCTCACATCAATAGTTTCTGCTGTTTCTCCCTCTCTTTCTTCTTCTCTCCCCCACTCCCTCTCTTCCACTCTCTCTAAAATTCAATGGAAAAAATATCCTCTTGTGAGGATTAACAAAAAAAAAGAAAGAAAAAAAGAAAAGAAAAAAACGTTTGAGAGTGTTCTGTATCTTGCTTTTAATATTATCTTTACTGGTAATTCAATTGTGAGAAATACTTTTCCAACTGACATCTGAAGAATTTGTTTAATTATCAGAAAAAGCATCATATTATCAATTTTTAAATGGCATCATGTTTAATCTCAGGTCTGAACATAATTAGAATGGTTAAGTGAGAAACATTATTGTGCTCATTAACTGTAAAAATGTATACTTCTCTGGCTCTTCATAACAATAGACTCCATGTCATCAAATATATCAAATTATTTTTTAGGTTGTTTTTTGGGAAAAAGATAACAAATGTGCCCCAAATGTTAGTTTTCCCATGCAGAACATTCATTATTATGTAATTACTAGAGGCCCAGTGCACAAATTTGTGCACCAGTGGGGTCCCTAGGCCTGGCCTGTGTTATCCAGCCAAAACCAGCTCTCCAACATCCCCCAAGGGATCCAGATTGCGAGAGGGCGCAGGCCAGGCCAAGGGGCCCCACTGGTGCATGATCAGGACCGGGGAGGGACACGGGAAGTTGGACAGCCAGGGAGGGACCACGGTAGGACCCCAGGGTGTGTCCGGCCTGTCTCACTCAGTCCTGATCAGCCAGACCCCAGCAGCAAGCTAACTTACCAGTTGGAGCGTCTGCCCCCTGGTGGTCAGTGCATGTCATAGCAAGCAGTTGAGCGGCCTTAGCATATCGTTAGCATATTACGCTTTGATTGGTTGAATGGACAACCGGATGACTGGAGACTTAGCATAGGATATAGGATAGAGACTTCACCAGTGTTTGTTTTTAAAACTTACTAGATGTTTTTGAACTAAAAATATAAAAATTAGAATATGAGATGTTTTAAATTCTTGGACTTTTTAGGCGGTTTTCAACTTTTCAGTCTTGTTTCTAAATTGAAGAGATAAGAGATTTGAAGCTACTATTTCCTGAAATAGCATATGAAAAAAACAAATCAATGATGTTATAGGATTTTCAACAGGTGGATTCATGTTATCCTAATTTGTATAATTATTTTCATTATTTTTTCTCAGTCAATTGATGTAGTTCAGTATTCTTTAAGCTTTTTATCTTCAGCCAACTAATTATGGGAAGTAAACTATATAATTAATAATATATATTTTTAAAACTGTATAATGGTGAAAACCATCATGAAAGGTAAAGGTTTGAGGTTACGGTAGATAAACTGAAGGTAGTTCTTCCATCCTGGGGTTCCCCCACCCACATTGTGCTAGTCCTTTGTCTTTCTCTTTGTTGACTTTCTCCCATGTTTGTCGGAGCACATCCTCTATTAGTTTTTGTTGTTGTTTTAAGGTGGATGGATGGAAAGTCCTTGCTTCCCGTATGTGTGTTTTCATTCTGCCCTTGTACTTGATGGGCAGTTTGACGAACTACAGAATCGAAGTTGAAGTTACTGCCCTTTGGGACTTGGAGACATTTCACTCACAGCTGCGCTTTCTTTCGCATAAGAGATCGGGGATCTGGCCGCTCCAGTCCTCCAGATCCTGGTCCTGAGCTGCCTAATGCAGGCTTTGCGCTGCTGGGGTCTTTCCGCATTAAGGGTTCGGGAATCTGGAGAAGAGCTACGTATAAATTAATGAAGAGACTAGAGAAGAAATATGAATTTGGGAGGCATGGGGGAGCCAGGGGAGGCTCCACTCTCTAGTGGAGTGGGCTCCCATGGCTTGTTATTCACACATTTAGCCTCCAGCAAAGCAGATATACATATCAAAGGTGAGGTGGTAAATAAAGGGCCAGCAGGGGGGGGACTGCCTGGCTGCTCCAGCAGCAGGTGGTGACCTGCAGAGCCCGGTCTCTGCTGGAGGAGTCCGTCTGCCTGCGGAACCAGCTCCAGCTCCGCTCGCTGCCCTCAGTGTGCAGACCCAGTGCTCCTGGCCCCGCTAAGCGGTTCCACTATTTCTGGGTCATTTCTTTCCCCCGGGTTTTCTGCTCTTCTTTTCTGATAGTCTTTGTTACCTGAATGAGTGAATGAGTGAGTGAATGAATGAGTGAGTGAATGAGTGAGTGCAATGAGGAGAGGATATGAGTGCTGAGTGACTGACTGCGGGGAGGGAGGGAATGAATAAGGGAATGAATGAGTGAATGACTGAGTGAATGAATGACTGAGTGAGTGAATGAATGAGTGAATGAGTGAATGAATGAATGAATGAGTGAGTGAATGAGTGAGTGCAATGAGGAGAGGATATGAGTGCTGAGTGACTGACTGCGGGGAGGGAGGGAATGAATGAGTGAATGACTGAGTGAATGAATGAATGAGTGAGTGAATGAATAAGTGAATGAGTGAATGAGTGAGTGAATGGATGAGTGAGCGAATGAGTGAGCAAATGAGTGAGTGAGTGCACAAGTGAGGGTGTAGGGAATGAGTGAATGTGTGACTGACTGAGGGAAGAGTGCATGAGAGAAGGAATGAAATGAGCGAACCAGTGAACAAATGAGTGAGGAAAGGCGTGACTAAAGGGGCGAGTGAAGGAGTAAGGGAAGGAAGGAGGGAGGGAAGGAGCAGCGCAGCCGGCTGACTGCGCACCCGCCAGGCACGCCGGGATGGGCACGGGCGCCCCTGGAACTAGGGCTGGAGGCCGCGCTGCCCGCATCTCCGTCACGCGAGCGCGGGGCCGCCGGGCTGTGCCCCGCAGCGCGTCGTCGCTGAGGCGGGCGGCCCGGGGCGACAGGACCGCAGGCCACGGGCTCAGGAGCGCGTGAGGCGCCGCCGTCCTCTCCCCGCCCCCGCCCCCACCGCAGACCCGCAGACCCGGCCATGCCTGGGCTCGCGCTCCCGCAGGGGCAGGCCGGGTCAGTGCAGGGGGCGAGTGGCGCCCGGCTCCCGCACGGCCAGCAGGGTCGCCCGCCAGCCAGCGGGCGAGAGGCGCGAGAGGCGCGGAGAAAAGGCACGGGGAGCAGCCAGGCGCGTGGGGGCGGAGCCGGCGGCGGGTGGGCGGGGCTGAGGAGCCAGCGGAGGGGAGGGGTCTGCGAGGGGCCGGAGGGCGGGGCTGGCGAGGAGCCGGTGGCGGGTGGGCGGGGCTGAGGAGGAGCCAGCGGAGGGGAGGGGCCTGCGAGGGGCGGGAGAGGAGAGCAGGGCGGGGCGGGCGGGAGGCGCGTCATCGCTGCGGCCACTGAGCTGCCAGTCTCAGTCCGGACTGCGGTCGGTGCGGCTCCGGGAAAGTGGTGGCGGGCAGTCGCGCGGGCATGGCCGCCCTGGCGACCTAGTGCCCACCTGCAGCAGGAGGTCTGGCCGCCCGCAGGGCGGAGCGGGAGCCGAGCGGGGGCGTGGGCAGCGGGGTCCGGGGCAGCGGGAGCGGCTGCGGGCCGGAGCCATGAGCGCCGAGCCCATCTGCAGCGCGCTGCCCGCCGTGCCCTCCCAGAAGCTCGCCGACCTGCGCTTCCTCAGCCGCGGCGCGTCCGGCACCGTGTCGTCCGCGCGCCACGCCGACTGGCGCGTGCAGGTGGCCGTGAAGCACCTGCACATCCACACGCCGCTGCTCGACAGGTAGGCGCCCCGCCGTCCCGCCCCCTCCTGACCGCGGCTGCGGCTGTGGCTGCGGCTGCGGCTGCGGCTGCGGCTGCGCGGGCGCCTGGCTCCGCGTCTGGTGCGGCTCGCGCTCCGGGCTGCGCTCCCCTCGGGGTTGAGCCGCGAGCGTGGCCGCCCGGCAGTCAGCGCGGAGCGCCGGGTGTCCCGGGGTCGGGCGTCCGGGCTGGGCCCGCTGGGCCGCGTGCGGCCGAAGCGCGGCGCCGGCTGCTGTCGCGGGGGAGCCGCCCCGAGGCAGGGCTGTGCGGCGGCACAGCGGCCTGGACCCGACTCCCACGCGACCGGAAGCGCGGGCCGCCCGCACGTCCCGCGCGCAGGGCGACGCGCGAGCAGGGTTTGGGGAAGCGGGACTAGTTTCTGTTTCCAGAAAGCGCTGCAGCCACGCGCAGCCGCGACCCCGCGTTGCTCAGCGGTCCGGTCCCTGCTGAGCTCACGGCCGAGCCCACGGCTCCGCGGGCGGCCGGTACCGGCTGCCCTGGTATCAGGCCCAGGTCTCGCTCACGGGAGGCCTGCGACACCCAAGGCGGTTCCCTCCCGGCTCACGCGGATCCCGGCCTCGTCAACACTGGGTGTGGCCTTGGCTTCTGCCAGCCGAGGGCGAGTGCGCGGCGGTACCCGCGGCCTGCGCGTGCGGGTGGAGGGTGGGTGTGCTGTGCAGTGGACTCTGCCGATGCGTGGGGCCCAGCGCCGAGGCCCCGTTACAGTTATTCTACCGCAGACAGCCTCCCGCGCGCGTTTTAATGAAAGTCTGTGCCACGTGAGGCCGAGGAATGAAGAGGGAGTTCCCCTTCCTTACTCACTCACACTTTTCATCATGTAAAACTCTCCACTCAGTGGGTAGGAAACTCACTGTGGTCAAAGCCGCCATGAGACTGTGCGACGCAGGCATCACGAGCTTCCCTCCCACTTGCCTCCTGGGAGGGGACGTCAGCGGAGGATTTGCAGTCTGAGCCCGGCCGGGCTGTGGAGGCGGTCGCGGGCTCTGCCTCGCTTAGAGCGGGACAGTGCAGGCGTGGACCTGCCGGCCCGGCCTGGGTGATGTCTGCATGTGCTTTGGGATCACTGGAAAGGAAACCAGTTTGTGTTTAGGGATTGGTCAGTCCTTCTCCATCACCTCATTTCTGTCCCCAACACTCTCCCAACGCCTGATGAGTAGATGGGTCCCATTGGTTCTTCAAACACCCTGTAGACGCCATAGTTTTTTGGCTGGTAATTTTGGTGGTATGTCTATAGAAGCTGTATTTCACAGTCTTATGTTTAAAAATATAAAACCCTATTTTAAACTGTTTAGGCTTTTTCTGTTTTCCCACTCACTCAAAATTCCCAAAACCTGATTTTAAGAATCTCCCTTCTTCTCTGATCACACACTGGAATGGAAAGAACACGGGCTTTAGAGTCCCACGAGGGCAATTCAAATCTGACTCCACCCTGCCACATGCTCTTGGTATAACCTCTAGAAAAGTATGAGTCTACTGAAGCCTCAGAGCCCTCAGAGTACAGTGGGATAATGAACCCACCTTTAGGGGTGATCTGCTATGATAGTGCCTGTGAAGTGGCTGACACACAGTAGGGCAGAGTAGAAGGAAGAATACTGCATACCCACCCTGGGAGGTGTGCCCTCTTCCAAGTCTTCAATTTTAAACATGTAAATATATATATAATCATTTATTCAAAACATAAATGACTAAGGTTTTGGGCTTGTTCTTCTCTTTGTTTATTTTTAAAGCAGGCCTCATTATCTGGTCTGGAACGTCTGCTGCTTTTCTTATTGCAACAGCCATTCTTGCAGAGCCTGGTGACAGACTCATCACCATCACTTACCTAGCAGGCTTCTTGCCATGGTTCTCTTCTGTTAGTGCTGCTACCAACCCATTCATCCCGGGTGAACACTGATGGCATCTTCAACTAACTTTCTTTCTTTCTTTTCTTCTCTCGGAGCCAGTCACCACCACAGCAGCCTGGACATCCTAGTCAGCTGATGTTTTCCTTTCCATTTCCACGGTGGCCTTTATAGTTTCAGGCTTTCATTGCTTCACATCTTAACTAGTATTATAGCTAATGCCTGACTCAAACTCTACCTCTTTCTGCTGATCCTACATCCTGCTGCCAATGAATCCTAAAAGTTGGTTCTGCGTATGTCATTTCTCTGCTTAAAAACCTGCATTCACAACTCAGAGACTAGCAAATAAAGTGTCAACGCCCACATCCGGCTTTAAGACTCTGAGACATGGCCCTGCTGCCCTGGTCACCTCCACCCTTTTCACCACTGCTACATGGCCTGATTCACAGGAAACTGAGTCCTCGCTCTAACTTCCTGAATACATTTGGTGCTTATCTATTAAACCTTTACTAAGTGCCAGGCACTGGTCCAGTCCTGGGGATTCACAGATGAAAAAGGCAAGGTCCTGCTCATCTGGGAGGCCACATGAGCCTTAGATGCCCTTTCTCCAAAGGCCGAGATTCTCTCCATTCATAAAGTGTAGTTGAAATCCACCTCTCTGAAGACTGGTGACTCCCAAGCCCAGTGTTTCCTGTCTTTTCTCTGGGTTCCCTCAGTCCTCTATTTATTCATTTAGTTATGTGTGTGTGTTTGTATATGTGTGGCACTAATCACATCTGCCTTATATTTTAAGTTTTAATTTTTTTAAATTACTTATTTTAATTTTACTAATGAATAATTGCCTTATATTTTGTTTATTTTTCTTTTTAAATTTCTTTCCTTATTTTTAACTTTATTAATGAATAATTATATCTACACTAATAAAAGACAAACATGCAAATTGACCATACCTTTGCTACACCTTAAGCCACGCCCACCAGCCAATCAGAGCGACTATATGCAAATTAACCCAACCAACATGGCGGCCAGTAGCCATGGAGCTGGAGTGAACAGGAGGCTTGGTTGCCCCAGTGATGGAGGAAGCAAAGCTTCCCGTCTGCCGCGGCCAGCTCTGAGCTCCACTCAAGGCAACAAAGTTTTAATTATAAAAGATAAATAAACCCCAGATACCTGCTTTCAGCGGGCGTGGCCACAGCGCTGGAGCAAGTAGGAGGCTTGGTTTGCCCCTGGCGATGGAGGAAGCCAAGCTTCTCACCCGCCCTGGCCGGCTCTGAGCTCCACTCAAGGCTACAAAGTTTCAATTATAGAAGGTAAATAAATCTCAGAATAAAAAAAAAAGAAGAAAAAAAAAAGGAGAGGCTGGGAGCTTCCTTCGCCGGGGGGCTTGGCCAGCCTGAAAACGGCCCTTAGCCCCTCACCCAGACTGGCAAGGCACCCCATTGGGGAACCCCCACCCTAAAGGGGGTGTGGCCAGCCTGAAAACAGCCATCAGCCCCTCACCCAGGCTGGCCAGGCACCCCAGCGGAACCTCCACCCTGATCCAGGATACCCTTCAGGGCAAACCAGCCGGCCCCCACCCGTGTACCAGGCCTCTATCCTATATAATAAAAGGGTAATATGCAAACTGACCCTAACAGCAGAACGACTGGGAATGACTGGTCACTATGACACACACTGACCACCAGGGGGGCAGATACTCAATGCAGGAGCTGCCCCCTGGTGGTCAGTGCGCTCCCACAGGGGGAGCTCTGCTCAGCCACAAGCCAGGCTGATGGCTGCCAGCACAGCGGTGGTGGCGGGAGCCTCTCCCGCCTCCTCAGCAGCACTAAGGATGGCCAACTGCAGCTTAGGTCTGCTCCCTGCTGGTAAGTGGACATCCCCCGAGGACTGCCAGGCTGCCAGAGGGATGTCTGACTGCCAGCTTGGGCCCGATCCCCCCAGAGAGTGGGCCTAAGCCAGCAGGTGGACATCCTCCGAGGGCTCCCAGACTGCAAGAGGGCATAGGCCAGGCTGAGGGACACCCTGCCCCTGAGTGCACAAATTTTTTTGCACCGGGCATCTAGTACAAATATAATTGTATACAATCGTGTGCCACTTAATGACAGGGATACAGTATAAGAAATGCATCCTTAGACGATTCTGTTGTCGTACGAACATCAGAAAGACACTTACACAGACCTGGTGGGGCAGCATGCTGCTCACCTGGGCTGCATGGCAGAGCCCATTGCCCCTGGGCTACAAGCTGTGCAGCATGCTACTGTATAAAACAGCAGAGGGTTAAACCTCAGGATGGCTGCCGTGTCACTAAGCCATAGGAATTTTTCAGGTCCGTTATAAACTACAGGGCTACCATCCTGTATGGTCCATGGACTGCATATATATATGACTGGTATTTAAAGTATACTGCATGATGATTTGATACACATATATTGTGGAAACGTTACCAAATCGAGATAATTAACACATCCAAAGGCATACACTGACCACCAGGTATTTGAAAAGGTGTTCAACATCACTTACCACCAGGAAAATGCAAATCAAAACCACAATGAGTATTTATTTTTCTTTAAAAAGATTTCCGGGCAGCTTGAGAGCACAGACTGTGTTCTTTTTCATCTTTATATTCTCCATAATGCTGAGCACTTTTTATTCTTAATGAAGGTTCCTTATTTATTTGTTTTATGTAGGAATAAGCAAATGGACCTGGACCCTGATTTCCTCCCCCCGCCCCCCCCCCCCCCCGGCCCCCTCATCTGTTAGAAGCACTCACCTGCTCTCAGTGCTCTCTTCCTGGGTCCCAGAGGATAATTCCTCAGGAACATTGGCCCTCATGCAGCTAGTACCTCGTTATTTAAATCTACATTGAGATGTCTCAATAGTCAGGATATTTGGGGAAGTTTTACATGGTATGCAACTATAAATTTAATATAATTGAATCAGATCTGATTGTTTTAATACAACATAAATTTAATAGTTTAATTAGTTCACACACCAATCGTTCGAATACTATAGACTTTATAAACTTACCCAGAGTGTTCTTTCCTTTTCCTAGAAAAGTATCATAATGATAGCCTAGGCGTCGCACTTTTTTCTGTCAGTGGCTTAGAGAAGTTATTTTGGTCTGTAAACAAACTTATAGACTATACAGGGTAGGTGTTTTCCCTACTTTAAATGTGATGAAACTAAAGGACAGAGAGTTGCATAATTTACAAGAAGTCAAAAGCTGATTACTGAAAAAGTCCAGGCTAACTTATTATCATGGGCATGATAATTGTGTATTTTCCATTACTTTAAAATAATTATGCTTTTTTTTTCTTTAGTGAAAGAAATGATGTCTTAAGAGAAGCTGAAATTTTACACAAAGCTAGATTTAGTTACATTCTTCCAATTTTGGGAATTTGCAATGAGCCTGAATTTTTGGGAATAGTTACTGAATACATGCCAAATGGATCATTAAATGAACTCCTACATAGGGTAAGTGTTGTGCATTTTCAGTGGCTGTAATTCTGTTAATGAAGCTATAAAGTGCTTTGGTTATTTGGGGATAAATATAGATGAATCACAATAAGAATAATGAAAAACAATGTGGTGCTAAAGTTTCACCATCTATGGCTTCTTTTGTGTTGTTAAGAATAATGTGAAGTCAGGCCTTGTCTGCTAAGGAATGGAGGTTCTTTTGCTTAAGTTACTGCGTTCTACACTGAATTCCACTCTCCACGTGTATAATCAGGTAGGCATAAGAGAGAGAGAAGGTAAAGGGCACACTGCATGGTCCACTGTCCGGATTTTATATTATGTTAAAGACAATTTAGGATTCAAACTAAATGTCAATAGTACCAGTTCATAAAATCCTGAATTACTAGGCCAAATAAATCTATCTCTGAGTGCCAGATGCATTGGCTTTTCCATGATTGGCAGTGGTGTGAGCTATTTACTTGTTTTCTCAAAGTACCAGTTACTCTGGCTTTGATTGTGAATCCCATTAGTAAACAAATTTGGGGATCCTCATTCTCAAAATATGTGTATGCTTCTATGGCTGTTTGCTTGAGTTGGTATGATCTCCAACCTGCAGTTTCTCTTAATAAATCTTTTTAAAACGCTCAGTCTAGCCCTAGCAGTGGATAGAGCATCAACCTGGGGATTGAAAGGTCCGGGTTCGATTGCAGTCAAGGACACATGCCCGAGTTGTGTGCTCGGTCCCCAGTAGGGGGCGTGCAGGAGGCAGCTGATCAATGATTCTCTCTCATCATTGATGTTTCTATCTCTCTCTCCCTCTTCCCTCGTCTCTGAAATCAATAAAAATATATTAAAAAACAACAACAGTCTATTTAGCGAGTTTGGTTTAGTTAAAACTTGGTAATATAAGGTGTAAAATCCTAAATCCCTACCCATCAGTGTTCTGGTGGGAGAAGGGGCTGCTGGCAGCGCAGCCTCTGGGGGAGGGACTTCCTCTTTGCCTGGGACACATCACGTTCTGTGTATGGTGTGAGCATCTCAAGCAGGATGGGGTGGGTGTGTGAGGTGTGTGTAACTACCACCGCAGCCAAGATGCAAGTATTAATCCAGCACAATTTCTTTTTGAGAAATAAGTAGGAATTCTAATGTTTACTTCCCACACCCAGCACCCAGTAGATATTCTGGCAGCCAGGTCTGAGCCTCTAGATTCAGAATCCTAGAGCCTCCACAGGGGACTGCTAATTCCTGGAAGGAGCCGTGACCAGAAGTTCCCATTTCACACATGTGCAGAGAGTACTTCTTCCTCCTTTCACCTACATAATTTTTAGAAAGTTACCTTTTTATGGAGTAAAAGATTCAGTCACTGAGTAGACGGGGCTCTGTCTATATCAGAGGAACTAATGTGTGACATGAGTATTTGTGTTTCTTTTGGTTTCCTGTATCGCATTGTTAGGGTGGGCTTGTCTTGAAGCACCCTTCCCCACCCTCATGAACGATTGCTGCAATAAGTCAGAACACAGTGTCTGAACTATAAGCTGATCCATTTGCAGAGAAAATCTCAAGAACAGTTTGGCGCTCTCGCCAGTTTGACACTGCTTCCTGTCATGGAGGAAAATATGCCCATGTCACGGTGCCTGAGAGTCGCTGCAGAATCTTCCCCAAGTATCTGACTTTTCTGAGTATACTCATTTTCCCGAGGTTCTGCAGTAATTTTTTTTTAAATATATTTTATTGATTTTTTACAGAGAGGAAGGGAGAGAGATAGAGAGTTAGAAACATCGATGAGAGAGAAACATCGATCAGCTGCCTCCTGCACATCTCCCACTGGGGATGTGCCCACAACCAAGGTACATGCCCTTGACCGGAATCGAACCTGGGACCTTTCAGTCCGCAGGCCGACGCTCTATCCACTGAGCCAAACCGGTCTCGGCTCTGCAGTAATTTTTATGTTGGGAATTTATTTAATGAAAGTCCAAATGGATATCACTTGTAAGTACCAAGAAATATAAAACATTGCTTTAAATGTCTGTATTACATATGCTTTATAAATAAAGATGCTTCTTAAAAACAAAATTCAAGGCTAATTTTTCAAGTTGAAATGCAAATAAATTAATTATATGAATAAAAGGATGAGATATTAATGCTTAGTTAATAAATATAATATGGTCATACTTTTTAATGGGTATAATGATTAGTTTTATATTAATCAGAAAATTAAAACATTAATTTGAACAAATGGTTTGGTATGTACTAGAAACAATTATGTGTGTGTGTGCTCATGTGTGCACACAGTCTACTTGCTATAAGCCATAAAATGGGGAGATGGGTGTGGGTATGTGTGTACCTGTGTGAGTGTTACATAGATTAAAAAGTAATTGAAACTGTGTCAACTGAAAAAAGAAGAGCTGATATCATGTAGTTACATTACCAATATAGACTAAAAGGGAATAAATATCAACACTATAAAGTTATTTTCTCTAAAAAGTAAGGGAAATAGGATACAGGGATGTTGATGTCAAATTTGTTACTATGTTAAAAAAATGAGCATATGTTTTGACCTTAGTTTATGCTGTATTTCTCATGGAATATTTAATTCCTAAGTGTGGATATATAGGAATTTGGCCACTGATTTTGGTTTTGTGTCTTCTTGCATATATGAAGAAAACGGAATATCCGGAAGTCGCCTGGCCGCTGAGATTCCGCATCCTGCATGAAATCGCACTGGGCGTGAACTACCTACATAATATGAATCCTCCTCTACTGCATCATGACCTGAAGACGCAGAATATCTTACTGGATAATGAATTTCATGTTAAGGTCATTACTTTTTTAAAAAGTTATGTGTATCTTTGTGATTAGTAGCGTTGAAAAGACATTAGTTATTTTTTCACCTGGCCAAATGAATCTCTCTCCCTTTTCCATGGCCCTATTACAGTACAGAGATAGACCTATTACAGCACAAAATACGAAAAAAATTACATTCTTGATTGAAATTGTGGAGCACACCTTTTTTTAATTTCATTTTGAAATTCTTATAAGTTCATACAAAGTTGCCAAGATAATACAGAGAGGTCCCATGTGTCCTTCACTCAGTTTCTGCCAGTGGTGGCATCACACACAATGATAGTACAATTTCAAGAGCAAGAATTTGGCATTGGTACGATGGACACATGTAGTTCTGTGTCACTTGGTCACCTGTGCACTGTGTCCCATGCCACAGAGAACACTCATGCTGCTCCTTCCAGCCACACCCTCCCTGCTCTGCACCGTCCCCAGGCCCTGGAAACCACCATCAGTGTTCCATCTCTCATTTCGTCATTTGGAGGATGCTTTATAAATAGAATCATGCAGTGTGGGATGTATTGAGATTGGCTTTGTTTACTTAGCATAATGCCTTTGAGATCCATCCAAGTTGTTACTTGCGTCAGTAATTGTTCTTTGTTTACTGCTGAATAGTAACCCACAGTATGGGAATACCCCCTTGTTTATTTGCCAATTGAGAGACATAGGTCATTCCAGTCTTTAGCAATTACTAGAAAGTTCCCACGAACAATCCTGTGCAACTTTTTGAATGAACATTAGTTTTCATTCCTCTAGGATCGATGCCCAACTGCTTTGTCACGTGGTAAGAGTACGTTTAGCTTGTTAAGAACTATTTTACCCAACTACTTTCTTTCCAAAGTGGTTGCACCATTTTATATTCCACCAGCAATGCATCCTAAGACCCAGCTTTCCACATCCTCACCAGCATTTGGTGTTACCACCGGTTTTTATTTTGGCTGTCCTGATAAACGTATTGTAATAGCTCTTTGTGGTCTTAATTTGCATCTTCTTAATAGCTAATGATGAACACCCTCTCATGTGCTATGTGTCATCTATGTACGTTTTCAGGGAAATGTCTATGTCTGAAGCCATTTTCTAATGGGATTTTTGAGGTTTTCTTTACTGTCAGTTTTGAGAGTTATATCTGTTTTCTTGATATGAGTCCTTCATCAGATATGTAGTTTGCAAATATTTTCTCCTGGTTCATAGCTTATTCTTTTCATTCCTTAAACAGGGTCCTTCACAAAGCAAAATCTTTCATTTGATGAAGTGCAGCTTGCCATGTTTTTCTTTTAGGATCATGCTTTCGCTGTTATGACTAAGCGCTCTTCAGTAAACATAGGTATTGGAGATTTTCTTCTAGGTTATCTTCTAAAAGTTGTATCATTTTATGCTTTTGAGTTAATTTTTTTACTTTGAATTAATTTTGTATAAAGGAAAAGATGTAGGCATCTAAAGACAGTAGATGTAGTGATTTCAGTTACCTTCTTAATACTAAATGTGGCTCTTTTTTTATATAATATAGAGACCTGGTACATGAAATTCATGCAGGGGCTTTGTCCCTCAGCCCAGCCTGCACCCTCTCCAATCTGGGACCCCTTGAGGGATATCCACCTGCCTCCTCTTCCGGCCTGGTCACCCCTAACTGCCCTCCCCTGCAGGGCTGGTCCCCCCCAACTGCCCTCCTCTGCCGGCCCGGTTGCCCGCAACTGCTCTCCCCTGCTGGTCTGATTGCCCACAACTGCCTTCCCCTGCCGGCCATCTTGTGTCCACATGTGGGGTGGCCACTTGTGTGTTGAAGTGATGGTCAGTTTGCATAGTAACTCTTTATTAGTAGGATTTTGGTACTTTTCTTACAATAATATATATAATTGAAGATTATTGCAAATATCAAAAAATGTTCAAAGAAGTAACTAATAGGGAAATTGGAACAATAGAAAAATTAGTACAAAAAATGTAAGAAAATTTAAGTGAAAAAAATAAACCTTTACTGACAGCACTTCCTCTTCCTCAGCCTTGCTAAAAAGAGAGACTAGTCGATGACATCAGTTAGGGAGCCCTACGCCAGCCCCCTGCGGCCTCACTGCAGCCATCCCTGGCCCCCAGGGCAGTTATCCGGTGACAGGGGAGTCTCAGCATCCACCCTGGAATGACTGACATTTTCTTATGTGATCAACCAAAACTCCTCCCCTGCTGCTTCTGCCCCCGCACTCCAGTTCTGCCTCCACAGGAGCCCTTTCTCTGTTTGAAGATGGCTACCGCCTGCCCCCAGACTCCCAGCTACCACCCCTAGCTCTTCAACCAGTTTCCTTGTGACCTGGATTTAATCCCAGGTGCTATCTAGATGAATCTGTATTTCAATCACTCTTAAATTTTGATTCTCAGAACTGAACAAAATACTCTCCATGGGGTCTGGCCATTGTAGAATTGGAGGGAAGTGTCCTTCACCCTAGTCCTAAAGACGTTACTTAACAGTTCCTTAATAATTTATTAGCTTTGGGGGAGCAGCCATATCACCACACTCAGGTTGGGGTCAGTGTCAACAGAAAGCCCGGAGAAGTTCTTTCTTGCATGTGTTATCGCTTGAGCTACATCTCCTTATCGTGTGCTCTACAGAGTACATTCTTGACATCAGAGCTTTGTCTTGTTAAGCCTGAGCGATCACTTTACCCTTGAAGACCTTTCTGAAAGCTGTTTCTGTATTCCAAGGGTTGCAATTTCTTTCCCAGCTTTGTGTCATCCTAAAATTTAATTAGCCAGTTTTTTGTGTCGAGTCATGATTAATGTTAACGGTGCAGAGCTCGGATCAGAGCTGCACTACACAGCGCTAAGAACTCCCTCAGGTCCCTGTCAGTCAGCACTGCTGGAGAATAATCCTTGTTTGTTTGGAGTAACCCTAAAAGCACTGATATATCCTCATTTTGTCCATAAGAATATTATGACTATGCCGAAACTGGTTTGGCTCAGTGGATAGAGCGTCGGCCTGGGGACTGAAAGGTCCCAGGTTCGATTCCGGTCAAGGGCATGTACCTGGGTTGTGGGCACATCTCCAGTGGGAAATGTGCAGGAGGCAGCTGATCGATGTTTCTCTCTCATCGATGTTTCTAACTCTCTCTCTCCCTTCCTCTCTGTAAAAAATCAATAAAATATATTAAAAAAACAAAAAAAAGAATATTATGACTGTTTTCCAGACATCTGCATGGCTGCTCCCTGTGTGCAGCCTCATTTTCAGGTGGCTGTCCTTGGACTCCCGCCAGGCCCCCTCCCCCCTCGTGCCTCCATTTCAGCTTCTCCACAGTGGTTTTCACTATCTGACATACATTTTTTATTAATATCTTTACTGGCCATCTCCCTCACTTGACATGTGAGCTCCATGAAGACATAAATGTAGTCTCTTTTGTGAACTGCCATATAGAAGTATTCAGTAAATGTCTGTTGAATGACCAAAGGAATGACTTCCAGATCTCTGCACCAGATAGGCCTGCCAGCTTACAGTCAAGGATGCTGTTATTAAAGCACTTCGGAATGTTTTGTGATATACAAATTGCTTTCACATTAACTCTTTGTCAATAGTAACACTTTGGAAAGAGGATTGGAGTCCGCATTCTTTCCTTCAGTGAGTCAGTCCTGTGAGCACTGTGCTTTGGGGACTGTCCATGCACGTGGCACAGCAGTAACCTGAGGTCTGAAATTGACTGCTGCTTTAAGTTGACATTTGTTTTTCATAAATTCTTGCTGGCTCTTTCATTAATTGCTCATAGAGTATCCCTTTTATAAAATTTTCTAAAATTTTTAAACCAGGGGGTAAGGATAGTCTCCCGCCAGTGTGTAGATTTATGAAATAAATAATTTTTTTATTTATTGTTTAATTTTTAATTAAATCTTTATTGTTCAGATTATTACAGTTGTTCCTCTTTTTCCCCCCATAGCTCCCCTCCACCTGGTTCCCACCCCACCCTCTGCCTTTATCCCCGCCACTGTCCTTATCCATAGCTGAACAATTTTTGTCCAGTGTCTTCCTGCATCCCCACACCGCTTTCCCCCCAAGAATTGTCATTCCACACCCTTTCTATGCCCCTGATTCTATTATATTCACCAGTTTATTCTGTTCATCAGATTTTTTATTCACTTGATTTTTAGATTCACTTGTTGATAGTATGTACTTATTGTTCCTAATTTTTATCTTTACCTTTTTCTTCTTCCTCTTCTTAAAGAATACCTTTCAGCATTTCATATAATACTGGTTTGGTGGTGATGAACTCCTTTAGCTTTTTCTTATCTGTGAAGCTCTTTATCTGACCTTCAATTCTGAATGATAGCTTTGCTGGGTAAAGTAATCTTGGTTATAGGTTCTTGCTATTCATCACTTTGAATATTTCTTGCCACTCCCTTCTGGCCTGCACAGTTTCTGTTGAGAAATCAGCTGACAGTCGTATGGGTACTCCCTTGTAGGTAACTAACTGTTTTTCTCCTGCTGCTTTTAAGATTTGCTCTCTTTGTCTTTTGCTCTTGGCATTTTAATTATGATGTGTCTTGGTGTGGTCCTCTTTGGATTCCTTTTGTTTGGGGTTCTCTGCGCTTCCTGGACTTG
The DNA here is from genome assembly GCF_964212035.1 of Myotis nattereri. Lineage (NCBI taxonomy): Eukaryota > Metazoa > Chordata > Mammalia > Chiroptera > Vespertilionidae > Myotis > Myotis nattereri. Next base: position 52,808,674 of record NC_138092.1, read on the forward strand.
TAAGTCTATTTCTTTCACCAGGTAGGGGAAGTTTTCTGTCATTATTTCTTCAACTAGGTTTTCAATATCTTGCTCTCTCTCTTCTTCTGGCACCCCTATAATTCGGATATTGGTTCACTTGAAGTTGTCCCAGAGGCTCCTTACACTATCTTCATATTTTTGGATTCTTTTTTCTTTTTGCTTTTCCGGTTGGGTGTTTTTTACTTCTTCATATTTCAAATCTTTGACTTGATTCTTGCAATCCTCTAGGCTGCTGTTGGATCTCTGTATAATATTCTTTATTTCAGTCAGTGTATGCTTAATTTCTATTTGGTCCATTTTCATATCCTCGAGGCTCTCACTAGATTTATCAGCAGTTTCTAGAGAATTCTTGAGAAACCTTACAGTGGTGGTTTTGAACTCTATATCCAGTAGTTTGCTTTCCTCTATTTCTGTCATTTGTGACCTGTTTCTTTGTCTCCGCATTTTTTATGCTTCCCTGTGTTGATAGTGTGGCTTTCTGTGCTAGGTGTCCTATAGGGCCCAGTAGCTCAGCCTTCCCAATTACCTGAGGTGGACACTCTTGGTGCACCCCTTTGTGGACTGTGTGCACAGCCTTGTTGTAGTTAAGCCTTGATTGTAGTTGGTATCACTGGGATGAATTGACCTCCAGGCCAATTGGCTGTGAGAATCAGCTGTGTCTATGGTAGAACTTCTGTGCTGGAGACACCCTTCTGGGGCAAGACTTGCTTCAGTGGGGCTTTGGTGCTCACTGTGTCTGCCCCCTGAGTGTATCCCTTATGGATCTGAGGAGTTGTAATCTGGATGGTCCCACTCTGACCACTGGGTACACTGGCACTTGGATCTCTAAGAAGGTGCTAATTTAGCCTCTGCTTGAGGTTACCCAGCAGGAGCTATGGAGAGATCTGCAGATTCCCCTTCCTTGTTTGGGGTTTGGAGGTGCCCAGATGAGGCCCAGCTGTGAAGCAATGCAAGCTGCTGTGGGGCCTTGGGCCTTCTTTTGGATGTTCTGGGTCTCTCTGACCCAGCTGCAGTTTGTTAGGTAATTTTCAGATTGCAAAGAGCCAGGGCATTCATATGCAAAAGCCTCTACCACAGCTTGGGTGGGGTGGGGTCTCAAGGGATCAACAGGGCAGAGCAAACAGCTATGGCTGATCCTCAGCCCTGCCCTAAGAGGCCCCTCATCTCAGTGTCCCGGTAATCGCTGCAGCACCTCTGAGAGAAAGCCACCCTCGAGTTCCGCCCGCTGCCAGACAGTCCAGTTTCTCCCGGTATGAGTCTGGGTCCCCAGAGTCTCGCCCCATAACTGGAGTTCAGAGCAGTCGGGAGCTTATGACTCCCTCCCAATTGAAAAAGACAACCGTGTCCTCATTTGCCAGCCCTTTCCGCGCGCCTCCGTAACTCTGCACTTTACTTCCGCACCACCTCTGAGTCTCAGTGTGCTTTTCTCTTTCCTTCTAGTTGTAGAATTTCCACTCAGCCAGCCTTCCTGTGGTTCTGGACGATGTCCGTTTTGTCTTTTAGTTGTATTTTTGAAGTGGTTGTGCGAGGCAGCAGTTTCAGGTGTTTACTTATGCTGCCATCTTGGTTTCTCTCTCTAGTTTTCCCTTTTAAAAATCAGAATGACTTTCACTTTTCTCATATGCTATCTCACAAAGAACACTGATAGTACTGGGAAGTATTTGCAAATTCTCAAGAACCTGAAATGTATATAAAATGCCCAAGACTTGCCCTAACTGGTTTGGCTCAGTCGATAGAGCGTCGGTGTGCAGACTGATGGGTCCCAGGTTTGATTCCGGTCAAGGGCATGTGCCTTGGTTGCGGGCACGTTCCTGGTAGGGGTTGTGCAGGAGGTAGCTGATCGATGTTTCTCTCATCGATGTTTCTGGCTCTCTATCCCTCTCCCTTCCTTTCTGTAAAAAAATCAATAAAAAATATATAAAATGCCTAAGACTTGCATTTTATAACCCTTTCAACCTCCTTGGACTTGGCTTTTTGTGTCTCAGTTCAGAGAAAACAGAAGCAAAGTAATAGGCGATCACCTTTCTTTTCTTCATTGATCAGTAGAGCACCCTTGGTCTCTCTTTGATATGAATAGAATGTTTAAATAGTTTGGCTTAATGTATTTTTGTGATTTTTAATTAACTGTAGCACATAAAGATAGAACTGTGACTTTTCTAATACTGTTCTTACAAATTAGCAACACTCTCTTGTATGTAACTGTGTGTCTTCACTTGTTATTTTATACATGTCCCTTAAAAGCAAAAAGTCAGCCTGACCAGCGTGGCTCAGTGGCTGAGTGTTGACCCATGAACCCTGAAGTCATAGTTCCATTTCCAGTCAGGGCACATGCCTAGTTGCAGGCTCGATCCCCAGTAGGGGGCGTGCAAGAGGCAGTCAGTCAATGATTCTCATCATTGATGTTTCTATCTCCCCCTCTCTCTCCCTTCTTCTCTGAAATCAACAAAACCATATTTTTTTTAAAAAAAAAAAAAGCAAAAATTTCTGCCCTGACCATGCTCAGTGGTTAGAGCAGTGATGGTGAACCTATGACACGCATGTCAGAGGTGACACGTGAACTCATTTTTTTTGGTTGATTTTTCTTTGTTAAATGGCATTTAAATATATAAAATAAATATCAAAAATATAAATCTTTGTTTTACTATGGTTGCAAATATCAAAAAATTTCTATATGTGACATGGCACCAGAGTTAAGTTAGGGTTTTTCAAAATGCTGACACGCCAGCTCAAAAGGTTCACCATCACTAGGTTAGAGCATCAGCCCAAGGACCAGAGAGTCACAGGTTTGATTCCCAGTCAAGGACACATACCTGGGTTACAGATTTGATCCCCAGCCTGGGTCGGGGAACGTGCAGAAGGCAACCAATCAATGTGTCCTTCTCACATCAACATTTCTCCCTTTCTGTCTCTCCCTCCCTCCTTTCCACTCTCTCAAAATATCAATGGAAAAAATATCTCAGGTGAAAATAAAAATTCATCATGACTCACGAAAATGTAAGAATTATCAATCTACTTATCTTCTTGGAAGGACCTTTAAATGAAGTGCAAAACATCTGTAAAAGTACTTAATAAAATTAAATGTAAATTTACACCTTTTTACAGATTTTTTAAGTACAATTTCTTACTGGAATGCTAACCAGAAACATAGTATCTAAAAGAAAAATGTTGAAGTGTGAGAAGAACCAAGATGGCGGCACAGATAAATGCCTATACTTGCTGCCTCCCACAACCCATCAAAATTACAACTGAAATACAGAACAACTATCATTCAGAAACACCTGAAAGCTGGCTGAATGGAAGTTCTACAACTAGAGAAGTAAAGAAGAAAGCACGTTGAGACTGGTAGGAGGGCAGAGGCGTGGAATGGGCTGGTCTGACACCATGTGTGTGCAATTTCTTTAATTGGGAGGGAGATCATCTCAATGGAGGCCTCCCTTGAGGAGCAAGGGGTCCTAGCCCCACACCAGACCCCCAGCCCAGGGTTCCAGACCTGGGAAGAGAAGTCCCTGTAACTTCAGGCTGTAAAAACCAGCAGGGATTGTGGCTAAGGGACACGGAGGCCTTCTCCCAGACAGGTATTCTTGCAGGGGTCATTGTTCTTGTGCTGGGACCTCCCCTATCACAGGGCTGACCAGCAACCAGATGGGAGTCTCCATCAGCCTAGAGCACACTGTTTGCTCTGCGCTTGGGATTTCTTGAGACCCCGCCTCATCCAATTCACAGCCCCACCCAAGCTGTTTGGAGCAGCTTTTCTATATGAATGGCCTGTCCTGGCTCAGGCTTCAGACTTTGCTAAAATTTCTTAAACAAGCTGCAGCTGGTGACAGTATACCCCAAGCCTATCAATAAAAGGCCTAAGACCTGCCACTAGCACCGGCCTGCCTTGCTTTACAGCTGGGCCTCCAAACCCAATACAAACTGCAAATAGCCACCATTTGCAGATCCCTCTGTAGCTACTGCCAGGGGGCCCCAGGCAGTGGCTGACTTTACACCTCCCTGGTGACCCTGGAGCCAGTGCACCCATGGACAGCTTCAGACCATAGCAGATTACAAGTCTACACAGCCACAAGTGAGACTCTCAAGGGGCAGACTCAGTGAGCACCAAAGCCCCACTGAAGCAAGTCCTGCCCCATAAGGGTGTCTCCTGCACAGCAGCTCTCCCACTATAGTTGCAGCTGGTCCTCATAGCCAATTGGGCTGGGAGGTCAATCCCTCCCATTGATGCCAACAGCAGTCAAGGCTCAACTACAACAACACTGTGCATACAGTCCACACAGGGTCACACCTAGAGTGCTCAGCTCAGGTGACTGGGGAGGCTGAGCCACTGGGCCCTACAAGACACCTACTACACAAGGCCACTCTACCAACTCCAGGAGACACGGTAGCTCTACCTCATACAAAGAACAAAAACAAGGAAGCAGCAAAAATGTGGAGACAAAGAAACATTTCACAAATGAAAGAAATGGAAGCAAGCAAACTACTGGATACAGAGTTCAAAACCATAGTTATAAGGTTACTCAAGGATCTTAGTGAGAATACCACAGACATGAAAAAGACCAGTCAGAAATTAAGCATACACTAACCGAAATAAAGAGTAATTTACAGGGACCCAACAGTAGAGTAGAGGATGCTGAGAATCAAGTCAGTGATTTGTGGAATATGAGGAAGCATAAAACACCCAATCAGAAGAGCTTAAAAAAAATTCCAAAAATATGAAGATAGTGTAAGGAGCTTCTGGGACAACTTCAAGGGTACCAACATTTCCATTATGTCAGTGCCAGAAGGAGAAGAGAGAAAGCAAGATACTGAAAACCTCTTTGAAGAAATAATGACAGAAAACTACCCCTACCTGGTGAAAGAAATAGACTTACAAGTCCAGGAAGCACAGAGAACCCCAAACAAGAGGAACCCAAAGAGGCCCACACCAAGACCCATCATAATTAAAATGCCAAGAGCAAAAGACAAAGAGAGAATCTTAAGAGCATCAAGAGAAAAGCAGTTAGTTGCCTATAAGGGAGTGCCCATATGACTGTCAGCCAGAAACTTTGCAGGCCAGAAGGGAGTGGTAACAAATAGTCAAAGTGATGAATAGTAAGAACCTACAACCAAGATTACCCAGGAAAGCTCTCATTTAGAATTGAGGGTCAGATAAAGAGCTTCACAAACAAGAAAAAGCTAAAGGAATTCATTACCACAAAACCAGTACTACATGAAATGTTGGGCACTCTTTAAGAAAAAGAAGAGACAAAAAATATGAAAAATAAAATGACAACAAATATCTATCAACAATTAACTCTAAAAATCAAAATAAACGAATAGGAAATCTAATGCACAAAATAAACCAGTGAATAAAATAGAAGCAGAAGCATGGAACAGACTGACGAATCTCAGAGGGAAGTGGGGAGGGGGTCAGGAAGAGATTAACCAAAGATCTTACCTGTGGACACAGACTAAGGTGGTGAAGGGACGGGGTGGGAGCTGGGGGGAGGGGACATTTGTAATACTCTCAACAATAAATTTTTTTTAAAATATATTTTATTGATTTTTTTACAGAGAGGAAGGGAAAGGGATAGAGAGAAACATCGATGAGAGAGAAACATCAATCGCCTGCCTCCTGCACACTCCCTACTGGGGATGTGCCCGCAACCAAGGTACATGCCATTGACCGGAATCGAACCTGGGACCCTTAAGTCCGCAGGCTGACGCTCTATTCACTGAGCCAAACCAGTTAGGGCAACAATAAATATTTTTTAAAAGAAAACAAAAATGTTTACTATTTAAGCTCAATTGAGACTTTTCTACTTTAAAAAGTATACATTCCATTTGGTTATCTGTTGGTCAGGTGTTCATTAGGGCGTCTTAGATACAAATGAAGCAGTGACAGGCATCTTTGAAAAGAAAGTGTGTGTGTCTGCGGTTCTTTCTGCCCTCCCTGGAGCCAGAGCACTCAGGAGCTTCCTCACAGCTTGTTTTCCTTGCACAGGACAAAATGTGTGAATGGAGGGGGCTGATGCAGTAGGCTGGCAGGGTTGTGGCTGATAGTCACGAGTAGTGTATTTTAACGTTCTCTAGTTTGAGAAGAATACCTTCAGCTTGGAAATGCATGTGGAGATCCTGTGTAGGGGGGATCCTGCTGCTCTGTCTGCATGGCTGAGAGAGGGGTTGTCAGGCCTGGCAGAGCTGCATTCCTCCCGACACATGCTCCCCCTTTTCCTTCTGCTGGAGACCCAGCCTACGAGCCTTGCCTTTCATCTGAGACGCTGTGTGACAGGAAGGGGAGACACCTGGTCCCGGGTGAAAGCCAATCTCATCAGCGAGGAGCAAGAATCCCGGCACGTCTCCAGGCCGGGGGGGAGACAAAGATGAGGCCGTGTGTGAAGTGGAGGAGCAATGGGAAGCAAGCTCAGGCTGTGCTGCTCCCATCCCACCCAAGCCAACACGGAGACCAGTTTGCAAATTAGGGCTCAGGTATAAATGAGTCTACACCCTAGTTTTTTTAAGCACTTTTCTGTGCACGAGGCTAAACTTTACTGGTCATAGAAATGCCTCTTATCCTGGCAGACGTGCACCGGGAGTAGTGTTTTGCTTTCAGAGGTGGAGGGAGGAACAGTTTCAGTGCCAAGTGGGATGGAGTGGATGTGTCCTCCCTGGAGCCCTCACACTCAGAGCCTTAGCCTGGCTCTGTGATTGGTGGTACTGTGTGAACAAGAGCAACCTTCAGAGATGGATTCCTGTGATGAGCACAGCAGCAATACCTATTCAGCCCGTTCAGTTTCCTCAGTACAACCCCATGCTCTATAGCAGCGGTTCTCAACCTGTGGGTCGCGACCCCTCTGGCGGTCGAACGACCCTTTCACAGGGGTCGCCTAAGACCATCCTGCATATCAGATATTTACATGACGATTCATAACAGTAGCAACATTACAGTTATGAAATAGCAACAAAAATAATTTTATTGTTGGGCCACAACATGAGGAACTGTATTTAAAGGGCCAGAAGGTTGAGAACCACTGTTCTACAGAGTTATTCCTCCCACTTTACAGATGGGTCATCTGAGGCTCAGAGAAATTTTAACGCTTGCTCTTGTCCAACCCTCCCTCTTTGGAGTGGGACCATATTTTATCTCAAATTCATCTACACACTGAACAAATGATTTCTTCTGTTAAAACCGGTGAAAACATAGGCGTTAAACAGCAAGCGCAGTGGAGTCCTGGCTGGAGCTGCCCACTGCTCCTGGGAGCTCCGCAGCGTCAGGTCTGAAGACCCACAGCCATGCTGCAAGGCCACCGCTTCTCACCCACTGAACTTGTTTCTGTTCTTATCGTTTGTCTTCCATTTTTAAAAAATAAGGTACCTTTTAAATACTTAGTTGTCAGATATAGTGTAACACATGCAGGAGATTTACAAGCAGCATAAAACTGAAGGACAGTCAGAAGCACGGGCTCTGTCAGTGGCGATTCTTGAGGTGCTCCTTGGCGTGGACATAATGTCTTACGTGCTAACGGTACTGCTGCCCACAGACGTGGTTCATTTGAGAGCAGGCATAAGTCATAGAATAATGAACTGTACACTGTAGGAATTCTGCTTTTTTCAAAATGCAAGGATGCTATTTTTGGAACATTATAAATAAGAACATATAAGCCTGAGTGATAACAACTTGAGTGACACTCCCATGTGATGAGTAGGTTAGCTCTGTGAGCTGCAGGCGGATTTGAAAAGCACATGTATGAAGCTGCTTGTCAGAAACAGTAAAGTGTTCACTGTGTACACTCCCTCAGAATACAGGTAAAACACTCCCCTTCCTTTTCTAGAAGCCTCCCTTTGGAAATCTGTAATACTGTGCTAAGCTTCACTCAGGTGTACTGCTTCTAGCGTGATTGGGCTCAGAACTGTGGAATCCAAGAACCTGGTGGAGTATGTAGAAATAAAACAATATATGTAATATTGTTTAAAGAGAAAACTTTTAAATTCGATCACTCGTTCCTTACCCTCGCAGATCGCAGATTTTGGTTTATCGAAGTGGCGCATGATGTCCCTGTCACAGTCGCGGAATAGTAAGGCTGCCCCGGAAGGCGGGACCATCATCTACATGCCGCCCGAGAACTACGAGCCGGGGCAGAAGGCGAGGGCCAGCGTCAAGCATGACATATACAGGTGCGGCTGCTGCTTGCTCAGAGTTCACCGCTCTGAGAGCCAGAACAATCAGTCAGCATTTTGAAGCTGCATTTTAAAGTGTGATTTTTATTCTTTCCTACATGTGGGAAAATAAAGTAGAGCGCACAGTGACTAGTATTTCTGAATTTAAAGATGCCTTGCTTTAAGCCACATTTAGATCCTTGAAAACATTTTGAAGCACGTCTCTTGTCCTGTCAATTTATAATGTAACTAGAGGCCCAGTTCATGAAATTCGTGCACTGGGCCGGGAGTGTCCCTCAGCCTGGCCTGCACCCTTTTGCAGCCCAGGACCTCTCGGGGGATGTCCGCATGCCAGCTTAGGCCCTTTCCGGGCCTAAGCCGGCAGGCAGACATCCCTCTCGCAGTCCGGGACTCCTCGCTCCTTACCACCTGCCTACTCGCTGTTCCTTACTGCTCAGCTCACTGCTCCTTAGCGCTGCCACGGAGGCAGGAGAGATTACCACCACTGCTTGCCAGCCGTGAGCCCAGCTTCTGGCTGAGCAGCACTCCCCCTGTGGGAGCACACTGACTACCAATGGGCAGCTCCTGCATTGAGTGTCTGCCCCCTGGTGGTCAGTGTGCATCATAGCGACTGGTCGTTCTGGTTGTTCCACTTTAATGGTCACTTAGGCTTTTATTATATATGTGCTCCAGGGTTTTATCGCATGTGACTTTGATGTAGGTGGGGGAGGGGACTACCCAAGAAGGCAGAACAAAGTTCATAAAAAAGGACAGCCTTTTTTATTGCTATTTTGTGTGAATAATAAAATCCTATAATTAGAGGGTATAGCTTATCTAGGTGTTTAAGAATGATTACTAAATGATTCTTAAATTATTTTTACATATAACTTCAAGTTTTTATAACAGTAATTTCCTAATTTTTCAAATTAAGATTAATTCCCTTTCTTTTTTTTAAATCTACACCCAAGGATATTTTTCCATTGGTTTTTAGGGAAAGTGGAAGAGAGAGGGAAAGACAGGGAGAAATATCGATGTGAGAGAAATAAATCAATTGGTTGCCTCCTGTACAAGCCCCACCCAGGGCCTGCCGGGGAGGAGCCTGCAATCGAGGTATGTGCCCTTGACCGGAATCGAATGGTCCACAGGCCAATCCTCTATCCACTGAGCCAAACCGGCCAGGACAAGATTAATTCCCTTTCAAAACAAGCTGAATAATCATCATCTTGGTTGTATATGCTGATTCTTAATACAGCAGCTCACTACCTTATCACTTTCAAAAACAGTATCTCCACAGTCAGCTTTTGGATTTGGTGTTACAGTTTACCACACAGGGCTGGTTTGTAATCTACTGTGTACATTTTACATTCAACAGCTATGCAGTCATCATGTGGGAAGTCTTATCCAGAAAACAGCCTTTTGAGGGTGAGTTGCCCTGACCTCCTCCTCAGTGATGTCCTGCTGGTGGGCCACATGCAGAATATCTACGACTCATCTACATTAAATCTGCCCACCAATCATTTTGTGGAAAACACACTAAAAAAGGCATAACAACTCACCATGAATCCAGTGTACACTGAGAAGCATACCAGATTCAGGATCAGGAAAATTAGACTCTCATTCTTGCTCTGACAGTAATTAGTTCTATCATCAAGCTATTAAATTTCTTGAGTCTTCAGTTTGTTCTCTATAAAACGAGGATTTTTAATTCCTATTCCTAAGATTCATTCCAGCTATAAAACTGTTCATATAAAAAATTAATTAGTGTCCCATATAAAGACTAGAAAACACTAAAGAATAATTCTTAAAGTTTCTGAAAATATTATTTCTTAATGTTTTTCTTTGTTAACCTTCATGGGAGCATATTTTTTCCATTGCTTTTTCAGAGAGAGGAAAGGAAGGAGGGGGGAGGGAGGTAGAGAGCCAGAAACATCAATGGTTGATCGATTGGTTGCCCAAATGATCCCCGACTGGCGACAGGGAGCAAACCCACAACCCAGGCACATGCCCTTGACCTGGAATCAAACCTGTGACCCCCCCCTGGCTGGCGTGGTTCAGTGGTTGAGCTATGACCAGGACGTCACAGTTCATTTCCTTGTCAAAGCACATGCCAGGGCTGTGGGCTTGATCCTCAGTGTGGCGTGTGCAGGAGGCAGCCGATCAATGATTTTCTCTAATCATTGAAGTTTCCATCTCTCTCTCTGTCCCTCTCCATTCCTCTCTGAAATAAATGAAAAAATATATATTTTTAAAAACCCACGACCCCTTGGTGAAATAGCTGATGCTCTAACTATTGAGCTGCTGGCTGGGGCCATTTCTTATTTCGAGGTTTATATAAGTCACTTGCTGTACAGCAAACAACCTCAGGGTCTCAGCAGCTTACAAAACAAAACAGTATTTCTCAGTTACATTGGATGCTAGTTGCTGTAGCCCAAGCATGTCAAACTCAAAAGGCTAACATGGGCCAAATGAACAAGGGTTAAGTTTATGTAGGCCGCAAAAAATAAAAGCTTCAATTTTCATAGAAATATAGTTTATTTCAATAGAGACATGCCGAATACAAAGGGCTGAAATAAATGAGTCATCGTTCACATAAAATAATAGAACATTTTAATAAACTGAATATTTTCTTGAACATTAACTTACCAGACACTGAATAACTGCACAAATTAATAAGCGTAACACAAATAAACCTATTTTTCTTGTTCTCCAAAAGCAAAATGTTTCCTGTTGCTCACACCAAACAAGTCAGTCCAAGACTAATGATGTGGCAATCCGCTGCTAAAATATTCGCTGCTGGTATTAGTGGAGGGAAATGGTGCGCCTGCACATTGGGTGCAGAGGGAAATGAATGCAACATGATCATAGCCATCAGTCATTAGCGAACGTTGTAGTTTGTTATTAATAAGTAGAGACCCGTTGCACGAAATTCGTGCACAGGAGTGGGGGGTTGTCCCTCAGCTCAGCCTGCGCCCTCTTGCAATCCCTGACCCCTCAGGTAGGGTCCCTAGGCCTCGCCAGTGTACAGGGCCTTTCGGGGCTTTCCTTTCCCTGGCTGCCGGCAGCTGGCCCCGCCCCCACCACTGTGGTGCTGCCCCACCCCCGCCACTGGTTGCCTCCCTCTGCAGGCGACAGGCATGAGGTGCGATCCCTTGGCTGCCCTGGGCCTCCCTCTGCAGGGTGATCACTGGCCGGCCCTGCTCACCTGCCACAGAGCTGCCAGCCGGGAGGCCCCGCCCACCTGGCCAGGGTTCCAGGACTGATCACTGTGCAGAGGGTGGCCTGGGCCTCCTCCTGTGGGGCAATTGTGGGGTGATGGTGGGGCCCCCAACCAATTGCATCGCACCTGCCTTGGCTGGCCTGGCACCAGTGTGTGTCATAGTATGATTGCCCGCAAGGTAGTCAGAATGGTCGTTCTGTTGTTCGGTTGTTCAGTCAATTTGCATATTACACTCTTATTATTATAGATTATGTATAACAGGATATTGTAAAAATTAAGTTATTAAAACATTTCTTGCATACCGTTGTGTTGACTGGGCTGCAAAAATATTCGTTGTGGGCCGCATGTGGCCTGCAGGCCATGAGTTTGACATGCTTGCTGTAGCCCTTCCTGGGTCTAAATAAGTTGAGCTCAGCTCAGCGCTGCTCACCGCCTATTGCCCAGATCAATCCCACGCCCAGCGCAGTGCAGCAATGCTTCACACTCAGAGGAGCCAGGCAAGCCCACGGTGGCTGGGATGCACCTGTTGCTTTAGCAGAAAGGGCAGTGAATTAGTCCTAAGACTTTAAGAGTCCCTCCTTTTCACTTGGTTGGCTTGAGAATGCATTTAGCATACTGGATCATAAAAAGTCTCTAATGAATGACGTACGTTTGTTTCAATAGACGTCACCAACCCTTTGCAGATTATGTACAGTGTGTCACAAGGACACCGGCCCGACACCAGCGAAGACAGCCTGCCACCCGGTACCCCCCATCGAGCACGGATGGTCGCCCTCATCGAAGGCGGATGGGCACAGAACCCGGATGAACGGCCGTCCTTCCTCAGTGAGTCACCCTGCGTTACAAGCAGTTCAGATTCTGTGAATAAACGTTCCTTGGAAAGTTATACAAGTTAGATGGCAAGCTCAAAGTTATTGTTTTTATTTTCTGCCCTCTCGTTATTCACAGCACTTATGAAAGGGTCACTGCTTCTAGAGCGGAACTGGACTCCTAATAGAAAAGAGAACTCTGAAAGGGTAATAGTCCATCCCTGAAGCCTCGGGTAGCTCCTGCGCCTGCCTGGTGCCACGCGCTGAGGTGGCGCTCGGGGAACGGAGTAGTGACCATGACGAAGTCGCTCAGTCCCTGGAGCTCACATCCGGTTGAAAGCAGAGAAGTAAATAAGTAAATAAATAAATAAATAACCAAGCCAGACATGGTTCCAGTCCTGTAAGGCAGTGAGCAGGGACAGTAGGTGAGGGAGGGAACGAAAGCCCTTTATTGGGGAACAAGTGTGAGAGGTGAAATTCGAAGCTTGGAGAGGAGGCAAAGGCAGGGTGTCTCAGGCAGAGGACACAGCCAGGCGAGCCGCTGGAGCGGAAGTCCGTGTCCTGGAGGAACAAAGGAAGGCCAGGGGCTGGCAGACGCGCATGGAAGGGAGTAAATGGGATGCGCATGGAAAAGGGAGGAGAGGCTGCCTCTGTCATGAAGGGTTGGCTGTTCCCAGGAAGTGGGGAGCCATGGAGGTGTGTCTCATGGGACCGAGCTGATCCACTGTGAGTTTAGAAGTCACTCCTGCTGCTGTGGCCAGGAGACCAGACAGGAAATGAGGCCAGTTGAGATCTGCCTGGGAGGCAGAGCGCCCTCAGGCATTGCAGCCACAGGAGGAGGCCTGCCTGACCCTGTATGACCTCGGGCGGAGCTCTAGGGTGAGACCCAGGCAAGATCCATAGAAGAACTGAGGCTTGGCCTTCCCAGAAATGGAAAATTTTTACGTTTTAAAGACTATAAAAAGTAAAAGGACAAGCCACGCACTTGGCGTATTCATTCCAAATAAGCAATGAAGTCTATTTTCCGTTCAAAACTTATGTCCAGTGCTCATCAGCATTATAGTAAAACATCAAAAGCTGCTAAAATAATGGGCTGACATTGTATCTCCTATTTCCCACAGCTGTGTGGGAGGACCCATACCTCCTTTGTCCCCAGTGCCTCTCCGAAGTAGTTACTTCTCTGTTTCCTGAAAACCCTGGCTCTTCTGCAGATCATGCACCAGGCAGCGCCCACTTCCCTACGCACTTCCTGGGTTTCCTGTGGCTCCCTGAAGCCTGGGCGACGGCTAACTGATCCCGCACCCTCATGGGTCAGGGCTCTGGCCCCTGGAGGAGCCCTTGAGCATCTCTGGCCTAATGTGTGCTTTTCCTCTCTGCCTGTGAACTGTCTGCCTGGTCCCCAGGCTCCACCTCCCTCAGGGCCCTCTCTCAGGGCAGTAAGCCTGCAGTCCTGAGGCTCCTTCGTCCGTCTCTCTGTTTCTCGTCTCCGATCATTGTCCTTTGTTGCCCGATAGCTGCTGTCTTAAAAACCACTCTTTCACCCGGCCGGTGAGGCTCAGTGGTTGAGCGTCAAGCCATGAGCCAGGAGGTCATGGTTCGATTCCCAGTCAGGGCACATGTCCAGGTTGTGGGCTCGATGGTAGAGGGTGTGCAGGAGGCAGCCAACCAATGATTCCGATCATTGGTGTTTCTATCTCTCTCCCTTTTCCTTCCTCTCTGAAACAAAAAAAAATATGTATTTTTTAAAAACCCACTCTTTCATACATTTTGTCTGGCCTTTTTGGTTTTTTCAAGCAGGAGGGTTGCCGAAACCGGTTTGGCTCAGTGGATAGAGCATCGGTCTGTGGACTGAAAGGTCCTAGGTTCGATTCCGGTCAAGGGCATGTACCTGGGTTGCGGGCACATCCCCAGTAGGAGATGTGCAGGAGGCAGCTGATCAATGTTTCTCTCTCATCAATGTTTCTAACTCTCTATCTCTCTCCCTTCCTCTCTGTAAAAAAATCAATAAAATATATTTAAAAAAAAAAAAAAAAGCAGGAGGGTAAATCAGTCCCTATTACTCCATCTTGGCCAAGTGGAAGTCCCTGGTTTCTCTTTATTTTATTTTATTGTTTTAATCCTTACCAAGGATATTTTCCCATTTTTAGAGAGTGGAAGAGAGAAAGACAGAAATATCGATGTGAGAGAAACACGTCAATTGGTTGCCTCCTGCATGCACCTGACCAGGGCCCAGACCAGGGAGGAGCCTGTAACCGGGCTACGTGCCCTTAACCAGGATCGAACCCGGGACCCTTCGGTATGCAGGCTGACACTCTATCCACTGAGCCAAATCAGCCAGGGCCCTGGTTTCTCTTTCAATCAATGGCCCAAACTGGGCACTAAAACTGCTTCTGAAAGATCTGAACTTTCCCTCTGAGGCACCCGCTGTCTTGAGGGGCGGGGCTCCGGGGGCTGCTCCCGGAGACTCGGTTCTCAGAACCAACACTGTTTTCAAAATAATAAATACAGGGACACGCTTCCCTTTTACTCATCCTTCAAGAGTGGATTTGCAGAAGCTAAACAGGCATGATGGTATCATTGCTCTCATAGATAACGCAGTGTGTTCGCACATACTCTTGTTTTAAGCTTTTCTGTTTTAATTTCTCATATACTAAATATCAGGAGGCACGGCCACATGTGCAGAAGCTCTTGGGGTGCTGGGTCATTGTGAAGAGCCCTGAGCCCTAAGGCTGGAGAGCTGCTCTTAGATGATCATCCTGATGCCTTCTCTTCTCCAAAGTGAAGCTCTCCTTGAGGCTTTCCCTCTGGGGGTTTCAAGACACAAAAGAATACATCTCTTCCTCCATCGTTTCTCTTCCTCCCTCAACTTCTAACTGCCAGGGCCTCAGCCCCTCCAGGTCCTCGTCTCCTTGCTCCATACTCTTCCCAGTGTGGCAGGCCTGCTGTGGCCCTGTCCCACCACCTCTGTGTGAGTGACACTTCCCGCCGTGGCCCTGTCTGCCACCTCAGTATGAGTGACACTTCCCGCCGTGGCCCTGTCCGCCACCTCAGTGTGAGTGACACTTCCCGCCGTGGCCCTGTCCGCCACCTCAGTGTGAGTGACACTTCCCGCCATGGCCCTGTCCACCACCTCAGTGTGAGTGATACTTCCCGCCGTGGCCCTGTCCGCCACCTCAGTGTGAGTGACACTTCCCGCCATGGCCCTGTCCACCACCTCTGTGTGAGTGACACTTCCCGCCGTGGCCCTGTCCACCACCTCAGTGTGAGTGACACTTCCCGCCGTGGCCCTGTCCGCCACCTCTGTGTGAGTGACACTTCCCGCCATGGCCCTGTCCACCACCTCAGTGTGAGTGACACTTCCCGCCGTGGCCCTGTCCGCCACCTCAGTGTGAGTGACACTTCCCGCCATGGCCCTGTCCACCACCTCTGTGTGAGTGACACTTCCCGCCGTGGCCCTGTCCGCCACCTCAGTGTGAGTGACACTTCCCGCCGTGGCCCTGTCCCACCACCTCTGTGTGAGTGACACTTCCCGCCGTGGCCCTGTCCGCCACCTCTGTGTGAGTGACACTTCCTGCCGTGGCCCTGTCCCACCACCTCTGTGTGAGTGACACTTCCCGCCGTGGCCCTGTCCCACCACCTCTGTGTGAGTGACACTTCCCGCCGTGGCCCTGTCCCACCACCTCTCTGTGAGTGACACTTCCCGCCGTGGCCCTGTCCCACCACCTCTGTGTGAGTGACACTTCCCGCCGTGGCCCTGTCCCACCACCTCTCTGTGAGTGACACTTCCCGCCATGGCCCTGTCTGCCACCTCAGTGTGAGTGACACTTCCCGCCATGGCCCTGTACACCACCTCTGTGTGAGTGACACTTCCCGCCGTGGCCCTGTCCGCCACCTCTTTGTGAGTGACACTTCCCGCCGTGGCCCTGTCCACCACCTCAGTGTGAGTGACACTTCCCGCCGTGGCCCTGTCCACCACCTCTGTGTGAGTGACACTTCCCGCCGTGGCCCTGTCCCACCACCTCTGTGTGAGTGACACTTCCCGCCGTGGCCCTGTCCGCCACCTCTGTGTGAGTGACACTTCCCGCCGTGGCCCTGTCCGCCACCTCTGTGTGAGTGACACTTCCCGCCGTGGCCCTGTCCGCCGCCACAGTGTGAGTGACACTTCCCGCCGTGGCCCTGTCCACCACCTCAGTGTGAGTGACACTTCCCGCCGTGGCCCTGTCCGCCACCTCAGTGTGAGTGACACTTCCCGCCGTGGCCCTGTCCGCCACCTCAGTGTGAGTGACACTTCCCGCCGTGGCCCTGTCCGCCACCTCAGTGTGAGTGATACTTCCCGCCGTGGCCCTGTCCGCCACCTCTCTGTGAGTGACACTTCCCGCCGTGGCCCTGTCCACCACCTCTGTGTGAGTGACACTTCCCGCCGTGGCCCTGTCCACCACCTCTGTGTGACGCTCAGTTTTCTACCTGGAGTGCTGGCCTCTCCCTCGAGCAGCAGGTTCATTTTCTCCTAGTGATGATGGTAATTCTGAGTGTTCCCACGCGTGGGCTGCCGGGAACATTGTTGCTGTGACTGCTCACCTGCCAATCTGTGTGAATGTGTTTCCATTTCTCTCAGTAACTATAAGTGAAATTGCTCAGTTTATGATAAATTTATCTGCCATTTTTTTAAAAACTGCCAAACTTTCACAGTGGCTGCATCATTTGTGTTGCCATCAGCAGTGGGAGGACTTGAGGCTGTGTCTGCATTGCTGTCGGCACTTGCTGCTGTCTGCGCTTTAATTGCAGTTCTTTCCGTGGGTATGGAGTGCTATCTCATTGTCGTTTTAATTTGCATTTCCTAATGGCTGATGATGTTAAACCTATTTTCATGTGCTTTTTACTCATTTGTATCTCCCCTTCGGTGAAATTTAATTTTTTGCCCATTTTAAATTGGGCCATTTGTCTGATTAAGCCGCCCAGCGTTCTTTGTATATTCTAGAGACGCAAGTCCTCCAGCAGACACGTGACATGCAGATGTGGTCTGTCAGTCTGTGGCCAGTATTTCATTTTTCTTAATAGTGTCTCTTGAAGAATAAAAGTTTTCAATATTTTGAACTTCATTTGCCAGTTTTGTGTGGACCCTGTTTTTAGGTCATAGCTAAGAATTCTGTGCCCAGCCCAAGGTCATGAAGACTCTCTCCTGTATTCCACTTGGGTGCACGTCCATTTCAGGTTAAGTCCACATTTGTTGTGGGTAAGAGTAAGTTTATCTGTGTCCCTGTGGCTCTCCGACTGTCCCAGAGCCACTGGTTGGAATGACGATCCTGTCCCCGTTAAATGTCCTTTTCAATTTTGTCAAAAAGCAGTTGACCATAATTGGAAGGATTTAACTTTAGACTCTCAGTTCTGATTCTGTTCCATTGATCTAGATGCCTATCTTATTTTTTCCATCTCCCTACTCCCCTCCCCTTTCGCAACCATCCGTTTGTTCTCTGTATCTGAGTCTGTTTCTGTTTTGTTTCTGGATTCCCCATGTAAGTGAAATCATATGGCATTTGTCTTTCTCTGTCCTACCTAATTCACTCAGCATAAGACCCTCTAGTCCACCCATGTTGTCTCAGATGGCAAGATGGCATTACTTTGTATGGCTCAGTATATGCTTTCCATTGTGCACTGAACCGCAGCCTGATCCCTTCGTCTGTCAGTGGACACCTATGTGCTTCCATGTCTTGGCTGTTGTAAATAATGTTGCAATGAACACAGAAGTGCACATACCTTTTCAAATTTGTGTTTTTGTTTTCTTTGGATAAATATTAGAAGTGGGATTGCAGAATCATATGGAAGTTCCATTTTTAATTTTTTGAGGAACCTCCATACTGCTTTCCACAGGGCTGCACCAATTTACAGTCCCACCAACAGTGCACGAGGGTTCCCTTTTCTCCACATCCTCACCAACACTTCCTATATGTTGATCTTTTTATTTTTATTTTTTGCGATTTGTTGATTATTGATGATCAACATTGGTAGGTGTGAGGTGATGCCTCATTGTGGTTTTAATTTGCATTTCCATGATGATTAGTGATGCTAAGGATCTTTTCATGTATCTATTTGTCATCTGTATGTCCTCTTTGGAGAAATGTCTGTTCAGGGTCTCTGCCCATTTTCAGTTGGATTGTGTTAAGTTGTATGTGTTTCTTATATATTTTGGATATTAACTCCTTATTGGATAGATTATTTGCAAATAATCTTCTCCCATTAAGTAGGTTGTCTTTTCATTTTGTTGATGGTTTCCTTTGCTGTGCAAAAACTTTTTTGTTTATGTAGTCCCACTTGTTTATTTTTGTTTTTGTTGGCCTTGTCTAAGGAGACATGCTTGGCCTGGGGCCTTTTAGAGAGAGGTATGGGGCATGCTGAGGCTAGATGCTGCTTCTTTAGGAAAATCTGAATATTAAAAAGATATTGCTAAGACTGATATCAAAGAGTTTATTGCCTTTTTTTCTAGGAGTTTTATTATTCTAGGTCTTATATTTAAGTTTAATCCATTTTAAGTTTACTTTTGTTTATGGTGTATATATGATACCTTTATGCCTGTAATAAAGTCTGTTAAGACAGTTGGTTGTCATTAGTGGGAAAAATTGACGTAGGCCTTATCAGTTAAATATTATCATTTATATTATTCAATTTAATGACTAGATGCAATCTGAACTCTAATTTTTTTCTTATTTAGAATGTTTAATAGAACTTGAGCCAGTCCTGAGAACATATGAAGAGATAAGTTTTCTTGAAGCTGTTTTGCAACTAAAGAAAACAAAGGTAAATCATTGCTAAATGAAATGCTGGAAATCAGACTTTAAATAACTATATGTTAGTCACGGAGACATTCGATTTAGTTTGTAATTCTTACCTGTGTACTTTTCACAAGTATGGGCTATAGTATTGGGGCGGAGCGTTTATGAGAGGTTATAAATGCTCTCCTTCTGTCACTGAAAGGCTTTTCCATGCCATTCAGATGGCCATCTCCAGATTCCAGGCATTTCCAGAACTCCTATATATTACATTTTAATATAAAATGTGTCATGACACTTCTCCAAAGTGGACATACAAATGGCCAAGAGACATATGAAAAAAATGCTCAAAGTCACTAATTATCAGAGAGATGCAAATTTAAACAACGAGATACCACCTCACACCTGTCAGAATGACTACCATCAACAGATGACAAGTGCTGGCGAGGATGTAAAGAAAAGGGAACCCTCATGCACTGCTGGTGGGAATGCAGACTGGTGCAGCCACTGTGGAAAACACTATGGAGTCTCCTCAAAAACTTAAAAATGGAACTGCCATTTGAGCCAATGATCCCACTTCTAGGAATATATCCTAAGAAACCAGAAACGCCAGTCAGAAAGAATGTATGCACCACTATGTTAATAGCAGTGCAACTACAATAGCTAAGATTTGGAAACAGTCCAAGTGCCCATCAGCAGATGAATGGATAAAAAAGCAGTGGTAATTTACACCATGGAATACTATGCAGCTGTCAAAAAGAAAGAACTCTTATCTTTTAAGGATGGGCCTAGAGAGTATTATACTAAGTGAAATGAGCCAGTTAGAGAAAGATAAGTATCACATGATCTCACTCATATGTGGAATCTTATGAGCAAAATAAACTGATGAACAAAATAGATCCAGAGACATAGAAGCATGGAACAGACTGGTGAATTCCAGAGGGAAGGTGGGGGTGGGTGAGTAGGTGGGGAGTGATTAGCCAGGGAACTTATACGCAAATATGGACACAGACAATAGAGTGGTGAAGGCCTGGGAGGGGCAGGTGCGGGGTGGAGGGGTTCAATGAAAAAAAACAAACATGCCCAGCCGGGTGACTCGGGTTGAGCATCCACCTATGAACCAGGAAGTAACGGTTTGAATCCCAGTCAGGGCACATGCCTGGGTTGCGGACTGGATCCCCAGTGTGAGGTGTGCAGGAGGCAGCCGATCAATGATTCCCTCTCATCATTGATGTTTCTATCTCTCCCTCTCCCTTCCTTTCTGAAATCAATAAAGATATATATATTTTTAAAACCAACAAAGTGGGCATCTGTAATACTTCCAACAATAAAGAAAAAAAAGAAAGGAAAGAAAATAAGACAGAAGGAAAAAAAAGTGTCATGAATGCCAGTGTGTACAATGAATTCCGTAAATCAACTTTTTAATCCACATGTTATTTCCCTAAAGTCTTCAGAGTAATAGATATCTGGGTTCTTACACTTCTCTTTGTCCAATGTTCTCGGGCTTTTCTATGATTTATGGTAAGTTAAGCTGTAGGATTTTTATTAAGTGTATTTTATTTTGTGTATTATTTGAGGATTGATACACAAAATGTTTATTTTTTAAATTGCTTTTTGATTTTGTTATCCTGCTCACTTGTTGCATAGACCAGTCTCTGTTGATGTGGATCTAGGACAGTTGTCTTCCTGGCTCTTGCAGATCAGAAAAACTGAAGGGACCCAACACTGCAGGGTTTTCTCAACATTAAAGTTGTTTAAAAGCCACTGCAGTCCTTTCGGGGGCAGAGTAAGCATAGTTTAGCACTTGTTGGGTTTCCTTATGTTGCCTTTGAAATATGATCCAGTTTGCAGGATCGATTGACACAGCCTCTGATGTAGAAGGGACACGCATAAAGGAAACGGCTTCCCTTAACCAAACTAAGAATTGATGGGGACAATACTAGTTAGTGCCTGAGTGTTTTAAGGCACTAACAGCTTAACTTACTGTAAATCACAGAAAAGCCCGAGAACACTGGACAAAGAGAAGTGTAAGAACCCAGATATCTATTACTCTGAAGACTTCAGAGAAATAACTAAAGAGAAACTGTGTTAATCCTTTTGATAACTTTTTACTGACTTACCCACTTCTGAGTAGGTACAGTGTTTTCCAGAACATTCCATCTTATCCACTTCTTAGTAGATACAAACTTCAATAACATTTCTTTTTGCTTTATCTTTTCAGTTCTCTTTTCTCTCCTTATAACTTTCTCTTCTTCTAAGCAAGGTGTACCAAAGGATCTGCTTTCTTGGTTTTAAAGTAGAAAAGAACCATTCCAGTTCCTTTTTCCACAAACAACTTATATTAGGATCTATATTTAAAACTGTTAATTTTTAGAAGTCTGGCTTTTTAAATAAAGTAAGTTATATAATTATAAATACTTGAATATCCTATATAATAAAAGGCTAATATGCACATTGACCGAACGGTAGGAATGACCGGTCACTATGACGCACACTGATCACCAGGGGGCAGATGCTCAATGAAGGAGCTGCCCCCTGGTGGTCAGTGCGCTCCAACAGGGGGAGCGCCTCTCAACCAGCAGCCAGGCTCATGGCTGGCAAGCGCAGCGGTGGCGGTGGGAGCCTCTCCCGCCTCCACGGCATCACTAAGAATGTCTGACTGAGCGGGCCTAAGCCATCAGTCAGACATCCCCCAAGGGCTTCCGGACTGCAAGAGGGCACAGGCTGGGCTGAGGGGACCCTCTCCCCAGTACACAAATTTTGTGCACCGGGCCTCTAGTCATTTAATAATAGCATCACTTTCATCATTGTTTTTAACTTACTGTATTGTTTTCACTTAGGGTTGTTATAGTTATTCTTTAATTTTTAAAAAAAAATTTTATATTGTGTGGCCTGTGTGTCTCAGTGGTTGAGCATCAACCTATGAACCAGGAGGTCATGGTTCAATTCCTGGTCATGGCACATGCCCTGGTTCCAGGCTCGATCCCCAGTAGGGGGTGTGTAGGAAGAAGCCAATCAGTGATTCCCTTCCATCATTGATGTTTCTCTCTCTCCCTCTCCCTTCCTCTCTGATATCAATAAAATGTATATATATATTTTAATCCTTATATCAGTACTGTGAAACTCGTAGGGCAGGATCTTGTTGCCATCGCACTGGTAAGATCATGGAGGTGCGTGATGTCAGTGACACAGCACCCACACAGCCAGCCCACGGCGGGGCCAGGAATAGAATATAAATTTAATAAGACTTTTCATAAAGAAATTGTTAAAAACAAAGATCACCATTTAGGATAAGCTGATTTGTTAAAGAATTTTACTCATGTGATTTGTTACTCCAGTTAAAGCACATGTATGTGTCTGCTCCAGGTGCAGAGCGCTCTGAGTGCTGTCCACATATGTGACAAGAAATCGGAGGCATCTCTGAACTTCTCTCTAAATCACGGTCCACTGGAGGTAAACAGAACTTCTGTTGATAAACTCAAAATCTGAGAATCTGGGAAAGTCACCCAATCTAACTCCTGGGGAGGTGCTGGGATCTGCCCATGGCCCAGGGCCATGCCCGGCTAGAAATCCCTCATCCAGCCCCTGCTCCTCGGCCAGCCAGCCCTGTGGCCTGTGTGGCCACTGTGTCCCCATGGATCGGCAGGGGGGACGTTGCTCTGGTGGTGCTGGGCCCACCCTGACCGAGCTCTGCACTGTCCATCTGCCTGGCCTTCCCTCTCCCGGGAGGAGGGAAGGGGAGTGGCACCGCGTGGCTGTGAACGAGGAAAGGGCTCCTGAGGGCATCTCCTCGGGCTCACTGCATCTCGGTCATTTCTCTTCAGAAAACGTATGTCCACTTCACAGACTCAGAAAAGGCTTCAGCATGAACACTACAGCACAGCACTGGGCTCTCCATCTGCTGTACCCACCGTCTCCGCTCAGAGCCACGTGCACACTGTAGACAGAGAGGACAGATAGCACCGGCAAGCCTGGCGCCCGAGGGCGGAAGCCTGGTGGAGGCGCAGCCGTGCTCCACCACTTCTGTGGGCCCCGTGGGGGTGGGGCGTGGGCAGAAAGGGGAGGCGCCTGCTCTACATCAGCAGGGAACCAGAGTTGCAGATTTCAAATTTCTCATCAACTGTACAGAGCCTCTAAGATCATATAGCAAATACTGGAAAAGTTATCATTTCTAATATGTTATCATTCACCCCCCAATTTAAGTTGATTTTAAAAATCAGGTTTTTTGTTTATTTGATATATGTGGCTTTTTACTTTGTAAGGTGTAACTGTCGTTTTGATTCTTTGTTTATAATAAGCCACAAGCAAGAACTGTTTAGAAATTAAAGCTGTATAACTTCTGAATGATTTTTCTTTAGCCTAAATCGTGTGTCCCTGTTCACCTCAGGAATCCTGTGGGTCTTCTCAGTGTCATAAAAGTAGCGGTTCTCCCGGAGCCGCCAGATCCCTGTGCGCTGCTCAGCACGATGGCCTTGTGTCCGGTACGTACGGTTTGTCATCGGTTTGGCTCACAAGTTTCCACTTTCTTTCAAGCTGATATTCTTGCAAACAATCACAGTGTGTGTGGCACGTGTCTCCCATTGGCACCCATGGCGCATGTTCACAAAGGGACAGACAGTACAGCGTCCTGGGATGCTCAGGAGACCCCTCCCGTGTGAAAGGCATGCTGCGGGGCAGCACAGGAAAATACGGACAGCCTCTCGGGAGAGAGAGGAGCAGTGTGTCTGCGTGCGCACAGTGTGGCCGCAGCGGGTGCAGGGGAGGTGACAGAGCTGTGGGTTGGGGGAGGGCGTCTTCACAGCAGCCTGAGGGACTCTGGATCCATGGTCAGGAGCTGCACGTCCGCGGCTGGAAGCAGGTGTTTTGATCAGTGTTTTCCTGTTGCTCTGCTCGGCTCTGCCATCATGAAGAACTTGCTTGCGGAGGCTGAAGCTGTCCTTACGAAGGGTGGGTGATGGGTGGGCGTTCCAGGCCGAGCCACAGCGTCGGGGCTCGGATTCGCAGGGCAGAGCGCATGGACGGGAGGCCAGGTGTGGCGAGGCCAACCAGGGTGGGGAGCCATCACTGCACGCTTCTGAGCAAGGGCGTGATGGGATGAAATCCTTTGCTTTAGGAAGAGTCCTTCTGGCCGGACTCTAGGCTGCTTGGGGAGAGCAAGGAGACGAGGTGGGGGAACAGCTGGGAGACTTGGCCTGTTGCTGCAGCACAGCCACAGCGGGGGGCTAGGAGGCCTGACCAGAGCACAGGAGCGGGTGGGGGTGTTGTCTCCGATAGGGTGAGGCCCCTCCTCACTGGCAGGAGGGACAGAGAAGCCGGGACTGGCAGAGCATTGGTGCTAGTCACTAGAACGGGTTCTAGAGTTAAGGTGAGCAGTCAGTTTTTAATGTTTTTTAACGAGGTGTTCAGCAGCATGCATGAGGGCGCTGTCCAGTTGGCTGCTTAAAATGTGAGACCGAGGTTCTGTGAAGTCAGAAAAGGTAATTACACGGACTTGGGAAGAGGTGACCGCTGAGGCCTGCGGCGGCGAGGGTAACCGAGGAGAGCATAGGAAACACGTCACACACGGAGGCAGAGGGCAGTTCAAAGTGCGGAGAAGGAGAGGAGGGAGGGGCGACATGGAGAAGTAAAGTCCCAGGACGTGTCCCTTACGTGGGACAGACAGACAGACAGCGAGAGTGTGGCAGGGCATTCGGTGTGGCCCTCTGGTCTAAGCAGGTACTTGCAGAGTCAGGTGGACACTGCGTGCCCTCCCCTGTGGCCCTGCTGACAGGGAGCTGCAGGAGGAACTACGGACATCCTCCCCAGCAGCAACATTGTCTTTCAGGAAAAACCCCGGACCTTTCCACCCTGCTCCCCCGCCCGGCCAGTCACAGCTGGGACGACGTGTCTGCGGCTCAGACGGCCCTGATCTGTGACCACGAGACCGCCCCGCGCTCTTTGGCAGTACACCCCCTCTCCGCCGAGGGGAACTCAGGTAATTCCTGCTGCGAGACCCTCTCCACTCTGCCCAGTAGGTCTGCCACGTCAGGGCTACTGTCTTCGCTCCCCCAATGTGGGGACACGGACATTCTGAAGTCAGGAAGCACTTCCAGCCCCAGCACCAGGGGCTGTGAGGTCACAGCTCAGGGGCCAGCGCATGGTCACAGCTCAGGGTCGTGCGGTCACAGCTCAGGGGCCGGCACGTGGTCACAGCTCAGGGTCGTGCAGTCACAGCTCAGGGGCCGGCACGTGGTCACAGCTCAGGGTCTTGCGGTCACAGCTCAGGGGCCGGCACATGGTCACAGCTCAGGGGCCGGTGCATGGTCACAGCTCAGGGGCCGGCACGTGGTCACAGCTCAGGGGCCGGTGCATGGTCACAGCTCAGGGGCCGGTGCATGGTCACAGCTCAGGGGCCGGCACATGGTCACAGCTTAGGGGCTGGTGCATGGTTACAGCTCAGGGGCCGGCACATGGTCACAGCTTAGGGGCCGGTGCATGGTCACAGCTCAGGGGCCGGCACGTGGTCACAGCTCAGGGTCGTGCGGTCACAGCTCAGGGGCCGGCACGTGGTCACAGCTCAGGGGCCGGCACGTGGTCACAGCTCAGGGACCGGTGCATGGTCACAGCTCAGGCTCGTGCGGTCACAGCTCAGGGGCCGGCGCATGGTCACAGCTCAGGCTCGTGCGGTCACAGCTCAGGGGCCGATTCCTCAAGGTCTGGGGAGGGGAAAATGGCTGGGCCCAGGTGTGACCGAATACATTATTACTAAAGGCAAAGTTGCTTTTGTTTATCTAACAAACATGCAGGTATCTTTTACACATTTTTTTAAAACTTAGAAAAAGGTTTTGCCCCATGATTTATAGCAGATAAAAAGAAGTGCTTTTTCAGGAGGATGAGAAGAAATAAGTCAAATATCTGTTTACTGAAAATTAACAGCATCTCCCCAAAGTACTGGTTTCCTATTAGCACAGTCACAGTAAAGACAGGTTTTATGCCTCCTCATTTCTTTTTCATCTTGTTTTCTTCATTGCACGTGTCTGTCCTCACCTTTTACCTGTCCCCCGGCTCTGTGCAGAGCGATTGCAGCCTGGGGTGGCCCAGCAGTGGATCCAGAGCAAAAGGGAGGATGTCGTGAGCCAGATGACCGAGGCCTGCCTCAACCAGGCGCTGGACGCCCTGCTGTCCCGGGACCTGATCATGAAGGAGGACTACGAACTCATCAGCACCAAACCCACGAGGACCGCCAAAGTCAGGCAGTTACTGGACACCACTGACATCCAGGGAGAGGAATTTGCCAGAGTCATAGTGCAGAAGCTGAAGGACAACAAGCAGATGGGCCTCCAGCCCTACCCGGAAATACTGCCCGCTTCTCGGTCGCCATCGCTACTCTTATTTCAAAATAAAAGCTTATAGGGGACTCTTTTTCAAGAAGAACAGTCAGCTTATTAAAAGGTGTTTTATAATTCTCTTGCCCTGATCAGATTGTTTTTATGAAATCCATGTGAGTCTTAGTAGCTTCAATGAAGTTTCTCCTTCATGTAAATATTAGTCTTCTCCATGACATTACAGTCTTTTTAAAATTAAAATAGTAGAAAGTATGCATTTTGCTACATAGTTCAATTTTTGTCTCTTTGGTTAATTGAAGCTTTTTTTGGTTTTATTTATTTTTATTGATTTTAGAGAGAGGGGGAGAGGAGAGTGAGAGGGAGGGAGAAACATCGATTGGTTGCCTCCCATTCGCACCCTGACTGGGGATCGAATCTGAAACCTAGGTATGTGCCCTGCCTGGGAATCAAACCTGCAGCCTGTTTTTGGAGCATGGACCAGTGCTCCCACCAGCCGAGCCACCACCGGCTGGGCGGTTGAAGCTGTTCTCCAGTGTAATATTGTGCACTTCCTGTACACGGTGATTGTTGGCATCAGGCGTGTCCATGGAGGCACCTCACGTTCACTCTGGGGTCTGCACGGCTTGTCTGAGCTGTGTCTGGCGTCTGCACTGTGCCCTCTACACTCATCAGAGCACACGGCCTTCTGACCGGTCGTCCAGCTCATGTCCTCTCCCACAGGCTGTGCATTAGATTTTTGTCCAGAATACGTTTTTGTTTTTAATATATTTTTATTGATTTCGGAGAAAGGGAGAGGGAGAAACATCAATGATGAGAGAAAACCATTGCTCGGGTGCCTCCTGCACAACCCACACTGGGGACCGAGCCTGCAACCCAGGCATGTGCCCTGACCAGGAATCAAACCGTGACCTGCTGGTTAATAGGTCGACACTCAACCATTGAGCCACGCCGGCCGGGCCAGATTACGTTTTTAAATGTTATTTATTGAATTCTTCTTTTAAAACTTGTTTCACAGGTAAAACAATACAAAGTATGTAAAGAAAAATATTAATCTTTCAACATATGTTTCTACCTCCATTTCTGACCTCAGCCAACAACCTGGGCATGGACAAGTGCTGGTCCTTGCCTCCTCCCGGAGCAACCTCCTCGCCCATCCTCCTTAACTGCTGCGTAATACCACCAGGGAGCCTTTTTTCTTTTCCCTTTTTTTAATGTGTTTTATAGATTTTTAGAGAGAGCGGAAGGGAGAGAGATAGAGAAATAGTAACATTGATGAGAGAACCATCGATTGGCTGCCTCCTGCACGCCCCCTACTGGGGATCGAGCCTACAACCCTGGCATGTGCCCTGACCTCTTGGTTCCCGGGTTGATGCTCAACCACTGAGCCACACTGACTGGGCGGCTTTTTTCTTTTTTGTTAAGATATAGTGTGAGTTCTTTTTTGGTTAATTGGGTTATGTCACTAAGTGAAAATGTACAAGGAATAATGCCCTTTTCTGAAAATGTTTATCAGCAATGTCAGCAAACAGTGTGAACAGGACAAATTCGAAAGCACCACACCCACAGTGTGAAAAAATGAGGAAAAGCAGAAATGACTGATGGCGTTGAGGCAACGAAGTATTTTATTAAAATTATAAGAATGTGTATTTCCATCTCCATGTTGGAGCTTGACATTCACCGGTGGTGCCTCGAGAAAATGGAAATTAACGTGAGAGACGGAAGCAGTGTGTGAGTTGTCTGTTATTACGCCGATCATTTTTAAAGTGCAAGGATAAAGATTCAATTTGAGAAATAAATTGAGAAAAAAAGCGTCTTTTCTTTTGAAGGTTTTTCCCCTTTCTGTATATCTATTCCAGAATTTTAATTATTTTAAATCTTGATGGTTTCCAATTGGCCTTTTATATTGGTTTGATGATGTGGTGACTGATTGGTAAAGTGAACTTTGCCCTGGGTCTTCCATTCAGCATAGATCTAAACACTTGGCCTTCCAGCCACTCTGTGTGCGTGTGGCCTTGCGCAGCAGCCACTGTCTCCCGTGACTTAACATAAGGGAGCATGTAGCCATGCACAGGTCACCACGCATGGTGAGTGAGGAGATGGAGACGAGGGTCCAGGGGGCCCGTAGACCTGCTGCCACCCTGTGGCCAGGTGTCATTGTAGCCCGTGTGCAGCGTGAAATACAGGGTGGGGCAAAGTAGTTTTAGATTTGTTTGTATGAAAAATACAATCTACACTAATAAAAGAGAAACATGGTAATTGGCATACGACCGCTCCCCTTTTCATTGGCTAATCAGGGTGATATGCAAATTAACTGCCAACTAGATGGCGGTTAACCACCAACAAAGATGGTGGTTAGTTTGCATATGTAGGCACAATGCAGGGAGGCGAAAGGGAAAGCAGGAAGAAGCCCCCTGCCACTGACAGTGATCGGAAACCCAGGGGGGAGCTAAGAGTCGGGGGGGCAGGGCAAAGGCGGCCCTGGGGGCTGCCTTTGCCCTGCCCCCCAGCCATGATCGGAGAATCGGGCACCTTTGCCGCCCTGGCCAGTGATAGCAGGAAGTAGGGGTGGAGCCAGTGATGGGAGCTGGGCACGATCGAAGCTGGCAGTCCCAGGAGCTAGGGGTCCCTTGCCTGGGCCTAAAGTGGAGCCCGCAATCACGGGGCCACTGCAGCTGCGGGTCCCCGCTGCCCGGGCCGGACGCCTCGGCCAGAGGCGTTAGGCCTGGGCAGGTGCAGAGCGGGAGATCGTGGCACTGCTGCCGCTGCGGGTCCCCGCTACCCCGGGCCGGACGCCTCGGCCAGAGGCGTTAGGCCTGGGCAGGGGTGGAGCCTGCAACCGCGGGGAGCTGGGGGTCCCCTGCCCAGGCCTAACGCCTCTGCTGGAGACCTCAGGCCTGGGCAAGGGGCCAATCCGGTAATCGGCGATCGGAGGGTGATGAGGGTCAACTCCTCTGGCCGAGGCATCAGGCCTGGGCGGGGGGTGGAGCCAGCAATCGGAGGGGGCTGGGGGTCCCCTGCCCAAGCTTGATGCCTGGGCCAGAGGCATCAGGCCTGGGTGGGGGGCGGAGCCAGGGATTGGGGGGATATGATGGTCCCCTTGCCCAGGCCTGAAGCCTGGGTCAGAGGCATCAGGCTTGGGCAGGGGGGTGGAGCAAGCAATCAGAGGGAGATGGGGGTCCCCTGCCCAGGCATGATTCCTGGGCCAGGGGCATCAGGCCTGGGCGGGGGTCAGAGCCAGTGATGGGGGGAGATGGGGGTCCCCTGTCCAAGCCTGACACCTCTGGCGGAGGCGTCAGGCCTGGGCAAGGGGCCGATCAGGCGATTGGAGGGTGATGGGGGTCGACGCCTCTGGCTGAGGCATCAGGCCTGGGCAAGGGCGGAGCCGGTGATGGGGGGGAGAGGGGGGTCTCCTGCCCTGGCCTGAATCCTGGGCCAGAGGCATCAGGCCTGGGCTGGGGGCAGAACCAGTGATGGGGGGAAATGAGGGTCCCCTGCCCAGGCCTGATGCCTCTGGCAGAGGCGTCAGGCCTGGGCAAGGGGCTGATCCTGAGATTGGAGGGTGATGGGGGTCAACGCCTAAGGGCTCCCAGTATGTGAGAGGGGGCAGGTTGGGCTGAGGGACACCCACCCCCCAGTGCACGAATTTTGTGCACCGGGCCCCTAGTCTAATCTAATAAAAAAGAAGCATGCAAATTGACCCCATCTCCACTACACCCCAACCCATGCCCACCAGCCAGTCAGAGCGACTATATGCAAATTAACCCAACCAAGATAGCGGCCGGCAGCCACGGAGCTGGAGCAAGCAGGAGGCTTGGTTGCCCTGGCAATGGAGGAAGCCAAGCTTCCCTCCTGCCCTGCCGGCCCTGAGCTCCGCTCAAGGCAACAAAGTTTCAATTATAGACGATAAATAAATCCCAGATACCTGCTTCCAGCCAGCCTCCACTGGGAGCTTGGGTGGCTGGGGGCTGTGGCCAGCCTGCAAACAGTCATCAGCCCCTCACCCAGGATGGCCACACCCTCATGGGGTGAGAGTCCCCCCTGGGGGGCTTGGCCAGCCTGCAAACAGTCATCAGCCCCTCACCCAGACTGGCCAGGCACCCCAGCAGGACCCCCATCCTGAAGGGGGTGTGGCCAGCCTGAAAATGGCCCTCAGCTCCTCACCCAGGCTGGCCAGGCACCCCAGTAGGTACCTCCACCCTGAAGGAGCTGTGGCTAGCCTGCAAACAGCCATCAGCCCCTCACCCAGGCTGGCCAGGCACCCCTGCAGGACCCCCCACCCTGAAGGGGGTGTGGCCAGCCTGAAAATGGCCCTCAGCCCCTCACCCAGGCTGGCCAGGCACCCCAGTGGGGACCCCCACCCTGAAGGGGCTGTGGCCAGCCTGCAGCCATCCATCAACCACTCACCCAGGCTGGCCACACCCTCATGGGGTGAGGGTCCCCACTGAAGGGCTTGGCCAGCCTGAAAACGGCCCTCAGCCCCTCACCCAGGCTGGCCAGGCACTCCAGCAGGACCCCCACCCTGATCCGGGACACCCTTCAGGGCAAATCAGCCAGCCCCCACCCATGTACCAGGCCTCTATCCTATATAATAAAAGGGTAATATGCAAATTGACCCTAACAGCAGAACGACTGGGAATGACCGGTCACTATGACACACACTGACCACCATGGGGCAGATGCTCAATGCAGGAGCTGCCCCCTGGTGGTCAGTGCACTCCCACAGGGGGGGCTCTGCTCAGCCACAAGCCAGGCTGATGGCTGCCAGTGAAGCGGTGGTGGTGGGAGCCTCTCCTGCCTCCTCAGCAGCACTAAGGATGTCCGACTGCAGCTTAGGCCTGCTCCCCACTGGCAAGTGGACATCCCCTGAGGGCTCCCGGGCTGCCAGAGGGATGTTTGACTCCAGCTGAGGCCCAATCCCCCAGGGAATTGGCCCAAGCCAGCAGGTGGACATCCCCTGAGGGGTCCCAGACTGCAAGAGGGCACAGGCTGGGCTGAGGAACCCCCCCCCCCCCCGAATGCACAAATTTTTGTGCACCAGGCCTCTAGTAATAAATAACACACGAATAAATTGTTTCATGTACTCACAACTGTAACCCTACTTTTGTCCACCCTGTGTCTGTACATAAACTGAACCGTACATTCCTTGAGGAAAGTTTTACTCCTTTTCATACTTCTGGTACTTAACAAAGCACCTCAACAAAAAGACTAATTTTTGAATATACAGAAATATCTAATATTTTTAAAAAGCACTTTGAAAAATTTTAGTTTTTCTCAATCAACAAAAGTGCTGAAAAACAACAACAACCCTCAGGCTAGTTTCCATGAAGTAGAAATCTTTCTTGCTTCCTAACAGTTGAGCTGAGAGTAACTTTCTCACAGTTGGGATGGACCACGAGGTCACCCGGTTCCACCTGGGAAGGGGATGCCCACTTGTCGCTTTGTCTGTGTTACACTCAGACTCTGAAGTGCAGCCAGACCTCCATTCAGGCTGCCCACACTGCCGTTATCATTCCAGATAACTGGCCTTGGTCCTGCTGACGGGAAAATCCACTCCCAAGTCAGACAGGGCCCCTATTCAGATGGGACCTTTTCTTAATCTTTTTATTTTTTTGCTGGGAGGGGCAGTTATGAAACCCTTTGAAATTGAAGGGGATTCATGGGAACCCAGAGTCAGTGTCAATGGGCACCTAATAAGATTTTAAAACTATTTTGCAAAACAAATAGTTTGTTTTCCCCTTATCAAATATTTTCTACTGGGAATGATTTGACTTGAGTAAGGTCTGGCTTCAAGTGACTTAACTAATGAACTGAGAGATTCTTGATGCTAGTTATGACCCAAATACATAGTTTACTCAGTAGCAGCATGTTCAAGGCTGTTCTTTTTGTTCTGCTGCTGGGACATCTGGGAAGAGCTTGTATTCCCACCAAAGGTAAACACAAGTTAAGATGGAAAGAAAATTAACCTGGAAATTTGTATAATGACAGTACTTATTGCAAAGAAAACTGCACAAAATAATTTTATTTCTACTGACAGCTATCAAATTTCACACTGGAAGCTCAATGTCTAAGGGGCTATATTCTCACAGATCTAAAGGCAACAATGCATGTTGGATTATGGAAGGCAGAGCTTCTGCCTACCTACATCTGCAGTCCAGACTGTGCCCTGACCACTTCCAGAAGTTTCCGACTGACGATGTCTGCAGCTACGACAGCACACACAGTAGCCCAAGCACTGTAGTGGCAAAACCAGTTTGGAAACTTTTTTATCTTACTCATAAGGCAGGTGTCTCTTTTGTAAGAATCTTGCAAAGCCAGGAAGGACTACACCCTGTGGAACTTCTAGATCAGAGGTGGAATATCAACGAATGTTTTATCAAGCTTTTGTTGATGCAAAGTAGTGATCCACCCACCCAAATGCCTGCGATTGCCTCTGGTAAATATTATCTTTTTATCCACTTTATAACTGGGCGAACCAAGCTTTGGAGAATGTAAATGACCTCCTTGATGTCACCTAACCAGAGGTGAGAAAACAAACTGCCATGTGATTCAAAATCGGACATCACACTGACACCAACACTTTCATTAACCAAATGCATGTAACTGTTGTTTAGCTAATTCACATACTATGGGAAGCAACATCAGTGTGAATAATACGGAGTGTGAATAAAAGAAAAGTTTTCTTAAACTTTGGAATGTGTTTCTATCCCTTTATTTGGAGATGAATGTTGCTAACATTCTGATCATTTTTTTTTAAATATATATTTTATTGATTTTTTACAGAGAAGAAGGGAAAGGGATAGAGAGTTAGAAACATCGATGAGAGAGAAACATCGACCAGCTGCCTCCCGCACACCCCCCGGGACTGGGGATGTGCCCGCAACCAAGGTACATGCCCTTGACCGGCATCGAACCTGGGACCTTTCAGTCCGCAGGCCGACGCTCTATCCACTGAGCCAAACCGGTTACGGCCTGATCATTCTTATTCCCCAACCCAGGATAGGTAATGAACACCCAGATTCTGGAGCGAACCTCACGCCCCTTTCCCTTTCCATGACGTATGGATTTGGAATTTCTAGGCCACGAAATGAGATGAATGTACTTATGAGGATAAAAGAACAGATTTGAAATCAGGATTGTCTGAAATATCTGGTTGCTGTTTTTGTAACTTGCGGGGGGGGGGGGGGGGGCGGAACAGGGAAGGTGGTAATGCAAATGTCATAGAAAAGTGAAAGGCAAGAGTACATGGGATGAGTCTGTGTCATTCGTGGGTTCTCAAGACCAGGCAGGTGATGCTTCAGGGAGAACTCACTTTGCTAGTCCTCTGTCACTGCGGACAAGTGCTTGGAACTAAAACGGCAGCTGAACGAATCAATTTGCAAGGGTGCTTCAGAGCTGAAATGTTATATTCTGAGTTTCTGCAAGAATTGCTCTTTGTGGTCAACTGAAGATTGGAAAGGAAGAGACATATTAAACACTCTGACAGATATTTTCCTACTTACAGGGTATGTGAATCAGTAAACTGCCTGCAGTGTGTAATAGCAAGGAAAATCCAGCAGTTAAAATTCTCCTATACAACACGGGGTTATAATTTTCATTAAATAAAAATAAAACAATATTAACTAAAAAAATAAAAGGAGTATGTACTTTTAGAAAATTTATGGGTAATTTTGAAAAGGAAATGTAAAGATTCAATATACTGAACACCAAAAACAAAGTCCAAACCATCCTAACACAAATAGTGATGACTTTTTTATGTTGATTCTACTAATTCATGAACATGGTATATTCTTCCACTTGTTTATATCTTCCTTTATCCCTTTTTTCAACATCCTGTAGTTTTGCGTGTACAGG
Source organism: Myotis nattereri (assembly GCF_964212035.1). Lineage (NCBI taxonomy): Eukaryota > Metazoa > Chordata > Mammalia > Chiroptera > Vespertilionidae > Myotis > Myotis nattereri. The sequence goes on from NC_138092.1 coordinate 52,842,797, forward strand.
TCTTTTACCTCCTTAGTTAAGTTTATTCCTAGGTATCTTAATGTTTTTGTTGCAATGGATTTTTTCAGTTTCTCTTTCTGTGGGTTCATTATTGGTGTATAAAAACGCCATAGAGTTCTGGGTGTTAATTTTGTATCCTGCTACATTGCCAAATTCATTTATTAAATCTAGTAGCTTTTTGGTGGAGTCTTTAGGGTTTTCTATGTATAATATCATGTCATCTGTGAATAATGACAGTTTTACTTCTTTTCCAATTTGGATACCTTTTATTTCTTTTTCTTCTCTGATTGCTATGGCAAGCACTACCAATACTATGTCGAACAGGAGTGGTGAAAGTGGGCATCCCTGTCTTGTTCCTGTTCTTAGGGGAAATGATTTTAGTTTTTGCCCATAGAGTATGATGTTGGCTATAGGTTTGTCATATAAGGCTTTTATTATGTTAAAGTATGATTCCTTTATTCCCACTTTGTTGAGAGTTTTTATCAAAAAAGGGTGTTGGATTTTGTCAAATGCTTTTTCTGCATCAGTTGATATGATCATGTGGTTTTTGTCTTTCAATTTGTTTATGTGATGTATCACATTTATCAATTTGCAGATATTATACCAGCCTTGCAACTCAGGAATAAATCCCACTTGGTCATGGTGCATGATCTTTTTAATGTGTTGCTGGATTTGATTTGCTAATATATTGTTGAGGACTTTAGCATCTATGTTCATCAGGGATATTGGCCTGTAGTCCTCTTTCTTTGTAATGTCTTTATCTGGTTTTGGGATTAGGGCAATGCTGGCTTCATAGAAAGAGCTTGGAAGTGTGCCTTCTTCTTGGATTTTTTTGAAATAGTCTGAGGAGGACTGGTGTTAGTTCTTCTTTGAATGTTTGATAAACTCCCCAGTGAAGCTGTCTGGATCAGGGCCTTTGTTTGCTGAAAGTTGATTACTGCTTCAATTTCATCAGTAGTTATTGGCTTATTCAGGTTTTCTGATTTTTCCTGATTGAGTCTCAGAAGATTGTATTTTTCTAGGAATATGTCCATTTCATCTAGGTTGTCCAATTTGTTGGAATAGAATTGTTTGTAGTTTTCTTTTCTTTTTTACAATCCTTTGTATTTCTGTGGCGTTGGTTATTACCCTCTTTCATTTCTGATTTTGATTATTTGGGTCCTCTCTTTGTTTCTTGGTGAGCCTGGCTAGAGATTCATCAAACTCGTTTATCCTTTCAAAGAACCGCTCTTGGTTCTGTTGATTTTTTTTTTTTTTGGTCTCTATGTCATTTATTTCCACTATGATCTTTATTATTTCCTTTCTTCTCCTTACTCTGGGCTTTTCTTGTTGCTCTTTTCCTAGTTTTTTAAGTTGTCAGGTTAGATAACATATTACCAGTTTTTCTGGGGTTTTTTTTGAGGTAGGCCTGTAGTGCAATGAACTTCTCTCTCAGGACTGTTTTCATTGCATCCCATAGATTTGAATTGTTGTGTTTTCATTTTCACTTGTTTCCAGAATGTTTTATTTCTTCTTTGATCTCTTTGGTAACCCATTCATTGTTTAATAGCATGCTATTTAGCCTTCATGTATTTGATTGTTTTTATTGTAGTTGATATCTAATTTTAATACTGATAACTTTTACATGTTTTATTTTTATAACATCTTGAATTTTTATATATTTTCTTCTTTTTTTCAAACATTAAGTTTTCAGCATTTTTTTCCTTTAAAGTGTGCACTCTATTGACCTGGTCTCAAGTCAATGTGCAGGTAAGACCTGGCTGCCTCCACACCCCAACCCACTCCAGGGGAACCAGAAGCCATCATGCATCTTAAGTTGGGACCAAAAAGGGGGCTATGATTGCTGACCATTCAAAATAAAACAAACCAAAATAAATAAAAAAAAGAAGTACTGAGCCCAGCATGTGTGGCTCAGTGGTGAGCATCAACCTATAAACCAGGAGGTCTCTGTTCAATTTCTGGTCAGGGTACATGCCCAGGTTGTGGGCTCGATCCCCAGTTGGGGGTGTGCAGGAGGCAGATCAATGATTCTCTCTCATCATTGATGTCTCTACCTCTCTCTCCCTCTCCCTTCCTTTCTGAAATTAAAAATATACATATTTCCTTAAAAAGTACTGAGATGAAAATGTAAAAATACGGATTACATACTTTACACAAAAGCAATGCATTCACCCTCCTGTGTGGGCTCAGGTGCAGACTGGTCCTTCTTAGTGAGAAGTGGGTGGCTTTGGGGCAGGCAAGGGACGTCCTGTGACAGGGCATCTCATGATATCCTGAATGGCTGTTAAAGAAAAGAACGTTGCCCTAACTGGTTTGACCCAGTGGATAGAGCTTCGGCTGCAGAATGAAAGGTCCCAGGTTCAATTCCAGTCAAGGGCATGTACCTTGGTTGTGGGCACATCCCCAGTAGAAGGTGTGCAGGAGGCAGCTGATCGATGAAGTTTCTCTCTCATTGATGTTTCTAACTCTCTGTCCCTCTCCCTTCCTCTCTGTAAAAAATCAATAATATATATATATTTTAAATAACGCTGTACAAAGTCCTTGACTGCATGCTAGCACTGTGAGGATGCTCGCTCCAACAGACTGCTGTCACCTTCACTCTTCCAGTTTTTAAATCCTGTGTCAAGTGCCAAAAAAATCAAAATAACAAATAAACAAAAACAAATAAAGCCATGCCAAATCTCATCTTATTTTCTGCACGTTAGGTTTTGTCAAGAAAGGGTATAACAAGTCACAGTCCACCAAGAAGCATGTGCAGTGGGTGACGGAGGGACCAGCCTTCTCACACCCCTATTTGCTGACCCCGTCTGCTGGAAGGTGGATAGGGAGTCCAGGATGGGGCCCTGGATCCACACAGAGTCTTTGCACTCAGGGGGCAAAATGATCTTGATCTTCATTGTGCTGGGAGCCAGGACAGTGATCTGCATCCTGTTGGCGATGCCTGGGTACATGGAGGTCCCACCAAACAGCACCGTTTTGGCGTAGAGGTCCTTAGGGGTATCGACGTCACACCTCATGATAGAGTTGAAGGTGGTTTCATGGCTGCCAGGATTCCATGCCTAGGAAGGACTGGAAGAGGGCCTCGAGGCAGTGGAACTGCTTGTTGCCAGTGTGCCATCTGCCTGAAGTTGAGGACATTATAACACAGCTTCTTCTTGATGTCACACACAATTTCCTGCTCAGCTGTGGTGTCACGTGAGGCTGTAGCCTGCTTCGTGAGGACCTTCATGAGGTAGTCATAATGTCCCGGCCAGCCAGGCCCAATGCAGGATGGCATGGGGAAGGGCGTACCCCTGAGATGGGCTCAGTGTGGGTGACCTGATCACTAGAGTCCATCACTGTCAGTGGTGCCGCCAGAAGTGAACAGGGACAGCCACATACATGGCTGGGATGTTGAAGGTCTCAAAACACCGTCTGGATCATCTTCTCAAGGCTCAGGGGGAACTTGGTGAGCAGGATGGGGTGCTGCTTGGGGGCCACACGTAGCTCACTGTAAAAGGTGTGGTGCCAGGCCTTCTCCATGTCGTCCCAGTTGGTGATGATGCCGTGCTCAACGAGGTACTTCAGGGTCAGGATGGCCCTCTTGCTCTGGACTTCACTGTCCACGTAGGAGTCCTTCTGGCCTAAGCCCCCATTATGTCCTGGTGTCTAGGGCATCCCACGATGGAGGGGAAGATGGCCTGGGGATATCATCCTTGCCCTCCCCAAGCCTGCCTTGCATGTGCTGGAGCCATTGTCAACCAGGAGCACAGCAATATCGCCATCGCAGTGAACTGGAAGCAGTGCAGACCTGCAAACATGGAGCAGCAGTGAAGGCGAGGGGCCTGTGCTGGCGGGTGGACAAGGTCTCCACAGTCTGGGCATTATTTTATAGAGAGAATTAAAGTCCTCTTGTATATTTGTTTTGCCTTCTCAGTAAATTTACCATATTGTATTTAACTCTTCCTCTGTTGCCAGAAATAAATACAAATAACATTTGTTGTGAATAGCTATGTGTATAAATATATATATACAATTTTCTACCTTTATCATTATTTATTCAAGATAGATTTGTAGAGCCCTGGCTGGTGTTGCTCAGTGGTTAGAATGTTGGCCAAAGGGTCATGGGTTTGATTCCCAGTAAAGAGCATATACCTGGGTTGTGGGTTCACCCCCCAACCCAGATTAGGGTGAGTGCAGGAGGCAACCAGTTGAGGTGTCTCTCTCACATTGATGTTTCTCTCCCCCATTCTCCCTTCCACTCTGAAAAAGCAATGGAGAGAGGATTAACAACAACAAAAATAAGGTAGATGCCTAGCAACAGATTTTTCCTAGCAAGAGGATCAAAAGATAGAACCAGTTAAAATTCTGTTACCGTTACAAACAGTATCTTACTGGTTCTATGGTACACGCTTTTCCCCACTTTGCTATCTGTGAAATTGGAAGGCCACATATACCCCACAGGATCAAATATCACTGTCTGTCGGGCATCAGCCACTGACCTGCTCTCACTTCTATCTGTGGGGACTTGATGGTTGCACCTATGGCAACAGGGACCCTCTCCAGTTCAGTCAGCAAGCCTGTTAGGGACCATCTGAAGAATGATGGAGAGTCCTGGTTATTCTCTAAAAACTTCCCACAGACACTTCCTCGTATTTTAAAGAAAACAAGGGTCTTAAAATTACAAAATGGGTTTTAGCCACTTGGAGCCCACACTGAAGGAAGGATATAACATTTTACCTTGGATGGCACAGAGGACAAACTTAATGTAGAAAGGCATGGGTATAACTCCCAGTGAAAGGGTGACACGAAGGAGTTGGACTCTGAATATAAAAGTTTGCTCACATTTTCTTTTTTTTATGTGTGCACTAGAATTATAAAATTTCAAATCTAAAGGAGTCTAAAAATAAGTATTAAATAAATGTTATAGCCGAAACCGGTTTGGCTCAGTGGATAGAGCGTCGGCCTGCGAACTGAAAGGTCCCAGGTTCGATTCCGGTCAGGGGCATGTACCTGGGTTGCGGGCACATCCCCAGTGGGGGATGTGCAGGAGGCAGCTGATCGATGTTTCTCTCTCGTCGATGTTTCTAACTCTCTATCTCTCTCCCTTCCTCTCTGTAAAAAATCAATAAAATATATTAAATAAATGTTATAAATGAAAGAAATCATGTTGAAGTATTCAGCAGGCATTAAATCTTTGTGACCAAGTTCCATGTTAAGGAGAAGGGCATCTTTAATTCGGCAAAGCACACTGTGGAGAAGGGTCAGATGGGAGGGCAGACTGAAGTTTTAAACAGGGTGACCAGCGTCAGCCTCACTGAGAAGGCCACATCTGAGCAGATCCTGAGGAGGTGAGGGAGTTGCCATGTGGCTATAGTGGTAAGAGTGTTACAGGCAGAAGGACTTGACAATGAAACTCCTTTGGAGAGACTGACTGCCTATTATGTTTGGAGACAACAGCATGGGGACATTGAGAATAAAAGGTGAGACTGTAAACTGGTTTATGTGTAGGGGCTTTTGACAACTGAATTAACTTTATCAACGAAATATAAGCTAAACATTTCCTATTCGCTATAACTATGTATTATGGTTTCACTCTTCACAGGTTCAGTTATTCATGATCAACCATGGTCTGAAAGCATTAAATGGAAATTCCAGAAACAAACAATTCATGTTTTAAATTGTGTGCTGTTCTGTGTAGCATAATGAAATTTCCAAACTATAAAAGTTTCAGCCACAGTGTGTGGTAAGTGCTTAGTTAAGATGGAAAAGGCATTAAACTTTAGCGTAGGTAAGTATGTACAGGAAAAAACAGGGTATACAAGGTTTCAGGCACCCACTGGGGGTTTTGGAACACACCCCACAGGGATAACAGAGAACTACTGTAGTTCTTTCTCCGACTTTCACTGTCATAATGTTAGGTTAGATTGAAAAGTGGCTTGAAGCTCTAATTTGGTTCATCAATTCAATTGTGTAAAAATTGCACAGCTGTATGTTAATGATTTGAATCATGTGCCTGAGGTCCCTTCACAGACTTAATTTAATCAGCGAGGCCTAGTCAGAACCAAGATGGCGGCATAGGTTAACGCCGGAGTTTGCTGCCTTGAACAACTACTTCAAAAGTGAAACCAAAAAACGGAAGGGACATCACCCAGAACCACAGGAACGCTGGCTGAGTGGAAGTCCTACAACTAGGAGGAAAGAGAAACGCATACGGACACTCAGAGGAGGCGCAGTGCTGAAGTCATATTCTGAGGTGCGGAGTGCGCGGAGCGGGCTGGCGGCGGAGGGCGCGGTTGGCGTTTTCAATCGGGAGGGAGTCGCAGACTCTGAGCTCCAGATCCGGGCGAGTCTTTAGGGACCCAGACTCAAACGGGAGAAGCGGGACTGTCTGACTTCGGTCAGAGCGAGTGCAGCTTTCTCTCCGAGGTTTGCAGCGGGTGCTGGGACTCAGAGAGGCAGAGCCCCTGGGGACAGGACTGAGAGCCGCCATAACTGCTCTCTCTGGCCCACCCTGTTGATCCTGTGCGACCCGCCCTGCCCAAGCCCTGCACAGAGGCATTTGCCGGATAGCCTCAGGCAAACGCCAGATTAGCACCTCCCTAGAGGACAGAAGTTCTCTCATTGCTGACACAGCTGATTCTCATAGCCACTTGGCCTGGAGGTCAAACCCTCCCTGGTATTAGCTACAACAATCAAGGCTTAACTACAAGACTGCACACAAAGACCACTAGGGGGTGCACCAAGGAAGCATAACAAAATGCGGAGACAAAGAAACAGGACAAAATTGTCAATGGAAGATATAGAGTTCAGAACCACACTTTTTTTTTTAAATTAAATCTTTATTGTTCAGATTATTACATTTGTTCCTCTTTTTTCCCCCATATAACTCCCCTCCTCCCAGTTCCCGCCCCACCCTCCGCCCTCACTCCCCACCCACTGTCCTCATCCATAGGTGCACGATTTTTGTCCAGTCTCTTCCCGCATCTCCCACACCCTTTTCCCCCCCAAGAATAGTCAGTCCATTCCCTTTCTATGTCCCTGATTCTATTATAATCACCAGCAGAACCACACTTTTAAGGTCTCTCAAGAACTGTTTAGAAGCCGCCGATAAACTTAATGAGATCTACAAGAAAACTAATGAGACCCTCGATGTTATATTGGGGAACCAAGTAGAAATTAAGCATACACGGACTGAAATAACGAATATTATACAGACTCCCGACAGCAGACCAGAGGAGCACAAGAATCAAGTCAATGATTTGAAATGCGAGGAAGCAAAAAACACCCAACCGGAAAAGCAAAATGAAAAAAGAATCCAAAAATGCGAGGATAGTGTAAGGAGCCTCTGGGACAGCTTCAAGCGTACCAACATCCGAATTATAGGGGTGCCAGAAGAAGAGAGCAAGATATTGAAAACCTAGTTGAAGAAATAATGACAGAAAACTTCCCCTACCTGGTGAAAGAAATAGACTTACAAGTCCAGGAAGCGCAGAGAACCCCAAACAAAAGGAATCCAAAGAGGACCACACCAAGACACATCATAATTAAAATGCCAAGAGCAAAAGATAAAGAGAGAATCTTAAAAACAGCAAGAGAAAGAAACTCAGTTACCTACAAGGGAATACCCATACGACTGTCAGCTGATTTCTCAACAGAAACTTTGCAGGCCAGAAGGGAGTGGCAAGAAATATTCAAAGTGATGAATACCAAGAACCTACAACCAAGATTACTTTATCCAGCAAAGCTATCATTCAGAATTGAAGGTCAGATAAAGAGCTTCACAGATAAGGAAAACCTAAAGGAGTTCATCACCACCAAACCAGGATTATATGAAATGCTGAAAGGTATCCTTTAAGAAGAGGAAGAGGAAGAAAAAGGTAAAGATACAAATTATGAACAACAAATATGCATCTATCAACAAGTGAATCTAAGAATCAAGTGAATAAAAAATCTGATGAACAGAATGAACTGGTGATTATAATAGAATCAGGGACATAGAAAGGGAATGGACTGACTATTCTTGGGGGGGGGGAAAGGGGTGTGGGAGATGCAGGAAGAGACTGGACAAAAATCGTGCACCTATGGATGAGGACAGTGGGTGGGGAGTGAGGGCGGAGGGTGGGGCGGGAACTGGGAGGAGGGGAGTTATGTGGGGGAAAAAAGAGGAACAAATGTAACAATCTGAACAATAAATATTTAATTAAAAAAAAATTTAATCAGCAAGTGTGGGAAGGGAGGGAGCTGACCCTGGGCACTAAGGTTTGTTTTAATCCCCCCCCCCCTTTATTGATTTTTAGAGAGAGAGGGCGAGGGATAGACAGAAACCTCAGTGAGAGTGAAATATCATTGATCGGCTGCCTCCTGCACACCCCCTACTGGGGATCAAGCCTGCAACCTGGGACCCTAAATGGTCTCTTCCTGCAACACCTAATCAGGAATATCACTGTTGTTAGCTTTTTCATTGATTACATACAGGGTGGGGTAAAAGTACGTTTATAGTTGTGAGTACGCCAGTTTATTTTATTATTATTTAACTAGAGGCCCGGTGCACAAAATTCATGAATGGGAGAGGGAGAGGGGGTACCCTCAGTCCAGCCTGCACCCTCTCCAATCCAGGACCCCTCGGGGAATGTCCGACTGCCGGTCTGTGCCCGCACTTTTAACAGATAACAGCTCCATTGTTGTTTCTTTTCATGCTCAAACCCATTGGAATTAGTAGGTATTCAAAGTGTGTATACATTTTGGGGGGACACCCTGTATATCTCTAGTCAGCAGTGAAAGGAACCAACAGCAGATTTGGAACCCCCAGACAGGGAACCTCGCTCACTCCCCACATGTCTCCCCAATTCATTTTCCACCTTCGTGGGCAGCAGGAGAATCAACGTTTTCTCTCATTAACTCGTAAAAGCACATCCTGTCACCCACTGCCCGGCAGGAGTGCGCTAGGCCCCACACGAGCAAGGCTCAGTCAGGGCAGCCTTTGCTCATTCATGGGTGCTGGCACCCAAAGTGCACATTCCTCCTCTGCAGTCGTCCCCACTATTCCACCATTTCATTGACAGCACAGAACTCCTCGCCTCCTCTGGGTTCCTGATCTTGAATGCTGACCAAAGGCATCTCAGCGAGGGCTGCCCGTGCCCACCAGGTGTGTCTGTCTGCACCTGCGCCCACCTCAGCACCTGCATTAGCCCCACAGAGGTGATCTCCTCACTGCACTGGCCTCTGCGGGAACAGGGCATCACCACTCCACCCTCTCACTGTCATCTCACAGGAGCCCACCCTCAGCACCCAGACACTCTCCAAAGGACATGAGCATGCTGGAGGGGACGTGCACACGTCCTGTGGGGGACACAGGCATGCTGGGGTTGATGAAAGTGTGGTGGAGGGGCTGGGGGGGGGACGGGGACGTGGGCGTGCCATGGTCCGGGACTGTTGCAGGTGCGTGTGGGTGACAGCACACTGGGGACGTTCACACGCCAGGGGGGAGGAGAAGATGCATGCACCGGAGGCCTGTGGCTGCGCAGATCCACAAACCCCCATGGTGCAGCCAGAAGGATTTCAATCTGGCCCACCACAGTGGCTGTCCCTGTGATCATGCACCTTCTGGGCCAGAAGGCAGGACTTGTGCAGCCACTCCTTGGCGCTGATGGCCTGCAGGCACTACTTCAGCTCGGCCCGCAGGCTACAGCCGCTGCCATGTGGGGAGTACAGGCTGCCCTCTGCCAGCCTGCCTCCCCCGCCCACAGGCCTGGCCTGGAGCGGCTGGGGTGGGGCGGGACGCCTGCCTTTGTCACCTTGGCAACGAAGCCAGGCATCCCGCCCCGGCTGCTCCACGGCTGAGCACGCTGCCCACTGGCCCAGAGCATCCTGCCCTGGCTGCTCTGCGCCTTGGCAGCCGGCTGGGGCATGCAGGAGGCTTGGCTTCCTTCGTCGCCTGGGCAATGAAGGAAGCCAGGTCTCCCACCCACTCTGGCCAGCTCCGTGGCTGCCACCCAGAGGCCGGCTGGCTCCATGGCTCCAGCTGGTGCCGCCATCTTTGTGGCTATGGGCGCTGCCATCTTTGTCACAGAGTGATGGTTAATTTGCATATTACCCTTTTATTAGTATAGATTACTGTGTCATTTTCCATACAAACTGTAAACCTCCTTTTGCTCCACCCTGTCACCCTGTATATACTTAAACTCCTATTTCATGTTTTTCTACAAGCAGTATCTCTTCACTTTGTCAAATAAAAATATTGTATCATCTCTCTTGTTCTTGTTTACATTATCATGGTCAACATTTACAAACTGTTTGTAACCATAAATATTGGATTCTTGCTTTGTCCACAGTTGTACTAGAAACGTGAAAATCAGTATCTACATGAACATAGCTCCCGGCCCAGGCACCTGTAGTCTATGGCTATACTACTCGGTTTTTATATACTTTTGTCTTATGCCCCTTCCCTTACTGGACTCCCAACAGCCGCTTTACTTTTGCCTTGAATTTTATAACATCCTAGGAATAGGTTCTTCCCACATTTCTGGGATCTGACCACACTGACAGACTCTTTTTTCTACAGGAAGTTCTCTTATGACCCTGTGGTCACTTTTCAATTTGGATGGGTGGTTCTCAGGCCTGCAACACAGTTGGCATCCTGGGACTTACCTTCATTGCTTTTCTGAGTTAGTTCCACAGTTCATAGAGCCAACCTGTTCCAATTTCTTGGATAACTTCCTTGTTTTCTCAAGTAACATCCTAAAAAAGAGTCTTTGGGAGACAAAGCTTTCTCAGTTTATATTTAATTTCCTTTTTCATTCTGCCCTATATTTTATCAATAGTTTTGCTTGGTACAGAATTTCAAGTTATTGATTTCCCCGTGGAACTCTCTGGGCATTGCTTATCTCCGAATATCCAGTCCTGGTGAGGAGAAGCCAATTGCCAGCTGATTCCTATTCCTTGGTGGAGGATCTCTATTTGCTCTCTGGAAGCTTTCAGAATCTTCTCTTTATTCTTGCCATCCTTAAAGTTCATGATATGCCTACAAGTAGACTTTTTCCTTTTTCCTGCTCAGAACTTAGGTCTTATACAATTACTAGAGGCCTGGTGCATGAAATTTGTGCACAGGTAGGTCCCTAGGCCTGGCTGGTGATCAGGGCCAGGCTGGCCTGGGGCCTGCAAGCTGGGGGCAGCTCCTGTGTTGAGCCTCTGCCCCCTGGTGGTCAGTGAGCGTCATAGCAACCGGTCGTTCTGCCATTGGGTCAATTTGCATATTAGGTTTTTATTATATAGGACTAGAGGCCTGATGCATGAAATTCATGCAAGGGGCTCAGCCCTTGCAGCCCTGGCTTTGTCCGGAAGGTCGTTCGGCTGTCCGGTCTAATTAGCATATTATGCTTTTATTATTATAGATACTTGTGTCTCCCGTTATTCTGAAATTTTTTTTCTTGTAAGTTTCATCCAACCATTTTCTCTATTTTCACTTTCTGGCACTTTTCTATGTTAAAACCTCCATTGATTCTGTAGGACTGACCCTGTCATATATACATTTTTTGTTTCTTGACTATTATTCTCTCCTTTTCTCTTGTACTAATGCACCTAGAGCTTCCAAGTGGACTTTGCAGGCAAGGAGACAGAGAAATGAGCGGCAACTGTTGGGAAGGAAGTCTTCCTCCATCCTAAGGTGCTGTGGCCGGGCTAACAAACTGGCATGAGACAGATTAGCAAGCAGATAAATCAACGTTTCATAACATGTGCACCTCCTGTGTGCATGGAGAGACTGGGAAACACTGAGGAAGTCACCAAATGGTGGAAGTCATCACCCTAAATACCACCTTCAACTAAGGACAGAAGAAGCTGGGGTGGAGTAAGGTGTGGGCTACCAGGAAAAGCACAGTGAACAGGTAAGGTTGCTAGGGATGAAGTTCCTGCTTCTCCACTGACAGAGGGCAGGCGGGGACTCGAGCCCTTGCAGCAGCACATGTGCTTTTCTAATTTTAATTAATTAAATTAGAGGGAGAGGAAGGGAGAAGGGCAGAGACAAAAACATCGATGTGAGAGCACAACATCACGGCTTTCCACATGTGCTCCGTGTGCCCCCACCGGGACTCAAACTGGCAACCTTTCTGTGCACAGGAGTCACAGCAGTCAGGGATATTTATTTATTCTTCAATCTTCACCTGAGGCTATGTTTTGATTGATTTGAGAGAGAAACATCCACCTGCTGCCTCTCCTAGGAGCTCAACCTGGGGTGAAACCAGCAACCTTTTTTTTTTTTTAAATTTATATTTAAAAAAAAATGCACCTTTAGTTACCTTTTAGAGAGGAAGGGAGAGGGATATAGAAACAATAGTAGAGAAACATTGATCGGCTGCCTCCTGCACGCCCCCTACTGGGGATCAAGCCTGCAACCCAGGCATGTGCCCTGACCAGGAATCAAAGGGCGACCTGCAGGTTCATAGGTCAACACTCAACCACTGAGCCACACCAGCCGGAACCACAACTCTTTTAAATTCTCACCTGAGGATATTTTTTCCACTGCTTTTCAGAGAGTGGAAGGGAGGGAGGGAGGAACATCACCCGCTGCCTCCCAAAGGCACCACAACCTGGGCAAGGAGCTAATCTGCCCTTGACCAGGAATGGAGCCCGGGACCTTCGGTGCTGGGAGGCCGCTCCAACCACTCACCCACATGGGCCAGGGCGAACCCGCCACCTTTGGATGCTCCCACCCACCAGCCAGCCACCGGCTGCGCCCCCTGCGGGGCGACGCGTGCTTTCAGGGGTCCCTGCGCCCGCGCTGTCTCCCAGGTGGGCTGGTCTTGACGTCACGCAGCCTCGCCAGCCCCCGCCGGCTCCCTGCAGGCGGCCCCGCGGGCTCACCCACCGTGCACACCGGCCTCGGACCGGCGCGCGGGCCTCACCTGTCCGCCCGCACCCGCGCCCGCACCGAAGGCGGCCCTCCCGGCGGCGCAGGGCGGACCGTGGGCTGCGCACGTCTCTCCCGTCGGGCGGCGAGGCGGGGCCCTGGAGGGGCGACGGAGGGCACCCTTCGCGTCCGCACTCTGAGGGCGAGGCGCCCGCGGGGCGGGGGGAAGGAGCCCTTGCGAGCACCTGGGATCGCGTCCTCCCGGCCTGCGCCCTCGCACACCCGGGGCCCCTCCCCACCAAAGGGCGCTCGCGACCCGCGCCGCCCGTCACCCCGCGGCCCCGCCCTAGCCTCCCGGGTCGCCGGGTCGGAGCAGCGGCGGGCGGGGCCCACGGCCCCAGCGTCCCGGTCGCTCGGCAGGAAGGCGGCGCCCAGGGGCGGGGCGGGGAGGCGAGGGCGGGGGCGGGGCCTGTCTCCCCTCAGCGCCCGAGGCTCCGCCCCCGGCCCGGCCGCGCCAATCGCGGGCCCCGCACCTGCGAGGAGGCGCCGCCCCGCCCTCCGCGGCGTCGGGAGCGTCCCCTCGGCGTCGGGTCCGCGCGGGAGCGGAAGCTGCGTCCGACCCCCGGCGCCCAGCCTTGCCGGCCGCTCCGCCGTGGCTTCCGGGCACCGCGACCCCCGACCCTCAACCCCCGACCCCGCCGGGCGGCCCCGCCGGGGAGGCGGCGGCGGCGGGGCCCGCGCTCCATGCCCGTGTGGTGCTGCCGCTGCTCCCTGGCCGGGCATTTCAGGTGACTCCCGCGGGGGGAGCGGGAGGACGCGGGTGGGGCGGGCGGGGAGCCGGGCGGGCGGGCGGCGCCTCCCCGCGGCCTCCCTCTGCCCGCAGCCCCGCCGGCCGGGCCACGGTCACGCGCGCAACCCGCGGGCCGGCTGCCGGCGCGCTCAGCTTCGAAGTTTCAGGGGAGGGTGGCGACCCGCCCCCTCAGGATGGTTTTATTTCCTCATAAAACACCGAATAAACTCAGTTCCTGGGCGAGGGCGGCAGGAACTAAGTTTTCGGGGTGCGATCTGGCTCCGCGGCCCGGACGCTCCCGAGGCCGTGGGTCCTGAAGGCCGGGACTCGGGGGACAGGGCGGCCGACGCGGAGCGAGCGGGGTCCGGGTCTCCCCGGGGTGTCCCTCGGGCCGGCGCCGCGCCTGCGGGGACCGAAGCCCCGGGATGGCCACGGAAAACGGCCCGGAGTCCTACGGTTGGACGGTGCAATGGGGGTGCCGGAACTCGGATGCAGAAGGCCACCACAGGATTTCCGCCGAGTTTTAAAAACCGAAATCTAATGCCCAGTGATGAATGAAAGCAAGAACCACAGCCATCGCCGTGACTGCCCCCCAGCCGTCGCGGTGCAGCCGCACGGCCAGGGGCGCTCTCGGCCCGCGGGCTCGGGAGGACCCCCGGCTCCGAGCAGCCGTCCCGGCGCAGCCGGTGCTGCGGTCGCAGGTGCGGCCGCTCCTGCCTGACGGCCAGGCCCCCCCGGCGGCCCCGTGGCGTCCATCCTACGGCACCCGCAGGAGTGCGGGCGGCGCTTTGCCGAGAGGAAATGCACAAGCACAGAGCATCCGAGGACCCAGGCAGGCCGCTGAGCGAAGAGGAATCGCGTGTGGGGATCGAGAACCTTCCTGTCGGGTGGGGCAAGAATAGGCGTACAGTTGTGAGTACTCAGAGTTTATTCTTGCATTATTTACTATGTTACTTACCATATAAACAACTGTAAACCTATGTTTGCCCCACTCTGTGCTTAGGATGGCTGTATTTCTCAATTGATCTACAACGTCAGCGCAATCCTATCAAAATCCCAGCTGCCTTTTTCCCCCCAGAAAAGTATATGGAATTGCACAGAACTCAGCCAAAAATTGAGAGTCCAGAAATAAATCCTTATGCTTATGGCCACTTGGTTTTCCATGGATCGTGAGTCAAAGGAGAATAGTCTTCTACAAATGGTGCTAGGACAGATATCCACAAGCAAAATAATGAAGCTGGACTCCTACCTCACACCATATCCAGAAACTAACTCAAAATGAATGAAAAACCTAAATGTAAGAACTAGAATTATAAAACTTGTAGAAGAAAGCATTGGAGTAAATTTTTGTGACTTTGGATTAAGTATTGGTTTCTTAAATATGACACCAAATGCATAGCAACAAAAGAAAAAATAAATTGGACTTGATCAAAATGTAAAACTTTTGTGATTAAAAAGACAACATGAAGTGAATAGGCAATGCACAGAATGGAAGAAAATGTCTGTAAATCATATATCTGAAAAGGGACTTATATAAAGGATTTTTAAAGCTCAACAATAAAAAGAGAACCCAATTTGAAAGTGGGCAAAGAATTTGACTTTCTCCAAAGAAGATGTATAAATGGCTAATAAGCACATGAAACGATGTTTAACATTAGTCCATTTATTGCATAAGTATGTCAGAATGCTAAAAATAGTTTCTAGGAAGGCAATTGGGAAAGAAGGTAGATTGGAAATCAGCATTAGGATCTTTCCATATTTCAGCATGTCTTTGAGAAAAAAATGTATAAACCTATTTTTTTTAATCAAAATGCACAATATAGGTACAGTAACTTTTCCTTAAAATATTAGTTGTGACTTTTGTTTTAAATATACTGCCTCTAATGTACTTTCTATTAATGAAAGAAAAGTAAAAAAAGAAACTACCCACTCCTACAGGATCTCAGAAAATTAAAAATCTCCTTATAACCTGTGTCGGTCATCTTAAAGACAGCTTCTTATTTGGGACTTGTCTTATGTAGGACTGGCCTATAAAGAGACATTGGCAGCTATTGAGGATTTCTGACATTCAAATCGGTGTAGGTTGACATGTAGCTAAAGCTACTGATTTGAAAGCATTAATCAGAAGGATTTTCTCCTTTTATGGAACTGGAATTTTTTTTGGTGCCTAAGTAAAATCTGAATAAAGAGAGATTTTTATAAAGGCTATATTAATTATATATCTCTTGTTTTTGTTCCATGTTTGTTTTTAAAAAGAAACTATGGTGACACTGAAACCGAAGGAGAGATTTATAATTCCTTAGTTCAGTATTTTGGTGATAATTTGGGGCGAAAAGTGAAAGCGATGCCCTTAGTTGAAGAAACTTCTTTTCTTGAGGATTCATCAGTGACTTTGCCTGTGGTAGTAATAGGTAAGTTATTGCACTATATCTCTTAAAATTAGTTATGATCCTTACTACTTTTATACATTTACAGTTACATAGTTACAAGTTCTTAGGATTTTATTGAAAAGTATTATTAGGTTTAATATCTTAAAACAACCAATAACCAAATCTTTGGAGAGAGTAAATGGTTTACCTGATTGAGGTCCTGTGTTAGAATGCAGCACAGCATCCATTCATTAAAGATTGATATTACTCTATTATTTTAAAACTAGTACGAATCCGTGTGTGAGTAGCTCGCTGCTGCCAGCCTCAGCTGGCCACCCCGCCCACTACAGCTGGTAGCTCTCCGCCCCTGCCCTGCCCTCCTGTAGTTCTCCGCCGCTTGAGGTTTGAGCATCTTACCTTGTGTACCATTTTCCAACTTACATCCACCCTGCTTTCCATCCTTGATATCTTGGGAGTCAAGGAACCTTGGCTTCTTGTTCTAGCTTGGCTACAGGAGAGTCAGGAAAAGCCACCTTCCTCCGTACCTGCCCACCTCACTCCCCCCAAACAGTCTATTTCTGTTTGGCCTCAGCTAGCCAATGAGTGTAGCTTAACCTAATGCATTACTCTTGGCAGTAGCACCACCAACCTAAGCCTAGTACTAGTAAAGAGCGAATTCCCTTAATGTATGTATGGGTTTTCTGTTGTATGGATGTTTCACAATTTGCTTATCCATTCACTAATTGAATGACATCTTGATTGCTTCCAATTTTTGACAATTATGAGTAAAGCTGCTATAAACATACAGATTTTTGCATGGCCATTAAGTTTTCAACTCATTTGGGTAAAAAACAAGGAATGTAATTGCTGGATCACCTGGTAAGACTATGCTTAATTTTTAAAAATTCATTAAAATTCATCACCAAAACCAAAGGTCATCTAAATTTTCTCCTATGTTATCTTCTAGAAGCTTTATTATTTTGCATCTTATATTTACATCTGTGATCTGTTTTGAGAGCATTGAGGCCCCTGCCAGCAGCCGGGGAAGGGAGGACCTGGCCAGCAGCCGGAAGGCCCCATTCGGCTCTGATCGCCAGCCAGGCCTAGGGACCCTACCTGTGCACGAATTTCCTGCACTGGGCCTCTAGTAAGGTTAATATCCAGATTTATATCTTGATGTGTGGATGTACACCTGTTCTTGTACCACTTATTGAAAAGACTTACCACCATTGGATTGCCTTTGCTTTCTTGTCAAAATCAGTTGACTATCCTTGTGAAGATCTCTGGGTTCTCTATTGTGTTCCGTTGATTTTGTCCTTTTATTTTTTCCACACTGTGTTGCCGACTAGTTTTACAGTAAGACTTGAAGTTGGATGGTTTCAGTCTTTACTTTGTTCAATATTGTGCTGGCTCTTCTGGATTTTCCACATTTCCACTTCAACTTTAGAATCAGTTTGCCATATCCACAGAGTAACTTGCTGGGAATTTTGATTTGGATTCATTAAATCTGTAGTTCAGGTTGGGAAGAACTGACATCTTAACAAGATTAGTCTTACTATTCACAAGCATGTACTGTCTTTCCATCTGTTTAGATATGCTTTAATTTCATCAGTTCTGTGGTTTTGCTCACATAGATCTTAAATGTGTTATTCTATGTGAATACTTATATCCAAGTATTTTTCTTTTCTGTGCAAATATAAGCAGTGTTGTGCATTGCATTTCAAATTCCGCTTGTCATTGCTGATATATAGGAAAGTAGCTGCCTTCTTTCTGTATCTTGCAACCTTGCTGTAATTGCCTGTTAGTTCCAGGAGGTTTTTTTCAATTCTTTGCGATTTTCTATATAGATAATCATGGCATTGTGAACAAAGAGAGTTTTATTTCTTCCTCCCCGATCTGTATACCTTTTATTTCCTTTTCTTGCCCCCCCCTCCCCGCTTAGCTGGTTAACCACACAGATGTCTGGGCTCTCACCCCAGCTCACTGAAGCTGGACCACTGGGGTCACGGCTTGGCCATCTGTATTTTTATTGATTTCAGAGAGGAATGGAGAGGGAGAGAGAGATAGAAACATCAATGATGAGAGAGAATCATTGATTGGCTGCCTCCCGCATGCCCCACACTGGGGCTGGAGCCCACAACCCCAGTATGTGCCCTGACTGGGAATCAACTGTGACCTCCTGGTTCCTAGGTCGACACTCAACCATGAGCCATGCCAGCTGGGCTGGCCATCTGTATTTTAACAAGCTACTCAAGGAAGGAGATGTGACCCAGGTTTAGGAATTGTTCCATTTCACTCTCTTGTGTTCTTGCTGGGCATGTCACAGGCCTTTTCCTTATCAGGAGCGTCCTGAAAGCTTCCAGAACACAGGGAACTTTTTTCTTTCCTCCTGATCCCCAGGGCACAGAGCAGTTATTCTGTGGGACTCAGCAGGTACTTGACTTGGGCCACAGAGTTTCCTTTTCTTGTCTTTACAGCATTATCTAGGACTTCCATCAAGATGTGTGTTGAGTAGGAATGGTATAAAGAGACATCCTTGTCCTGTTGTTGATCTTAGAGGGAAAGCACGTAAGTTCTCACCACTGAGTATGGCGTTAGCTGTAGGCTTTTTGTAGATACTCCTTTTCAAGTGGAGGAAATTCCCCTCTCTATAGTTTGCTATGAGTTTTTTTTAATAATGAATAGGTGTTGGGTTTTGTCAGATGCTTTTTCTATAGCTGTTGATGTTATCATGACTTCTCCAGTTTCATCTCTTTTTGATTCAAGGAAATAAGCTCTTTTTCTCAGGTCTTCATTCCCACTACTTGTCAGTTGTTAATCATTTGTATGAGGACAAAAGCTTTACTTTACTCTGTCTTTTGAGTTCTATGTCATGCTTAAAGGCTCCCCACTCCAGCATTATAAATAGAAGTATCACCCACTTTACTAATATTCTTATGATTTTACTTTTCATATTTACATCTTTGAGCTTATTTGGGACAAAATATTAGGTGAAGAATAGGTGTTTTTTTTTTTCCCCCTATGGCTAGCAGCTGTCCCAGTGGGATTCAATTTTTGATGGATGTAGATAATAGAGAGGTAGCAAACCCAGACTAAGGGAACTATGGAAATGGAAATATTTCAATGACAAATGCAGTTTGGTTCCAGTTAAAGCATATAAACAAATATGGAAGGCAGCATTAGGTGATGGGACTAGAAGGATGGTTGAGACTAGAACGTAGAGAATACTGGGTAGTCAGCAACAAGCAGCTAAGGCCTTTAAAATGGAGGAGGCAACATGCTAAAGACCATGTGTTACCAAAATCATCTGAGTGTGGAATGGTTTTGGAGCAGGTGAACTTGAGGAGGAGAAGCAGGGGGAGACTTGCCTTCTGATTGAAAGTACGGGAGAAAAGCAAAGACAACTGAATGGATATAGATGACAAAATGGGTGTAGAACCAGAAGCTGAGTGGCTTAGGATTTTGCGCGTGCCATATGTGGAGGAGGAGGAGAGGGCAGCTAAATGAAGGGACGCATGGATTTGCTTTGAATGCATTTTGATTAAGTTGTTAGTGGGCCTGTCAGGTGGTGTAAAGAAGCAGCATATGGAAATGTGAAGTGTATTTTTGGGGAAGGGGTCAGCCTAGAGACCTAATTTTGGGAATCGGTAGCATAGAGAGTTGAAGCTTTGAGTAGATGAGACTCCCCACAAAAACCAGGAGTGAAGGCGAAAGTCAGAGTGTTGTGACTCCTTGGCTTTCAGAGTTTAGAGAAGGCAGAATTGGTGAGGAAGAAGCCACGTATGAAGGCGGGGGAAAGCCAAGGAAGAGGCGTGTGGTGTGTGGCATACCCTCTCCACCTTCTCTTTTTTTAAAACAGGAAATGGACCCTCAGGGATCTGCCTTTCTTACATGTTATCAGGCTACCGACCATATTTATCATCAGAAGCAATACATCCAAATACAATCTTACAGAGTAAATTACAAGAAGCAAGACATCTTTCCCTTGTTGATCAGGTATTATTTAAATCCTTTTAATTTTTTTATACTGAAACAAGATTAGTTCAGCTTATATAAGCATTGTGTTTAATTGAAAATCCTTTCTTCTAATAACACTTTCTATCATTTTAATCTTAGATTTGTAAATACATTCTGCTTGCTTTTATTTATTTTCCTGATTTGATAAGAATAGAATTTCCCAAATGATTTCCTGATAAAGTTTTAATAGGTGTTGTATGCTCAAATGAGTTTGGAAAGGGCTGCCTTTTATGACTGCAGTGTCACTGTAGACATATTAAGGCATATTAGCATGTTAAAGTCATCTTCAAGTTTTGCAGTAAAAGGATCAGATTATATTTGTTGAGACCCAACCTTTCCCATATTTGACCAAAGAATCTGTTAAGATCTCAAAGGACACCAGTGTTGTGCAGGCCACTCTCTGGGAAATGCTGGGTTAGAGTAATGGCCTTCACTTTCGTTATGATAGCAGTGGTTTGTGTTTTTCTTTTTTCAAACTCTATCTGCCCCCCCCCCCCTTTTTTTTAAAATTCATTCAGGACTTAGAATACTTGTCCGAGGGCCTTGAAGGCCGATCATCCAATCCAGTTGCAGTACTATTTGACACACTCCTTCATCCAGATGCTGACTTTGGGTATGACTATCCATCTGTTTTGCATTGGAAATTAGAACAACATCATTATATCCCTCACTTAGTTCTTGGTAAAGGCCCACCTGGTGGAGCTTGGCATGTGAGTATACAATTTTCTTAGCATTTCAGTATGAGCTATTATATAGATCTTATTAATAAGACAATTTTGATTCTTAAACATTATGATATAATGTTATATATATTAACTGAATTTTTATTTGGAGTTTTAATCCTATTTTTAATTCGATGTGGGTAATTACTAGAAGTTAAGCCAAATTTTATTACTTATAGTCTTAGAATAAGCACTTTTTCTATATCCTGTACTATAAAAAGCTAATATGCAAATCGAACGGTCATTATGATGTGCACTGACCACCACGGGGCAGACACTCAAGGCAGGAGCTGCCCCCTGGTGGTCAGTGCGCTCCCACAGGGGAAGCGCCACTCAGCTAGAAGCCAGGCTCACGACTGGCAAGCAAAGTAGTGGTGGTGGGAGCCTCTCCCGCCTCCGCAGCAGTCGAACATCCCCCGAGGGCTCCTGGATTCTTGAGAGGTTGCAGGCCAGCCTGAGTAACACCCCCCCTCCCCCCCAGTGCATGAATTTCATGCACTGGACCTCTAGTCATTTTATAAGATTTATATAGAAAATATTTTAACATTTCATAGTCAAAGTACTTTTACTTATTTATTTTAGAATTTACAAAATTTCACACACTATGTCATACCAATATCCATTATTTCTTTATATCTTCAGGATCTTAAGTGAAAAATGTAAAAGAATAAACTTGTATTAGCTTGCTTGTGCTGCTATAACAAACTACCATAGACCAGGTGGCTTAAAAAACAGACACTATTTCTCACAGTTTGGAAGCTGCGATGACCAGGATCAAGGTGCCAGTGTACTCAGTTTCCTGGTTTGCAGACAGCTGCTTGCTTGCTGTGTCCTCACATGGTGGTGACAACATGATGTGTCTTCCTCCTATAAAGCCATTAATCCTGACATGAGCCCCCCCCTCCACTCCCCGTGATCTCATCTTAGGCCTAATGACCTCTGAAAGGCCCCACCTCCCCACCTGCAAATATCTTCACATTGGGTATTAGAGCTTCCCATGGAATTTGGAGGTGGCACAGTTTAGTCCTTAGCAGAAGCTTAGCCAGAGAACTGATAACATTAAAGGTCAGTGCATTTCATTAGAGGCAGCAACTAATAATTATTGTTTACTCTGTCCTTAGCAGCCAGTATAGTATCTAGTGTGTAGAGAATGCTCATTTGTTGTATAAATATTAAATAAATTTGCTATGTTATGAAGTACAGACTTCATGAAAATTTTAACATATCAAATTTTAAGTACAGACTTCAGTTGGATCCTCCTATATAATAAAAACCTAATATGCTAAGTATCTGGTCGTCTGTTCAACCAATCAAAGCATAATATGCTAATGATATGCTAAGGCCGCTCAACCGCTCGCTATGATGTGTACTGACCACCAGGGGGGCAGACAATTGACCGGTCGACCAGTCACTATAACGTGAACTGACCACCAGGGGGCAGACACTCTGACTGGTAGGTTAGCTTGCTGCTGAGGTCTGGCTGATCGGGACTGAGCGAGACAGGCCGGACACGCCCTGGAGCCTTCCCACAGTCCCTCTCCTGCTGGACAACCTCCCACATCCCTCCCCAGTCCTGATCGTGCACTGGTGGGGTCCCTCGGCCTGGCCTGCACCTTCTCACAATCTGGGACCTCTCAGGGGATGTCAGAGAGCTGGTTTCGGCCTGATCATGCAGGCCAGTCCTGGGGACCCCACTGGTGCACAAATTCGTTCACTGGGTCTCTGGCATTCCTGTATTAGTATAATGTTATGTCTAAAAGTTGTTTACAATTAATTTATCAAGTGGGAGCCAATTAAGGATGCTCATCCATGCCTTTGTGTCCAGGGAATTTTTGGGGGCTCAGCCATGCAAGCTAGCAGCTCCCATGTGATAGGCCTCTGACTGGTCCCGGCCTCCCAGAGCAAACAGTGGGGTTCACCATAATCCCATGTTAGGGTAAATGTGCATGGCCCACTGGTGCGGCATGGCCCAGGCTCTGGCACGCAGAAAACACTCATCAGGTGGAATATTCCAAGGGTCAGAGGATGTCTCCCAGGAGGCGACCAAGGGCCAGTTCTGAACAGATCTTTCTTAGTAATGTGCAGGGCTAATGCAGTCCGAGCCTGTTAATTCTTTTCTGCACCCTGGTGAGTTTTTTATTAAACAGTCACATAGCTTGCTGCTTCTGCCTAGAATAGCCTCCCTTTCTAACAGTGCGTCCCGTAAATTCTGCTTGTGTCCTTGAAGAAATAGCCCCTTTCTGTGTGCTCCTACAGGACTTCTGTCAGGTTTGCACCCCTTGATATCCTGTCTCCATGACTGCAGGCATCATGGCATACAGGTTGCATAGTGAAAAAAAAGAAAAGCTGATTGGGAGAAAAATGAACAGATCAAGGGACTAGGTCTTGCAACCAACTGGAAGAACTGGTGCAGTGGGAATAAAGTGAAGAGATTGTTGACAGAAAGTAGAATACAGTGCTTTAGGTTTTTCAGTTCAAGATGAGATGATAATGTGGCTGCAGATAACTTCTGACATATAATAAATTCTTAACAGCTCCCCTTCTGATGGTCCTAGTTTTCCATCTTGGTTCTGATCCAAGTCCCAGGCCCAACCTGCCTCAAAGCAGTGGCAGCTTGCTGCATTCTCTCCCTTGGTGATGTGTCACAAATTAGTTTCATAAGGCCTAGCACTTAACAGGCGTCTGTAAATGTTGGCCATTGCCAATACAGGCTGTAGACACGGGTGAGAGAGTTAAGGGGGAAAGAAGCCATAGCCTGAAAGAGTTAGGAAAAGAGGTCACTGAGGACACTGAGACGGGCACGGGAGCTTGAAGGGCTCACTTCCCTAAAGGCGGCATCAGCGTTAGCAGTGAGTCTGTTCTTAATCAGGCCACCACTGCTGCGTTTCCTCGTTCTAGAAGGAGATGCTGCTATAGCCGAACCAGCTTAGACTTCGTAATCACAATTGATGGGGGAGGCTGTTGTGCTGCCCATTAAAAAACATTATTAATATTAAAATAAAAAGACCTCTAAAGTGTGGAAATTGCCAGGCTGGCATGGCTCAGTGGTTGAGTGTCAACCCATGAACCATAAGTCACGGTCCGATTCCCAGTGGACACATGCCCAGGTTGCAGGTTCGATCCCCAGTAAGGGGGCATGTAGGAGGTAGCCAATCAAAGATTCTCTCATCATTGATGTTTCCATCTTCTGTCTCTCTCCCTCTCCCTTCCTCTCTCTGAAATTAATAAAAACATTTTAAAAAATAATAGTTGGAAATTAACTCTTTTCCTTTTGTTTAAAAGGTGAAAATATCCATTTGTTTCACTAAAATATCTACATCTGAATTATCATGTTGATTATAGGCCAAAACTGTTAACATTGCGTAGGTACCAGGTAATATTGTAAATTTGTTCTGTAAATGTATAACTATATGAAAGAAGTATATAGATAGATACTACCAAATGATGAAAGTATTATTTGAAAGTTTATTGGAATAAACTTTGAGAGGTAATTTATATAACCATTTAGGACTCCTTTGAGCTCTAAAGTTTATAGATGGGTTTGGTTAAAAAAACACACACACAAAAACCCCGTGTTACCTAAACGTGTTTTTTGATTGCACATTTTTTATCCAAATAGAATATGGAAGGCTCCATGTTGACAATCAGCTTTGGAAATTGGATGGAACTCCCTGGACTTAAATTTAAAGACTGGGTAACTAGCAAACGAAGGTAAAGATCAAACTATTACCATTCTTTGGTTGCAATGGGAAGAGTGTTGGCAAATTTCAAGGTATCTGTGACCTGTCTTAGATGAATAATACAGATGTCTGTGTCTCTCGTCAGAAGCCTCTGTAGCAGGGATTCTGAGCTGTTCCCCTCCCTGGATGTCAGGAGGGGCTTGTCTATAGGCTGGGTTCCAACTGCTCTGCTGAGCATGGGTTTATCCTATCCTGTTAAACCACGGTTTCCTTTCTCATCTTCCCACATATCCTTTCCATACTCAGTCACTTATTTTATGAGTGGATATATAAATTCATGTACGCATAGTTATGTGTACATACCTAAAGTGTCTGACGTTCAAACTAGAGGAGTGCATATGATTAATCGTTTAGAGTGATGGAATAAACTAGAATCGATGGTGTGATTGGCTACTTAGATATAGAGGTAAATTTTTAGTAGGAAATATTAACTGAGTAACTGAGAAGAAATCTCAACTTGGAAGAATACAAGTGTATTTTGGGGGAAAGAACCTAAAATTTAAAAAGAAAAATTGAAAAGCCCTATTGTTTTCAAGGATAGTAATATTAAATGCAGAGAATCTATATAGTTTGATTGCTCACAAAAACATTTCGTTCCTGTAAATGAAAGCAGGAAGTTACTGAACTTTTGTTAGAACAGGGCTGTACCATTTGAATGCTTGACTTCCTGCTTCATAGAATCCATGTTAATCCACAGAAATTATCCTCCTTTTGACAAGATGTAAGGAGAGCAAATTTAGACCAGCATGTGTAATTGAAATTTAAACTTATCAGATATTCCTTTTGGGTTTTTAAAAAAGAATTGTATATGGATTTGACATGTAAAGTTGCAAAATCAGGCAAGTTGTACAAGTTCCTGATTTTCATAGGTCAGTAAATAAAACTGCTCAACATTCTTCGCTTTGTGATGTGGGTAAGAAAGGAGCTTCATGACTCTATACCAGAGTGCTTGTCCTGAAGTGGGGATTATTGAGTACAGAATTACTATCACCTTTAGTTCCTGCCTTTGCATCATGTTAAAAGAAGGAAGACTCTTAAATCTCTAGAGATTGTCTCTCTAGATTGACTTTCTAACTTGTGATGTAACCCTGGTCACACAAATTAGCTGCCAATTTCCTAGCTTGTAAAATGGAGATAATAGTAACTACTACTACATAGGGTTTCTGTTAATATCAAAGGTTAATACGCTTTAAATCTTAAATATTATAATCATTAAACTTTAAGAAGAAAACTTTCTATTAACTTTTTCCAAAACAAGTTATAATGAATTATGTGAAGTGATTTGGTTCGTTTTTCCTGCTCTTTATCTCTAATTGGGGCACAGTTTTTAGGGGTGCTAATTCCCATTGCTTTAGATTTCAAGTGGAAAATGAAAGATGTACTAATGTACTTTTTCATTAAAATATTTTATTTATATATCTTTCTGAGTAAAAAACCACAGAAATGTCCTATTATTTACTTAGATGTAAGCTAATTTTATTTATAGAAGACTGATCTTATTTTTGGTCATTAGGAAAATAGAAAGCACCTTACTAAAAATTGTGTCAGAGTGGTATATATTATTTTTAACAAGTATATCTATGTATTACAGTTAGACCTGTACTATCTCAACAATTGTAATTAAATAAGTTAGTCTGTACTTACAGCAGTGACTTTCAACCCTTTTTATCTCATGACACACATAAACTAATTACCAAAATTCTATGGCACACCAAAAATATGTTTTGCTGATCTGAAAAAAGGGTATAATTTTGATTCATGCACATCAACTGGCTATTGTTGTGTTGGGTGCTGTCATTTTTTTATTTTTTGACAACCTAAGGGAAGAGGTCAGTGCCCTGATCAAATAGTCAGGAACTGCATATTTTAAAAATTTGGGGGTCACACCAGTTGAAAATTGCTGACTTAGAGTACAGAACAAAGACTAAATAGTAGAGCTGTAAACTGAATTTAGATTACAATTGTAACAGACTGTAAAGGAGTCTAATGATCACATATCCACATTTTAGGCAGCTAATCTGAAAAGATACAATGGAGGAGCAGGATGCATTACCTAGTCTCTAGCCTCAGGAGGCTTCCTCTTTTTAACTAAAAGCTTGCTTTCTTTGTAAGCGGTTAGGGCAGCCGTGGGCAAACTACGGCCCGCAGGCGGATCCGGCCCATTTGAAATGAATAAAACTAAAAAAAAAAAAAAAAGACCGTACCCTTTTATGTAATGATGTTTACTTTGAATTTATATTAGTTCACACAAACACTCCATCCATGCTTTTGTTCCGGCCCTCTGGTCCAGTTTAAGAACCCATTGTGGCCCTCGAGTCAAAAAGTTTGCCCACCCCTGGATTAGGGTCATGTGTAGCTGAAACAGTAACAGCTTCCTGATGAAAACGTAATCACAGAACCAAAGTCCTGTTCTCATAGGATGTTCTCCTTCTTCTCCAGGAACCCAAAAGGGGATCGCGTTATGCCAGAAGAAGTAGCTCGCTACTATAAACATTATGTGAAAGTCATGGGTCTTCAGAAGAACTTCAGAGAGAACACTTACATTACCTCTGTGTCCAGACTCTACAGAGATCGGGAGGAGGATGGTGGTCAGGATGCAGCTCTCCCGGCACAGCATTCGCAGATGGAGGGGTCCAAGTTTATCAAGAGAAACTGGGAGATCCGGGGCTATCAGCGAGTAGCAGATGGCTCCCATGTTCCCTTCAGCCTCTTTGCTGAGAATGTAGTTCTGGCAACGGGAACATTGGACTCTCCTGCCCGTCTGGAGGTTGAAGGGGAAGATTTTCCTTTTGTGTTTCACTCACTGCCTGAATTTGGAGCGGCTGTAAGCAAAGGAAAGTTGCGTGGCCAAGTGGACCCAGTGTTAATTGTAGGTTCTGGGCTCACTGCAGCTGATGCAGTGCTGTGTGCTTACAACAACAACATCCCTGTGATTCATGTATTTCGCAGACGAGTAACTGATCCAAGTTTAATTTTCAAGCAGCTTCCTAAAAAGCTGTATCCGGAATACCACAAGGTCTATCACATGATGTGTACGCAGTCATATTCTGTAGACTCGGATCTTTTATCTGATTACACCAGCTTTCCTGAGCACCATGTGCTTTCCTTTAAGTCGGACATGAAGTGCATCCTTCAGAGTGTCTCTGGATTGAAGAAAATATTTAAACTTTCTGCAGCAGTGGTGCTGATAGGTTCCCATCCCAATCTGTCTTTTCTGAAAGAGCACGGCTGTTACCTGGGCCATGACTCAGGCCACCCGATCACTTGTAAGGGTAATCCTGTGGCGATAGATGCATACACCTACGAGTGTGTTCAAGAAGCCCACCTTTTTGCATTGGGTCCTTTAGTTGGAGATAATTTTGTTCGATTTTTAAAGGGAGGGGCACTGGGTGTTACACACTGTTTAGCAACAAGACAGAAGAAAAAGCACTTATTTGTTGAAAGAGGAGGAGGAGATGGGGTAGCTTGAAGCAGTTTTACAAGTAATTTATATGAATAGTTCACCATTAAAGATTTTTAACTTTTTGCCGTGTACTGGCTTGAATTTCTGGCTTGAATTCACTGGAGAGTCGGAGGCAATAGTAACTATTTTTTAAAGTTACAAGAACTTGGTGTAACTTTATTTCATGGCACACATAAACTAATTACTAAAATTCTGTATCACACCAAAAAATGGATTTTTTGCTGATCTGACAAAAACATAGGTAGATATATTTTTTAATATCTTTTTAAAAAATTGATTTCAGAGAGGAAGGGAGCAGGAGAGATAGAAACATCAATGATGAGAATCGACCAGCTGTCTCCTTCATGCCTCACACCAGGGATTGAGCCCACAACCTGGGCATGTGCCCTGAATGGGAATTGAACTGTGACCTCCTGGTTCATAGGTCCACACTCAACCACCGAGCCATGCCAGCAGGGGAGATATAAGTATAATTTTGATTTATAAAAACAAATAGTAATTACCTATGCTTTTTGCTCCAGTGACTTTTTTGAGAAATGGAGGAGGGGAGAGAGAGAAACAGACAGGTGGCCTCCTGCATGTGCCCTGACCAAGGATCAAACCTGCAACCTTCTGGTGCACTGGACACACTAAACAACTGAGCAGCACTGGCCAAGGCTCCACAGTGGCTTTAAAAATCAGGCACCTATACTTGCATGTAAGGATTTCTGGTACCAAGAATTAACCAATCAGACTCAACCTTATTATGCAACATGACTGATATGATGCAACTCTATTATCTGACCTATATATTTATGGTTCAAGACAGGACATTCACACTGAACAGCTACTGTGTTGACTGTTATCATTTTTAAATTTGACAGTCTAAAGGAAAAGAGGCCAGTGCCCCTGACTAAATAGGTAATGCATATTTTAAAAATTCTGACAGCACACTGGTTGAAAAATCACTGCTGTAATGTACCAGAGGTGCCACTGTCAGACAGACATGCCAATTTGGTGTACTTTAAGCTCTCACTTAACTAAAACACTTTTCTTCCACGAAGTACTTTTTGTGATCATTTTTGGTTATGATTGATTCCAAAACATAGCCTGAATAAAACCAAACTGCCATTAGGCTAGAAATTGTCCTCACTGTATATTGGGTTATCTTGCTACTCAGAGGTGGTCTAAAGCCCAGCCTCAGCTCTGTCTGTAGCTTGTTAGAAGCGTAGACGCTTGGACCCAACCACAGACTTAGTGCATCAGAAACTGCGTCTCAGCGATACCCTCAAGGAATGTGTTTGCTTGTTAAAGGTTGAGACACAGAGTCTAAAACAACATGGGATATGAAGTAGGGTGGGGATAGGCGGCATTTACAACTCAGGTTTTCTTTACTTTGAAATTAACAATTGTATAGATCTAATTTATTATCAAATATGCTGATCTTTTAAAAATATTTTTATTATTGAAAACTTGACATACTTCACATTCTTAGCTGCTAATACTTTAAACAGTTCAATAATGTTGGCATACACTTAGACATCCAGGAATTTGCCAAGATATTTTTTGGAGATTTCTCTACTTAACTAACATAATAATTTGCAATTCAGTAAATTTTGAATGAAACTTATTCCTGTGTGAACACTGGCTTAATTTCTGTTTAAGTTCTTCTAATATTGTTATACCATTTGGGTACTGCCATAATTATTAAAGACTAAAGTTGAAAATAAGGTTAAAACTTGTCTTCCATTCCCAAGATCACTTTGAAATTTGTTTACAGATGACAAATTTCTAAGGTTACTTACTGAACTGAACTTATTTATGTATTTAGATGTGCTTAATGTCTGTATTTCCATACACATCCCCAGAATTTTAGTGTTAGACGAAAAAGTCCTCTGACATTCTCCATAGCAAACAATTTCTCAGTCTTTCTCTAGTCTTTCTCTCTTTTTTGGTAGATGTGTTTATTGAATACCTAATTCTATTTTTTCTTAATATTAGAAAATGGACTAAAGTGTTAGTATTTTTCTGTCCTTCTTTTTGCAATGTTGTATGCTCACAGGTTCATAATTCACCTTAAAATCTATTTAGAACATACTTGCCTCTACAATTAGCTGTTTCAGATAAACTGGTGAATTCTTATACTTTTGATAACTATCATGTCTGATTTAAGTTTAATGATTTTAGAAATGATGAGATGCAGCTTTAGCTCATTATAATGGTAACTTTTCATATGAAAGTTACCTCTACTGGAAAGTGTGCACTATCCTGAGAACCCTGGGTTGAGCACTCTTGCTGGCCTGTTCTTTTGAGCACTGAATGAATTGGATGTTTTTCTTAATGTCACCGCTAAATTGAAATGACTTTGTTATAAAGATGGTTTCTAGGCAAGGCTAAGAACTGTTAACATCCCCTTGACTCAAAAGTTTGCTCTTACCCATCTTCCATGAAGACCAGCAATGGCACAAACTAATTTCTGGGTCGTTTTCCAGGCTGTGCTCTAACACCTGCGATGGCAGGCTTGTGAGGTGTCAGAACGGATGTGACCCAGGAAGCTTTCAGCGAGCATCAAGACCCTGTTCTGCTTCCTGGGACATGCGCACTGACCCTCAGATGGGTGGAAGGACTGTACCGTAATTCTAGTGTGTGGCTAAGTTCTTACATTACAAAACTTGAAAGCAAAGACATCCATTTTTTTTTTCTTACCATGTCCCTTTAAAATAGAAGACACTCTTACCATTTGTACTTCACAAAAACTAGGTCTCAAAGCAGAGGGACACCCAGTTCGGTAAGACCACAAACAGGCCTCTCCCTCCTGTGAGGTTAATCCACGAGCCTGAGGCAGTCTCCAGTCGCCCGGACTAGACTGTGGTGACGTCCTCACCTGCGGTCATCTCTCCGGCGTCAGCTCAGGAGCGACTCCTGCATAATGGAAAAGAAAACCATCGTTCCGATATACCCACGGCCTTCCAGTCTGTGCAGTGGGGAACAGTAAGGTGCAGGACACTGGACTTGTTATGCTATTGTTTTGTAGGAAAATATTGAAAGATAATATGCACAGAAATTTGAATAGGCATTAAAATCTCTGGAAAGACCTAAGAAAAGAGCATTGTAGATTTTTTTTCTGAGGAACCAATAGCTGGGACAGTGTTCCGTGGAAGGGAGTCTTTGTACTCCTTACCCTTTTTATCTTTTTAGAATTATGAACTGTGACTATAAACTCAATAATAAATAAAAACTAAATTGAAAAATGGAAAAAATTCCTGTAAGCGGTGAGATACTCATCTCTTACCATTTGTACTTTACAAAAACTGACTTAACGCAGAGGGACACCCAGCTCAGTAAACAAACCAGACTACTTGTCACACAAAAGAAATGGAGTTTTGTGTATTTTATTTAACAAATTCAGGTCACAGAGCATTTGTAACTTAAACCCCTGAATCCAAAGGAAACAGGGAGTATGTGGGCAGGAAATGTTTTCCCATGGCTTCTTTATAACAACCTCAGTTATCTATCTTCTCCTTTTTACGTTAGGATTGTATCTGCAAAGAAAGAAATGGGTTAAATAATATTTAGATAAATGATGACATTTCACTTTTAAAGGGTTTTCAAAATATAATCACACGTTACCAAACAGAATGAGAATGCCAGTTTTATACTTAGCATCATATATTAAGCAGTGACATTTTTACTTTCATTGATCACTTTGATGTTGCTTTCATTAATGTTTGGTAAAAAATAAAGCATCGGCAACAAAAAATAATCTATAAAAGCATTTAAATAATTAACAGAAACAACAGTTTAAAAATAAATGTGTTTATACTTCTAGCATAGCTTCAAACAGTTCCTCCCCACCCCCAATTAAAATATACTATTTGCACAAAAGAGCAATAGTGAGCCTAAAGTAAAATTACTTCACAGCATTTTCTACCCTAGTAATTAGGGGCAGCTGGGCAGCAGGCTGGCTTCTTTGACTACTTATGAGAAATGAACACTGTCACCATGTTGACGAATGACTCATATTGTCAATAATAAAATTTAAAAAATCAGCTGTAAAACAGACTCAAAAATAGATTACCTTCTTCATTTGCCTTTAAATAAGTTTGGGAAAATGTTATTCTCCACTAACAAGTATCTACATACAACATAGTATTTTATGAGTATTTGAAAGTGAATTATAAGGTTTGTTGGGCCTGTAAGATGCTGAATATATGTTAAATCAGAATTAAATTATAATCGTCCCTTATAACTCTGCTAAATCTCTCACAAGAACCTACTTTGAAATTCTAATCCAGCCTCTTGTTTTTATACTTGTGCCAATTAAAATTCAACTAATGGTCTGGTATTTTACTTATCTTGATTCAAAACCTATTTATTCATAACTCTACCCAGTTGAGAATCTCACAAATTTATGAGCCCAGCTCAGGAGCCTTCTGTGACCTGAGTGCCCCCCCCCCACATATTTTAAATATCCAGGGGTACAGTACGACTGAGTGAACCCCAAACTTCAAAGCTATATCCAGTAACCAAACTAAGGTGCTCATGTCGTAAAAAGAAATACATGTTAAAAACAAAACATTCTTTAGGTGAAGCCTCTATTTCTAAGGACAGAAGGAAAATACTTAATCTCTATGAACAGAACTGAATTTTATATAGATCTCTCTAAGATTCATGAGAACGCTTAAATTCAACCTACCTAAAGAGATCGTCAGCAAGGGACTCTTCTTTTGCTTGCTGATTTTGCACCTGTGAAAATGAACATACTTTGAAACATTTCTCCATGATGCATGTACAGTAACGAGTCGCTATGCTGGGTGGCCAGTCTTGGGATTTCCACATCCAGGAGGGCACCCGATGCCAAGTGCTGGCTGTAAACGCTCCCCGCCAATAGACCTTTTCTGTTTGCTGCTGCAAAGTCCTCTAATTAATCTCCACAGCCAGTCTCAAAAGGCAACCGCGATGTACACTGCTAGCCTGCTGGGTTTTGAAAGCTTTTCCCCCAGCACAATCCTTGTACAGTGAGGCCTTGACTTACGAGTGTCCCAACTAACGAATTTTTCGAGATACGAGCCGTCTCTCGGCTGATTTTTTGCTTTGAGTTGCGAGCTAAAATTCGGGTTACGAGCCAGCTTCAGATACCCCACCGCTAGTTGGCGCAGCGAACGTCACAGTGAACGCCACATCATCAGCCCAGCATCACGTGTCTCACTCGTTCACTTTATGATTTGACAGACGAGTAATCTGAGTTACGAGCTCCGTCACAGAACCAATTAAACTCGTAAGTCAAGGCCCCACTGTACTCAATTGAATTTCAGTGTTTTGAGGTCATACCACTGATGAAGGGACTGAGTAGCAATGCTCCCCTCACCTTCACCCATGGCACCTATCCAGGTAAGTGGCTCCTTTCCTCACTGTCCCAAATCAGGGCTCAGGAGCTGCTGCTGAGTTACCTCACCCACAAAGCAATTTTAAATCAGACTCATCAAACTAAAGCACCTTGCAGAGTTAGGACCTGAGAAACCCTGTGCTGAGGGTACTTCCCAAGATCCAACCCTACTAGATGCCGACCAAAACCTTGCAGTGACTTCTGCCAACCAAAGAAACCAGACTCCGCACAGTGATGCCTGCTTTCACCGCTCTTATTCAACGTAGCACTGGAACTCCTAGCCACAGAGAACAGACAACAAGAAGAAAAGGCACCCAAATTGGAAAGGAAGAACTCTCATTATTCACAGATGACATGATATTGTACACAGAAATCCCTAAAGACTCCACCAAAAAACTGCTAGATTTAATAAATGAATTTGGCAATGTAGCAGGATACAAAATCAACAACCAAAAATCGATGGCTTTTTATACACCAACTAGAGGCCCAGTGCACGAAATTCAATCACTGGGTGGTGGTTGGGGAGGAGTCCCTCAGCCCGGCCTGTGCCCTCTTGCAGTCTGGGACCCCTTGCTCCTTACCACCCGCCTGCTCGCTGCTCCTTACCACTCAGCTCGCTGCTCCTTAGCACTGCTGCAGAGGCAGGAGAGGCTCCCGCCACCGTCGCTGTGCTCACCAGCCGTGAGCCTGGCTTCTGACTGAGTGGTGCTCCCCCTGTAGGAGCGCACTGACCACCAGGGGACAGTGTCTGTCTTTTGGTGGTCAGTGCACATCATAGTGACCAGTCGTTCTGCTGTTTGGTCGATTTGCATATTAGTGTTTTATTATATAGGATAGTGAACTCTCAGAAAGAGAAACTAAACAATCCCAT
Source organism: Myotis nattereri (assembly GCF_964212035.1). Classification (NCBI taxonomy): domain Eukaryota; kingdom Metazoa; phylum Chordata; class Mammalia; order Chiroptera; family Vespertilionidae; genus Myotis; species Myotis nattereri. The sequence continues at coordinate 52,876,960 of NC_138092.1, forward strand.
TTACCATTGCAACAAAAAAATTAAGATACTTAGGAATAAGCTTAACCAAGGAGGTAAAAGACTTGTACTCGGAAAACTACAGGACATTGAAAAAAGAGATAGAAGATGATATAAACAAGTGAAAGAATATACTGTGTTCATGGACTGGTAGAATCAACATCATTAAAATGTCTATACTACACAAGGCAATCTACAGATTCACTGCAATCCCTATTAAAATACCAACAGCATATTTCACAGATCTAGAACAAATACTCCAAAAATTTATATGGAACCCAAAAGACCCCGAATAGCCACAGCAATCTTGAGAAAAAAGAACAAAGTTGGAGGAATCACAATACCAAATTTCAAGTTATACTACAAAGCCACCATATTCAAAACAGCCTGGTACTGACACAAGAACAGTATATAGATCAATGGAACAGAACAGAGACCCCAGAAATCAACCCAAGCCATTACGCTCAATTAATATTTGACAAAGGAGGCAAGAGCAATGGAGTTAAGACAGTCTTGGTGTTGGGAAAATTAGACAGATAATGCAAAAAAAATGAAACTAGACCACCAACTTACACCATACACAAGAATAAACTCAAAATCGATAAAAGACTTTAATGTAAGTTGGGGAACCATAAACATCCTAGAAGAATCCATAGGCAGCAAAATAGCAGACATCTCTCATAGCAATATGTTTGCAGATACATCCCGTAGGGTAAAGGAAACTAAGGAAAAAATAATCAAATGGGACTACATCAAAATAAAAAGCTTCTGCACAGCAAAAGAAACGATCAGCAAAATAAAAAGGGAGCCCACTGTATGGGAGAACATATCTGGCAATGATACACCTGATAAAGGGTTAATATCTAAAATATATAAGGAACTCATACAACTTAACAAAAGGAAGACCAACAATCCAATTAAAAAATGGGCAAAGGACCTAAATAGAACCTTCTCTAAAGTGGACATACAGAGGCCAAGGGACATATGTAAACATGCTCAAAGTCACTGATCCTCAGAGAGATGCAAATTAAAATGACAATGAGGTATCACCTCACACCTGTCAGAATGGCTACCATCAACAAATCAATAAATGAGAAGTACTGGTGAGGATGTGGAAAAAAGGGAACCCTAGTGCGCTGCTGGTAGGAATGCAGACTGGTGCAGCCACTATGGAAGACAGTATGGAGTTTCCTCAAAAAATTAAAAATGGAACTCCCATTTGACCCAATGATCCCACTTCTATGAATATATCCTAAGAGACCCCAAACACCAATCAGAAAGAATGTATGCACCCCTGTGTTCATAGCAGTACAATTTACAGTAGCTAAGATCTGGAAACTGCCCAAGTGCTCATCAGTAGATGAATGGATAAAAAAGCTGTGGTACATTTACACCATGGAATACCATGCAGCAGTAAAAAGAAGGATCTCTTACCCTTTGAGACAGCATGGAGAGACCTGGAGAGTATTATGCTAAGTGAAATAAGCCAGTCAGAGAAAGACAAGTATCACATGATCTCACTCATATGTGGAATCTAATTAACAAAATAAACTGATGAACTGCATGAATCTAGAGACATGGAAGCCTGGAACAGAGTATGGAATCTCGGAGGGAAGGTGGGGGAGGTGGGTGATCAGGAGGTAATCAACCAAAGAACTTGTATGCATATATGCATAACCCATGGACACAGACAATAGGGAGCTTAAGGCCTGGGGTGGGGGGTGAGGGCAAACTGGAGTGGGTAAATGGGGGAGAAAGGAGGGTATATGTAATACTTTCAACAATAAATGTTAAAAAAATAAAATAAAGTACTATAGTAAAGGAAAATCAGCGTTATTTTATATACTTTAGTACAACCACTAAATAAAATAGATTAATAAATAGAAATCTTCCTAGTACTGATATTTTTTAAGGGTTTGGGAAAAATACATCTCACAATCTTTCCATATTCAAATCAGGTTGAATAGAGTTCAAAGAATTATTATGTTTAGTGCACAGAGTGACAATATACTAAATTCAAGAAAACCTCAGGAGCTGACTCCCAATCAGGGTAACTGCCACGGGCGGCAGCAGAAGCAGAGGGAGAAGGGCTGGGAGAACCAGGGGTGGGGGATGTAGCTGAGCAGTGGACAGCCCAGGGAGCTGAGACAGACAGAGCTGCAGCCACGTAGGAGAAGAAAGTCACCTCGATTATCTTAGACCCCAAATCCTCCCCAGGGCACCCAAAATTGCTTGAGCAAAAAGAGGAGAGATATGGTGGAACAAATCTAGAACACAAGGTCTCCCTCTCCCAATTCTAACGAAATAAACAAAAAATAGGAAAAAGTCAGGCGCTGCACCATCCTTCTCCCAGTCAGGGGAGCAGGGTCCACGCCCGGGCTTCACAAGGTGGCCACACAGAGAACCAGAGGCTGAGGGGACAGACCCCTGACACTAACCACTCCATTCAAAGGTCTACAGACTGCCCGGACCTGAGGCTTCTCACTGATGCCCTACATTCGGGAAAGAGAGGACTGCGGTGGGCTGTGGGAGGGACGGGAGAAGGAGGGGAGTCAGTGGGACCGACACTGACCAACATCCCGGACATGTCAGCAAACACGGAAGAGCCAGGAAATTCTCCTCTGGGACAGGACGCACTGTGCTGGCACCCACTTCATTCCAACCCCAGGACCAGTGCCCAGGCTCCAGCTGGGCACTATCCTCGACTCCAGGTCTTCAGGCTACAGGACTAGATGGGTCTCCCCTGGGTCTCTGCCAAGCACCTGCCACGGGGACGGACATGTGGACCCATCAGATAATCCTGTTCTCTAGGAGCAAGCTAAGGCGTGGGGGTAACGTCAACTACATTCAACTTCTGGCTCACAAACTGGCTTTAGAATGTAATCCCTACGTAAGATGGCCCAGGACACTTCACACAGCAAAGAGCGTATCTGGACAGGTCACTTTAAACAGCTGCTGACAAATGAAAACAGCAACGCCACTCCACATACTGGAGGGGAAAGGGAGACAGAACAGAACCTGCCGAAGAAGATGAAGAACCTAATCTGCAAAAAACAACAACTTAAGATTAAAAAATACACAAATTAACAAGGACGTAAAAGCAATAAGAAAGTTAAATGATAAGAAAACACACTAAAAGGAAGCGAATGCTATGCCAACAAACTGAGAACTACAATAACACCATTTCAGAATTAAATAAATTAGAAATAGCTAAGACTGACTGTTCCACTGTTACAGATACTTTACACGTGGAACCTTATTTAGCCCTCACACACAGTCTATGAAGCAGAGGTACTATAAAACGGAGGCCGCCATAAGTTAAGCAATTTGCCCAAGGTCACAAGGTCACAGAGCTGGCAAGAAACAGAACAGACACCACTAAAATGTGAATTTCTGATAAAGTGAAAGAGCTTAAAACCACAATGAATGCAGAAGAAAGGAATGTGGAGGGTCAAGGTGAGCTATAAAAGGTAGTTGAATGTACAGAACCCAGAAAATACAAAAATGTTTTGAAAGATGTAACAGAAGCCTGGCCGGCATGGTGCAGCGCTGAGCGTCAACCTCTGAACCAGGAGGTCATGGTTCAATTTTTGGTCAAGGGCACATGCCTGGGTTTTGGGCTTGATCCCCAGAGTGGAACATGCAGGAGGCAGCCAATCAATGATTCTTTCATCATTGATGTTTCTATGTCTCTCTTCCTTCCTCTCTGAAATCAATAAAAAAAGAATTAGAAAGATATAACAGAAAATTTTCTTGAAATAAAACAGACTGCATTTGCAGATCAAAGTGCAGTGCTGAATCCCAGGGAAATAAATGGATGAGCAGCACTGTAACTCAGGCATTTTCCTGAACGACCAACCTCAGGTCACTTAAGTTTGCTCTTAAGAATTTACTCTTGCAACAGCATGGAGGGACTTGGAGAGCATTGTGCTAAGTGAAATAAGCCAGTCAGAGAAAGACAAATACCACATGATCTCACTCATATGTGGAACCTAATGAACAAAATAAACTGACGAACAAAATAGAAACAGAGGCGAGGATCCATGGGACAGGCCGACAGCTGTCAGAGGGGACTGGATGGAAGGTGAATGGATCAGTCAAAGAACATACATCCATAACCCATGGACACAGACAACAGTGTGATGGACAGAGGGAAGGCAGGGGTTGGGTGGAGGGGAGCAAACAGGAGGAAATGACATCTGTAATAGTGTCAATAATAAAAATAAAGTGTACAAAAATAGATAGATAAGAGTTTAAGGAAACCACAAGGGATCAAAATGCAAAGCAAACAAGTTACCAGGCCTCACTTCTACTAACCTCCATTTCCTGCCTTAACCACTCTTCTAATTCTGTATTCTTCCGAGCATGATGGGCTATGAGATCTGATCCTCCAATGATCTGTGGGAGTTTTCCTGCTCCTGAAAATGCGACCTGTCAAGCAGTAAGGTTAAATGCATTAACAGATTAAGACAATCATTTTTAATAGCTTAAGCAAAGCAAGGGTTATAAATCATGTGTAATATAAGTGCCAAGATGTATATGACCTACGGATGGCACTGTGTGAGACAGTGGTAACTGTGTCAGAGCCATGTTCTGCCCTATGTTTGGCCATTATACCAAGATGTAGCTACATAACTAGATTTACGTATTAAGAGAATTTAAGATTTTTAATTTGGAGGTTTTGCTCAAAAATCACGTTAGCACATCATCCACCAATTAGAGCAACTCCAGGTGAGCACACACACTATAATTTAAAGTCTAATACTGTGATCTACAGATTTCGGAGCTTAAGCACTGCTGATACTTGCAAATATTCAAGTATTTAAACTTTCTGATTTATACATCCCTAGCAAGAGATGTTGGAGATGGCAACAGTTTATACTTTTAATTGAAATTTTAATTGCTTACAAATAAAGAAGTGCTTAAAAATATGTGAAAACCCATAACAAGTGCACCGGTAATAACGCATTTAGGGCGTAAGTAATACATTCTTAATATTTACGGGACATACTTTTAAAATTTCAATACAAGAACTGGAAAGGGAAAGTTAAATTCAATGTCATCATTAAGCAGTATTTTAAGAGCACAAGTACAACTAGGTCATTGATTTGGATATATAAAGAAAAACAGACAAGTTCTTTCATTAGAGGTAATCATATTAAACATATTTTCCTATAAATTTTGGGTTGAATTTTTTTTTATACTCTCAAAAAATTCCTTGTTAAGGATATTAATACTTTTAAGGGTTTTAAATTTTTCCAAATTACTTTCCAGAAATATGTACTGCTTTGTATCTCTTCATCACTCCTGTGCCAACAGTGAATATTATTGCTTTTCCTTTGGTAACTTCATTAATACAATAAAATAGTAAGTCTTTTGGATTTTGACAATGAGGTCTGTAACTGGGCACTCAACATGGAGTATGGAACACGAATGCCCTGTGCCCTGGCTGGGTGGCTCAGGTGCTTGAAGTGTCGTCCGTGCACCAAAAGGTTGTGTGTTTAATTCCCAGTCAGGGCACACACCTGGGCTGCTGGTGTAATTCCGGTCAAGGCGAGAAGGAGAGAATTTCTCTCTCATCCTCTCCCTCTCTCTTCCCCCTTTGCTGTCTCTCTAAAATCAATAAAGACATATCATTGGGTGAGGAGAGATAAAGGATGCCCCTGTGCTTTCCTGGCTGTGGGTGGGAAGGTAAGGGAGCTCTGGGATGGAGACCCCCCTCTTCCACTTGAAGCAGAAGAGTTCTTCCTCTCCAATGGAGGTCAGACCCTGTGGAGCGGTCAGAGTGGGCAGACCACTCATTTAATTGGGAAATGTTACTAGCAGCTGCCATTGGAGAGACAAAGCTCCAATACCCCATGGTCACAGCAAGCATCACACAGATCCCGTTCCAGAGAAACCCTGTTTCCACAGAAACCGCCTTTGAAAAGATCCTCCAGCATCTCACCAACCGCACGAGCAAGAGCTGTCAGAGCAGGTTCACAGTGGAGCCAGGAGCCCAGAGCAGAGAGCAAAGAACAGACAACCACATGGACAAAATAACGATCTAATCGTTCCTAAAAGAGGAGGCACTCAGGTCTGATGGTAACAATGAGGGCATCCTATCTAATAAAAGACAAAAGGGTAATTAACTGTACCTCCGCTATGCTTCCCATTGGCTAATCAGTGAGATATGCAAATTAACTGCCAACCAAGATGGCGGCAGGCAGCCATGCAGCTGAAGCCAGAAGGAGGCTTGCTTGCTCCAATGATGGAGGAAGCCAAAGTTCCCCGCCTGCCGCGGCCCAGCTCTGAGCCTGAAAGCAACAGCTCCAAAAGCAACAAAGTTTCAATTATAGAAGCTAAACAAATCCCAGATATCTGCTTTTAGCCAGCCACAGCCTCAGAGCTGGGAGCACCAATGAAGGCAACAGAGTTTCAATTATAGAAGGTAAATAAATCCCAGAATAAAAAAAAGAAAAAAAGGAGAGGGTGGGAGTTTCAGTCGCAGGCCAGCTTGAAAACAGCCACCAGCCCCTCACCCAGGCTGGCCAGGCACCCAAGCGGGACCCCCACCCTGATCCGGGACACCTTTCAGGGCAAACCAGCTGGCCCCCACCCGTGCACCAGGCCTCTATCCTATATAGTAAAAGGGTAATATGCAAATTGACACTAACAGCAGAAAGACTGGGAATGAGCCCTAGCCTGTTTGGCTCAGTGGATAGAGCGTTGGCCTGCAGACTGAAGGGTCCCAGGTTCAATTCCGGCCAAGGGCACATGCCTGGGTTGCGGGCTTGATCCTCAGTAGGGAGCATGCAGGAGGCAGCCTATCAATGATTCTCTCTCATCATTGATGTTTCTATCTCTCTATCCCTCTCCCTTCCTCTCTAAAATCAATAAAAATATATTTAAAAAAAAAAAAGACTGGGAATGACTGGCCACTATGACACACACTGACCACCAGGGGGCAGATGCTCAATGCAGGAGCTGCCCTCTGGTGGTCAGTGCGCTCCCACATGGGGGAGCTCTGCTCAGCCACAAGCCAGGCTGATGGCTGCCAGTGCAGTGGTGGTGGTGGGAGCCTCTCCTGCCTCCTCAGCAGCGCTAAGGATGTCTGACTGCAGCTTAGGTCTGCTCCCCACTGGCAAGTGGACATCCCCCGAGGGCTGCCAGGCTGCCAGAGGGATGTCTGATTGCCAGCTTAGGCCCAATCCCCCCGGGGAGCAGGCCTAAGCCAGCAGGTGGTCATCCCCCGAGGGGTCCCAGACTGTGAGAGGGCACAGGCCGGGCTGAGGGACCTCTCCCCCCCTCGAGTGCACAAATTTTTGTACACCGGGCCTCTAGTCCTATGTAATAAAAGCCTAATATGCTAAGTGTTCAACCAATCAAAGTGTAATATGCTAATGATATGCTAAGGTCACTCAAACGCTCGCTGACACGCACTGACCACCGGGGGCAGATACACCAACCTGTAGGTTAGCTTACTGCTGGGGTCCGGCCGATTGGGACTGAGTGAGACGGGCTGGACATGCCTGGAGCCCTCCCGTGGTCCCTCCCTGGCTGGCCAACCTTCTGCATCCCTCCATGACCCTGATCATGCACCGGTGGGGTCCCTCAGCCTGGCCTGCACCCTCTTGCAATCTGGGATCCCTCTTGCAATCTGGGATCCCTCGGGGGATGTCGGAGAGCCTGTTTCAGCCTGATCCCACAGGCCAGGCTGAGGGACCCCACTGGTGCACAAATTTGTGCACCGGGCCTCTAGTGTATTTATAATTTTACTTTACATATGCATCCTATATAATAAAGAGCTAATATGCAAATGGTTGCTGTGCCCTTGCGTAGGGGCCGGGGGACATGAGGCCACTCCCTGCTGCCTGGCGGGGCTTGACAGGGGACCTGAGGCTTCACCTCACCACCCAGCAGAGCCTCGTTTTCTTACTGAATGTGCTGTTATTTTCCACAAGCCTGCTATCTTCATAACGTCCTGGGTTACAGAACCCTTTCGGGTAGTCACAGATTAGCATGAGAACTGAGAGTACCTGGCAGCAGCCAGATGCCCACTAGGGCTGGAGGGGCGAGGGGGACAGGGACACACTGTGAGGAGTCCAGTATCAGTGGGGCTGGTTCTGGTTTAGGTGTTCCACGCACTGACTGTCAGTTCAGGCCTTAACTGTCTTAAGCAGGAGAAATAGCACCAGTTTTCAACTGGCACTGCTTTGACCACTGGTTAGTAGCAGCAGTAGTTCTAAAACCACTTCACACTGCCCTCTAGGGATGTTTTATGAAGGAACACGTACCTTTCTGAACTTCTTGAAATTCTTCAGTGGACCCTGATCACCTCTGACCCTGGGGGCATTTCTGGAGGCAGAGCCACTCACCACCAGGGACCTGAACTCTGTCAGCAACACCTTCCTCAGCGGCATCTCACCGTCACCCTCGGGCCTATCCTTGTTCTTATCCGGGTAAGTGGGTGGATAAGAGATAAGAAAAGGAAAATTATTTGTCATTGAGGAATCTAAATTTAAAAAGTCCAAATAGCTGAATGAACAGTTAAAAAGGTTTATTTCTGCATCGGAACTTTGTATTTGGAATCAAATCATATCTATTTCAAAACCAGAAAAGTATTTACTCAAGCACTCTCTAACGTTAGAAACATAACACGCTAATCTATGACAGAGGGCATGTGGCATTTTTAAAGCTTAGTATTCCAAATTTAGTAGCCTATTTTAATAAATATCATCTCAATAAACAATTAATCTTCTTATACATATTTTCTTGGCAAGAAATCTTAATACTGTTTGCTTCTCATTAAAACCATACTCTAGCCTAGCCAGCATGGCTCAGTGCTTGAGCGTCGACCTATGAACCAGGGGGTCACAATTCGATTAACCATCAAGGCACATGCCTGGGTTGCAGGTTCAGTTCCCAGTGTGGGACATGCAGGAGGCAGTCAAGCAATGATTCTTTCTTATCACAGAAGTTTCTCTGTCTCTCTCCCTCTCTGAAATCAATAAAAATATATTAAAAAAATAAAAACAAATAAAACCATATTCCAAGATTAGTATACACTCCACTCCACAAGTTCTTATCTACTATATTTAAATTTTCTTGGATTTTCAATAATTTTTATTATTTTTGGCACCTCAGAAAAATCATTAATTCTAGACACACTACCTTCTGAAATGAAAGACCCTTTTTTGTTTGGGATTAACAGTTACTAAACCAGCCCGGAGCCTCCCTCCTGGCCACTGGCCAACTGAGCGTCTCCGCATCGTCTGTTATTAACTATCAGCCACACCCACGCTGCACAGCTGCCCAGGCCACGTCTCCATTTTAATTATTTTTGTTGTTGTTGTTAATCCTCACCCAGGAATATTTTCCCCTGATTTTTAGAGAGAGTGGAAAAGGGAGGAAAAGACGGAGAGAACACTGGTGTGAGAGAAGCACATCAACTGGCTGCCTCCAGCAGGCCCCTGACAGGGTCCGGGCCGGGAGGAGCCTGCCACCAAGGCACGTGCCCTTGACCAGAATGGACCCCGGGACCATTTGGTCCACAGGCCGACACTCTACCTGAAAGGGCGAGGGCTACGCCCTCCATCTTGCCCCAGGGTAAGGGCTACGCCCTCCATCTTACCTTGGCCATGTGCTCGGCAAGGAGCTTCTTTCAGGAAGCCCAAGCCTCTGCTAGCCACACTCAGGACTTCTTTAAACTAACCAATGACAATCAAGGGACGTGCGCGCCATAGATATGACCACATCCTGTGTAACAAGACCCGACTTGCACCTGGCCAATCGGCAGGGCCCATAGTCATCTCTCCTCCCCTCACTCCACCCCCCTATTAAAACCCCCTTTTTTCCCACGGGGCTGGCACTCTTGTCTCGCCGTTGCGTCGGTAGAGGCTGGGAGCCAGACCCGGGTCTGTAATAATAATAAAGACTCTCTGCTTTTGCATCCGACTTGGCTGGCTCCCTGTTGGTCTATCGGGAATCTTGAAATCTGGGCATAACACTACCCACAAGCCAGGGCTATGTCTCAGCTTTTAAACCGCTTCGTATATTTTCACAAGGAAGTTGCTAACAGGACTAAGATAAAGACAGGGAGAGAAGGAAAATGGGAAACAAGCAAAGGTTCATCGGAGAGCGACAGATTGCAATCAGGAGCTGAATAAAGCAACGGCCTCATACTTCGCTGGTGTGTTTCAGCGTTCAGAAAATTTTCACATCCATTACTCTACTTGATAGAAACAACAGCCCTGTTAAAGTGCTAACATGATTTTATAAACGAAAGACCTGAGGTTCACAGATGTGACAATGACTCATTCGAGGTCACAATCTATAGGGTAGAGGGCAGGGAATCTCCACACTGTTCGCTGTAGGATGGTTACAACATGATCCACCCATTTCCAGAGGAGGCACAATTATGAGACCAAAATGCAGGAAGAGAATCAATTCTGAGAATATACACTGACAGAAAAATGACGAGATGATAGTCCCATAGAAGTCAAATCTTTAGAAAAAGTAAATAAAAAGTTTCCTCACAGATGGCTCTTCTTTAGTTGATGGCAGTGATTCTTTCTTGATCTCACATTTCTTCCCAATTTCATTTTCTTTCTAAAAGTGAAAGTATATATATATTGTTCAAAGAAGTTATAAAAGGGTACCTTGCTGAGAACCTCAGCAATATTCATGCTCCTGGCCAGTTATCTGACTTTCAAGCATCTTTCCCAGAGAAACTATGGGATGGGAATAGGAATACACATATATGTAGAAAATATACTGCAGCATGAGTTAGTCATAAGAGCAAAGAGCTGGAAGCAATCTAGTTCAGGGATTGAACCTATACATGTAAGGGACATTTAAAAATATGAGAAGTGGGCCCCAGCCGGTTTTGCTCAGTGGTTGGAGTGTTGGTCTGAGGACTGTTGGAGCGCTGTGGGAGGCAACCAATTGATGTGGCTCTCTCACATTGATGTTTCTCTCTCTGTGTCTCTCCCCCTCCCTCCCACTCTCTCTAAAAATCAATGGAAAAAATATCCTCGGATGAGGATTAACAAAATTATATATTTATATGAGAAATGGTCATAATATAAGTGCATAATATTCTATATCATCAGTAGATGATTAACAATAGATTCCAAGTTTGCAACATGTTTTAAAAAAGGAAACACCAAAATATTAACTACAGTTTTCTGCAGACAGTAGGGTTTGTCAACTAATTGTCATTATGTTTCTTTATTTTCCATATTTCTACATTATGTATTACTTTGAGTTAAAAATAAAAACACTTTGAAGGGAGTCTATCTAAATTTATGTTTAGAATTAAATTTTAAATCATCCTTAATCCCAGAAGAAAGTTACTTTAATTATTTGAAATGTTTATCTGTAATAAACTGGAGTCTGCCTTGTACATAATCACACTCTCCTTCACATTCATGTATCCAGACCCTGTTCTAGAGAAAAGCGTCTTACACAGATGGCTTCTAAGGCTGCAGTGAAACTGCAGTCCCTCTGAGACAATGGAGGGCAGACTGTTTTACATGAAATTTTCCATGATTCAGTAATCAAATTTGGGAAAATTTTAGTAAGAAAGTTGGAAAGGACAGAAAAACAAATGTACTCTATGCGTGCTTAGGGGCAAAGAATGTGAATGTATTTACCCACAGCGAGATCAGCGTTTTACCTTCCCAGCCACCACGTGCGCGCCTGCGCTTGCACACAGCACCCGGGAAGCTTCCCACAAGGAGAGCATTTCCCCCCACACCTTCTCCCGTGGTGCTCGCTCCTTCAAACTGGCTCATCCTCTCAAACAAGGTTTCATTTCCTATCGCAGAGAATCAAACTACAACCCACCCAGACATCAGACTTATCCCAGCGGCTAGATCTGTGTTTTTGTCCCATTTGTCAAAACCTGGCTAAGGGCCTTGCCTAGTTACTGAACACCCCCTCCCGTCAGTGTCCTCACTGGGCACACCACACAGGAGGCTCCCGGGCAGGGCTGCCAGAAACCTGGGGTGTCCAGGGAGGCGGCTCTCACACTGGGCTTTGGGAGGTGGAAAGAGGGTGCCAAGTCCTGTTTGCATCCTAAGGAGGCTGGGAGACTGCGAGTAAGGCCTAGACTTGGGCAGAGCGGCCATTTACATCAGAATAAGCCGCCAGCAGGAGGATCTAGCCAGCAGCTTCCTACTTCAGCTTACACAAAACCCCACAGACAGGCTAGAGTCCACATCTCAATCCCCAAATAGGAAAACGGCAGTTCTACCCTCACCACAGTTTAGAAATTGCCTTTCTGAAATATAACTAAAGAATCCAATGTCAACGAGAAGTATCACATTCATTGCCTTCTTAAAACTGCAAAAAGCTTTTAAATGAAAGGATTAAGGAATATTTTTTCTGATAATTACTTCTGTAGCTAGAAATATTAAGTGCAATTCCTTTAATCCATGAGCATCCTCAAGTACTTTCTGACATTTTAAATTCTTAAAAATGACAAAACTAAAGAATTAAAAATGACCACACACTGTCTAAGACTGATAGACTGCGGTCATGCAAGACATCACCCTCAGGGAGACAGGGTAAGAGGGGTATGAGCTCTCTCCATACAATTCCTTACAGCAGCACGTGAATCAGCATTTCTCTCAAAACAAAAAAGGTTTAAAAATTATCTTACATTGAAAGTAAAAATACTTTTGTGACAAGATTTTCACTAAAAAATTATAGTGCTAGAATACAGTGATTTAACTTTTAAAATACCCAAAGGTATGCCACAAATTGCCATTCACTCTCCAAAAGTCTGTACACATATTTTTGTACTGTATTTTTATTCAGAATGTCATGAATCCTCAAGTAGTAAAATAAAGACAAGAAAATTATGCTGTAGAATTACAGAGCAAAATTAATATCCCCTGACAATGTGACAGCATGTAAACTTTGGCATTTAAATATGTTTTTAGATTTCAGAGAGAAGAAGGGAGAGGGAGAGAGATAGAAACATCAATGATGAGACTTATCGATCAACTGCCTCCTGCACACCCCCTACTGGGGATTGAGCCCAAAACCCAGGCATGTGCCCTGGCTGGGAATTGAACCATGACCTCCTGGTTCATGTGTTGATGCTCAACCACTGAGCAACACCGGCCGGGCTAATCCTTGGCATTTAAATGAAAGATCTTTTCAGGTGCACAAAAGCCTTGTCTAATGGTCCCGGCATCACGGGGTCTATGCCACTTCCTGTCTCTCTCAGCCTGGGCTCCAGTGCCCACTTCCTTGGTGACAGGAGCCCAGGGAGAATGCACAGTCCAAGTAGATATTTAGGAAGAGTAATTAGCAGCCACACGGATGGACCAAAGTTCTCTGACTAAAACCACAACCACTGCCAGACACGGCTGCGACCACTATGAGCAGTGGATCAATCTGGGAGAGAACTAAAAAAAAAAAAGGCTGTTAATATAAAAAAAGATTAACATGTAATTGGACAAGAGGAGAGAAAGAAAATAAAAACATATCATAAAAAATTAGAAATAAATACAGGAGGAAAGGGTTTAAAGCAAATGCCTTTCCAAAGGTGTGGCAACAGTAACAGAACTGGGACCTAACTTTCTAAAGCAGCCGTGGGCAAACTACGGCCCGCGGACCGTTTGAAATGAATAAAACTATTGAAAAAACAAGACCATACCCTTTTATGTAATGATGTTTACTTTGAATTTATATTAGTTCACACAAACACTCCATCCATGCTTTCGTTCCGGCCTCCGGTCCAGTTTAAGAACCCATTGTGGCCCTCGAGTCAAAAAGTTTGCCCACCCCTGTTCTAAAGACTAAACACTCGTAACATTAGAGGCCTGGACAGAGCTCTGGAACAGGCCGAGCGAACATGACGATGGAAATTCAGTGCAAGCAGAAGGCACGTGCCTGCGTGGGGGGGGACATCATCCCTGGATGGCACTGCCGGCCACATTAGCGAGTTTAGCTCTCCACCGCGGTGGCAACGGCGCCACCGGTGACCACTTGGCTCAATTAATCCCTTGGTAAAGTAACAGCTAATCTTCAATCTTTGACAATAAGGGACCCCTCTGTCTGAAGTTCTCAATCCAGCGAGAGGGTGTCTCAGCGTCCATTCTCCTCCTTCCTCACAAGGATGCGTTCGTTGGGGACGGCCATGTGACAAGTTTAAAGCATCTCCCAGACTCTCCTGGAGCCTGGGAGTGAAGGATGGTGGGGAGTGTACAGGCCATGACTAAATCTGGCCAATAATCCAAGCTTCAAGTTGGTTTCTGAGGAAGCTCCTTAGGAAGTGAGAGAACTCCAATGGAAAGGCCTCGGGCCATCTCTCCCCGTGCTTTCTCCATGGAAAGGAGCTCTTGGCCACAGGAGGGTCTGTAGCTGCAGAGGACAGAAGCCGCAGAGGACAGAAGCCGCAGAGGACAGAAGCCGCATGAGGACTGCAGGGGCCACCCCGCAGAGCAGGAAGGTAGAGTCCTGGGAACTGCCAAGCAGCTTTGCTTACCTTCTCGGGGCTTCTTCTATAGGAAAAGTGTGGAGAGCAGCTACAGTGTTTGGACAGGTTCAAGCCTCGGACTGATGAGAGGGCACAGTCCTCTCATGGCCACATGCAAGTCCCAGCTTGGAGGGCAGAGCCCTCCCATCACAATTATAGACAACAGCTATGGTTGTAAGCTTGAACTCAGGGTCCGAACACGTGGCCCCATGTGTCTGAGTGATGTGGGCTTGATAGAGTTCAGGTGCATGTAATTGAGTAGGATCGAAACCCACGAGAATGTTGTCAACATCTTGACCACGCCCTTACTGTGCCTCGTGGAATCTGGCTATAAAATAAAGACACGGCTTGTAGTCCGTGGCGCTGTCTCTCCATCAGAGAAGCAGCATCCCACCAAGACCCAGCTTTCATTCTCTTGTCTGTCTTTTCTCAATCCTTCACCGCCCACACTCAGGGTCACCCTTGGCTGTGCTGGCGCGGCACAAAAAAGAACAACCACGTCTTACTTAAGCCACTATTTTAGAATCTTTGAAGACCACAGAGGAATCCTACCTCATACAGTGAGGGGACTTTTTCTGGGAGAAACTGGCCGTCCTGCATCAGGGCCCCTGAGGCTCTGGTCTGGGAGCCAGTTAAAAAGCTCACAGGCCCTGGCCGGTTTGGCTCAGTGGACAGAGCCTCAGCCTGCAGACTGAAGGATCCCAGGTTCGATTCTGATCAAGGGCATATGACTGGGTTGCGGGCTTGATCCCCAGCGGCATGTAGGAGACAGCCAATCAGTGATTCTCCCTCATCATTGGTGTTTCCATCTCTCTCCCCCTTTCCCTTCCTGTCAATAAAAATATATTTTAGAAATAAAAATAAAAATAAAAGCTCACCAGGTGCTTCTTGGAGCTGCAGTCTACTCCGCACAGGGCATCTGCAGTTTACTCCTAAGAAGTACATAATAAGGGTTCTTTCCCTCACGTGAAGATGCCAATATATAGGTTAAATAAGACATACTTTTTTCTTTCAATAGTAGTCATTCATTTATATAGTGCTGGATACACACCAGATTCTCAACAACCATTGTACCTCCAAATCTCTTATGCCTTATCCTTTTACTAAGTCGTGTCCTCACCCTGTAGCCATTTATAGGAGGGGATGACCACACATGGCCATGAATAAGACTGGAGCTAACAGACCTCGGTGGGGGAGGAGAATATTAAATTTTGATTTCATGAGGTCTGTGATCTCACCTAATGTGCTAACTTGTCTACTTACTGATGCATAAAATAGGGAGGAATATGAAGACTTTTCTTAGACCAAAATAGGAAGACAATTATCAACATGCATGAAAATAGGATAGGACTTTAAAGATCAAAATGAAAAAAAATTCCTAGTGATGTTATACATGTTTTATCCTAAATATGTATTTAGAGTTGAGAAAATGGCAACCAAGTAGGCAGTCCTTTATGTAGCTCCTCCTAGGGCCAGACTAGAAATAAAACTAAAGTAGGGAATATAGACCTGGAAATAATCAGAGTGGAAATAAATGACATAGAGATTAAATAAATAAACAAAATAACAATACAAAAGATCAATGAAATCAAGAGCTGATTCTTTGAAAAGATAAATAATACTGATGAACCATTAGCCAGACTCATCAAGAAACAAAGAGAGAGGACCCAAATAAACAAAATCAGAAACAAAGGCGAGAGGTAACCACTGTCCCCACAGAAATACAAAGGATTGTAAAAAATACTATGAACAGACAGAAAACCAAGATGGCGGCATAGGTAAACACTAGAAATTGCTGCCTCACACAACCACTTCAAAAAAACAACTAAAAGACAAAACGGACATCATCCAGAATGACAGGAAGGCTGGCTCATGGAAAGTCTACACTAGAAGGAAAGAGAAAAGCACACTGAGACTCAGAGGAGGTGTGATGCGGAAGTAAAGTGCAGAAGTACGGAGGCGCACGTGGAAAGGGCTAGAACTGAGGAAGTGGTTGTGTTTTTCAATCGGGAGGGAGACTCAAGCCCCCAACTGCTCTGAACTCCAGTTCCGGGCGAGTCTCTGGGGACCCAGACTCATACGGGGAGAAACTGGACTGTCTGGCAGTGGGCAGAACTCGAGGGCGGCATTCTCTCAGAGGTGCTTGCAGCGATTACCACAGAACAGTGAGACCCGGGTACTCTTAGGGCAGGGCTGAGGATCAGCCATAGCTGTTTGCTCCACCCTGTTGATTCCCTGAGACCCTGCCCCACCCAAGCTGTGCGCAGAGGCTTTTGCATATGAATGCCCTGGCCCTTTGCAATCTAAAATTACCTAACAAACTGAAGCTGGGTCAGAGAGATCCAGAACATCCAAAAGAAGGCCCAAGGCCCCACAGCAGCTTGCATTGCTTCACAGCTGGGCCTCATCTGGGCACCTCCAAACCCCAAACAAAGAAGAGGAATCTGCAGATATATCCATAGCTACTACTGGGTAGCCTCAGGCAGAGGCTAAATTAGCACCTCCTTAGATCCAAGAGCCACTGTACCCAGTAGTCAGAGTGGACCATCCAGATTACAACTCCTCAGATCCATAAGGGACACACTCAGGGGGCAGACTCAGTGAGCACCAAAGCCCCACTGAAGCAAGTCTTGCCCCAGAAGGGTGTCTCCAGCACAGAAGTTCTCCCACAATAACCACAGCTGATTCTCACAGCCAACTGGCCTGGAGGTCAATTCCTCCCAGTGATACCTACAACAATCAAGGCTTAACTACAACAAGACTGTGCACAAAGCCCACAAAGGGGTGCACCAAGAGTGTCCACCTCAGGTAATTGGGGAGGCTGAGCCACTGGGCCCTATAGGACACCTAGCACACAAAGCCACTCTATCAACACAGGGAAGCAGCCAAAATGTGGAGCCAAAGAAACAGGTCACAAATGACAGAAATTAAGGAAAGCAAACTATTAGATATAGAGTTCAAAACCACGGTTATAAGGTTTTTCAAGAATTTTCTAGAAACTGCCGATAAATTTAGTGAGACCCTTGAGGATTTGAAAAAGGACCAACTAGAAATTAAGCATACACTGACTGAAATAAAAATATTATACAGAGACCCAACAGCAGACTAGAGGATCGCAAGAATCAAGTCAAAGATTTGAAATATGAAAAAGCAAAAAAAGCCCAACCAGAAAAACAGAAAAAAGAATCCAAAAATATGAAGATAGTGTAAGAAGACTCTGGGACAACTTCAAGCGTACCAACATCCGAATTATAGGGGTGCCAGAAGAAGAGAGCAAGATATTGAAAACCTAGTTGAAGAAATAATGACAGAAAACTTCCCCTACCTGGTGAAAGAAATAGACTTATAAGTCCAGGATGCGCAGAGAACCCCAAACAAAAGGAATCCAAAGAGGACCACACCAAGACACATCATAATTAAAATGCCAAGAGCAAAAGGCAAAGAGAGAATCTTAAAAGCAGCAAGAGAAAAACAGTTAGTTACCTACAAGGGAGTACCCATATGACTGTCAGCTGATTTCTCAACAGAAACTATGCAGGCCAGAAGGGAGTGGCAAGAAATATTCAAAATGATGAATAGTCTGGTGGGACTGCAGACTGGTGCAAGATTACTTTATCCAGCAAAGCTATCATTCACAATTGAAGGTCAGATAAAGAAAAAGGTCAGATAAGAAAAAGCTAAAGGAGTTCATCACCACCAAACCAGTATTATATGAAATGCTGAAAGGTATCCTTTAAGAAGATAAATAATTTGATGAACAGAATAAACTGGTGAATATAATAGAATCAGGGACATAGAAAGGGAGTGGACAATTCTCAGTGGGGAAGGGGTGTGGGGGTGCGGGAAGTAACTGGACAAAAATCATACACCTATGGATGAGGACAGTGGCAGGGGTAAGGGCAAAAGGTGGGGTGGGAACTGGGTGGAGGGGAGCTATGGGGGGAAAAAAGAGGAACAACTATAATAATCTGAACAATAAAGATTTAATTTTAAAAAATACTATGAACAACTATATTTTAACAAGCTGGAGAAGCTGGATGTAGACTGGTAGGATCAGCATCATTAAAATGTCCATAATACCCAAGCAATCAACAGATTCAATGCAATCCCATTAAATACCAACAGCATACTTCACAGATCTAGAACACTCCAAAAATGTATATGGAACAACAACAAAATAAAACCTGAATAGCCACAGCAATCTTGAAAAAGAACAAAATTGGAGGAATCACATTACCAGATTTGAAGCTATACTACAAAGCTACTGTACTCAACACAGCCTGTTACTGGCACAAGAACAGGTATACAGAGCAATGGAACAGAACAGAGACCCCAGAAATCGACCCAACCAATAACCCTCAATTAATATTTGACAGAGGAGGCAAGAGCAACAATGGAGTGTAGACAGTCTCTTCAATAAATGGTGTTGGGAAAATTGGACAGATACATTATAAAAATATGAAACTAGACCAACAACTTATACCATAGACAAAAATAAACTCAAAATCGATAAAAGATTTAAATCTAAGTTGGGGAACCATAAAAACCTTAGGAGAAACCATAGGTAGTCAAATCTCAGACATCTCGTGTCGCAATGTTTGCAAATACATCTCCTAGGGCAAAGGAAACTAAGGAGAAAATAATCAAATGGGACTACATCAAAATAAAAAGCTTCTGCACAGCAAAAGAAACCATCAGCAAAATGAAAAAGGAGCCCACTGTATGGGAGGACATATTTGCCAATGATACACCTGATAAAGGGTTAATCTCCAAAATATATAAGGAACTCATACAACTTAACAAAAGGAAGACCAACAATCCAATTAAAAAATGGGCAAAGGACCTAAAGAGACACTTCTCAAAAGTGGACATACAGAAGGCCAAGAGACATATGAAAACATGCTCAAAGTCACTGATCCTCAGAGAGATGCAAATTAAAATGACAATGAGGTATCACCTCACACCTGTCAGAATGGCTATCATCACCAATTAACAAATGAGAAGTGCTGGCGAGGATGTGGAGAAAAGGGAACCCTAGTGCACTGCTGGTGGGACTGCAGACTGGTGCAGCTACTATGGAAAACAGTATGGAGTTTCCTTAAAAAATTAAAAATGGAATTCCCATTTGACCCAATGACCCCACTTCTAGGACTATATCCTAATGACCCCAAACACCAAACAGATAGAATATGTTAAGTGGCACGATTTACAATAGCTAATGTCTGGAAACAGCCCAAGTACCCATCAGTAGACAACTGGATAAAAAAGCTGTGGTACATTTGCACCATGGAATACTATGCAGCAGTAAAAAAAAAAAAAGAAAAGATCTCTTACCCTCTGAGACAGCATGAATGGACCTGGAGAGTATTATGCTGAGTGAAATAACTGAGTCAGAGAAAAATAAGTATCACACGAGCTCACTCATGTGGAATGTAATGAACAAAATAAATTGATGAACAAAACAGACCTAGAGACATAGAAGCAGGGAACAGACAGACAAATCTCAGAAGAAAGGCAGGGGTGGGGGTGGGGGTGGGGGTGGGAGAGATTAACTGGGGAATTTATGCATATACTAGAGGCCTGATGCAAGAAATTCGTGCAAAGGCTTGGCCCCCCCGCCACCGCGGCTTTGTCCAGAAGGTCATCTGGAAGGACATCTGGTCTAATTAGCATATTATGCTTTTATTATTATAGATTATTATTATAGATTCACAGCCCATGGACCCAGACAATAGTGTGGTGAGGGCATGGGAGGGGTGGACACAGGGTGGAGGGGGTCAATTGGGAAAAAAAGGGACATCTGTAATACTTTCAACAATAAAGATAAATTTTAAAAATAAATAAACAAATAAAAGTAAAAGAAAAAATGTATTTAGTAGATACTCTTTTCACTAACTTTGTCTTCCTGTCTTCATTTCCTCTATTAAGGCATCTCCTATACTTATATTCATGGCCAAATGTCTGATATAAAAGTACTTCCTAGAAATCTATTAAATAATCATGAATAACAGTTTTATTTGCTGTCATTTATTATATACCGGCAGAGTCACTGTATTTTTAACATCTACCTTACAACCACAAATTCTTATGCTTAATACAGGTGCTGAAGATAGTAACTGTTTTCAAGGAAACATAACGGATGCTCATACTGTCAATACACGTATCGAAAACGAACACTTTTTAACATTCTAAGTTTCCATTTGCAATATTTTTCATTAAAAAGTGTTACTTACAGATATGTCGTCACTCTCTGGCGCTGTCCCATCGTGAAAAGAGCCGTCTGTTTCTACGTCCAGCCTTGGCACCTTTCTCCTTCGGACGGCTCCCTCTTGCTCCAGCACCTTCACCTCCATGTCCAAGTCCTGCTTTGTGTCCCGGAGTAACTCTTCCAGTACTTCATTTTCTATGGCTAAATCATCAATTTTCCTTTTTTCTGATCTTAGTTTTTCTGTAGAAAGAGATTTACTGGCAGGAGTTTTCGAAGTGGCCTTGGACTCTGTGTCTGTGAAGAGGCCGCCTGGCTCCTGCCCCGCAGGCCCCCTCTGGGGAGCAGGCTGCCCGCCGCTTGCCCACAGCGAGGGGGAGGCAGGCTGTGTTTGTTCCAGGAGAGAACAAGACATTTCCATTCTTGCTGACTTAAATGAAGACATTTCTTGATTTTCTTCATCCCTTTCCCTTTTAGATTTAAAAAAAGAAGAGAAAAAAATAAAAACAGACAATGAGCACAGCTAAGTAATTTAATAGTCTGGCAATTTTCACCCCTTTCACATTTAATCCACAATATTTTGGGTTTTATTAATAACAATATCACTGGAAATAAGAAGAGACATCAGAAAACAGTACATAATCCATATATACTCTACTGCTTTGAGAGGACTGACCCACCCTGTGGCTAAAATGATGAGGCGAGCTCTAGCTTTGCTGAAGTAGCTGCAATTGACAAATCCATGTGGAGAAAAGAACAGAAAAATACAAGGGCCTTGTTGCCAGGAAGCAACAGCTTACCTTGCAACCTAGGGAGCCTGTGGGCAGGGAGGCCGCACCGCGGGGACAGACCCTGACTGGCTAATGAGGAGTCGAGGAGCTTATCTAGAACTTTTACAGACAACCCGACAAGTGCCACGTGAGCACGTGACTGCGGTTTCCTAGGAAACGCCGCGATGCGTCCACAGCCCCGAACACTGTGAGCGCCCCTTATGCCGAGGGGCTCAGAGCTCAGTCCCTGCGCTCTAGGAGTGGGGGGGCTCCCCCTGGACTGAACAGCCAGGTGCCCTTTCAGTCACTCTAATCTCACCTCCGCATGCTGGGCCAAGAGGTTTCTGTAGTAACAGAGTTTGAGCCGGAGAGCCAGCAACACACCCAGATGGGAAGGGAGGAGTTTTTAAGACTGAAAATAAGAACCAAAGGACTGGTTTGGGGCAGGGGGGCAGAGAAGAAAGCGTCAAAGATTTTGACAAAGTTTGAACTACCAAAAAAAGGACAAATTCAGTCACAGGGGAGAGAGTTTTCAGGACTATCATTTGGGAAAACAGCAGGAAATGCCTGTGGAAAAGTGAAGCTTAAAGGATGGGTAGGGCCAAATGCACTGAGCATCTGTAACAGCATCATGGAACCTGCAGGTAGATTACACAGAGGATAAAAAGCAGTGAAAGGAAGAAAAACGCCTCAAAGAGGAGGCAAAGGCTGCCAGTGAGAGAGGGAAAGAGCCGGACAGACCGCGGCCACACGCAAGAAAGGCGTGAGCAGAGGGCTCAGCGGCTGCGTGCCAGCAACAGCCATGACTGCGATGCGTCCGTGGCCACTTTGAAGGACATCACATCAGGATGAACTGTGCCTCAGAAGAAGCGGGAGCAAGGACACCATCTCCTTTTCCGAGAAGTTTCTTCGCAGCGAGAGGAAGAACCGCGCAGAGGGAAGATTGAAGGAAGGGATGGGGCTCTTGAAGACAGAGGACCTGGAAGGCACAAGGCGGGAGAAGCGGAGAGCACTGCTGGGAGGGAGTCACAGGGACCGCAGGCGGGAGGGCAAGTGCAGCCAAGAGCAGAGATGGCCGGGAGCAGAAGGAAAAGGCGAGGTGAGTCGTCCAGAGCACAGGAGGGGGCAGTCGGGACGAGCTTGCACAGACGGGAGCCCACTCCGCACCCACAGCAGTTTCTCAGACGGGGGGAGGGGAGCAGACCTCTTCCTGGGGTCAGGCTGGACGTGGTTTTGGATGGAGTCGGTCTGCAGCTGCTGGGAAGCCCCACCTCCACCTCTGCTGACACCGGGGAGCGTCACTGGGGAGAGCCGATAGCTGGGCGTCTCCGCCCCGACGGGAGCACTCGATCCCACAGAAGTGCGCTCAGAGCTCCTTTTTGGGGGTTCCTTCCCAGGGAATGTCTCTGGTGAAGGCATTCTGAGTTTCTGTTCCATTCTGGACACTTTGATTTCTTTTGGCCTTACACTCAGATCCATGCTGTAGCAAAAGAAAAGCATGCCAGGCAATCAACTTACAGCCATGTTCACCAGAAACAAGGCCTTCAGGTAGCACTAGCTTCACACCCAGCCCGTCAGCCTGCTCTACTCTCCTGTGCCATCGACGCCCCAGGACGGCCGGCCCCTCTCTCACCCTGCAGCGCACACCCACCCGTGTCCTCCTATGAACTAAATGTGGGGAGAAGCCTATGTAATTTTTGCTTGGTTTAAAATTTTAAAATTACTTCCATGCAAAAAAATTAATAAAAAATGGAAAACCACAAAAAGACAAGTCTCCTATTACTCTGGTATCATAATAGGGCGTTCAGAGCACTTGAGAGGAACTGATGTGGTGGAATCTCTACAACAGAACTCAGCTCTTGATGCCAGAAAAATATATACATCATACACACACACACACACACACACACACACACACACACACACACACTGCATGGATGAATGAATATATATGGCCTTTGTTGTTCTTATTTCACAGAAAAACAAGTAAGCTGTCATTCAAATGATTTTCAAAACAGTTTCTCTTTAAAAAGTTGCACCTGGTCTGAGTACTGAAACGTGGTATCTTTCAGTATGAACCGCTCCTATGGATTATTTAGAATGAAACAGTGTGTTTATTACTCAGATGAGACAGGGAAGCATTACCATGTGTCTGCTTGCTCTGAGGCTGTGTCGGCCATGCAGGTCACAGTGTTCCCGGGGGCACTGGGCATGATCTCCTCTTTGACGGACAAGCCTTGGCTCGGCCCTGGGGTCGCTGTCCTGGATCCTGTAATCACACACGTGAAAGAAGGAACACAGCTGCTGGCCGCTCACCACGTTCCCCTGGTCGTGCTGAGGGAAGCAGGCAGGTTGACAGCACACTGTCTCCAGTCAGTGGAGATAACAGATACTTGATGAAATGGCCCATCAACAGCCTGTCGGAATCTGTGCGGAGCTTGTCTACACTAAATCATCTTAGTGCTACATCACATCCTTCATGATAAATTATCAACCTAAATAAAAATAATCAACTTAAATTCTTGTTTTAAATATATTTTATTGATTTTTTACAGAGAGGAAGGGAGAGGGATAGAGAGTTATAAACATCAATGAGAGAGAAACATCGATCAGCTGCCTCCAGCACACCCCCTACTGGGATGTGTCCGCAACCAAGGTACATGCCCTTGACCGGAATCGAACCTGGGACCCCTCAGTCTGCAGGCCGATGCTCTATCCACTGATTAGGTTAGGGCCAACTTAAATTCTAATTCAAATAATGCTTTAAGTCAACAGACAAAAAATTACATTTCTTCCCCACAGAAAGTGTATCCACCCTACTATCTACACAAATCAAAGTCCACGTAAATTTTATTTTTAGAAGATAGATACTATTTGAAAAGAACACAGTTTTAGACATTTTTTTTGACTACCACGATGACCATTATCTCAGTTGCTAGGACAGCAGGGTAACTCTCGGGCTGCTCACCTGACTCCCCGGAACCCCCGCACTGAGGGGGGCCCTCCGCCCAGCATCTGTTAACTGTAAGGCACTCGCCCCAGCGGTGGGCCCTGCATCTATGAAATGGGGAATTATCACTTTCCTCAAGAGCCGTTTTGCGGGCAAAAGGACCTGACACCTGGACAGCACCGAGGAAGCGCATGGAGCACTGCCAGCGCTGTCCTGCAGGCGGCCGTGTCTGCTGCCTC
Organism: Myotis nattereri; assembly: GCF_964212035.1. Lineage (NCBI taxonomy): Eukaryota > Metazoa > Chordata > Mammalia > Chiroptera > Vespertilionidae > Myotis > Myotis nattereri. The sequence goes on from NC_138092.1 coordinate 52,901,594, forward strand.
CGCGCCCTGCACGCTCGCCTGCACGCTCGCCTGCGCGTTCCCGTTAGACCTGGGGCAGGGAGGGTCTGCTGGCTCCTCTGCCCCCAGCCCTGAGCAGCGTGGGACGCAGTGAACAGAAATAGGTGATGGGATGGAGGTGCTAACTGAAGAAGCTCTTCAGTGGCATTTCCTAAGTTGTAAGCTAGATGACCACTGCCAGCTCCTCGCGACGCCGTGTCTGATAGGGGCACACTGACTTCCAGCCCCGCGTGCGACCACTCCGCCCCCCTGCACGTGGCCACCGCGGACGCTCACAGGCACTTCCTCCAACACGCCCGCCCCCAAACCTCATTTTCCTAGCACAGAAGTTTGCAAAAAAGAATAATTACGGATGCTTATATAATCACTAAAAGAAACATTTATAGATGGAACCGAATGCCCAGAATAACATGTTTGTCAATAAGGTTATTTACAATGTGCTCCTTGCAAAGACACGAGAAGGGCAGGGGTGTGCTTGCCGCTTTACTCCACGTGTTTACAACAATTAGAGGTAGTTAGCACCTGTTCAATAAACACTTTCTGAATAAGTAAATGAGTGACTATAGAAGGAGGAGAGAAAGGAGAGGGAAGAAGACACGCAGTCTCCCTTACGCGCACCCCCCCCCCCCCGCAAATGGCTGTCTTCTGAAACTGTCAGTCAGACTATAAGTACATACAAGAAGTAATGCTTCTAATTACAAAGAAAAGAGAGCTCCTCGGGGAATACACACAAACACATGGAGGGTCCAAAGCAAGCAGAAAAGAATGAATGTATCATCGTAATGGCAACAGCTTATTTTCAAGAAAAGTAGGGACTGTGTGGTAACTCACAATGGGGCAGGGCTGCTGCCTCGGACAGTCAGCACTGAGCTACGCATGCCCCCTTTGCCCCAGAAATGGCACGAGCCACCAGGGACTCACGCCAAGAACTACAGGCTGTCCCCACAATGTACCCTGACTGGTCTTCCACCTCTCCAGCTGCCACACAGCCCCTGGCCCGGCTCCCACCTGCTTCCACAGGGCTACCCCTCGGATCCCCACCCACTCTAGACCCCGGAATCCATACTCCGCACAGAGCGATGGTGCTCAGGTCCTCTTCCCTGGCACTTTGCCCCCAGATCTGCCCGTGCGGCCTCCTCTCACCACACAGACGCCTGGCACCCCAGTGCTGCATCCTCAGCGAGACCCTGACTGCCATCCACAGCCCTCCCAGGCACTGCCACTCCCCAGGGTCAGCTTCTCCTTGTGCTTGGTCCTCAAAGGACTTATCAGAAGAGCCTGAATCCCGACCTTCAGAATATAAAGTCACAATAATAGGGAACTTGTTCACTTTATTCATCCTGTGTCTTCAGCACTTAGAATAGTGCTCAGTATGCAGCTGACATATATATATTTTTTAAATGGATAAATGACTAAATGGGGAAGGTGAGTTTTAAAAGACATTGGAAATGGTCACTCCGGGTAAGTACCTAGGAATGTGCATACAGCCTACCATCAATTACATAATAAACAAACTTGCTGAAGAGTCAGTAAAAACGATGCTTGAATTACCTGGACTGGGCTGGCCCTGAGGGTCACAGTAATTCTCTGTCGTCATGAAGATTACTGCCAATCCAATTTCTGCTTCAGGAATAGGTCTAAGACCCTGCCTATTAGAATAAAATGATTTAAGTATGATAATATATTCCAACTAACAAATTTATTAAGATGATGTCAAACTGAAACTCACCCCTCCCCCAAGAGGTCCAGCAATGGAGAGAACTTCATACAAGAGGCTGGCTCCCTCACTGAGCTGGCTACCCCAGGCAAGTCCACCATGTTTACTAACTCTGGTATTTCAATTGTAAAGGTCTATAACAGTGGTTGGCAAACTGCGGCTTCCGAGCCTCATGCGGCTCTTTGGCCCCTTGAATGTGGCTCTTCCACAAAATACCGACTTCTGCGCATGGGCCATGAAGTTTCAATCGCACTGTACGTGCGCACCGCACATGGTATTTTGTGGAAAAGCCACACTCAAGGGGCCAAAGAGCCGCAGTTTGCTGACCACTGGTCTAGAGTAAAGAATACAGATCCTTCAGTTCTAAATTCTATAACTTTCAGAATAAGAAGAAAACAGTAACACCCAGATGAAGCAATAAAAAATATTTTTATAAGCAAACCTATGATTACTGAAATCCTAAGAGAAAACAGAAAAGAGAGAAAGCAGTAAGGAGAATGGGAAGGAAGAAGTACAAAGAACTATGGATAGGCTGATGTGTGCTATGATTTAAAGTTCAGTAAGTCAAATCATCTTATCAAATTTACATGTTAAAGAATCTTAGGATGAACCTATCTTCTGTTATTCTGTAATGTGGATAATACTGAGTTTATAAAACAAAAACAATTTAATATGTTATAGAAACTGTACCTCAAATTTTAAGAACTACAAAACTTTTAATACTCATTGCAAGATATTTTAAGTGGCTGCAGTAGTTGAAAAGGTCTTTTTTGGATGCTTTAACATTTGTTTTTTAAATGTACTGACTGGACTAACGTAGAGTTTTACTTTAAGTGCGATTATAATAGTATTATAATAGTATATACTAAAAAAAAGGTTTTATAAAGTATTGTATACAAGTGGCAATCCAAAATTAACATTTTATTACCCTACTGTTTTTGAAACTATAAATATACTATAAAAATTAGTTATAACAATTGACTATATAAAATAAAAACATTTTTAACGCACATATAATAACAGTGCTATACAGACATTATATCATCCTAGGAGGGAAACAGTGGCAGCTTCCATTCAAGCCAATGGTGAGATATATGGCAACACCCATTCAAGTCAATGGTGAGATATGCAGCAGCCCTCCTGTACAACACGCTTGGAGGCCCCAGAAAGTACACAGAGAGAGACAGGGAGAGGAAGGTATCAGAGACATGAGGATTAAAAAAAAGATAGAAATGTCATTATTTACAGATATGGTTTATACAAAAAATGACTATAGATGATTAGAAATACAACGGGAGTCCAGCAAGGTGGTGGGATAGAACAGTGTCTAAATTTTGAGTTGAATTTCTATCCATCAACAGTAAACAACTAGAAAATATAATTAAAGAAATATCATATACTTGTATTTCACCTACCACAGGTATAATATCTACCAGAATATATGTAATATCTAGGAAGACCTAATAAATGGTATTTAAGATCTCTACAGAGAAATTATAAATACTGTTAATTCTCCCCAAATTGATTTGTGGTTTCAATAAAATTCCTAATCAAATTCCCAACAAGATCTGTGAAAAGCTGATTCTAAAATGTCTGTGGAACAGTGAAGAGCCAGGATGCTTCTGAGGCAGAACAGAGCAAGAGCCTGGCCTGGTGGACACGAGGTATAGGCGGTGCTGTACATGAGGGCGTGTTGATGCGCAGACGAGGGTAGGGACAAACTGCTCCCCTGCATGTGGAGCTTAGGTATAAACAGAATCCATTCCGGGTAGATTAAAAAAAAATTTCCAAACAAAATATCAAAATACTAATAAAAAATATAGGGAAGTAATCTGATCTATGAATAGAAAAATATTTCTTAAACCAAATACAAGTACCATCTATATATATAAAAGCCTAAGTGACCGTTATGACGGGTTGCTATGATGTGCACTGACCACCAGGGGGCAGACATTCAATGCAGGAGCTGTCCCCTGGTGGTCAGTGCACTCCCACAGCCAACCTCCCATGGCCTGCCAACCTCCCGCAGCCCCTGCCCCTGGACTGAGCGAGATGGCCCCAATTGCCAGCCAGGCCGAGGGACCCCCCACCCGTGCACGAATTCGTGCACCGGGACTCTAGTCTATAATAAAATCTTTGCAATAATTATTGTATATACTTTTCCGTTGTTATGTAGAGTGCACCAAAACTCACACATATAAAACCACCTGCTTGCATATATTTTTACTAACAAATAACAAAGTACCTTTGGAGCATATCCATAATTGAGTGAATCCATTTTTTCTGAGAGTCAGAAATTAAGGGCTGCGAATTTGTCATTCCTACATCAACAACACAAGTTCCCGGAGCCGAAAAGAAACTCTCTTCTTCTTCATTTTCTTCTGCTATCAACCTAGCATCCCCTCCTCCAAAAACAACTGCTGAACTTAATTTCTTATGCTAAAAATGGAAAAAATAAAAAGTAATACAATAGCCACAACGATTTCTGAGTGTGTTCTAGACCTTGTAAGAACTTGATTTGGAAGCGAAAGGACAGAATTGATGTACAATCGGTCCTGCTTCCTGAGAGGACCGTCTGCACCTCCATTCTGAGAAACCCCTGGTCCACAGGCACCTCAGCCCTGGCACAGCATGCTGCCTGCAGCCCACAGGTGGGTTCCCCCTGCAACAGAAACCCTGGACCCCACGCTGCCTGCAGCCCACGGGCGGGGTTCCCCGTGCGACAGAAACCCTGGACCCCATACTGCCTGCAGCCGATGGGCGGGGTTCCCCTGTGACAGAAACCCTGGACTCCACACTGCCTGCAGCCCACGGGAGGGTTCCCCGTGTTAAAAACCCTGGACCCCACTTCAACACATGGAAGACATTCAACACCTGTTTAAAAACCCACAAGTTAGAACTTAAACCAGTTCCCCTTACCCCCAACTTACATATTTGTATAAACTTAATTAATAGGCCAACTGACAGATATTAAGGAACATTATAATCACATACATGAACATGGGCTGGTGCCTGGGCAGTTTTGTACTCGATGTCACACTTCTGCACATAATCTCAAAAGAAAATGCACTGGGAACACTACTAATTTGTCCTCGCATGTAATGTTTTCTTTAGGAACATTTAGCTTAAAACATTACCTGCTTGGCATTCAGAAATACAAATGTTTTCCCTTTGAAGATCTGTTTTCTTTCTTGCCGTCCTGACAGATCAATATTTTTACTTCCAATGGCTGGCTCATCAATTGGTGGGTAAAAACTGTAAAAAAATAAAATTAAATTAAAGCATATTCTAATTATAAACTACTCTGTATCATGCCACTAAATTTGTAAATGGAATAGCTCTCTAGACACTAGAAAGGTTTGATTTCCATAATACTATTATATTATTATATTACTAGAGGCCTGGTGCACAAAAATTTGTGCACTAAGGGAGGGGGGGGTCCCTCAGCCCAGCCTGCGCCTTCTCGGAGTCTGGGACCCCTCGGGGGATGACCACCTGCTGGCTTAGGCCTGCTCCCCGGGGGATTGGGCCTAAGCTGGCAATCAGACATCCCTCTGGCAGCCCGGCAGCCCTCAGGGGATGTCCACTTGCCAGCGGGGAGCAGACCTAAGCTGCAGTCAGACATCCTTAGCACTGCTGAGGAGGCAGGAGAGGCTCCCACCACCACCGCTGTACTGGCAGCCATCAGCCTGGCTTGTGGCTGCGCAGAGCTCCCCCATGTGGGAGTGCACTGACCACCAGAGGGCAGCTCCTGCATTGAGCATCTGCCCCCTGGTGGTCAGTGTGTGTCATAGTGACCAGTCATACCCAGTCTTTCGGCTGTTAGGGTCAGTTTGCATATTGCCCTTTTACTATATAGGATAGAGGTCTGATGCATGGGTGGGGGCCAGCTGGTTTGCCCTGAAGAGTGTCCCGGATCAGGGTGGGGGTCCTGCTTGGGTGCCTGGCCAGCCTGGGTGAGGGGCTGAGGGCCGTTTTCAGGCTGGCCGGCGACTGAAGCTCCCAACCTCTCCTTTTTTTCTTTTTCTTTTATTCTGGGATTTATTTACCTTCTATAATTGAAACTTTGTTGCCGTCACTGGAGCTGAGAGCCGGCTCCAGCTCTGAGGCCACAGCCGGCTGAAAGCAGGTATCAGGTTTGTTTAGCTTCTATAATTGAAACGTTGTTGCTTAGACTGGAGCTCAGAGCCCGGCTGCGGCAGGCAGAGAACCATGGCTTCCTCCATCACTGGAGCAAGCAAGCCTCCTGCTTGCTTCAGCTGCATGGCTGCTGGCCGCCATCTTGGTTAGCGGTTAATTTGCATATCACCCTGATTAACCAATGGGAAGCATAGCGAAGGTACGGTCAATTACCCTTTTTGTTTTTTATTAGATAGGATTTTTAAAAAGTTTTTATCTGGGACAAAATGATTAAAGGTATCTAAATGATTTATCTAAAAATAATTTAAGGGTAGAGAATCATAACAAGATACAATTAAATGTGTATAGAACCTAAGTTACATGAATTACAAATGGTGCGACCTAACCATAACCATCAAATCCCACCGCCATGTGCTTGCTTTGGGATGGTGTCTGGACTCCATTCTGTGAACTTCTACAAATGTTTTGTTATGGATCCCTTTGGAGAAGCGCAGGAAATTAAGACTTATATTATTGTTCAGGTTAAATAAAATTTCTGTGAGAAACCAAGATGGCGGCATAGGTAAACACCGGAGATTGCTGCCTCGCACAACCACTTCAAAAATACAACTAAAAGACGGAACAGACATCACCCAGAACCACAGGAAGGCTGGCTGAGTGGAAATTCTACAACTAGAAGGAAAGAGAAAAGCATACCGAGACTCAGAGGAGGTGCGGTACGGAAGTAAAATACTAAGGTGCGGAGGTGCATGCAGAGTGGGCTGGGGGCTGAGGGCGCGGTTGTCTTTTTCAAGCGGGAGGGAGTCTCAGGCTCTGAGCTCCAGTTCTGGGTGAGTCTCTGGGGACCCAGACTCAAACAGGAGAAGCGGGACTGTCTGGCATTGGTCTGAACTCAAGGGCAGCTTTCTCTCCGAGGTACTTGCAGCAATTGCTGGGACACTGAGACTGCTTCTGAAGGCAGGACTGAGAGCAGCCATAACTGCTCGCTCCACCTGCCCTGTTGATCCCCTGGGACCCACCCCACCCAAGCCTTGCACGCAGGCATTTGCTGGATAGCCTCAGGCAGAGGCTAGATTAGCACCTCCCTAGAGATCAGGACAGAAGTTCTCCCACTGCAGACACAACTGATTCTCACAACCAATTGGCCTGGAGGTCAAATACCCCCCGCAGTGTTACCTACAACAATCAAGGCTTAACTACAACAAGACTGTGCACAAAGACCACAAGGGGGTGCACCAAGAAAGCATAAAAAATGTGGAGACAAAGAAACAGGACACAAATGACAGAAATGGAGGAAAGCAAACTGCTGGATATAGAATTCAAAACCACACTTTTAAGGTGTTTCAAGAACTGTCTAGAAGCCGCCGATACATTTAGTAAGGCCCTCGAAAAGACCAGCGAGACCGCCGATAAATGTAGTGAGATCCTCAAGAAATCTAGTGAGACCCTCGATGTGATAAAGGACCAACTAGAAATTAAGCATGCACTGACTGCAATAAAGAATATTATACAGACTCCCAACAGCAGACCAGAGGAGCACAAGAATCAAGGCAAAGATTTGAAATATGAAGAAGCAAAAAACACCAAACCAGAAAAGCAAAATGAAAAAAGAATCCAAAAATACGAAGATAGTGTAAGGAGCCTCTGGGACAGCTTCAAGCGTACCAACATCCGAATTATAGGGGTGCCAGAAGAAGAAAGAGAGCAAGATTTTGAAAACCTAGTTGAAGAATAATGACAGAAAACTTCCCCTACCTGGTGAAAGAAATAGACTTACAAGTCCAGGATGCGCAGAGAACCCCAAACAAAAGGAATCCAAAGAGGACCACACCAAGACACATCATAATTAAAATGCCAAGAGCAAAAGACAAAGAAAGAATCTAAAAGCAGCAAGAGAAAGAAAGTCAGTTACCTACAAGGGAGTACCCATACGACTGTCAGCTGATTTCTCAACAGAAACTATGCAGGCCAGAAGGGAATGGCAAGAAATATTCAAAGTGATGCATGCCAAGAACCTACAACCAAGATTACTTTATCCAGCAAAGCTATCATTCAGAATTAAAGGTCAGATAAAGAGCTTCACAGATAAGAAAAAGCTAAAGGAGTTCATCACCACCAAACCAGGATTATATGAAATGCTGAAAGGTATCCTTTAAGAAGAGGAAGAAGAAGAAAAAGGTAAAGATACAAATTATGAACAACAAATACACATCTATCAACAAGTGAATCTAAAAATCAAGGGAATACATAATCTGATGAACAGAATGAACTGGTGATTATAATAGAATCAGGGGCATAGAAAGGGAATGGACTGACTATTCTTGGGGGGGAAAGGGGTGTGGGGGATTCGGGAAGAGACTGGACAAAAATCGTGCACCTATGGATGAGGACAGTGGGTGGGGAGTAAGGGCCGAGGGTGGGGTTGGAACTGGGTGGAGGGGAGTTGTGGGGGGAAAAAGAGGAACAAATGTAATAATCTGAACAATAAAGATTTAATTTTTTAAAAAAAGGAAAAAAATAAACAAAATTTCTACATGCTATAAACACATCTAATCGTCCATGGGCATGGGGGAAAAGAAGAAAAGAGAGGAAAAATCAACACATAATCCTTCAGCCTCTCATCAGTCCAGTTTCAACTTTCTACATACTCAGATATTTTGCTACACCTATTCATAAGTGACCAGCCTTTCAGCTTACCTCTACCTTCTAGCAAAAATGACTAATGTCCATGGATAATGAGGGCTCAACATTGTCAAGCTGTTAGTGCATCGCAACTTGATCTATAAATCAATGCAACCCCAATAAAACTACCAGCAAGTTCTTTTGTGGATACTGACGACTCTAAAGTTTATGTAAAGAGGCAAAAGACCCAGCATAGCCAACAATGCTGACGAAACATTAAGAGCACTGACACTCCCTGAATCCAAGGCTCACTGTAAAGCCACCATAATCAAGGGTGTGGCACTGATGAAAAAGCTGGCATCACCAGGTTGGGTGCAGGAAACTTAGACTTTGTCTTCCCATCTCTGATAGCAGTGCAGAGAGGCAGCCACAGCTGCACCAAAAAGGACGGTCCTTTGTGAGGTAAGAGCACTGCTGTGCGCCTTCCGAATTCAAATCCGGACTAGTGAGGATCTTTTCCCAGAGCTAAGAGAGAAGATAGTTATGTAATAAAAAGCCACAACAATATATTTCATATCCCTTTGGAAACCCATCCTAGTTCCCAATGTCACCCTTTTTCTGTTTAATAGTTGAGTACAGAGTCAGGTAAGTCTTTAACAACATCAAATGGATGCCAGTAGGTGTGGGAACCGATTAAGGGGAAAATATGCATTTTAAAATAACATTAACAATTTGATTACTGATTGTCACCATCAAACAAGGGCTAATGCAATAGTCTTTTCTGGTTAACAATGAATCAGGAGTTACAGCAGAAATGTTTTATTTTAGGCATCTAAGTTAATAAAGTCATAAACTGAAGTCAGAAAAAAAATTATGTCGAACCTAAAGTCAAAAATACCCAAGAATCGTAGGAATCAATGACCAACTCTAGGATCTCTAAGACTTTGGATGCATTCTCAGCAGCAGAGGCCTCACAGGCCCCTCCACTCCCAAGGGATCTAGACTCCACAACAGTTTAATCTGTGCCGATCCTACAGGGTGTAAGGTTATAGCTCAGTTTCATTAGTGAAGATTTATAGGATTTATCAACTCCCCTAAGGAGGTTCACAGATAGGCTTGGAGGACAAGGTGATTCTGTTGAACACTGTGCTAGTTGAGGGTAAGTGAAGTTGCATGTCTTCACAGGGTCTAGCACTCAAAACAGGTGAAGAATCGTCTGTTTTAAAATATGAGAACCTCTTTTCAGGGTCCTGAAACATTACATTATCTGCTATACCAGATTGTAAAATACAAGAAACCTTCCACATGAAAATTAAAAACAAAAAGGAAAATTTTTCAGTTACTTTTAAAAGCAGATATATATTATCAGGTATAAACAGTCCCTAAAAACCCTGAACTGGGCAAAATACCTTATAACTAGCGAGTAATATTTAAAAATTAGTAATAAGATAATAAACTTGAGTCATATTTTAGATTTTTTAACCCTTCAAAATTGTCTTATGAGATGAGTTTATCAAGGCAGTCAATCTATTATTTCATTTAGACCAGCGGTTCTCAACCTGTGGGTCGCGACCCCTTTGGCAGTCGAACGACCCTTTCACAGGGGTCGCCTAAGACCATCCTGCATATCAGATATTTATATTACGATTCATAACAGTAGCAACATTACAGTTATGAAGTAGCAACGAAAATTATTTTATGGTTGGGTCACAACATGAGGAACTGTATTTAAAGGCCAGAAGGTTGAGAACCACTGATTTAGACTATAATCTCCTGACACATATTTTAAGCAGCTGCCCTTGTGCTAAGACGACTACACACCCACCATTTTAGCACAGCATTTTCATCACGCAATCTAAAAACCCCAACTTCCTCTTCAACCAGTTTACATCACTTTAAACACTGTATATACCAAACCATTTAGCCTGGGGGTTCACAAATTCCGCAAAGCATCTAAATAAATAAAGCAGTCTCTGCAGATACTGTGATGAGCAGCATTTCCTTCAGCAAGCCCCTATCACGATGCCAGGCTATGTGCTCAGACTCTGTATACACTATTACTTAAAGCACCCAACAGTTAAACACCCAAATCCTCAGCAGGACAGGTGCTAGTCCCAGGAGAAAGGCGCTCCAGGCCAGGGCTGTGACTGCTCCCCAGGACCAGTGGCTCCGGACAGGCAGCTGCTGCACCACACGGTCCAGGGAGCGTCGAGCAAGGACACCTGGCACTGGCACACGCGCTCTGCGTATGGCCCCTCGCTGTTCACTGGCCTTCAGTGCTTTTCTTTAAATATAAGCACACACATAACATTTGTTTCACCAAGATAAACAACAACCAAAAAAGAATTCAGGGATCCTTCCTTTACATACGAACAAAAAATCTTCACTAATAAAACTGAACTATAACCTTACATCCTGAAACAGTCAATAAAGAAACATTAACTTAAATAAAATTAGTGCTATCATATTTCATACGCCATGCTTTATTATATTTAAAGGACACAAATACCTTTCAATCTGAGGAAGCTGTGTCTTGGACTGAACTGCTTTAAGAAATTCAGTAAAATACTCCGGCTTTACGATTGGACGTCCACAAATGAGGGCACATATTGTCTAAGAAGAAAGCATATGTGAATACATATACCCCTGCTAGCTCATTTTAAATAAAAGTTTTAAGTTATAGACTACAAAGAGGCTATTCTATTCTTTTCCCCTCTCATCGCTCTATAAAGAAACCATAATCAATAAAGTAGAAGTCAGTTCAGTCATTGCTTAATTTACAAATCCCTATAAAAACTGAACTGAATGTTCTTTAAGACTTATTTTGTTCTAACACTCAATGATTTTAAAAACATAAGCTAACCTGTCTGTACTTCTGGAAATGTTACCGAAAAAAAGTAAGGCCAAGGTTTTCTTTTTTGGCACATGACTGATCAGAGATATTGAGAAGGTGGGCTCTACTAGCCTCTGTTGGTGACTGTCCAGGACGCTAGTGTCGAGAGCTACACATGGCGTCGGATGCATCACTGGACTGGCATGTGCTCTGGTGAATGGTGACAGTTCCCAGGACTGTCACAGCCTCAGCTCCCACTTCATACCCACCAAGCAAGGGCATGATTCCCGCTTGTGTTTCTCAGATACCTTGATATCTGAAGAGTCCACACAGACATATTCTGATCACTGTGAGGGTGCATCCCTGCTGTAAACTAATAGTGGACATTCTGATTTACGCATCTAGTATCTGTGGGTAAGTTAGTACTCGGCTTAATCTATAAATCAATGTCATAAACTTGCAAAGATGACGTGATCCTTGGTCAGAGATAATCCCAAGATACAAGTTTGACCTGAGGTTCAATCTGAGCAGCAAGCCCTTCTCTAGGACCCTGGGTGGCTATAATGCACACATTCCAGCTTAATTAATTATATATTAAAAGATTTTTCACACTGGCCCAAAAGGCTGCCATAGAAACACTGTGACTCATGGGCCCTGATCCCCTCTGCTGGGCCTCAAGGATAAATTTGGTTACAGACACCAAAAAAAAAAAAAAAAAAAAAAAAAAAAGATTTTTCTATCATCTAAAGAAGGAATCTAAATATTTGTTGGTTTTCACTACGGATATTAACCTAAAGCAATCCTGCACATCCACGACCAGCCCGTTTACAAGGACATGAGCACCCTGGCCGGTGGGGCTCAGCTGGCTGGGTGCTGTCCTGTGCCCCAGAAGGTTGCTGGTATGATTCCTGGTCAGGGCACATGCCCAGGCTGTGGGGTCCATCCCCAGTGGGGGGGGGTACGGGAAGCAGTTTCACTCTCGCATAGATGCTTCTCTCTCTCTCTCCTTTTCTCTCTAAAAATCAGTAAAAACAATAAATAAATGAAGGGAGACGAGTCCCCTCCCAATGTCTTTCTTCAGTTAGTTTGGACACAACCAAATCTGATGAAGATGCAAAACCTGAAAACATACCAAAATACACCACTGTTTTCATGAATACTTTCAGCATCTTCTCAAAGTACATACCAAACATATCTTGATTGTGAGATACATTAGGGCAATGTTAAACTACAAGAACTTAACAAGTATTTGTGATTAGGACCCTAAACCAAATAAAAGAGCCTGAGACGACAGAGCCTGGAGGAAGACAACTGGATGAGGAGGTGGGAGATGCTAATTTTGAAGACTGGCAGTTGCTCTCAGGCTGAAAACACTAGCCTTACACTGTAAAAACTTCTTGGTGAACAGATGACATAAATAATTGTTTAAAATCCAAATCCAAAAGTGAAATATAATTTTAGGTGCTTCTGTTGTCCCATATAATAAATAAATTACCAAAAAGCCAATCTGACATAAATGTTATACAAAGGCATGGGGTTGGCATATATAAATCTATAACTAACAATTCCGATGGGTTTAAAGTAAATGACTTTAAAAACAGCTGTGTAGAGTGCGTAAGCTTAAATTCACAGAACTCACTTCAGCATAACAACAAGGCATTCGACCTACCTTAATGGTGACCTTCACTGACATCATGACCAGGTGGGTGCACTCTTCGGTCCAGTTGTTCACAGTGAGTCCTCCCAGCTGCAGGACAGCTTGATTCAAAGCATTTTTCCCAGCGACATCTAAACAAGAAGAGCACGCGACCAGAGGCTCGTACTCCACTCTGTAAGTGAAAACGAGTCACAAAGTTGTGATAGGTACAGAGCTTTAAACAAGTGCTTTTTAAATTTTTTTGTATTACTAAGATTTCCAACTAATAAAATCACTGTTACCTATATCTGAAGTTGCAATCAAGAAAAAACTGCTGTGTCCTTTAGAATCTGATTCATACAAAATAAAGCACTCCACTTCTATATCAACTTAAAAAACTCTTACCTGAATTTACTTTCAAACACCCCAAAAGTAATTCTGTCCCCTGTCTGCAAAGTCTGAGAAAGGCCATTCTGCATTTTTTCCTCATTAACAAAGGTACCATACTTAGAATTGTCTTTTATTGTCAATACAGGGGTTTCATGTGGTTGACTCTGAAAAAAGAATCAAATAAGTTAGTGTTTTACAACTCAGTCACTATTGAACAATAACGTTTTTCTATACCTATAAGAATACAGACAGCCTTGGCTGGTGTGGCTCAGTGGACAGAGCATCAGGCCTGGAATTGAAGGGTTGCAGGTTCGAGCCCCGGCCCTGGCCTGGCTCTGGCCCCATCAGGGGCATGTGGGAGGCAACCAATCGAAGTGTCTCTCTCACACTGACCTCTCCCCGCCACCTCTCCCTCCTTCCCTTCCACTCTCTCTAAAAATCAATGGAAAAAATATCCTCCGGTGAGGACAACAAAAAAGACACACAAAACCTAAATATCACTGAATAGATTCAGTACTTGCTGATATGTAGTGTTTGCTAAAAATAATGGTTTTTCTTTCTGAACCACCAGCATAAGGAGCACAGCTGTTTATATATATGCTTAGCACTTTTATCACCCAAGGTTGTAATTAAAACAACCAACCAGCCCAAACTCAAAGCCAGTCAAGGGAGCTGCGGGGCATGAGCAGCAGCTATTTTCCGGAATAACAGGACCCCGTGCGAACCCGCCTTGCCGGGAAACAGCCGTGTTCACAGGGCCGCACAGCCCTCCAGCTCAGGGCAGTCACTGCTCCACCCCAGGCGAGGCACAGTGAGACTCCATGAATGCTTAAGTAAATAAATACAAAGATGTTCTATTTCCCGAGTTTCTAAATCATTAAACTCAAATAGTGGAACAGAAACTTCAAATATCAAAATAAACAAATACCACTGGTACTGCCGCCAGAATGGATTTAATTTTTTAAAATTAAAAAAATCTACCCCCGGAGGGCGTGGCCCGGTTGGTTGGGCCTCCCTGCACCAAGAGGTCCGGGTTCTATTCCCCAGGCCCGGGCGGCGGCGCCATGGTGTAGGCGGCAGTGGGCCACGCTCCTCGCTCACCGGGGTTCCTCCCTCCCCCCTTCTCCCTTCCTCTCCGTAAAATGAATAAAAACTTGAAAGAACACTAACAGCTGAGGAAGGAAAAGGTGCTGACCCTCCACACACTGCGAGGCCCTCGGACCCGACCCCCCGGTGCTGGAGCCCGAGCAGCACCGCCAGGAACGCACCGGGCTGGTCGCGGGGAAGCGGGCGGCGAGCACGGCGTGGCTGCGGCTGACGGACGGGTCCTTCTCCAGGAGGATGTCGCAGCCCTTCCTGCCCACCACGTACTCCACGCCGGTCAGCAGGCGGCGCGGGCCTAGGGGACGGGCGGACACTCAGGCACACGCACGCGGGCGCACGCGCGCCTTCCTACAGGGCAAGGGCGTTACTTCGATGAAAGAGCTCCATTTTGCTATTTTAATGGTAACAATGGCTCCTGAAGGAAGCGTATTTTTCCTGGAAAGCCTCGCTGAAGGACGCAGAAGGCTGACTAGCCGGGAAACCACACTGAGCCGCGCGAACGCTCGACCACGGTCCCGACGAACACGCGACAATCTTCCCGCGGCGGCTCCAACACGCGGTTCGCCCCGCGGACCACGCGGTTCGCGGTCAATGTGCTCCGCTGAGAACGCGATGGACGGACGGACGGACCCCACAGCCCCTGGGAAAAGGGGAAACACGGCTGCGAGAAACCTGAGGTCCGCGGGAACTCGGAGGCAGCTGATGAAACGCAGGTGACACAGGAGCGAGCAGGAGCAGCGCACAGGGAGCACAGCCGCCCCCCCCCCCGTGCCCGTCCCCGCAGGTGCCCTTCCCCTAGTTCCCTGTGCCCCCAGGTGCCCGCCCCTCCAAGTGCCCCTCCCCCAGGTGCCCGTTCCCGCCAGGTGCCCATCCCGCCGGGTGCCCGTCCCCGCCAGGTGCCCATCCCGCCAGGTGCCCGTCCCCGCAGGTGCCCGTCCCGCCAGGTGCCCGTTCCCGCAGGTGCCCGTCCCCGCAGGTGCCCATCCTGCCAGGTGCCCGTTCCCGCAGGTGCCCGTTCCCGCAGGTGCCCGTCCCGCCAGGTGCCCGTCCCCGCCAGGTGCCCGTTCCGCCAGGTGCCCGGTCCCGCCAGGTGCCCGTTCCCGTAGGTGCCCGTCCCCGCAGGTGCCCATCCTGCCAGGTGCCCGTTCCCGCAGGTGCCAGTCCCCGCAGGTGCCCGTTCCCGCAGGTGCCCGTCCCGCCAGGTGGCCCTCCCCACCGCCCGGCGCGCACAGCACAACCGCGTCCTGGGTGTTCCGAACAGACAGCGCCCCGTCACCTTCGCTTCCCACAGCGAGCGCCTGCGGTCCCTTCACGCCGGACCCGCCGACGCCCGACACTCACTCGGCGGCCGCCACCCCGCTGGACCCGCTGTCCGCTGAGCGGCCGGGCCAACTGGGAACCTGCGGGCTGCGCCGCACCGAGGGCTGCGAGGACCTGGGTCCGGGACAAGCGACCAGCCCGCTCAAGCCCCCCCAGGACGCCCCGCCCCCCAAGACGCCCCGCCCCGCGTCCGACGCCCCGCCCCCCAAGACGCCCCGTCCTGCGTCCGAAAAGCACAGCCTCCCGCCGTCGCTGGAAGGTGACGACAGGGGCGGGGTCAAGCCGGAAGCGCCCCTCAGACCCTCGGCCCCCGGCCGGGCCCTGGGAAGTCGGCCCTCGGTCACCTCCCTGCCGCCTCACCTCGGGCCGAGCCCGCGTGGGGTAGCAGCTTCCACATGAATCCGGCCTCAGTGTCGGGCGACGTGCGGCTGCGCAGCCTCAGCTGCCAGGCAGGCGCGGCCCCGGCGCCGGCGAACTGGCGGGCTCCGAGACGTGCCTGCTCGCGGACTGCGCCTGCGCAGGAGGAGGCGGCGCCGCCCGGTCGCCACCTGGTGGCGGGGAGGGGGTGGCGCAGCCTCTAGTGAAGTGTGTTCGCCAATATTAGGTTATCTGCATTTTTCTGGTTGTAAAGGGAAATAGCTTTATAATTAACTACAAAGCAACATGAGGAAACTTCATACTTAAAGACACTAACATACTAATGACTGAGTAGAATAGAAAAAAGGCCTTCCACAACTTATGGGAAGCTCCTGGTAATTAAACCCCAACATGTTAGCTCCTCTGACTCAAACAGCCCCTCTGTTCTAATTGGAAGACAAGATAAGTTACGCTCAAGACTACATTCTTGCATACACCTCCTCTCTGCTGTTTTTTTGGGTGTGTGTGTGTTTTGTTTTGTTTTTTACAACTCGGGTAATTCACACCAACAAGTCTCTAATTAGTAGAAAGTTTCCTTCCCCCTCCTCTTCAAACAAGCCTCTTTTGAACTCTTCCTAACTTTTACTCTAAGCATCTTTTACAGGCTTGGGTGGAGATACTGATAAAGACATCTCCCTAGGACATTTGCCTTGGTTGTCTCCTGAAGAACAAACTACAAGCGCCCTGATGTCCAATTTCAGCCCCACCCGCTTCCTTGTCACCTAGCAACAGCAGCCAAGGCGTTAAAAGGGGAGCTGCTTTTGGTCTTTGCCCTTTTATGATTAGCAATGCGCGGGCCCTTTTCCTTGGGGAAAGTAAAAATAAACTTCCTTTCTGCATCTGTCTCTTCTTGCAGTTGTGAATTCTTTCATAGTCCACATTACCGGCCCCCAAACCCTAACACCACTTACATATTCCATGGGTTTGCAGTTTCTTAAATTGCAGTCATTCCTTTGTATGGATCCTAATGATGGTAATGATGATTATGGTAAAGATAAGGATTTCACCCTTTAACTTATTATTTTTATTCTTCTCCAAGTTCAAATCAACCTCTCCCAACCTCTGTTTCATAATGTTACACTTCCATCTAATCAGGAGCTGAATTCTTTCCACTTCCACTTGGACCTAACTGTTGTAGGCTCTGCTCCCAATCCAGGAGTCCCTAATCCTTCACCACCCTCCTGTGCCCATCCATTCCACATCCTGCACCCCACATCCTGCACCCTAGAGTAGCGGTCGCCAACCTTTCGGACCTCACAGACCACCTGTGGTCCGTGGACCACCGGTTGGGGACCGCTGCCCTAGAGCACACTTGTGATCATAGACGTTCTGGTTTTCAAAAGTATTCTGTAATGTAACAAAATGTATTGTAAAGTTATAGTTAACTCTGTGTTCTATTGGCACAAGGATAGACAATAGGCAAATGGGTTACTATAGAAAAACCCAAAAAACATCCACATGTATAAAGTAATTTAATTTTCAAAAGTAACAATACAGAGCAATGGTGCGAAGGCCTTGTGTTGTGTGGTTTTATTTTTCAATAATGATCTGGGGGTATTGGTTAACACTACAGAAGATATGAAGACAGGCCCTATATTTCACAAACATACAAAAAAACTCCGTATGGATAGTAGATCTAAATATGACAGCGAATATTTTTAAAGAAAATATGAGCAAGAATTAGCAAATCTTTTAAAAATAGAAAACAAAAAAGTGTGCCCCAGGCTGCAGAATCCCTAAATTTCACTGATTTTGTGGACCAGAACAATTTGTAGGGGTTTTCTTGTTCTTTTTCTGGAGGATATACATGCTCATCACAGCCTCCAATACACTGTGGATCCAACCTGATTGGGGTTCCGGCCATGCCCCCGAGCCTAAGGGTGACGTCGTCACAGCACCCTACGAGGACACCGCCAGGCCGCCCGCACCGCACCCAGGACAACTACAGAGAGCCAAGGACCGCGGAGAGCCCAGCCCCGCAGCACCTGCTCAGGCGAGCGGGGAGGCGCCGGGCGTCCGCAGCCTAGTCCACCAGGCCCCAGCTCTGCCAGCACCTTCCGGCTCAGCCACGCCCCGCCTCCTCCACCGCGCAAGCCCTGCCCCGCCCTCAGACACGCCCCCGACTCCGCCCCCGGTCTCAGACACGCCCCTGCCCCCGCCCCTGTCTCAGACACGCTCCTTGCCCCGCCCCCGTCTCAGACACGCCCCCTGGCCCCGCCCCCGGTCTCAGACAAGCCACTTGGCCCCAGCCCGGGTCTCAGCGACGCCCCGACCTCGACCCCGACCCCGGTCCCAGCCACGCCCCCGACTCAGGCCACGCCCACGTTCACTGCCCAGCTCGGGGCCGCGTTTCCCTACGCGTCCTGCTCCTGCCATGGCGCTGCTGGGTCGGGTTTCCTTTGCTCGAGGTCGCGGTCCTCGGCGGGTAAGGCGGCGCTGGAGGGGGCGGCTCGGGGGGTCCCCGCGAGCACCCTGCTTGTGCCTGCCTTGGGGCGGCGTCCGGGGCCCGGGGCGGGGATGGGGGTCCTGGCGCGAGGAGTATGGGCCCGCCGCGGTTCTCAGGGTCGTCCCGTTCCCAGGCGTGTGCCAACTGGGACAAGGGGACCGAGCGCACGCGGCGGGTCACTGGCCGGAGCAGGCCCTTTCTTAAGAGGGAAACTCCATCTTGTGCTTCTATGCGACTGAACATTAGTGCAGCCCTCGCTGGTTTGGCCCAGTGGACTGTGGACTGAAGGGACCCAGGTTCGATTCCGGTCAAGGGCACATGCCTGGGTTTCGGGCTTGGTCCCCAGTGGGGGACGTGCAGGAGGCAGCCAATCAATGATTCTCTCTCATCATTGATGTTTCTCTCTCTCTTTCCCTTTCCCTTCCTCTCTGAAGTCAATAATTAAAAAACATTAATACAAACAAATTCACATAAAAAAGAGGAAAAAAAGATCAGCACCCCGCTGTCGGACGCGGTGCTGGGCAGCGCGCACCGGTGCACCCAGGACCTCGGCCTGCAGAGAGCGCGCGGGAAGGGCGGCAGGGGCGGAGGGGCGGAGGGATGGAACCGAGAAAGGAGAATGTCCGATAGCCCCTCCCCCAACTAAACAAAACCCTGCCTCAACCAACCCAAGAGGCCCGGGTCCCTGCCAGGCACAAAGAATAACCTGCCAGTGGGAGCACTTCTGACAGTTGGATAGAACGGGGCACCCTGGTGCTCTTCCTTGGAAAAGGACAAATCCCAAGTAAGGAGAACACACGAAACGGTCTGATGAGTCTCCCAAGTGACACAGCTTTCTTTGTAAAAGATCTGCTCAGGGCTGTGGCTTTGCTGATACCGGTTCCTCTTCCTGTGAAGATTTAGGTTATAGGTCGTTATCAGAGACGCTAATTAATGGTTTCTGATTCCTTCTCATGTCAGTCCTCCAGCAGCCCTCTGGTGGAAAGTCTCCAACACCAAGGGGGCGGGGGGGTGGTAATAGCTCCCACACGCTGCACACCAGCTCTCTGACACCATTAGGCAGTGCAGGCTGAGGGAGAAAATGAACCCCTTTAAAAACTAACTGCAATCTGACAATTCTGAAATTCCTTTACTTAAGAAAAATGTTGAGAATGGGGGTTTGGAGGCAAGAAACCCTGTTGCGATGGGTGGTGGGTCCCTCCGTTTGAATTCCTGGGAGAAGACAAGTCCACATCAGTGAAGCTGGAATTGTATGTGTGTGCAAATACAGCTTGAAACCCCTCATTTGAATAATTTTGTTACCAAGAACCAAGAGAAATGTTTCTTTTGTTACACATCCTATTTAAGAAGTACTGTGCTGCCCTAGCCGGTTTGGCTCAGTGGATAGAGTGTCGGCCTGTGGACTAAAGGGTCCTGGGTTCGATTCTGGACGAGGGCGTGTTCGGGGTCACAGGCTCCTCCCAGCCCAGGCCCAGTCCCTGGTCAGAGTGCCTGCAGGAGGCAAGCAATTGATGTGTTCCTCTCACATCAATATTTCTCTCTGTCTTTCCATTCTCTCTAAAAATCAATGGAAAAATATCCTTGGGTGAGGATTTTTAAAAAAAGAAAAAGAGATGCTGTGTTAAATTGTGTGGTTAGCTACAAAACAAACATTCAGAACTGGCTCTGTGCCCGGCCCTGGGGACAAAGATTTAAAAAATTGAATTAAAATCCTGCCCTCAGTTGTGTTGACGAAAACATTCATTTATCCGCTTGTGCGTCAGGAAGTGCTAATTAAGTGCCTACTAAGTGTTGAGCGTTCTTTGGTGTTGAAAAAGGTGCTCCTGTCATTGAGCCCGTGTATTGTTTTAAACTAGGGATGCTGACCCATGAGTGCACCTTAAAGTCAATTTGTGTAATAGCAAGATCAGTCAGAAAAATAAACGAGTTGAGTAGGAAGTGCCAGCCTCCATCTCGTGCAGTAAGCTCAAGTTCACTTTTCTTTTTAGTTTGCCCTTCTTCCTTTGTCAGTTCACTCTTTGGTATCTGTGATGCTTCTTTTTCTTTTGCTTTCATAAAAGTAATAACTTTACTATTTTTATGAAAATGATACCTGGTCAATATGAATTCAGGTGTTACAGTTAAAGAAATTTAAAAAAACAATGACAATAAGGTGTTATGGTGACCTTGGGTGACTGTCATTCCAGATACCCGACTGCAGGGAAAAGGACTGGTGTCCGGGGGTAGCACATTTATTTTCCTCTTAGAACTAAACATCGGTTCATTGTCTTCTGATACTGAATGTTGTTGGGAGAAGTGTAAGGCCGGCTGGATTTGCCCCCTTATTTGTGCTTCTCTTCTCTCTGGAAAGCCTAAAAAGTCTTTCTTTATACAGTTAAAAATTCCAGAATAAAAGCCGCCCGGAGGCAAGGATCTCACCTGGTTTGTTCGCTGCTGCATTTTTTAATAAGCACATTCCCAAGTCAGAATACACCCCTTCAAGAGCAGGAGTTCTGTTTCTAACTAACATGACTCACAAAGAAGAGTCATGTTAGTTTTGGCTCACAGGGATAAATAAGAGATGATCTGAATGAAAGGTCGGAAGGAGTGAGACTCCAGCTGAAAATTTCAAACTGCCTGCAAATTCCTCTCTGACTCCATCTCCCTGGATTGTGGAGGATCGGCCAAGCATCTTCCCGGTGCACATCTAACTGCAGACAGATAACTCACAAAAAACAGCAAGCACCCCTGCACACAGGGCAACTACTGTCCCCAGGCCTCCCGTTCGTTGCTGTAAGGTGTGTTACTACTCAGCAATGTAAGCCCAGCCTTGCTACTGGCAGCAGCTGCATAGCCCAGCCTCCGCCCTGGGGCCAGGGGCCAGTTCACTGCCTTTTAGATTTGCTCGGCTGGGCCTTTGTGTTGCTGTGGCAAGAGGTCTGTGTTCTGCAGACGCTTAGCACATCTGGGCAGCCCCTAAGTTACGGAGCCAGTGGAGGAGCGCAGACCTCAGCACAGAGCCGGAGCCTGCATGGCTGGTGGGGAGCCAGAGCGGGGGGAGTTTGGGCTCCTTCATTTTGTAATGTTTACACATGTCGGCATTAGGGGGGGCGTGTCCCTCCTTCGGCAGGGCTGTCCTCTGCCTCGGTGCAGTGGAGCATCAGCAGGTCTCCTCTAGCGGCCCCTTCCACCTGTGACCCGTCCACGGTGGTCTGGGCAGTGAACAGAATGCATGCATGGCACAGACTGCCTTCTAGCAGCTGGACAGAGTTCATCGGGAGGTGGTGACTGGAGGCTCACTGTGTGCGTGGACTGTATGAGTTGCTTTGAGAATGCGAAGATAAGCATTTTCCCAAAGTCATCCTTTGAGAAATAAGGTTGTCCAGTCTTTACCAAGCTGCCATTTTTATGTGACATTTAAGGCCAAGTTCACTTATGGGAATATCAGTCGGGGTAAATTTGATCTGAAAAATATTTATTTTGACCTAAACCAACAGGTAGTTAGAAACTTTAAAAATGGATATGGTAATATTCCATTGTCTTATAAACATAGCTCACACTTAGTTGTGGAATAGAGAGTACTTACACTTCAAACAGGTCCTGCGTCCTTACCATCACACTGCCTCTAGGCCAGTTTTCCTCTACCCTTCCTCTATAGTGAGTTTGTATATGTGATTTGATTTTTTAAAGCTTTTTGTTTTGTTTTGTTTTGTTAATCCTCACCCAAGGATATTGTTCCATTGATTTTTAGAGAGAGTGGAAAGGAGAGGGAGACACAGAGCGAAACATCAATGTGAGAAAAACACATTAATTGGTTGCCTCCTGCACTCACCCTGACCAGGGCCTGCAACCAAGGTAAGTGCCCTTGACCAGAATCGAACCTGAGATCCTTCAGTCTGGAGGCCGATGTTCTATCTACTAAGCCAAACCAGATAGGGCAGATTTTTTTTTTAACCTAAAAAAAATAGTTTTATTGATTTTTAGAGAGAGAGAAACATCAATGTGAGAGTGAAACAATCGGCTGCCTCCTGCACGCCCCCTCCTGGGGATCGAGCCCACAACCCCTGCATGTGCCCGACCTGCAACCTTTCCGTGCATGGCATGATGCCCAACCAACCGAGCCACACCCCCGGCCAGGGCTTGTTAACTTTTAAATGAAAAGTGAATGAGCATATCCAGCACTCATCGCACACAAGCATCAGCAGTGGCCATCCTGTAAGCCCGCCCCTGGGAGACCCTGCCACGAGCCCCAGTGGGTCTGTCTTCCTGGAGTCCAGGGCGGAGCCTTCACCCTGGTGTAGGGAGGGCGTCATGTGACCCATTTTTATTTTATTTTATTTTCAACCCATTTTTAAAGAGGCACCAGTTTTAAAGTGTCAGCAGAGCTTCTGACACTTTGCTTCCTTTTGAAGGCTGACTCCGCTGGTTGAGAAAGAACGTGAGAGGTTGAGGCTGAAAAGAAAGGAGGAGCAAAGGCGGGAGGTGACCGTGCTCGGCGAGGGTCAGGGTGCCGAGGGCTGGTTCCTTATGGTCCTTCCAGCAACTTCTGTGCATATATCAACATGTGTATGAAGAGACCTGTGGGAAAATGATACAAGGTCAAGCCTAATTATGCTAAGAGGACTGTGCCCTCTAAGCTAGGACTTGTTAGGCTTAACCCTATATCAGTTTCCCACAGAGACCCTCATTAAAATCACACAAATGGAACACGTTCCTTAACAGAATTTCCTCAACAAGTAATTGTTGAGTGATTGTGTAAACAATATATATGTAACAATGTTTACATTAATGTGAGTTCTAGCTTTTAATAGATGCACCGGATTTTGTTATATGGCTGAGCCCTGATTGATTAATTATATTCCCTATGGAAATGCAAATTTGTTTTTTAGCCTTTCCTGTTACAAGCGATGCTTTAATGAATATGTTGGGCTACTTTGAGCCCCTTGTATATCTGAGTCCCTAAAAAATAATAACAGTAATGAATTTTAGGATAAGTGTGTCAACTTTTGCAAAAGCCCACTGGGATTTCGATAGAAATGGAATCTGTAGATCATTTTCAATCCATGAACACAGGTATCTTTACAAGTCTTACACTGCTTTTATTAAATATACTAGGGGCCCGGTGCACGAAATTCGTGCACTGGGTGGGGGTGGGGGGGGGGGAGAGTGTCCCTCAGCCCAGCCTGCCCCCTCTCACATACTGGGAGCCCTCAGGCGTTGACCCCCATCACCCTCCGATCGCCTGATCAGCCCCTTGCCCAGGCCTGACGCCTCCGCCAGAGGTGTCAGGCTTGGACAGGGGACCCCCATCTCCCCCCGATCACTGGCTCTGGCCCCCGCCCAGGCCTCTGAGGCCTCTGGCCCAGGAATCATGCCTGGGCAGGGGACCCCCATCTCCCTCTGATCACTTGCTCCACCCCCCGCCCAAGCCTGACGCCTCTGACCCAGGCTTCAGGCCTGGGCAAGGGGACCATCATATCCCCCCAATCCCCGGCTCTGTCCCCGACCCAGGCCTGATGCCTCGGCCAGAGGAGTTGACCCTCATCACCCTCCGATCACCAATCACCGGATCGGCCCCTTGACCAGGCCTGAGGCCTCCGGCAGAGGTGTCAGGCCTGGGCAGGGGACCCCCAGCTCCCCGCAGTTGCAGGCTCCACCCCTGCCCAGGCCTGACGCCTCTGGCCTAGGCTTCCAGCCCAGGCAGCGGGGACCTGCAGTGGCAGCGGGGGGCGCTGCGATCGTGGGCTTCGCTTTAGGCCCAGGCAAGGGACCCCTAGCTCCTGGGACTGCCAGCTTCGACCGTGCCCAGCTCCCATCGCTGGCTCCACCCCTACTTCCTGCTATCACTGGCCAGGGTGGCAAAGGCGCCTGAGTCTCCGATCATGGCTGGGGGGCAGGGCAAAGGCGGCCCCAGGGCCACCTTTGCCCTGCCCCCCAGCTCTTAGCTCCCCCTGAGTTTCAGATCACTGTCAGTGGCAGGGGGCTTCTTCCTGCTTTCCCTTTCACCTCCTTGCATTGTGCCTACATATGCAAATTAGCCGCCATCTTGTTGGCAGTTAACTGCCAATCTTAGTTGGCAGTTAATTTGCATATAGCCCTGATTAGCCAATGAAAAAGGTATCGCCGTACGCCAATTACCATTTTTCTCTTTTATTAGTGTAGATTAGTATTTTGTTCTTTTTTATGTGATTATAAATAGAATAGCTATTTTAATTTTATTTTTATCTTAATGGATATCTGTGTAAGATTGGAGTCGCTCAAGGAATTAGGCAGACGCAGTGAGCAAGAGGGAATTTATTAGAGGGAAGAGCGCGGGGGGGGGGGGGGGGCGGATGGAGCCACAACCAGGGAAGGCTGGGACTCAGCCTCTGCTGTCCTTGGGGTTGAATTTTATGCTCCAAAACCACAAGGGGCGGAGGCTGTGGGCTGCAGGCGCCCTTGTGATCGGTGGCCTGCTGTCTCGCCCTCGGTGCGCTGCCTCCTGTTGAGTCAAATAGGGTGACCGCAGGCTGTTCCACGCAATGAGGCTGGGGCCACTGTCTTGTTCGGGACTTTCTAGTCCGCATGAGCCCATGTCCTCCCTGGCCTGTCACTTTGAACATTGCTTCTTTCTCCCCCAAATGAGTGAGTATATCTGTAAGAAAAATCCCCAATCGTGGAGCTGCTGGCTCGAAGAGTATTTATAATTAACATTTTGATAAATGTTGTCAATTGGCCTCTGAAGAAATTGTCCCAATTTATATTAACAGATTATAAGAGTGACTTTAATAAGCTGTTTATTGTATCATGTATTATAAAATCTTGAACCTCAATAATCATAAGAGAAAAAGGTATCTTCTTGTGCTTAAATGTGAGTCTTCTTGTGCTTAAATGTGAGTATTTAGCTATAAGTGTGCTTGTATGTATTTTCTTTGTGTAGACTACCTTTTAAAGCTCTTTGCCTAGTTTTTCTATATGCAAATGACTTCTTAAGACTCATATCAATAGATTGGATTTTTCCCCTTAGATGTAAACTAATTTCAAGATGCCGTGATTTAAAACCAATGGAAACAACCACTTTAGCGTGGTGAAGCCAGGGGACAGAGCTCGTTTGGACTGCATGGCTGCGTAAGACTGGCTTCTCTGCTCTCCCCCAGCTCCGCCGGCGTTGGCGCCTGGCCATCCGTGTCACAAGCAAACAAACAAGCATGTGCTGAAAGAGGCCCGATCTTTGGTGCCAGAGACCCAGCCCCGAGGGAATGAGACCCGTCCGCCTTCCGTGGCAGAGTCCAGGGCAGAGCCTTCACCCTGGTGCAGGGAGGGGCCGTGCGACCCGTTTTTAAAGAGGCACCAGTTTTAAAGTATCAACAGAGCTCCTGGCACTTTGCTTGGTTTTGAAGGCTGACTCCGCCGGTTGAGAAAGAACGTGAGAGGTGGAGGCTGGAAAGAAAGGAGGAGCAAAGGCCGGAGGTGACCGCGCTCGGCGAGGGTCAGGGTGCCGAGGGGTCGGGGAGCACGGGTTACTTCCCTACCTGGGACCTGGTGGAGAGGACTGAGGCCATGTTGTCCAACAGCTCGAATGTCATGCTGATGAGTTAAATTTTTTAAAATATATTTTTATTGATTTTTAGAGAGAGGAAGGGAGAGAGAAACATGGATGTGAGAGTGAACCATCCATTGGCTGCCTCCTGCACATGCCCTATTGGGGGTGTACTCCACAACCCGGGCATGTGCCCTGACCAGGAATCCAACTGGCCACGTTTTCATGCATGGACAATGCCCATCCCACTGAGCCACACAGGAAAGGGCTAATTTGTGTATTTTTAATTTTGGAGGACTTTTATGTTTTTGAGGAAAGGGATGTTAATGTGGAGGCCCAGGCAATCTATGCTAATAAAAGCCTAGGTGGCCCTCGCACACAACATCGTCACAAGATGGCTGACACAAGATGGCCACTCTCACAGCAGAGGCAGGGCCTGGTGGCCGCTCCACGCCATGAGGCCTGGGGGTCCTTCAGCTCCGAGCAGCACGGAGGAGGCAGGTCCCGGCAGAGGTGGCGGGTCACAGCAGGGGAGGGCAGTTATGGACGATTGGGCCGGCAGGGGAGGGCAGTTGTGGCAATCGGGCTGGCAGGGGAGGGCAGTTGGGGGCAATTGGGTTGGCAGGGGAGTGGTTAGGGGGTGATCAGGCTGGCAGGCAGAAGCGGTTAGGGGCAATTAGGCAGGCAGGCAGGCAAGTGGTTAAGAGCCGGTGGTCCCGGATTATGAGAGGGATGTCTGACTGCCGGTTTAGGCTCGATCCCTTTGAATTTCATGCATTGGGCCTCTAGTTGTATATAATAAAAGGCTAATATGCAAATTGACCTAACAGTGGAACAACTGATTGCTATGGTGTGCACTGACCACCAGGGGGCAGATGCTCAATGCAGGAGCTGCCCCTTGGTAGTCAGTGTGCTCTCACAGGGGGAGCGCTGCCCAGCCAGAAGCCAGCTCATGGCTGGCAAGCGTAGCAGCGGCAGGAGCCCGCCTCCACCGCAGTGCTAAGGATGTCTGATTGATGGCTTAGGCCTGCTCCCTATGGGATGTCAGTCAGACATCCCCTGAGGGCTCCTGGACTGTGAGAGGGTGCAGGTCAGGCTGAGGGACCACCCCTGAGTGCACGAATTTCATGCATTGGGCCTCTAGCAGTAAATAACAATGATGAAGAAATAGCTAAGCCAAGCATTATTTAAATATTGACTTAGATCCACAACTTTACGAGGGTCTATGATTATGTGGTTTTTACAGATTTGAAACTGGATTTTCTTAATAATGTACCTAAAACATTAAACAGTGATGTTTACAGGATTGTTTTTACATGAAACTTCAGAAACTTTTCTATGGTGTAAAATTACACCATGATTCTCCCCTTCTTTCCTGTATTGGTCTCTTGGGTTTTACTTAGACAAGGAGTCACCTCACCTGTCTCAGGTCTCAGAGGCCCTGTACCATGGAGGCCCCTAGGGCCCGGGGCTCTCTGCCGGGTGTGTGTTTGTGTGTGTGGGGGGGGGAGGGGGGGTTCTCAGCCAGGTTAAGGTAGACTTCACTGTTGGAACAGCTGAGTTTTATCTGAATTTTCCCAGTTTTGAAATATTGGCTTAAATTTTTAAAAACACAGGCAGGCCTAAGAAAAGACATGTGGTCTAGAGTCACCAATGTACCTATATTATAGTGTTTATTCTAGGCATTCTATACAAGCCAAAATACTTGAGGAACTTAGGAATAAATCTCATTGGTCTCAGCCTTCATCCTGTAGGGAAGAGACAGACAAGACTCTCAGGATCGCACTCTGAGGGTGAGAAGCAGGGTTGCTCTCCAGGCGAATGATGGAGGGTGGGGAAGGGGGTGTGGTTTACAGGATGGAGGTGAGAGATGAGTGTGGGTGGGGAGGCAGGTGATGGCTAACCTTGTTTTGGGGAGATTTCAGAACTTTTAACTAAAATATAAATTTGTATTGCCAAAATTGGAACACTTGGGTTAAGAATTTTAGAGATTTAAAGATCAATCTTGATAGGAAAGGTGGTCTTTCCATTTTCAAAAACAACTTATATCCAGAAAAACCACAGTGAGATTTGAAAACCTATAAAAGACTACTTTGTATTCACTTTTTAAGACTCAAGTGAAATAGCCAACATGCTGTTTCAGTTTATTCAGGATCCTTCTCTGTAGGAAGAGGAGATTAGATACAAGATCCAGTGAGGTCTGTTCATTTCTTTGAATCTTAATGTTGAAATCAACTTGCTTTTAAGCAGACAGATGGCTTGAATTTAATACTCAGCAGCATATATGCTGAGAATGATCAGGTCATGTGGATTAAAGTAGCATGTCAGTTTCTTCACTTTTCCCGGTGGGGAAAGGGAGTCAGGGCCAGTAGCCCTGACTGGGAATCGAACCGTGACCTGCTGGTTCATAGGTCAACCACTGAACTACGCCAGCTGGGCAGGAATTATTTTTATCAAATGTGATTATTTTTATCTTAATAACCTTTAACCTGCACATTAGGAAATTGGGGAATCTTTTAAAATAAATAAAAAAGCAAGTTTGTATGCTAATATTTTGTTTAATTTATCTTTCATATAGTACCACATCAAATTACCCATACAAATCAACACTAAATAAGTAGAGCCTGTGGGAAATGAGAACCCATTTTTTTCATTATCACTTGGTAATGACAAACTCACCAGCCTACTCGTGGAAATTTCCCGATTCATCATCCTAATGGAATAGCGCTGAGGCCGTGGCAGCCTCAGTCCCCCTGCCACTTAGGTGGAGAAGGATTACTGTGGGCTGCATGGATTTCATGCTCTGACAAAAAAAAAACAACAAAAAACAATACATGAAGCCAAAGGAAAGAAACCAGAGTTGCAAATATATCTTCACCAATTATTTTATACTCCTCAAATTTTGTCTTTTAATAATTTTTTTCCCTGACATTAAATCAAATTATACTTATGGGGACTATCACATGCCTTTGGCGTGATTACTGAGCTCAGTAGAAGCTCAGTGAGTGGAGAGAGGTGGCTCGCAGGCGATTGCATCCACCATGTTGGAATCTTCCTTCTGCATCCGGGCCCCTCCTGTGCAATGGGGTAAAAGCACTGCTGGCTTCATGGGTGGGGAAGGTTGGGCAGTTTGATATCTAATTCTGACACATGGGAAGCACCTAAGAGTGTTCCCTCGTTATTGTTTGTTATTTGCTCAACAATTAAAGTTTGTTTTTATAATTAAACGAGAGGCCAGTGCATGAATTCATGCACAGGTGTGGTCCCTAGGTTTGGCCGGCAATCAGGGCCCATCAGGGCTGGGCTGATCGAGGTTTGCCAGCCAGGGGGAGGGACAGGGTACAGGAGGTTGGCTGCCACCAGCCCCAAGGAGGGAGCCAGCCCTCGGCCCCCCGGGAAAGGGGCCGTGTCTGCCACCACCCACCTCTGGTTCCTCGTCCCAGCCCAGACCCCAAAGACGATGGTCGCTGGGTCTGGCACGGAAGGAATGGACTGTGTTGAGTGTCTGCCCCCTGGTGGTCAGTGTGCTGTCATAGCGACTGGTCAACTGGTTGTTCTGGTAGTTCAGCTGTTAACAGTTGTTTATGCTTTTATATATATATAGATGTGAGCAGATAGCAGTGGTTTCCCCAAGTAATGTGAGAGTGTGAGCTGTAAACTATAAGAGAGGGCGATGCAAATATTTTTTAGTTCAAAATGTTTTGGTCCTCCCCACCCTCCCATTTTAAATATAGCAGAGCCCTGGCCAGTGTGACTTGGTTGGAGTATCGTCTCATGCACCAAAATGTACCCATTTCAATTCCCAGTCAGAACACATGCCCAGGTTGCAGGCTTGATCACTAGTAGGGGGTGCGCAGGAGGCAGCCAATCAATGTTTCTCTCTTATTGATTTTTCCATTTCTCTCTTCCTCTCTCTCTAAAATCAATAAAAGCATATTTAAAAAAAGATAAAATAAATATAACAGAAATAGTTTATCTAAATTTATCATCCAGAAGGCTACATCGGAAGAGGCATTTGACTTAATAAACCTTATAAAGAACTTTTTATGATTGTCTTCAGTGATTCAAAGGCAGTATGTGATCTTTCTCCAAAATATTTTTGTTAAAAGGCATATATGCTTTATGTTAGCTTTTTAAAGATAAATTTAAGTAAAACACTCACCAATAATAAAGCTAGCATTTATAGAGTGCTTAGTGTGTGCCAAACAGTGTTGTAGGTATTTTACTTACATCAACTCATGAAATCCTCACAAGCATCCTGTGGGGAAGGTTCTGTTATTGTCTCCATGTGTAGAAGAAGCTGAGGCGCAGAGAAGTTCCATCACTTGCTGATGGCTGTTCTGCTGGGGAGAAAGTCCTGTGCTGCGTTGTCTCGCTCCAGAGCCCGAGCTTTTAACCAGGCCTCTATGTCACTAAACATTCCGATAGGAAAGAGTAAAAATTGATTAAATACAATGCCAACATGTTAGCAGGGAGTTGTGTTAATCCAAGAATTTGCATGATATTAAAGAGTTAGTGTTTTGAAGTTCACCTCTTATGCAAATATCAATTCATTTTTTTCTCTTTTAGTTTTTCAGTTATGGAACGAAAATATTATATCAAAGCAGTGACGCTTTTCAGTCTAAATTCTTTCCACCCCTTCAAAAAGCGATGCTGCCACCTAACAGTTTTCAGGGGAAAGTGGCCTTTATCACCGGGGGAGGCACTGGCCTTGGCCGCGGGATGACCACGATCCTCTCCAGCCTGGGGGCACGCTGTGTGATAGCCAGCAGGTGAGTCGCCGTGAGGTGCCTGAGGCAGCCGCTCCTGAGCCTCAGGATGGAAACAGTCTACCAGAGTTGTTTGTTTTGCATCTTACCTGCTGTGACACGTCCGCTCTGTTATTAAGTCAGTCTCCTTGGGAAGCCTGTTATAGCTTGAAGTAATGATGGATCCTGGAGCAGCTGATTAGTGCATTTCCCAGCCACAGGGAGGGAACTTTTTTGGACGTGGAGGTGAAGCTGAAAAGTACCACGTCGAGGCTGCTTTGCTCTCGTGGGAGTGATTGTAGTTACTGCTTCACAGGGCAGCTGTGTGCGGGATGATGGGTATAGTCCTTCATGTCCTATCAGATGGACGATATTTCACACACCTGTGGTTGTGGGAAGGGTGAGGCCACGTGGAAGGAGTTTCTCAGAGGTCTGCCCTGGTTGCTCCAACTGTAAGTCTAGAGCTTGAGAGATGGGCAAAACCTCCCCTCTTCTGTTTTGAACAGCGCAGACATTGGGAGGAGGTAGTCACAGTGTGATTACAGCTGCTGTGCAATTTATAAGGGCCAAAGGAATTGCCTTTGATGAATGCAAATTGGCTGGACCGTTTTTGTTTTTGTTTATGCTGTAATATTTTCAAGTGTGGCAAACCCTTTTTTGTAACACTACATAACCTGCCGGGGCTGACCAGCAGACCCTGAGCGATGGATGTTTATTATTCTGACACACATTTCTGTGAAAGGGAGGGCTAAGGGACTGCCTGGCTAAAGGAACCAGACAGCTCCATTTGCCTGCCTCCTTAGGCTTTTATTGTAGCAACAGCTTGAACTAAAATGAACTGTTAGATACGATCAGCAGGGTGAGCATCCTTGAGAAGACACGCGTCTGCAGTGTCCTTTAAGCAAGGACGTCTGAAGACTAAGCATACCGATTCCAGCAAACACCTGGGGCCAGACTTGTTTGGAAAAGTCAAGGCCGGGACAGCCACCTTCAGCAAACTCTCCCTGGAGGCCCTGACCTTTTGGAGAATCCTCCTTACAGACATTCCAACCAAGCCCCGTGCTTCCCCACAATAATTGACACTCACGGTTACTTTTTATCTTTCTTTCAAGAGTATGAGGTCCTGAATGCACACAATGCACTATGTGCATCCGTTTGGTCTGAAATCTACTCTCACAGAATCTAGTCTAGAGGGTGGTGTAGGCTTACATTTACATGGATGTGTTTTCTTTCTAAAGCAGCCTTGGGAACCGATATAAATGATTGTAATTAAGGAAAAAATCTTAAACCTATGAGCAGAGGTAAAATAACTGGTTTAAATGTAATTCAATACATTAGTATGTAAATTTGTTTGAATCAGACTTTTAGAAAAATGCATTCATTCAAACTGATTTATTTGTAGCTTTTGTATATTCTCAAAAATGCATTCCTTAAGCTATAGACAGTCTTTGTGTTCTAATTTGTGGAATTAAAAAGAAAAAACATGTGACATCATTTTAGAACTCATGCAAAGGATACCGTGTGCTTGTTTTTAGGAAGATTGATGTTTTGAGAGCCACTGCAGAGCACATTTCTTCTCAAACTGGAAATGAGGTACATGGGAGCGGGTTGTTCAGCGCGACTCAGGAGTCTCCGTAACTAACCTACACGCGGTCTTGCTTCAGGCATCAGAGCAACTCGGCTTCCTTTGTCTGTTACTTCGCAGGTTCGGGCGGTGCAGTGTGATGTGCGGGACCCTGACATGGTCCGCAGCGCCGTGTCGGAGCTGATCAGCGTGGCGGGCCTCCCTGACGTGAGCGTGGCGACGCGCCCGTGGGTGCGGGGGTCCCCGTGGGTGCGGGTGCGCCCGCCGACCCCTGCGATGAGGTGCGCAGCGCCGCGGTGCCTCCGAGTGGCCGGCGCCGCTTAAACTGGCCGATCAGAACCGCCGCTGCCAGGCCTTCGGGCGGTCCGCAGAGCAAACCGCGCCTCCCGCTGTTCATCGGAGTGTGACCGCCCGGAGCCCTGGGCCGGAGCGCAGTGTAGCTTACAGGCGCTTGGCTGCCTGATGACCTTGGTCGTGTCTGTCGTGGAGAATAATACAAACAAGGAGCCCACGGCCCAGGCTTCTCGGTTCACGTGGGCGGGCTCTCAGGCTGCGGGGCGTGGGGGTGAAGGTAAGGGGTGGGCGCCCCCCGCCCCCGAGGAGGCTCTTGGGTTAGAGACAGCAATGGTGCCGACTGCCCTGGAGCGAGGCAGGGCCTGCACAGGCAGAGGAGACACAGGTCAGCAGCAGGAGTGTCTCTGGGTGAGTGAAGCTGAAATTAAAGATCCCTTGAAATAAAGTAGACACATGTAGGTGCTCACCTCTATTTATGTCCGCAATAACAGACTGCACTCTGGTTTTGAGGCGAGAAGTAGGATTCAGAAATTTGGAAAATGACAGGAGGTTTTCACAGGCTCAAGTCTCGGTGTTCCTAGCAGACTGTGGTCTTACTGTGTTCGTCGGGTTAACACGTTTCAGGGGTGATGACCCTCCTCATCTGACTGCCTTGCTCCTCTGCTAGGTTGTGATAAACAATGCAGCGGGCAACTTCATTTCTCCCACGGAGAGACTGTCCCCCAACGCCTGGAGGACCATCACGGACATAGTCCTGAACGGCACGGCCTTTGTCACCCTGGAAGTGGGGAAGCAGCTCATTAAGGCACAGCGAGGTGGGACTGTGCGTCTTTCCGTCCCCAGCCACCGTGCGTGGGCTTGTGGGCAGCCGGGTGGACAGAAGTCAGGGCAGAGTCCACCCCGGGACAAGGCTGTCTCACGGAGGGTCCTCCCTGTGCTGGGGTGAGCTGAGTCCCTGTCAGGAGCACTGGGCCATGGGAGTGGCCAGCTCTCCCCCGGTGACCGTCTGGCTGAGCTGGGTTTTCATAGGTGGTCGGAGCGGGGAGGGAGAGCGGGGGAGGGGGGGCGGCACGCTGGGTGTAACTGGCGCGTTGCCAGGGGAATTGGTGTTGATTCCGACAGTTATTTCCTTAGGCTCTCTCGAAAGTGCCTCATGAGGGAGGGATGGTTGGGAAGGTTATCGCAACCCGGCAGGGGAATGGGGGTGGCCAAGAGGAGGAGACCACTGGAGGCTGGTTTCTTCTTGCACGTGGACGGCTGGATGCGGGATAATTCAGGACATTAGAAGATCAGGCCATTCTGCGCAGATGAGGGTTCTGCGTGGTGAGTGGGCGGGTGAGGACAGCCATGGAAGGCTGAGGGCTGTCAGTTTACAGGGGCTACTAGGAAGACATTTGCGTTTAGTTTGGGGAGGGGTGTGGGGACAGACAGCAGGTGCCGGAGAGGCCTCAGCTGTCTGTGTGTGTGCACAAGTCTGTGTGTGTGCATGTGTGTGTGTGAGTGTGTGTATGTACACGCTGAGAACTCCTGCACGTTCTCCAGCCGTCACTGAAATTCAAACCCAGGCCACCCATTCCCCCACACAAAGGGGATGTGATCTAGGTTGGAGTTGGAGTGATTTTTATGTTTTACTTTATTTTTCAGAAAGGATGGGTGATGGGGATGGGAGGCAGCACCTGGCTGAGCCCTCTGTCCCTTCTGCCCCTTGGTCTCTGGGCCGCTTCTCCCTCTGTCGGACCTTCTCCACATCTCACTCACCCCCCGCGGCCCTCTGCTCTGTTCTCGGTTTCTCCCCGCCTCCGTCGCTCATCGCTGTGTTTCTTGTCTCATTGTCTCTCTTACAATTCAGCCACCCGGTGAGCCTGCCTTCTCTCTGACTCTCCTTTCTTCTCTCATTAATGTCTCATTTAAAAACAGACTCGGATCTATTTTTATTCCTCACATTGGATTAAAATTCTATGGGCTTCATTAAAAATATATTCACTAAGACTTTTCAAAGGATGGAAGCCCGTTTTTACTCTTCCAAGATTCCTGTCGGTCATAGCTTCTGTGGCCGCGGGGTTCACGGCCTGTCTCCACGGCCTGTGGAGCTCAGCGCACGGGGTCTCTCCGGGCGGAGCCCCAGCCCAGGAACGCGGGTGTGGTGGCATCTGATCATGTCAAAGTGTGGGACCCTGGGGTCCCGCGAGAGCAGCAGGCTGGTGACCTGTGAGCAGAAGCATCGAGGTGGTTGGGCCGAGGAGGGTGGGAGGCGAGGGCGCTGGCAGCTGGAGGGCACGGCTGGCAGGCGGGACTTGGGGAGGCATGCCTGAAGGCCAAGGACTATGGCCTGAGCGGGGCCGGGCAGCATTGGGGATGTGGCAAAAGTAGGTTTCCAAGCAAAATTAACAATACTCAACAAGCAAGAGAGAGGAAGCTCCTGAAGACACCCCGGCAGGGTCAGCGAGGGCACGGCTTCTTTGGGGAGGGACATAGAAAGTACCATCGCTGCGACCCATGCATCGCTAGGCTATCCTGGTCAAGTGTGAAGAGCAGTAGACAGTGAGAATTTCTCATTTTATTAAAGAGCTGAGAGAACTTGCAGTGAGGGAGACTGACAGAGAGACTAATATGGGGTGTTATTTAAGAATTAGTCGCAAAGGACATGGGCAGGATAAATACTGAATGTTTGATCCCTAGATCAAAAGAAAGGAGCTAAACCTTACAATCTCACCTCCATAAGTCTGCTACCCGCTGGCACTGTCCATGGTTATCGCGGTGTCGCCGACGTGTGCCCTGCGCCACACACACACGCCTGTGACTGCCCTGTGCCTGCCGAGCTGTTCTTCCAACCCGCTCCTTCCCACCCGGCCCCCAGCCTCCTCCCCGCAGTCTGGCCATGTATCTGTGAGTCTGTTTCGGTTTTGTTTGTTTGTTGTTTTGCTTGTAGACGCCGCATGCACAGGAAATCACAGGCATTTGTCTCTCTCTGTCTGACTTATTTCACTCCGCATACGACCAGTGACTAGGCCAGGACTCCCAGCCCGTGTGCCGCGAGGGCTTTCCAGCGTGACTGCCTGACTGTGGTCAGCACTGGCTTCTTTCCCCTAAGGCTTAGGTTGTCCGATAAAACAGTGACAACAGCCAGCACAGCAGTAGCCATCCTGTGTGAATTAATCAAAATTATACCTTTTTTTGTCAGACCAGCAAAAATGTAATATATTTTTTGCTGTGTTGTAGAATTTTAGTAATTAGTTTGTGTGCCATGAGATGAAAAAGGTTGAAAATTGCTGCTCTAGGCCATCCATAGTGTTGCAGATGGTAAGATTTTATTCTTTTTATTCTGATTAATAGTCCATTGTCTGTATGTGCCACGGCTTCCTTATCCAGGTGTCTGTCCACTTAGACGGCTTCCACATCGGCTGTGATCAATAGCACTGCATGAACACAGGGGTGTTAGTCTTTTCGAATTAGTGTGTTCATTTTCTTCAGATATATTCCTAGAATGGGAGTCACTGGGTCACATGGGAGTTCTATTTTTAATTTTTTGAGGCGCCTCCATACTGTTTTCCAAGGTGGCTGCACCAGTCTGCATTCCCACCAACGGAACGTGCACGAGGTCCCCTTTCCCGCACCCGCCAGCACTTGCCTTGCTGGTTGTTGGTAATCGCCATTCTGCAGGTGTGAGGCGGTGCCTCCTTGTGCCTTCGATTTGCATTTCCCGGACGGTCCTGACACTGAGCATTGTTCATGTGTCTGTTGGCTTTCTGTGTCCTCTTTGGACAAAGGTCTCTGCCTACTTGTTAATGGGGTCGCTGGTTTGGGGGTTAAGTTATATGAGTTCTCCATATGTTTTGGGTATTAACCCCCTTCGACATGTCCTCTGGGAATGAGTAGCTTCTCCACTCAGCGGCTGTCTTTTCGTCTTGCTCACGGTTTCCTTTGCTGTGCCGACGGTTCAGTTCGATGCAGTCCCCCATGGTTCGTTTTGCTTTTGATGCCCTTGCCGAGGAGACACGCCCAGAGAGACGCGGTGAGAGCCTGCGGATGTAGCTGCTAACTGTCCTCTCCATTCCAGGAGCAGCATTTCTCGCCATCACCACCATCTACGCGGAGAGCGGGTCGGGCTTCGTGGTGCCCAGCGCTTCCGCCAAGGCCGGGGTGGAAGCCCTGAACAAGTGAGTCACCCGCGCTGCTCGGCCGCTAGGCCACGTCCTCGAACCCCTCCCTCCTCCCGTGGAGCATGCACTACCCTGTCCACGCAGGACTGAGCCCAGAGCGAGGTCCCTCCGCCCAAGGCTTCTGCCGGCGCTGGGCGAGGCGCTGGGCGCTGGGTGTGGCGCTGGGCTCTGGGCGTTGGGCGTGGCGCTGGGTGTGGCGCTGGGTGTGGCGCTGGGCGCTGGGCGTGGCGCTGGGCTCTGGGCGTGGCGCTGGGTGCTGGGTGTGGCGCTGGGCGTGGCGCTGGGCGTGGCACTGGGCTGGGTGCTGGGCTCTGGGCGTGGCGCTGGTCTGGGCGCTGGGTGTGGTGCTGGGCTGGGCGCTGGGTGTGGCGCTGGGCTGGGCGCTGGGCGCTGGGTGTGGCACTGGGCTGGGTGCTGGGCTCTGGGCGTGGCGCTGGGCGCTGGGCGTGGCGCTGGGCTGGGCGCTGGGCGTGGCGCTGGGTGTGGCGCTGGGCGTGGCACTGGGTGTGGTGCTGGGCGTGGCGCTGGGTGTGGCGCTGGGTGTGGCGCTGGGCGCTGGGTGTGGCGCTGGGCTGGGCGCTGGGCTCTGGGCGTGGCGCTGGGCGTGGCACTGGGCGTGGCGCTGGGCGCTGGGCGTGGCGCTGGGCTCTGGGCGGGGCGCTGGGCGCTGGGCGTGGCGCTGGGCCCTGGGTGTGGCGCTGGGCTCTGGGCGTGGCGCTAGGCGCTGGGTGTGGCGCTGGGTGTGGCGCTGGGCTCTGGGCGTGGCGCTGGGCGCTGGGTGTGGCGCTGGGCGTGGCGCTGGGCTGGGCGCTGGGCTCTGGGCGTGGCGCTGGGTGCTGGGTGTGGCGCTGGGCTGGGCGCTGGGCTCTGGGCGTGGCGCTGGGCGCTGGGCGTGGCGCTGGGCGCTGGGTGTGGCGCTGGGCTGGGCGCTGGGCTCTGGGTGTGGCGCTGGTCTGGGCGCTGGGTGTGGTGCTGGGCTGGGCGCTGGGCGTGGCGCTGGGCTCTGGACGTGGCGCTGGGCGCTGGGCGTGGCGCTGGGCGCTGGGCGTGGCGCTGGGCTCTGGGCGTGGCGCTGGGCGTGGCGCTGGGCGCTGGGCGCTGGGCCTTGCGCTGGGCTCTGGGCGTGGCGCTGGGCGCTGGGCATGGCGCTGGGCGCTGGGCGTGGCGCTGGGCGCTGGGCGTGGCGCTGGGCTCTGGGCGTGGCGCTGGGCGTGGCGCTGGGCGCTGGGCGTGGCGCTGGCGCTGGGCGTGGCGCTGGGCGCTGGGCGCGCGGAGGTGGGAGCTCTGCAGCGGGGTGCCGCGGCCTTTCCGCGGCCTTTCCCTCGGCCTCCGCACAGGGCAGGCACAGCGCGGGCGGCGTGGTGTGGTCCCTGCAGGCCCTGAGCGTGGGTATTGTTATTTTCAACATGGCGACTAAATGTTGTGTTGTTTGTTGTAATTTTCAGGTCTCTTGCAGCGGAGTGGGGTAGATATGGGATGCGATTCAACGTGATTCAACCAGGGCCCATAAAGACCAAGGTGGGTCTGCTTGTCGCCTGTGAGTGTGAGGGTGACACCGGGGTCTGTGCTGCCGGCGTGGGGGCCCTTCGGGGAGGCCTGCGCCCCGAGCTGGTCGGGGAGGGGTTCGCACTCTCCAGGCGGAGAGGCGGCAGGAGGCAGGCCGCCCGCGACTCAGTGTCTCATCCGCGGGGAGCTTTCATGCCATGAGTTGTGGCATTTTGTCTGAGTTGCTTCAATGCTCTGCTCCATCTTATAGTTGTTAATTTTTACTTTGTTTTAAAGAGTCTGACTTTGCTGTTTAAAAGAATAAGGGGATTGCGAGGTGCTGTGGGGATTACCTGGAGGCCTGGCCCGCTCTAGGGAGCGCAGCTCTGACCCTCGTCTGGGCCTGTTTACTCCCCAAACTCACTGCGCGCCGCCGGTGAGCCCCTCTGGCTAACACGCTCCCTCGCGACCCGGTGCGGCGCCCTCCCACCGGCTCCCACCGGCTCCCACCGGCTCCCACCGGCTCCCACCGGCTCCCACCGGCTCCCACCGGCTCCCGCGGAAAGCAGGGCCTTAAGCCCGGGCTGGATATAGTTTGGAGACTGCGGTGAAGCTCGGTAACTTGTTCCAGGAGATGATGCTAAGGAGTCTTTGGGTTGTAGGTGGTTCGGGTGTTAAATGTTAACACAGAAATAAATGGCTGTATTGGGTACTTGGCAGTTTCAAGGATGGAAAACGCTCAGACCAACCGCCTGAGTGGTGCAGGGTCATTGAAGAGCTCGTTTGGAAACTCGAAAGCTTATGTCCCAGCACGTGCCCCGGCGGCCCTGTGCTCAGCCCTCTCCTCACGGAGCGTCCGCCAGGGTCTCCACCCAGGAAGGACCTCTGCATTTTACTATTTACTCAGCATTGATTGAGCGCCTACTTTGTGCAAAGGTGCCGAGGAAGCTGAGAAAGATCCAGAAGCATCTGCCAGTGTTTGTAGTGAGGTGTGAATCACAAGCATGTCCTTTTAAAGAGGAAACCACAGAACAGAAACTCCCGAGTGAGTGCGGTGGAGCGGGGCTGGGCGGGCGCCCGCTGTGTCCCGGGTGCATCACCCCGGCCCGGGTGGTGGCGGCTCCCGGGAGCAGCCTGTCAGCGAGGACGGATCCCCTCCAGGCTCCGGGGCAGCAATCGCCCCGTCTGCTCCTCGGCATCCCCGGAGCAGGGGCTGTTGGCGATGGACAAGGTGCGCCGCGCCGTCCTCTCTCTGCGTCTACTTGTTCATAGCCCTGCACACTTGTTTTCTTCTTTCCTCTTATTTGAGAAGAAAGGAGAAGAAAAGGAGTGTCCTCTTAAATATGTGCTATTTGAGGCATTTTCTGTGTTTGCTAAGCCATGCGCCAGGGGCCCCGGCCCCACCTGGGCTCGAGCGCATCAGAGGGCAGTCCTCGCCTCTCCTGGGGGCGCTCGGTGCTGGTGTGAGGCAGCCGAGACAGGCGTCCTGATTTTACAGCTGAGGAAACAGGTTAAAAAGGTTACACTCTCAGGTGATTTTTTTAGGTCAATATGAGACAAAATGATCTCTTTTGAACTAAAGTTATTGTGGAAGAATTTGGCAAAATTATCTGTTGTTACAAAGCCCAAGGCATGAACAGGTAGCCCTAGTAACATGCCACTTCATGCCAATTTGTTCCTTCAGTGGGAAAGGCGTGGCGATTAAAAAATGCATCCTGATGGTTTCCTTTATCGCCAAGGGTGCCTTCAGCCGCCTGGACCCGACCGGAGCGTTTGAGAAGGAGATGGTGAGCAGGATCCCCTGCGGCCGGCTGGGGACTGTGGAGGAGCTGGCCAACCTTGCCGCCTTCCTGTGCAGCGACTACGCTTCCTGGATCAATGGGGCTGTAAGCACGGAGGCCGCCTCATGTTGGGACGGGGAGGCGGAGGGAGGCACACTGTGGAACCGATCCTAAGGATCCTGAATATGAATGTGGCTGAAATCGTTACTTAGCTTTAAATAATATCAAGTATTAATATACATTGCTTAGCCTATGGAATCAATTTATTGATAAATTCATTTTATTAAATAAAAATTACTCTGGTAGACGTGCCTTTAATATTGGGTACAATTTGAAATTGTAGAGATGGTGGAAAGAAGATTCTAAAGAAAATAAATCAATTTAGGTTTAATCAAGTCTGTCTTTAAAATTTGGCATTTGATTGAGAGACCTAAGGATGAGAAAGTGGCTAATGATTCAGAAACTTGAGAAAGGCGTTGGTTTCAGAGTTTTTATTTTTATTTTCAGGTCATTAGATTTGATGGTGGGGAGGAAGTATTTATCTCAGGAGAATTCAACAGCCTGCAGAAGGTAATGCCATTTTGTGAATATAATATGCTGTTAGCAGCTGGGATGCTGAGCTCTCACATGCGAGGACCACGTTAAACCGCCCTTTCTTTCCTTGTGTCAGGTCACCAAGGAGCAGTGGGACACCATGGAAGAGCTGATCAGGAAGACAAAAGGCTCCTGAGACACCCTGGCCTTCCTCTGGGTTACCGTGGAAATGACACAAACTGCTTATACTCTTTTGAATATTTTCCAGTCTAATAAATTGTTAATTAACAAACATTCACTGAGTGTGTGCTGTGTACCAGGCCAGTGGTAGGTAGGCATTGTATATTCAAGATTCATGAGATGGGATCTGGTTCCTTCAAAATTATTTTAAACATGAAAAAGCGGGGAGTGAGTGAAGGCTTTGACAGAGGTGAAAAGTGCGAGGCACTGGCAGAGGCACTGGCAGAGGCCGGGGCTGGCATGGTAAATCGCGCCTGTAGGGATGGGGCCTGAGAGGAAGACAGTCGAGGTCGGGGGGGCCTAATGGACTCTGCCTTCTGCTTGTTGCCTTTCCATAGGGCCTGTGAGTCTTCTTTGGGTCACGCAGTATTCATTCGAACACATCCCTTTGCAGCTGGCTTTCTGTTCGGTGTATGACTAATCTGCAGCCTTTGCCCTGAGAACTCACTGGCCGCCAGGCTAGACGCCCCTGAAGAGTGAGTTCTGGTGGGTGATGAACGCACTCCCAGGGGCACTGTGCGGGGAGCTGGCTCATCTCCTCCAGAGTTCAGAGATGGGGACCCGGAAGGCCGCTTTCCGCCCCCGCCTCAGAAGAAAGCCAGATTCTCTGTAGGAAGACACTCAGAGCTTAGAAGTGTCCTTGTGTATCATTTTATTTAAGTTCGTATTTGCCTTGACGGA
The DNA here is from genome assembly GCF_964212035.1 of Myotis nattereri. Lineage (NCBI taxonomy): Eukaryota > Metazoa > Chordata > Mammalia > Chiroptera > Vespertilionidae > Myotis > Myotis nattereri. The sequence continues at coordinate 52,943,243 of NC_138092.1, forward strand.
TTTGTCATCCTGAGAATCAAATAATAAGAAAGCCACAGCCTCAAGTCTCTGCTGCTATAATTTCGAGCTTATGTTTTAAAAGGACTGTTTTGCTTTCCTAGGAATGGCTCAGTCACGCTCAGCAGCTGCCTGTCCCCTCAGCCCAGCCCCCGGGAGGGCCCGGCTTCCCGCTGCAGTTCCTGAGGGGAGGGTGTCACCCAGCCTGCCGGCACGCTGCCTGCAGGTGAGGCGTGTCCGCAGCCCGGTGGGCTCTGCTGGGGAGAAGGGGCTCGCCATCCCCCGCACCAGCTCTGGCCCTGGACGCCCCTTCCCTCCTCACCATCGAGGTGCCGCCTCCACGGCGCACGTCCTGACCTCCTGAGACTGGTTAGCATGGACAAGGTGAGAATACACAACCATACGCAGGGCGAGAACTCACTCCCAAAGAGGGCTCTGTCAGTCCTTTCAGACACTCTTTCAGCCTCGGCCTTTTCATTGAATTCTTATTGATATGAAAGTTATCATTTGTCTAACTGACAGGCAAGGCCTCCTGGGTGCCCGCTCTGCAGGTCTCCTGGCGGAAACCATCTCAGCTCGGAGCTGTGCCTCCTTCTGGACTCTGCAGTCCTCCCTCTCACTACTTCTACCAGTGCAACTCTATCCATATTTTTGTTAAATTAATACTGTGTTCACAGTTTTATAACTTTATAAATACTGCTTTCCCCCAATGTTTTCATAATCGCTCCCTTTTAAAAAAAATTGAGATTGCATAAAACAGATCCTGTTTTTTTCATAAATACTGTTTTTTCATATTTCACTGTTTATATATATATATATATATGTTTTAAGCTTCACTCGAGGTTGCATTTTTTATTGGATTTTAGAAAAATATCCATGTGAGAGAAACATTGGTTGCTTCCTGTACCTGCCCAACAGGAATCAAACCTGCATGCGACCTAGGTATGCGCCTGACTCGGAGTTGAACCCACAGCTTTTGGTGTGTGCAATGACGCTCCAATACACTAAGCACCCAGCCAGGGCTTTCATTGCTTGTATTTATCATACTTTATTTTTGGAATTAGGCTATTTTATTTTTTGGTGTAATATATACACCAGTGAAGAACTCCTTGGGTGTAAAACATTTTTAAAATTTGGAATTGTTTCCTCACGATGGATTCCTGAAGTAATATTATTAATCAAAGGTTATAAAGCTTTTAAGGACTCTTGCTGTACATTTCCAAATTGTTATTCCTAAAGTGTGTACCCCAAAGTGTGTACCGCTAAGTGTGTACCCCAAAGTGTGTACCCCAGTGTGTACCCCTTAAGTGTGTACCCCTAAGTGTGTACCCCAAAGTGTGTACCCCTTAAGTGTGTACCGCTAAGTGTGTACCCCTAAGTGTGTACCCCTTAAGTGTGTACCCCTAAGTGTGTACCCCTAAGTGTGTACCGCTAAGTGTGTACCCCTTAAGTGTGTACCCCTAAGTGTGTACCCCTTAAGTGTGTACCCCTAAGTGTGTACCCCTTAAGTGTGTACTGCTAAGTGTGTACCCCAAAGTGTGTACCCCTAAGTGTGTACCCCTTAAGTGTGTACCGCTAAGTGTGTACCCCAAAGTGTGTACCCCTAAGTGTGTACCCCAAAGTGTGTACCCCTTAAGTGTGTACCGCTAAGTGTGTACCCCTAAGTGTGTACCCCTAAGTGTGTACCCCTTAAGTGTGTACTGCTAAGTGTGTACCCCAAAGTGTGTACCCCTTAAGTGTGTACCCCTAAGTGTGTACCCCTAAGTGTGTACCCCTTAAGTGTGTACCCCAAAGTGTGTACCCCTAAGTGTGTACCCCTTAAGTGTGTACCCCTAAGTGTGTACCCCTAAGTGTGTACCCCTAAGTGTGTACCCCTAAGTGTGTACCCCTTAAATGTGTACTCGTAAGTGTGTATTCCTTCTGTGAGTTGGGCAGCTCCGGGTCGCAGGTGACATTTGCTGTCTGAGCGCCTGCGTCCCCACCTGCTGACCCGGGGCGAGGTTTCCACACAGATGCGGGAGCCTCACTCCCTCTCCTCTGTCCACCCTCAGCGCCGCCCTCAGCACCACCCTCAGCATGCAGCCCGCCCGCCTGGCCCAGAAATCCCATTCCTGGGCCCAGGTCCTCAGTCCATTCTTGCGGGGAAGAGACCCTCACTCTCTGCTGTGATTTCTGTTCACTGAGAAAGTCGGCGCTGCGTTCAGGACGGACCCCGAAGCGGGCCCGGGGGTGCAGCGGCGCCCGCGGCAGGAGCGGCCTGTGCGGCCAGGCGGTGCTCGCCTCTCCCTATGACCGGACGGGTCCCACAGCATTTCTCTTCATGGGTTATCTCAACTCACTTGAAACTATTTGCAGACAGAAACTGTTTGCTTCCATCTCAGCATGGAAGACGAAGTCACGGGATACACGCGCCCTGCGCTCTGCCGCCGGCCAGGGCTGAGCTGGGACTCATGGTGTCCGGAAAGGAGAGTGAGAACAGGGGCCGTGGGAGGCAGCGGAGACACTCCCCCCGAGTGAGAAGTTCTGCATGGGAAGAAGGTCCAGGAAGGACGCAAACTAGACACCAGGCTGCTCGGCATGTGGGATTTAATCGGAGGGGACCGGACACGACATTAAACAGCATTTTCTAGAATAACTGTCATCCCCAACACGTGCAAACCGTTTACAAAGTGGGCTGAGGCCGTCCTCCGACACGCGCGTGTGGGAGACGCACATGGATTGGACACAGTGTGGCATCCGCCGGGCACTGTCTTGTCACCAGATCTCCTGCCCAGCACGTGGTGAGGTCAAGCAGGAGACGTGCGGCTCACGGCCTACACCCTGCTCCCGGGCCGTTAACTAACTACAGGTGGACATGTGGGTATTCTAGATGCGAACGCACAGTCCTCCTAGCAACTGGAGGTACAGCTTTGAACAATTTTGTGGGATTGACCTGTGATTGTCTGAATTAAGAATGCTTCAGTGAAAAACTTGCATTAACACATCAGAGACTAAAGTTGTAGAGATTAATCCTGGTGAATTTTTTAGGGAAATGCTGTCCAACTCCATGTACAAAAGCAGGAATGTGTCAGGTTATGTTTAATGGGTGTTGACTGGCTTAAGCATAGACAATCCCCTTTTCAGTCCTGTGGTTACAAAAACTGTACATTACAAGCAGATAGAAACAAATGGGAGGACTGTGCACACACCGGGACAGTGGTTGTAGGCAGTTAGATGTACAGCTATGACAGGAACGCAGATACTCCCTTAGAGCGCGCGCAGGAGTTTTTAGGTAAGGTGTACCGCTATGAGTGGCCGGGCTACGCTCTAGTTGTCCCCAGCAGAGAGAATGAGGGCGAGGTCCGTCCGGTACAGCTTCCCCCCATCGGACAAGGCCATGATGCTCTTCTTGTAGTTGGGGATGTTGTTAATGTCCAGGTCCTGCACAGAGCACAGAGGGCATGGGCCTGGTTAATGTGGGAGGGAGTCAGCGTGGCCAGGTGAGAGGGTGTGTAGGGGTGGTCCTTACATAGGTCCCAGAGGGGAGCTGGGTAATCACAGGTGATTGTAACATCTATTGATCCCAGCCCTGGCTGGTGTGCTCAGTGGTTAGAATGTTGGCCTGCAGACTGAAGGGTCATGGGTTTGATTCCCAGTCAAGGTTGCATGTTTGATGCCCAGCTCCCGGCAGGGTACGAGTGGGAGGCTACCAGTCGATGTGTCTCTGTCACATCAATGTCTCTCTCTCTCTCCTCCCTGTCCCTCTCCCTTCCACTCTCTCTAAAAATCAATGGAAAAATCTCCTCAGGTGAGGATTAATAAACAACAAAATAAATAAAAATCCATTGATCCCAGTTGCCAAGTCAGGTTAAGAACTGAAAGCTCCTCCTGCCCCCCCCCTAAATGTTTCGAGTTCAGACATGGGTGTGGCTGCTCCGGATGGCCCCGTGCACCCGCCTGGGAAGCCAGAGCCGGGAAGGAGTTACCTGCTTGTTCTTCTCGCACAGGTCCCGCAGCAGAGCGTCGAGCTCGTGCTCATCGATGTAGCCATTGCCGTCCTGAGGGAGGAGAAGCAGAGCAGGTCTCCGACACAAGGCAGTGCGGCAACACACACGGAGGACCTGCTCACGGAGGGCCCTGACCCCCTCGGGCCCCGCCATGTCTGACTGCTCCAGAGTCGCCTCTCATTCCACACCTTACATTTGTAACATGCACGTTTCAAAGAGCCTCACATCTAACACTTCACTTCATGCCACATCACCTCCTGTGGAGGTGCCTGGTCACCAGCGTGCTCAAAGGAGTGGGACGTGGAGGCCTGAGGAAGCCATGTGGCCGCCTGGTGCCACACTGGTTGGTCCCGGGGTAGAGACTTTAGAGCAAAGAAAGGAGGTTAACCAGTGACCTTGCAAACAGCCTTTCACTCACACACACACTCACACACACACACACACTCACACTCTCACACACACACACTCACACACACTCACACACACACTCACACACACACACTCACACTCACACACACACACACTCACACACACTCACACACACACACTCACACACACACCCACACACACACACACTCACACACACACACACACACTCGCACTCACACACACACACTCACACACACACACTCACACACACACACTCACACACACACACACACACTCACACACACACTCACACACACACTCACACTCACACACTCACACTCACACACACACTCACACACTCACACACACACACTCACACACACACACACACACACACACACACACACACACACACACACGGCAGAGCCTTTCACTGGGTGGAGGAAACTGCTGGAATTTCCATCCAGATCAGTCCCCGTCCCGCCCCCGCCCCGCCCCTCCCCCGCTGCAGAACAGGCGGGACTGTTTTTGTTTACACCCGAGGAAACGGAGGCTCAGAGGACTTTGGTGTCTTATTCAAAGCCTCACAGCAGTTCAGTTAGTGTGGGATTTGTGTCAAGATTTGCCTAATTTGGGACACACCACGATACATTTCCTGGGTGAGGAGACAGCTGGGTGACTCTAATAGTTCATGTTGCTTTTCATAGGAGCCTGGAGCCTGAGGGTTTTCCCCTCAGCATTTTCCAAATTCTGAAGAACTATAGATAAGAACAAACTTTTACCTGGTCATATAACTCGAAAGCTTTATTGAACTCTTTCCCACACATTTTGACGCCCTGGAGGGTAGAGAAGGAGCAAAGGTTAAAATGCTGCTGGTAAGCTTTATGGAGTTTCCCTCAGCGACTCTCCCACATTGTAACTGTTCAAGGAAAATACCATCTATGGCAGAGAAAAAGAGAAATACCTGAAATTTAAGAAGAAAATTCTCCTGCACTGGTAGTAGCCTTTTGAGAGAAAAACATGACGTTAATGGATTAGCATTTTTGGTAAGGATCAGCTTCTGTTAGTATTTGCGTAGCCCCTAACTCACCGGGCCATCTCGGTTAACTCCAGCTTCCCGTCATTATTTGAATCAAATAATTTCAGCTGAAAGACAAAAAGTCATTATTGTAGCCGTTGAATAATGGTTTATTGCATGAAGGACAAGAAAATTCAACTTAAAGTAGTTTGAGTTAGGAATTATACAGACAGCAAAGGTGTAGAAAGTAGCATTTATTAAACTATTGGTGCAGGGTTTTCAGTTCTGTAACTTGTACAATTGCCAAAGTGTCTCCTCAGAACAATTGAGAGCAGTCAAGCAGCAGCGGGCTCCCTGCACTCCTGGAAGCCGCCATGATTCCCTCGCACAGAGGTGCACAGGGGTCTCGGACGTGCGAGGCTGTCTGCAGAGGGGCACACCCGGACTCTCCACGCCGTGGTGTGAGAAGAAATGCTTGCTTTTCTCTCAGGAGCACAATGGGGGACACCCAGAGGCAACAGGCAGGCGCTATGAGTAACCCTTGGAGAACAGAAGTTTTGAGTGTTTGGAACTGTTTTCATTTCCTTTGCGTGCCGGGTACGCTGTAAAGCCCAGCCTGCCCACAGCACGCACACACCCCAACCGCAGACACACCTGGAAGCCCTGCGCACCGCATGGGGCAGGTAGGAACGCTGCTGTGCAATAGCAGATGGAAGAGCTGTGTATGAAATAGGTCAAACACGTACACTACATGTGTGGAGAAGTGCATTATTTTTGTTCATAAAGGAATGTGATAGAATGGGGCCTCTTTGGGGACAGAAGGAAGGGGTGTCTGGGGGGAGGCAGATGTGTCCGGGGTCTGATGCTGACACACTTTATAATTCATTGGCCATAAGATCTGATATTGTCGCACTAAAATCAGCACCAAGCCCTGGACACCAGATCACATGGATTAGTGCCCATAGGGAAATATTTCCCACAAATATATTTAAATGTTAATTAGTTCTTGATTAATTTGCTTCTCCGATTAGAACTGGTTTATGACATTTAATCAGATATGCAAACTCCCATTTGAGTGGCTTTAAAAGGCCGCTCACAGCTCTACCTGGAGAGGAGTCTTTACCCTAAATAGATATCCCTTAAGATCGGCACCAAGGACACTGGTGAATGTAGGCTATTGCCCTTTCCCAGAGGTGGGCGCCGGTGGCCTCCGTGACACAGTTATGTGCTGAGCTTCGACAGGTGCGGTGCAAGGAGGACACCATGTGAATGGTTTGTTTTGAAACTAGATATTAGTCCCACTTTATAATAAATACACTGTGCAGTGAATACGGCGACAGCTACGTTCTGGAGGTATTTCCCCTCATAAAAGTAGGCTGGCAGGCTGAGAGCCGACCTCAGTGATGTCAAACATAATCAGACCCTTTACAAGGTTCTCAGGGTACCTGAAGAGGCTAACTTCTTAACCCGTCTGACATAACACAAGTTTATAACACGCACTTATGTTGTATGGGTTATTCATTTACATCCACGCGGTAAGAGTTCACCGCGACCTCACAAACTCATGCTGACTGAATAATAAAACTTTAAACTCCAAGAAGTAAACAATTAGAACAGTGCTGCCCACAGTGAAGCAGTTTAGGAAAAGTGCCCGGGTCCTGAGGAATCAGCGTGAGCCCACTCACCCACCTGAAACTAGGTAACCTCGCAGGAGGGATGCTTCTCTCTGGGCTTCATAAATGTATTTGACATTCATTCCTAAACACGAAGTGCCTGTGTGTAACGCAGTTTTCTTGCTCCATTTTCAGCATTTGACCGTAGATCTCGCTGATACTGTTCCCCACCACATTAGAATAAAGGTATGTTTGGATTTCCTCACCCAAGATGAGGCTCCAAAATAAGAAAAATCAAAAGGCAGAGGCAGAAATACCCATTTTTACCGTAGTCTCTAATGAGTAAGGTGGCTATAAGTTATCTCTAAACTCTAACAAAAGCTATGCTTTCCTAAGTCATGATGAAAATTGAGTCAGAACTTCTATAATGAATGACATTTAGTGATATAATGTATATATCTATAATGTGACTTACATATATCCGAGTTACAGAATTTAGCGATGCAATCCACTGCCTTTTAAGAAAAACAAGTGATCTTTTGAGACAAAATTGGCAACTGCACGAGAAGAGATTTGCCTGTCGGGAGCCTGTGGCACAGCCGCGAGGCCGCGGCCAGGGGAGTCAGCTTTTCCCGCGAGCCACGCCACGTCACCGCTCGCACCCGCAGCCTGGGCGCCGGCCTGGCTCAGCCCCCGAGGGCGCCTCACCATTAGGTCTGTGTACTCGGCCAGCTTGGCGTCATCCACCGCCTTGTTTGCCTTCTCCAGCAAGTCCTTCAGGAAGTTCTGCGAGGACAGACACAGACACCTGCATCAGTACGCGGCGGAGGAAGGGTGCCTCCGAGGGGGGCCTGTGGGAGGAGCGAGGGGCGCCACAGGCCCTGGATTCCCGCCCGCACCCCCTCTCCGGGCTGCGCGGCGGGCGCTCGCTTTTAGGGTTCAGGGAAAGGAGTACCTGGACTGTGTATGTGCAGGAATCTGAGCAAAGCCTCGTGAACCAGCCAGCTCAGTGGACGCGTTTCTAGGCGCCCGCACCCACGCCCACGCCACTCAGCGGGAACACGGCCCCTCCGGGCCTCGCCTCGGGGGAGAGCCTGTGGGTGAGGTCAGGGCGCCCTGGTGGCCAGCACGAAGCTCCTTCCAGGGCTGGCCGTGAGCGCCAGGTCGGGCGGCACGCGGGCCGACTTCCTACTGCAGGCGGGCACCCTGAGGCGTCTCATCCCCGAGGACACGTGGTCGCATGGACACAGGGGGCGCAGGGAGGGTGAGCGCGGTGACCGTGTCACAGGCAGAGGTGAGGAGTGAGCGTCAGTGCCTTTAAACAGGTAAAGCTTTGCAGGAGTTCCCATAGAGACGACAGGGCGCTGGGTGAGCAAATCCCAGCCTTGGGTGCTGGCTAGTGCTGCTGGCTCCCCCCATCTCCTTGGGAAAGGCGGGGCTGCCAGGACGGAACGGAGGTCTGCGCGTGGAGTGGGAGGGGGTCTGGCCCTGCCGCCCGCCCGCTTGTGTCCCGTGCTCTCTTCTTTCACAGGAGACCGGGGGCTGATGAATTATTTCCACTTCCAACATTCCACTCCAATCCGAGCGAAGATGGAAACTTCAAAGTTATCTGGTAGGGGTGAATTTTATTTTGAGCCTTAGAAGGCTTTTGTCAGAGATTAATTGGGTTAAAAGTCCTCACCAGAGACAAAAATGATGGTCACAAAAATAGCCCGGAGCCAGCGCGGGACAGGCTCCGCGCGCGCCCTAGAGCAAGTGCGCTTCACTCGATTACAGTCTTAAATTAGCTTCTGGAAAGAGCCTTAGAAGGATGCCAGCTGATCTCCGAGGTGCCCCCGAGAGGACAGCTCTACTCAGCGTCTCTTCCTGAGAAGAAGATTTAGAGCAAAGAAGGAGGCCTTTAGGGTATTTTGAGGTTGGAAATGAACCTGAAGTAATTTTCAAAAGAATTTTTTTGGTTCAATGGGATAAAAACACAATAGCTTAGCTGTCACCTTGCGGCCTCTACATTGCTGAACGGCACGTTTGCCAACAACATTGTTTCTTGTGATTTCACTTAAAAATGTTCACGTTTCCCAGAGGCACTGATCGGATCTGTCTTAACGACTTGGCAGCAGCCAGAGCCTCTCCAGGGTCCTCACTTATGGCGACAGGAGAAGGTTAGATTGGGAGACAGGCACATAGTGCTATATACAGACCGGGCATCATGGAGCTCTCACCTGGACCTACGGGATCATGTTGACCAATCAACTTAATTTTAAAACCTTTTAAAAGATGACATTAAATAAGACGGTGCGACTCCCTCCATGTCCAGCATGACCGGGAGCACGTCCTGCTCGCAGTTCCGGGACAGCCTGCAGTGCTGAGGACGTCGCGGCGTCACCGCACACACCTGGCTCTTTCCCCTGGCAGCTGTGAAAACGTGAAATTTTCCAACATCCCTGAACGTCAGTTTCTCTGAAGAATGGGCATAATAGCATCTGCTCGGAAAAGCTCCGGGGGGGGGGATTCCATGTGCAAACACCTCGTCCCGTGCCCACCACTGCGCAGGCTCGTAAACACGTGTGCTTCCCTGAGCCACACACTGCAGATCCTGGAAGCAGCCTCCTGCTGGGAGGCTTGGGGTCGAAGGAAAGATGGTCCGTGTTCTGAAAGGCCAGTCAGCTGGGGGGCTATGAAGGACAGAGCTTCTGCGCCTTGCATTCCAGTCTTCCGTGTGCAACATCTCGCCTGCGCTCACAATGACCTGAGAGGAAGGCGCTGTTCCCGTCCTCATGCGGACGTGGGCACCAGCAGAGTGATGGAAAGTCTGTCCAGAGGAGGGCGGTTTGGGGCTCCTGGCCGTCCCTCCTGCCCCTGCGCCTCACCAGCCCCCCACAGCTGTGCGAGGGGCAGACACGCTCACTTCATGGCTCATTTCTGAGCAGCCTGACCAGCTAGATGTGGGGTACAGCTGAGGGCTTTGCTGTTGAGAGGAATGGGTGTGTGGAAGGTCCTAGCCAGAGGGGGTCCACCCCCAGGCCCTGCATCTGATTTCTGTGAGGCCCTGAGGACCTCACTCTACCTCCCACCTTCTCCTCACAGGGGTAAAAAGACCCCCGAGCTCACCCAGACACTGGACATGGTAGTAGGTAACGTACCTGGCAGATAGTCTGTGTCCAATAATTGTTAACATCTTTCTCTTGAAAGAGAAATCTATTTATATAGATGTTTAATGTATAAACTATCACATTTCAGTGAAAAGGCCGAGTATCTACACTAATAAAAGAGAAAGATGCAAATTGACTGTACCTTTGCTATGCCCACTAGCCAACCAGGAGTGAGTATGCAAATTAACCCAACAAAGATGGTGGGTTAATTTGCATATGCAGGCGCCTAGTGGCCAGGGGCGGGGCAGGACGCTTGCATCATCCTAGGTGTTCCACACTAGCTCTGGGCTCTGGCCAGCATGGGAAGGCGGAAAGGCGGCTCCAGGCCGGAGCGAAGGCGGTGCTGGCAGCCAGGGGAAGGAAGGCCATTCTTGCATGAATCTTCATGCATCAGGCCTCTAGTTCATTATATTTACCTATGTCATAGCATAATTGGTGTCCACACAGAAAATGCTCGTTCCTGGCTTTGCTGAACGGAAATGCTTGAGGTCTCCTCTTTGAGCTGGTTCTTCATCAGCAGTGTGGAAACGCAGGTGATAATGTGCCCTTGCTCAATGTCAGCCTCTTTTGTGGGAGGTTTTAAAAAAGCTACATAGTTCATAACTGCATTTGAAAGGAAAAAACTCAGGTGAGTCCTTGCTTACCTTCAGCTCCTCAGTCTCTATGAAGCCGCTGTGGTCAGTGTCGTACTTTCTCCACGTCTGTGAGGAGAAGGAAACCACAGGTTAGACAGCTCCTCCCGCTCCGAGCGCATGGGGACTGCCTGGCAGCTGCTCTCACCTTCATGAACTCCTCACAGGACTTCAGCTGCTGGCACCTGAACAGAAGCAGGAAGTTCTCTTCTGTGGGCAGCACATGCGCCAGCTGCAAGAGATGCAGAGGGTGAGGAGCCAACAGCAAGCTAGCACTTGCTGCCTCTCCACTTTCCTTGAACACGCTCACTGGGGCAGGAGGACCATCACCTGGAACCGACTTTCCCTTCCCGCTGTTTGGTTCCTGGAGAGCCACTGTTATCCCCTGGACTGTCCTCTGACCAGGGCATCACCCCTCAGCTGGAGACTGTGCCTGATCTCCATCTGCCTCACAGCTCCTCTCTGGCACAGGACACGGGCGTGGGCATGCACTATAGGGAAGAGGCAAGGAGAGGGCGTGCACTGCAGGGAAGAGGCAGGGTGAGGGTGTGCACTGCAGGGAAGAGGCAGGGTGAGGGTGTGTACTGCAGGGAAGAGGCAAGGTGAGGGCATGCACTGCAGGGAGGAGGCAGGGCGAGGGCGTGCACTGCAGGGAGGAGGCAGGGTGAGGTCATGCACTGCAGGGAAGAGGCAGGGCGAGGGCGTGCACTGCAGGGAGGAGGCAGGGTGAGGGCATGCACTTCAGGGAGGAGGCAGGGCGAGGGCGTGCACTATAGGGAAGAGGCAGGAGAGTGATGTGAGGAAAGGAGGCAGGGCGAGGGCGTGCACTGCAGGGAAGAGGCAGGAGAGTGATGTGAGGAAAGGAGGCTTGGAAGAAGCTGGTCCTCAAGGCAGAGAAGGAAGATGAGCCCACCACAATTGGAAGGCTCTGGAATGAGGTGAGAAGACAGCCCCGCTCAGTGGTGGTCACCAAGGACTGCCGTGGATAGCCTCTGCTTGACGACGGCTCTTGGACTTATTTTGTAATTTCCCTTTCATGACACTGTGACATTTTTCCTTAGATCTCATTTCAAAACTTAAATGCTTTTTCTTTTGGAAAAAATTAAAGGGGGCTCCAGCTCCCATTCCAGGGTGAACATGATCCATCTCTGGGGCCAGGAGGGGGGTGGATTGATGGCCGAGCACAGCCGGTTCTATTCCTGCTCGGTTGCTAATTAGCTGTGGTCCCAGGGCCTCCGGCCACTTCCATCCTCACCTCTGAGAGGGGCCGAAATAGAGCTGGGGTGCCTGTGTGCAGTGGGTGCTGGGCCTGGGATGGGAGGCGGGGGGTGGTGGGGAGGAGGCTGCATCGCCCACAGGAATGCCCGTCCAAAATCACCAGGAACCGGGCTCTGGAGGAACCTTCAGGTCAGCATGTGGTCCAAGGTTCTACCAAACTATTGAAAAGACTCTCACACTTTTAACAAATTTCATCCTTTTAGATCCACTGAAATTTTAAAATTTAACATAATTGGTATCATTCTACCTGACAAGCAAGTAACCTCAGCTTCTCTATGCCGCATAACATGCCCCCTAACTCGCAGGGTTTAGGCCTTTGAAATCCTGTCTCAAATTGGAACATGGTTTAGAGGCCGGGCACGGGGATTGAAACCGGGCACGGACCAAAGTCCCTAAGGATGTTCGTGTGGCCCAGCCAGGGAACAGCTGCGTATTGACTCCGAACGAAGGTCACAAGGTGGCTGCGCATTAACATGGCGTTCACTTAGGAGTCGGGGGCAGCCAGGGCCCTCCCTCCGGCGGCTCGGGCTTGTCAGAGATGCCGCGAGGTGTGGGTGGACGCCCAGAGCCTGTCCGCCCTGAGGGCAGATATTATTCTTGGCCTCTGTCCCCCAGACGCTCAGCCCCTATGTGCCTGATGTAGACTATGCACTGGCTGATAATTTTACTTCATAAAAATATCCACTTAATGTGATTTATAGTGAATAATTTGTTTTTACTATCTTCACCATTGTTTTCTATATTGCCTAGATTTTCATAATTATTGTGTGTTGTTTTGAATAGAAAAGCATAATTTTTCTTAAATTCTACTTATCAAAATTCACTAAGTACATAAAAACATTAAACAAAAAAATAAAAGAAAAAGCTAGTAAGCAATGATCAAGGGTAAAGTTAGGAAAATTTTAACAATCTTTGCTTCAAAAATTAAAATTCATATATCTCTCATGAAGTTCAGAGATCTCTGGAAAGTCAAACACAGAGATGGCAAAATCACTCATTTTAGTGTAAATTTCTTTGCCCATTCCATTTCATCCTACTCGTTTTAACTAATTTTTAAAAACGTCTACATGCAACATATTCCATCTTTTAATTTCACTGAACTGTTATGTTAAACTGAAAACAGCACCATCCTATTTTACAGCCGTCAGACATTGTAAACATGTAGAAGGTAATGAGATACACCAGCCATTAAGAGAGAAGAAGGGCTCTGGCCAGTTTGGCTCAGTGGATAAAGTGTCGGCCTGCGGACTGAAGGGTCTGTTAGGGGACCTATAATCTGATAGATAGAGCACCCGAATTCATCTGAAAAATAATCATATCATTTTAAATCTTAGATCACATACACCTATGTGAACAGGGGTTAAGTTTCTTACATGTGAAGAGGGGTTACGTTTTTCTTAAGTTTCCTTTCCAAGGCCTGTGCGAAGCAATGGAGGAGGTGACTCAGCTGTGAATCCAGCAAGCAGACCCGATAAGCATGGTCAGGCTGACCCACCAGGAGCCAAAACATCATCTCACCCACATCACCTCATCGCCTGATGACAAGGACAATAGCGGACGTCTGCGGACCCCCAGGACTGCACGTAGCTGCACCCTGTTCCCAGCCTCACCCCAGCCCCTTCCCCTTTATAACCCTGCCCCCTGCACCTGCTGGGAGGCAGGATTTGATGCTTGTAAGCGCCCTGTCTTCTTGGCTGGCTGGCCTGCTCAGTAAATGCCTTACGTGATTCAACCCGGCCTTCGTTACTGGACACAGCGACAGGCAGCCCGAGCCCACCCGGGGGTTTCCCGGTAACAAGTCCTGGGTTCGATTCTGGTCATGGGCATGTACTTTGGTTGCAGGCTCAACCCAGGAGACAGCCAATGGATAATGGATGTGTCTCTCCCACATTGATGTTTTTCTCTCTCCCTCCCTCCCTGCCACTCTCTCTAAAAATCAATGGAAAAATACCTGTGTGGGTAGCATGGGCACTGTGCCTGGGATGCAGCACCTCCCCCAAGTGCCGCCTTGTGTGTGGCCCTGAGTCTCACGGCTCCCGAGTGCCGGCCTCACTGCAGGGTAGGTCCACTAGGTCCCTGCTGACCAGGGAAGTGTCCTGCTGCCTGTCCTAAGATGACTGGTCATTTCCTAGTCCTCTAGCTCCAAAACACTCCATGTGCCGGAGAAGAGGTGGACACGTGGAGGGAGGGAGAGGGAGGGGGTAGCTGTGGCCACACAGATTCACCCGTGAGGAGGGCCTGTTGCTGAGCGGAGGAACCTCTCACACCTGCCCCACTGCCCACTGGTGTGCACACCCCTGGGGCACGTGGGCTGGGCCTCACAGTTTCCTGGCCCAGCGCCTGCAGCCAACCTGACCCGAAGAGTGAAGGCTGATCCTGGGCAGACCCTCCCGAGGGGTGGGGCGCTGAGGCACCCTCAGACCTGCTTCCAGGAGCCGGGGCTGCTGTGTCCTCAGCTGGCAGGTCCGGGAAGCGACCTGGGCTGAAGGAGCTGTGACCCCAAGGACGTGGACCTGCAAAGCTCAGTCCTCTCACTCAACACCGGGGACACCTGGGCAGGGTCTTCCCAGCCCGAGTGACTGTGGGCCTGCTGCGTCTCGGGGCTGTCGCAGCCCCGGTCCCTCTGCCCAGTCCTGCTCTGTCCTCCCCTTTGATAGGAACGGACCCCGAGAGCTCTGCAACAAACCTCCTCACCGCTCCCGGGCGGGCCTGCTTCCCAGGGAGCCCGCGGGCCCGCAGCCTCGTCGGTGCTGGTGCCGCCCAGCCTTTGCTGTGTGGTTGCAGTTGCCCAGATTCCTGCTGTGACCCGGGCCATGCTGTGAGCATGAGCTGGGGCTGGGGACTCAGTCCCCTAGGAAGCCTCCAGGGGGCAGGCGAGTCAAAGCAGGAGGTGAACAGGGCGAGAGAGCGGTACCAGGAGGAGGGTGCTCCCAGGGGCAGCACCGAGGGAGACTCTGCCCACGACGGGCAGCCCAGCGCCAAAGACAGCCCTGTGCTGACCCCTCGGCAATCCTGGAGCCTTTGATTTCATTTGGGAACCAGAGGGATGACTCCTAGGCAGCGAGGGTGCGTCCAGGAAGTGGAGGCAAACCATCGCTCTGCACTGTGGTCTGGTTGAATTTGAACGTGACGAGCTGTGTAGGAAGTGGGGGAGGCGGGGCCCTCAGCGGGGTTGCTGTGTGCCCAGCGAGCCCTTTCTGTTGGGAATAACAGTGGCTGCTGTATTTATGAGGCTCGCAGTGTGCCAGAGTTTACCTCTGTGCTTGGCACATGTGTCACATTTGATGTTGCTACTGAGACGTCACCCCCGTTCACAGCCAAGGAGAAGGGGCTCTGGACAGATGGGCTGCGTGGACGCAGCTTTTAGCTTGAGCCAGATCAGAAGTTGGACAGCCTGACTTTCTCGATTTTAAGACCCTGGTCCCTTACCATCATCACCCTTAATTAAAACCTCAGTCAAAAAGTTCTCCTAATAAACCATTTAAAAATTCTACCCAGAGTGCAGTTTCAGATCATAGTTCCCTGTCCGTCACGCCCCCAAGGTCTCGATGAAAGAGCAGCTGCCGGAACATCGCATCCCGGGCCTGAGCCCGCTCCCCGCTGTGGAGGGAGGGGACGGCTAGAGAGGCCGGCTTCCCTCAGAGGCTGCTGCAGTTATGAGACTAAAATAGCTTTTAGATCTATCTCTGCAGTGGACGCAGTGACCTGGACAGACAGACGCAGCGAGGGGCAGAGCGGGCGGTTCTGCTCATGACCAGGGTCAGGCGCAAGCTCGGGGACCGCCTCCCGCCAGGGGAGCTCCGAGGAGAATTTCCGTCGTCTCCTGAGTCATTCGTCTCTCTCTTTATTAGAACCAGCCTTCTCTGCAATCGAGTCCTTCCTCTCAGTCCAACTTAGAGCACCCTTGACTGCCATGGTGTTTGTTAAATTACCTGGGAATCCAGTTCCCCTGTTCTGACTTCATGTTAACAATCTCTCGATCACGGAACTGCGTCTGTGTGTCCAGGTGTCAAAGCCACGCTGTTGGAGGGGGTGGTCACCTTCGTGGGGACGGAAGGTGACCTGTGTCTCGGATCTTTCCCACCCACGTTCCAGTTACAGCCCCACAGTCTGAGAGCGGACGGGGCCTGATGGCGTTTGGTTTACTCGGAGTAGGCTTAGTCACCTCTGAAGTGGGCATAGCATTTAGGCAAATCCAGCCTTTCCCTGTGACCACCGGGCGGCAGGTGGCGCGTGGGCGGGTGCGTGCTAATTCGGGCCCATGCGGGCTCCTTCCCTCACGGCTAGGAGGTCTGTGTTGTGCTCCATGTTATATGTCGGGTTTCTTAGCAGGTGCCACTTGTGTCAGGGTGGGAACCAGCAGGGATGGACTTGATTTACTGCCCCTTTCCTGTGACAGGAGAGGGCACCTTGTCCTGCCGGCTCCTCACTCCCAGTGATGATCAGAACCTCTCCTTTCCCTCTGCACCCACGGACACCCTGGGCAAAACTCACATTCACAGGAACCTCCCGGCGGCTCCTCCCTCCCCACCTGTCAGCACCCCCACTCCTGAGCCGGGGCTGGAACTCAGAGCCAGAGCCAGGGTGTATCACTCCTGTGGGCACTTGCATGCATCATTCAACCTTTTTGGCTTCAGTCTCCGCATCATGAAAATGAGGATTTTGGCTAGTTTTTCCCCAAGGGTCCCTCTCGCAAAAATTCCACGTGTGGGACCCCCTGAGCCTCCTGAAGCATCGCAGGAGCCTCCCTCCCTCTGCCTCCGCCTCGCGGACCTGCGGGCCCCTGCATGGGCACCACGCCCCCTGCACTGCTGCCCTCGCTCTCAGTCGCAAGCCCTGCTGCTACACCCATCTCTTCAGACAGCAATGCGTTACGTGTGGCAGAGGGGAGTGCAGACTCCAGGGAAATGCTTTAATTACAAAGATAATAATAGCACGTCCTTCTGTAACTCGATCTGTACTAGCGGTTTAAAAGGAAATGTATTCCACACTGACGCGCAGCTGTCCTGTGAGATCAGTTACTTGAAAACCAGGTTAGTTCTCAGAATCAAAGGTAAATTATGACTAAATGTTGTAACGTTCAGGATGTCACAGTCCAGTCGACTAAGGACATGACATAAAGAACGTAAGGACCCTTGTGATGTGGCGTCTTTTAAAAAAGGAGCTTATGAGCTTTCTGAAGGCTGTGCATGCGGTTTCTCTCGTGGAAATAGAGGCAGAAACAGGTGAGGAGGTTTACGGAGCCGCCAAGGCACCAGCCTCTGGGAGACTGAGTGAGGGGCACAGAGCACTGATGTGGGACTGTTTTGCCTCCTTGATTCACAGACAGAAGTCATCATCAAAAGGTAAGATCTGGCACCATGTTTTGAACTTCCAGGGACCTCTAACAGAGCTTAACACGCCCGCTGCCAGTTCAAAATAGAATCTCAGAAACCAGGCTGTGGCTTTGACACCGTCGCAGGGACTTTATATTTAACAGTGCTGAATGGTAAGAAACGCCCGCGGCCATGCACTTGGCAGGTGTCGCACCGAGTGAGGCAGGTACACTCACTGGTTGGGAGTGAGCCTGGACGTCGGGGACTTGGCCTGTGTGGGCAGATCCCTTCCCTGGCCCTGGTCCCAGTGTCTCATCTAAATGTAGGCTGAGGACTCCAATTTTTTATTTTATATTTCTGAACAGAAGATAACCTGATACTTAGGCAGCATAAGCCTCCCTAAAGGGTCTTGCCATATCATATCTGAGTTGCATATGGCTACAACATGAAGGCCATTTATTCAAACTGTATCTGGAAAGCACGGCTCTTACCTCTACAATTCCTATTTTTCCATCATCCTTCTGCCCGTACTGCTCCACAAAAGCTTTCATCTCAGATGATAGCTCCTGAAATTATATAAAAGCGAGTAAAAAGTTTGTGAGAATAAAACCCAGACCCAGTCATGCTTGTGATGGTGTTAATAACTTATTGCAAAGAAAAACTGGGATTGGAACCATTTAGAACTACTCATACTGATTAACTATTCTCATGAAAATTAAAGACAATGGATAAACAGTATATGCTGGTTTTCAATGAAGGAGTTATAATTATCATGATCATTTCTGAATCGATTGCTATGATTTTTCTTCTATTATTAGTTTTGGGAATATACTATCCTTTAAAATGTCATCAGCATTGTTGAGTTGATGAGCTTTCCTGAATTAAAGATAATGATCTCTTTACACGTGCTTCGGAGGAGAGTCTCTCCTAGTGCGGCACCAGCTTGCCCCTGGGAGGCATTCTACATGTTTTCAGTTAAGCAAAGCAGGAATATGGCATCCATTGATTAAATAAGTAGAAAAATTAAACATCAGAAAAATATGTGTCAGATAAAAACTGACTTGTACTTTCACCAGAGGCAGATGCTGGGTCTGATCTTAAGCCGCTGGTCATGGGCCCGCCTCCCAGTGCTTCCTTGTCTCCATTTTTTCCGAACTAAACGAGCTTCAGTTCAATAAGACGCGTGTGCGTGACTTGCTGAACGCACCACTGCGTGGCTCCCCCCAGTCTGTCCTATTGCTTACAGTCTCTTCCCCCATTGACAGGAGGGAGATCTAGGCACTATGATACCTGGCTAGTATTCAGGAAGTTGAATGTAGCCATTGGAAACAGCCCCGCTGAAGTCGCCACAGCCTGTTGCACATTCTATGTTCTTGTAAAACACATTAAGGTCTCAGTTTTTGTCATAACTAGAAAGAGGCAGCCGTTTGCTCTAGGGATGGACCAGTTAGTATAGTCTAAGGGCTATTTTGAGGCTGAATATCATGACTACAAGTTTACAAAATCCTTTCTGAACCAAAGTAAATATTGTTGGTAGAACTGAAGAAGCAGATAGTAATTAAGCAATTTAATTATAATGTAGTCTTAAAAACAAACAAATATGCCCTGACCAGTTTGGCTCAGAGGATAGAGCATCGGCCTGCGGACTGAAGGGTCCCAGGTTCAATTCCGGTCAAGGGCATGTACCTTGGTTGCAGGCACATCCCCAGTGGGGGGTGTGCAGGAAACAGCTGATCGATGTGTCTTTCTCATCGATGTTTCTAACTCTCTATCCCTCTCCCTTCCTCTCTGTAAGAAAAACCCAATAAAATATATTAAAAAACAACAACAAAAAAGCAAGCAAACAAACAAACAAACAACTCTTCTGGCCCAGTCATGTGGCTCAGTGGCTGAGCAGTGACCCATGAACCAGGAGGTCACTGGTTGGATTCCTGGCAGGGCACATGCCTGGGCTGTGCTTGATTCTCTCATCCATGTTTCTATCTTTCTATCCCTCTCCCTTCCTCTCTCTCTAAAAATAAATAAAAGCATATTTAAAACAAAAACTCCTCCTGTACGGATTAATTTTAACTTGTATTTATTAAATTTACTATAGCAACAACTGTAAGAAAATGAGAGTGGCCCGGTCAGCATGGCTCGTTGAGGGTCGACCTATGAACCCAGGAGGTCAGGGTTTGATCCCGGTCAGGGCACATGCCTGGCTGGCCTGCTCGATCCCCAGTGTGGGGTGTGCAGGAGGCAGCCGATCAATGATTCTCTCTCATCATTGATGTTTCCCTCTCTCTCTCTCTCTCTCTCTCCCTCTCTCTCCCCCTTCCTTTCTGAAATCAATAAAAATATATTTTTAAAAAAGTGAGAGTGACTGTGGTGGGACTATCCATTCGAATGTACATTCTTAGAGTACACAGAGAACAAAGCATTTGCTCTTAAATCTTAAAATCATCTTAGAAAAAAGAGTCAATGATCAAGGGACCAAGCACCTTGCCATCACCCTGTGTCTGTTCAGACTTGGTGTTGTTGGGTTATAATCTAACAATAAAGTTTCCAGGATTCTAAAATTGGAGCCTAGGCAGTAGAAAAAGAAAATTATGCTCTAAAACCTCCAAACCTCTAACATAAAGTCAGTATTTATAAAAAAGTACAAATATTAAAATGGGAAGAGGAAAAGAAAAATCTGAAGAAATGTATAGTTTCTAAATATTTGAATTTCTAAGATGAAAATAAATCTCAATTTTAAAATTACTTCTAGAAAAATTAAAATATATTCATTTATTTGCTGGAAGCATCTTACAAGGTTTCAATTTGAAATTTTTTAACAAGTAAGATTTTTTCTAAGCAAATATTTTAAATATATATTTTGAATGATGAAGAGACTTGTTTTTGCTTTATTAGTAAAAGATACATAGAGCTGTAATAATAGTATTGCATAAATTTATGTTCATGGTAATGTGTAAGGAGGGGGAGAGAAAGAATGTAAAACAGTTTCTATTTTACTTGATCCCATTCAGTTATCCAGGTTATATAGTCTAAATCTGGGGGAGACAATCCCCAGCGTGTTGTCTGGCTTTAAGTTGATTCTGTCAGTGCATTGCATTTTAGAGTCCTCTGGGATTCTTTTTGAACATGTTGAACATAGATGTGTATCACACATAGAACAAAATGTAACTGTATTAGTAAGTTATACATACATATGTAATTTTTAAATTATATATAACTCAATGCTAGAGGTGGTGATCTGCTAAAAGTCACACACACCTATATTTTCCTCCAAATATATATACAGGGTGACGCAAAAGTAGGTTTATAGCCATGAGTACACAGAACACAGAGTTTATTCTTATATTACGTATTAATTGTTGTGTTATTTTTCATACAAACAACTGTAAGCCTACTTTTGCCCCACCTTGCATACATAATCTCTTTCTAGTGGTAGTCAAATAGCCAGAGTATAGCTAACAGCCCACCCAGCACTGCTTCTGAAATGCAGTCTTCCATAAATCCCAATAGATGAGTAAAATTCTTAACCTATTTTCCTTTATACAGTCATCTCGTCTGCGATTTAAAGGTGGGCACTTTGTTTTTATGCTGACAACATATATTCTTAACAGCATGACCAAAGGAGGGCATTCAGAATTCGTAAGAATTGTTTAATTAACTAGTGGATTAAATTACAATTACAGCTATTTTCAAAATGCCATTAATTGCTTACCATCAGAGCATCACTTTAAAAACATTGAATTGTTAAAATTTCTTTACTTTTTACATTTCTGACTTTTGGGTTTCTCCCTTTGGGCAGAAATGAACACCTTTCTTGCTAAATTTTTGCTCATTATCATGTTGCAACTTGTTCCACTTTCCCGGGGGAGGACGGTCATTTTTCGATCTCTCCAACCACAGCCCCATCTCAGCCGTAACTGGCAATAGAAAAAGAACCTTATCTGCAGGTCTGCCCCTGGCCGCGGCGGGGCAGCCTGGCTGTCCACCCGCTGCTCACGCAGTTAGAGGGGAGTTGGGAGTTACCTAACCCAACCCAGTCCCGGGCGCAGACCGCAGGGCTCGCACGCACACTTGCCTCTTAGGCACCAGAAGGCGGTGCAAGCATAGAAGCTGGACTTCAACCCTCCGGTTTCAGTCTGCACGGATTTTCCCGTTAGGGACTCTCTTTCTCTCTCCGACTCTGTCTCTCTCTCTCCGTGTCTCTCAGTATCTCTCCCTATCTCTATCTATGTTTCTCTGTCTCTCCCTCTCTCTCCCTCTGTCTCTCTGTCTGTCTGTCTCTCCTCTTCACCCGACACAATTCGGAAGGGCCCTCTTCTCCCTTTCCTCAGTCAATAGAACTCACACGCCCTAGAAACCTGGGCCCTGCTGGCTCTTGATGCGAATGTGGAACATCTGTATTTTCCGCCTTTGAACTCCACCTACCAGCCCCGCCTTCTTCCGCGCCTGCTGGAGCTCCAGGACCAGGCTCTGCAGCTCCTTGCCTTCCAGGTACCCGCTCCCTGCAAGACAGAGACGCCAGGTCAGACAGTGTCCCGGGCAGGTGTCTTTCTGGCCACCCCAGGGGTTCCCTCCCCCCAGGACCCGGGTTGCCCGTGTGGGGGTGCTGAGCATGGCCACGGGACCTTTGAGGAGCAGTGTTCCCCAATCCCTGTGCCCCACTTTCTTGGAGATAAATACGTTTACGGTTCAGAATAACGTAGACGCAATATCTAAACTTCCAAGTTCACAGTTACGCCAGGCTGGAGGTAAGCTTGGGGAGAGGGAGGAGGGAGAAGTAAAGAAAGGAAGCTGGGGGGGGGGGATGGGATAGGAGGCTGGGGGGAGGGACGGACGGGGGCGATAGAGGTAGGAGAGGAGATAGTCACCGTCAGCGTCGAAGTGAAGCCAGATCTCGAAAAACTGCGAGGCCGAGATGAGGGGCGACTGCAGGTGGGACTCTGCCATCGCGCAGCGGAGTGAGTGTCAGGACCAGCGATCTGGGCGCACGGAGCCGCGGGCCGGGCGCTGTCCGCGGTGCTGCTCAGCTCCGCTCAGCTCGCGCTCGGTCCGCGCGGGCTCCAGCCTTTATCCCCCGCCCCCCGCCCCGGCCCAGGCCCCGCCCACGGCCCCGCCCACAGCCACACTGTCCGCCCCATAGCCCCGCCCACACAGCCCCGCGCCGCCCCGCCCATCATCCCACAGCCTCGCGGGTGGCGGTCGGTCCATCAGCCCACCCGGGAAGCAGCAGGCCAGGGGGTTCGCACTCATTCCCCACACTCGCCTGGTGCGGAAAGCATCTCATTCCTGAGAATTACAGTAAAATCACGGACGTGCACAGGTTTCCACGTTCCGGTGGAGGAGGAAAGCTGATGCCCTCGGCGAATGGGCGCGTGGACATCTGAGTGTTCATGTGAGCATTCAGGTGAGAGCTTGGCAGCCATTAGATTGATGTGATTAGCGAGCACAATGGAGTTGTTGATAGAGCGCCCACTCTATGCTGTGCCCGCGAGGCCGTCCTACGAATCTCGCTTAAGCTGGTTTATATGAGCAAGCTGTGCTGACCCGATAGCAGGATTATGGTGGTTTTATTTTATGCTCGAAGTAGAATTATAATTGAAAAGTAATAGAATTAAATGACAAAATCTTAACATGTTAGAGAAGGGAGTGATCTTGGAGAGACTCCGGCCTACCTCCTTGAGTTTGGAAAAAGAAAGGAAAGCAAAGAGCAAGCATCTGGTCCAAGCACCATGCCTGCGGGCCAGTGACCAGCCAGGCCCCTCAGAGCTGAGCACGGCACCGCCCCCCTCCCAGAGCTGAGCATCCCTGTTAAAGAGCTTTTGAGAACCTGGGAGTTACCATCAGAGTTGGGAAATACATGTTGTGTATTTTAATGTAACAAATGATATATTCAGATGATTTCTTATTTACATAACTACTTCTAAAGTAGTATTTGGTTTTTAATCTTTTGAGGTCCACTGAGGATGTGCCTTATGATTACAGTGGAACAAAACCAAAGTGGAGGCACAAGAGAAAACCCAAATGTAGTGAGCACAGCCATAAAGTGCACTCACCCAGCTCTGCTTTTGTCCTGGTGACTGAGTCTGAGCACCCTCAGCCCTGCGCTCCTGAGACGGGCCTCTCCCAGCCGTGGGCGGGCGGCACTTCTCTCAGAGACCTGTCATTTCACAGCTGGTCTCTCACCAACCTCGCAACAGCCCTCTCTCTCCATGAGACTCGCTCTACACAGATCACTCGCACTTCAGTTACCTTCTCTGAGGCTCACGTTTAGTCTCCAAGCTGTGATGCAGAGCAATACTTTTATTCTTGTTTTACTCAAGAAGTAGATAAACTGTTCTTGTACTAAATAGGTAGTCATCAAATGCTCCATTATTTACGTTTTCAGTCATGCAGTGAACATTTATTAGTACTGATTATGCCAAGCAGTCTGCTAGACACTGAAAACAATGAAGAGGAGGCCTGGCCCCTGCTTGCTAAATGCTTAGACTCATGGGGATGACGGCCAGACCACCCAGCAGGACACTGGACAGGATGGGAGCTGACACACACCTCCTGCTCTGCCTGCGTGCAGGGTGCTGAGGCTGGAACCACTGACTGGCTCTGCGAGCAAGCGCTCTCCCTGGTGGCTGTTGGTTTTGAGGAGAAGTGTTCACGCAGCTCCTGGAAAAGGACTTCTCTGAAGGCCTGTGCTGCCCTCACTCACAGCAGGGCCTTTGGGTGGGAAATGGCGCATGTGGACTTGGAAGCCAATGCTAAGGTCACCCTTGGAACCAGGCTGAGGACATGCGGACAGGGGACCCCTGGCGGAGCAGCTGGCCCTCCCCGTGCTCACAGCGAGCTGTGCCTGGACTCGGGTGTAGTGGAGCCAGAAGGGCCAGAGAGGGACCATGGCAAACCGCTGGGAAGGGAACGACACCCTATTCTTCTTGGTAATTGCACCAATTCCTTTCTGCCCTCACCCCCACCTCACACACAGTGGCTCCTAAGCAGATCCACCATGACTTTTTTTAGAGTTTCATATTAAGATCCAAAAATATTATGTGGTAGCTTTTTAAAATCAGAAAAAGACGCATATGAAAACTCATCACTTTTCCATACCAAGTCTCTGAGGCTGCTTCAGAGCTTCCATGTTGCCTGTCCAGGCGGTGACATGGGGGCGTGCGGAGGTGTGTGCAAGCAGCAAGCTCTCTTCCCTTCTCTTCATGTCCATGTGGAGCGGCTCCTGGGGAGGGAGGGGCAGCTGCTGTTAGTCACATGGTACCTTCACGTCGGGAATCAGTGTCAAAGGCTTCATGCTCCTGCAGACACACCATGACATATGTGTGTGACACATGTTGTTATTTGGTTTTGCAGAAAAATACTAGAGTCTTTATATTACTTTATAACTTTTTATTTTTAATCCAAGGTCACCGCTCCAGTACTAACATTAACATCTCTTTTATGCTTCTTTCTACAGTCAAATAATATTTTTCATCATTTAACCATATTATAGACATTTAAGTTCTCTATAGGTTTTTTTTTAAAAATATATTTTATTGATTTTTCACAGAGAGGAAAGGAGAGAGATAGAGAGTTAGAAACATCGATGAGAGAGAAACATCGATCAGCTGCCTCCTGCACATCTCCGACTGGGGATATGCCCGCAACCCAGGTACATGCCCTTGACCAGGATCGAACCTGGGACCTTTCAGTCCACAGGCCGACGCTCTATCCACTGAGCCAAACCGGTTTTGGCTTCTCTATAGTTTTTACTGTGATGAATAATGCTGCAACAGACAGCTTGATGCATGTACCTTAGATACAAAAGCAGTATTGTTATTCAGATCTATGAATATTTTACATTTAATACACATTTCCAGGTGATTATCTCTAATTTGTAGCAACTTGTTCTCAAATGACTAAGTCTGACGATGACTTATTCTCATCAGCTATGGATGCTATTGCCTTTAAAACTTTCCATAAGCTAATGGGTAAAACAATAGATCATTGTTTTCCCCTTAATTTACATTCACTATTAATTCTTCAAGTTTACTTTTTAGTTTAAGATAGAATTTTTATCATATATTTTTCATAAAAGAAATATTTTATAGAATTATTTTCTTTCTTTTTAAAAATGTATTTTTTTAAAATATATTTTATTGATTTTTTACAGAGAGGAAGGGAGAGAGATAGAGAGTTAGAAACATCGATGGGAGAGAAACATCGATCAGCCGCCTCCTGCACATCTCCCACCGGGGATGTGCCCGCAACCCAGGTACATGCCCTTGACCGGAATCGAACCGGGGACCCTTCAGTCCGCAGGCCGACGCTCTATCCACTGAGCCAAACTGGTTTCGGCAAAAAATGTATTTTATTGATTTCAGAGAGGAAGGGAGAGGGAGAGAGAGATAGAAACATCAATGATGAGAGAGAATCACTGATCGGCTGCCTCTTGCATTCCCCCCTACTGGGGAATCGAGCCTGCAACCTGGGCATGTGCCCCAAATGGGAATCAAACCATGACCTCCTGGTTCATAGGTCGAGGGCTCAACCACTGAGCCACGCTGGCCAGGCAAAAAATTTTTTCTTGAAACTATTATTATTCTGTGTCCCAAACTGTTATCTGAAAACTATCTCTTTTCAGACTATTTCCAGCCATTTCTAGAATAAATTCTACTTTATAACGACACATTTTAAATAACTTGAGAAACACTTCATCACTGTCCTCCAATCCTTTGGTTCTGAATCACAGTGGGGTCTTAATTGCATGGGAGTCTAAGCGTTCTAGAAAGTTTCTCAAAGAACTGCAAATACTTTTAATAGTGAGAAAGATTTTTCCATAAAATTGGAGTTTCTAAATAAAGCATTGCAAGCAAAGCATTCATATCACTTGCTTTGAGGGCCTCATTACCCAACATTAAGGTGAATGAGTTAATGATCCAATATTGTAATAAAAGTAGGAGCAACTTATCTGAAAAAAAAAAAAAAAACACAAAAAAAACAACTGCTCTAGCCGGTTTGCTCAGTGGGTAGAGCATCGGCCTGAAGACCAGCGGGTTCCAGGTGTGATTCCAGTCAAGGGCACGTACCTCAGTTGCAGAATCCTCTCTAGCCTGGGCCTTGGTCAGGGCTCATGCAGGAGGCAACCAATCAATGTGTTTCTCTCACATCAGTGTTTCTCTCTGTCTTTCCCTCTCCCTTCCACTCTCCCTAAAAATCAATGAAAAAATATCCTCAGGTGAGGATTAAAAAAAAAGAAATCTCTGGGGCAATGAAACTGCATTTTCCATTTCAGGTACTGAGTTACCATGTCTGCATTCTCACTCACACCCGGGCCACTGCGGTTCAATGCACCACGCAAAGTGGGAGACGAACTTCCCAGGTTCCCGAGTGCTCGCTGAGCCTCCGTTCAGAAAGGGCAGCTCCCAGGAATCTTCTCCTGCGGTCCAGGTCCGAGGGAGGGAGTAGGAAATGTCACGAATCTCTCCACATGTAGCCCCTCACAGAGGTTCCTTCACAGATGAATTAAGCCTCCAGGAGGGGTGCGTGGTACCTCCCTGTGTGGCCTTGTCAGCATCCTCTTGCCATTTGATGTAATTTTCAAGAGCTGGGAAGGGCTTGGAAAGATGTAATCACAGAGTCCACTCTGGCTGGGTAGACAACAGTGGGGAATAATTCTATTTCATCCTGGGTGCCATAGGTCTTAGGGCTGACCAAATGCAGCCCGGACACGGGACAGTAGGAAGTGAAATAGAGACATTTGACTTGAGAAGCTGCCTCAAGTATTTGCAAGGCCCTCACGTGGAAGGCCCCAGTGCACCGTGAGTGATTTCACAGACCCCAGCTCTTCCACGCAGAGGCTGCCTGGGTGGCACGATTGTCCCCCGAACCCTCGTTCACTGGCTCACAAGCACTGGCTGAGCACAGGGTGTCATCGGGCCACCTGGGGACGAGGCTCAGCAGCAGACGACGCCGAGTGGACGCCTTGCCCAGCTGTGACGAGGGGGCATCTCACAGTAACTTCTGGGAAGCCTTCCCACGTCTTCGGTGTTGTGATTCCGCTTGGTCTGGTGGTTTTGTTCGAAGTGTTTGTCTGCATCTGCAGAACAGCCATCCAGACTGTGTTTGAGCAGAACTGGTGTTCTTGGTGACCGACCACCCGCCAGGGCGATTCTCAAGTCCTTCGCCTCATTAAACCCATGCGTTCACCTTCTAGTTACAGACACTAGGAAACACAGCTACAGATATTTTCATTTACACTAACTGTGCTTTCACTTTTTTAAAGACATAGAGGCCTCTGATTTGTGGAGAGAAAAGGATATAAAAATGAGCCTTTTTATTTAGAGCAGATAGTAAAAGGCATCAGGCTCCTGCTTCCATAATGCTCCCTCATTCTTACCCGATCCGTGGCTTTCTCCTGTTACTGTCTCTGATCCGGGGATGCCGCATCTTAGAACACGTGTCCTGCAGTCATGGATCTTAAATCAACAGCATTTTTACCCAATGGAAATGTCTGTTTCCCTTCAAAAAATGTCAGCAAGTAGCGTTCCCATGAAGATTAGGATTTAAACCTCTCGGCCCGGAACCTAAAGATTTGCACGATGTATCTGTCCTCATCTCCAACACTGTCCCCACAGCACCAGCTCTCACGCAGAGGTGCGTGTTCTCTTTGTGGGGAAGTGCGCCTGTTCCTGCCTCCAGGTTCCCTGTTGGAGGGCTGCCCGCCAGGCGGCCGCTGGGCCCCCTCAGGAGACACAGCCCTGTCTGTGCAGTAACTCCCGCAGCCCGAGCTTCTCTGTCCGGCCTCGCAACTGGATTATGCAGTTATTTATAAAGTCGTTTTATTTATTTTTACTTTTTAAAATTTTCCCTCACCTGAGGATCTTTTTTCCATTGATTTTTAGAGAGAGTGGAAGGGAGGGGAGAGACAGAGAGAGAAACAGAGATTGGTTGCCTCCCATTTGTACCCGACAGTGGCCAGGGATGAAGCCTGCAACCGAGGTACGTGCCCTTGACCAGGAATTGAACCCTCAACCCTTCAGTCCATGGGCCGACGCTCTAGTCACTGAGTCAAACCAGCTAGGGCTATTTTTACTATTTTTTAATCCTTACCCTAGGATTTTTTTTCCCATTGATTCTAGAGAGAGAGAAAGGAAGAGGGAGAGAGAGAGAGAGAGAGAGAGAGAGAGAGAGAGAGAGAGAGAGACTGATTGGCTGCCTACTGTGTAAGCCCTGACTGGGGATAGAATCTGAAGCCTGGGAACGTGGCCGAACTGGGAATCAAACCCAAGCCCCTTTCGTGCACAGTATGATGTTCTAAGCCAGTGATGGCGAACCTTTTGAGCTCAGCGTGTCAGCATTTTGAAAAACCCTAACTTAACTCTGGTGCTGTGTCATATATAGAAATTTTTTGATATTTGCAACCATAGTAAAACAAAGACTTTTATTTTTGATATTTATTTTATACTAGAGGCCCAGTGCACAAAAATTTGTGCACTCAGTGGGGAGGGGGTGTCCCTCAGCCTGGCCTGTGCCCTCTCGCAGTCTGGGACCCCTCGGGAGATAACGACCTGCTGGCTTAGGCCTGCTCCCAGGTGGCAGAGGGCAGGCCCAATCCCTAGGTGCAGCCCCTGGTTGGGCTCAGAGCAGGGCCCATTGGGGAGTTAGGGCGCTGCCCCCTGTCATGCACAGAGCAGGGCGGATCGGGAGGTTGCGTTGCCACCCTCAGTCACGCTCAGGGTAGGGCCGACTGGGGGGCTGGGGCACCGCCCCCTGTCACACTCAAGGCAGGGTGAATGGGGAGGTTGTGGCTCCACCCCCTGTCATGCACAGATCAGGGCCCATCAGGGGTTTGGGGAGCTCCCCCCTGTCACTCACAGAGTACGGCCGATGGGGGAGTTGGGGCACCGCCCCCTGTCACACACAGAGCAGGGCGGATCAGGGGGTTGGGGCGCCGCACCCTGTCACACTCAGGGCAGGGCCAATGGGGAGGTTATGGCTCTACCCCGTCATACACAGAGCAGGGCCCATGGGGGGTGGGGGTGGGGGTTGGAGCGCCGTCCTCTATGACCCACAGAGCAGGGCTGACCAGGGGGTTGGGGTGCCGCCACTCTCACACTCAGGGCAGGGCCGATGGGGAGGTTATGGCTCTACCCTGTCACACACAGAGCAGGGCCTGTGTGTGTGTGTGTGTGTGTGGGGGGGGGGGGGGGTTGGGGCGCTGCACCCTGTCACACACAGAGCAGGGCCGATCAGGGGGTTGGGGAGCTCCCCCCCCCATCAGGCACAGAGCAGGGCTGATCAGGGGGTTGGGGCGCCTTCCCCATCACGAAAAGAGCAGGGAGGATAGGGAGGTTGTGGCCCCGACCCCTGTCACACACAGAGCCACAGGGCAATCAGGGGGTTTGGGCGCTGCCCCCTGTCACGCTTATCCCGGTGCCGGGAGGCCTCGCGGCTCCGCTGATCCTGGTGCTGGGAGGCTTATTACCCTTTTACTATATAGGATAGAGGCCTGGTGCACGGGTGGGTGCCGGCTGGTTTGCCCTGAAGGGTGTCCTGGATCAGGGTGGGGGTCCCCACTGGGGTGCCTGGCCAGCCTGGGTGAGGGGATGATGGCTGTTTGCAGCTGGTCACACACCCTTCAGGGTGGGAGTCCCCACTGGGGTGTCTGGCCAGTCTGGGTGAGGGGCTGAGGGCTGTTTTCAGGCTGGCGGGTGACTGAAGCTCCCAACTGCTCCTTTTTTTCTTTTTCTTTTTTATTCTGGGCCAGCTTTAGCTCTGGCTCCAGCTCTGAGACTTCTGCTGCTGAAAGCAGGTATCTGGTTTGTTTGGGTTCTATAATCAAAACACTGTATCAACTCCAGCTCTGAGATCCTAGCTGGCTGAAAGCAGGTTTCTGGGGTTTTGTTTAGCTTCTATATTTGTAACAAAGTTTCAAACTGCAAGCTCAGAGGCCGGCAAGGCAGGCGGGGAACGTTGATTTCCTACATCACTGAAGCAAGCAAAGCCTCATGTTCGCTTTAAGCTGCCTGGCTGCCAGCCGCCATCTTGGCTGGCAGTTAATTTGCATATCGCCCTGATTAGCCAATGGGAAGGGTAGTGGATGTATGGCTAATTACCATGTTTCTCTTTTATTAGATAGGATATTTAAATGCCATTTAACAAAGAAAAATCAACCAAAAAAATGAGTTCGCGTGTCACCTCTGACACGCATGTCATAGGTTCGCCATCACTGTTCTAACCACTGGGAGCACTGGCTGGGACTATAAAGTGGTTCTAAAGGCCCAGGAAACAGGGACTATATTCAGGAACTAAATTTGCCTTATAACTGGCAGGAAATTTGTCACAGCTTGATTTTAATTAGAATTAATACCTTACTAGACGAGAGCCATTATATGTTAATATCTCTGACTTTCTAATTGTACCTTTCCCCCCCAGTAGACTTTTGTAAAATTTAAAACTATGCAAGGTGGAAATTTCTCATCAATACATGCAATGAATTTAAAAATTAGCCTTTAAAAAAGTAATGGGAAATTGAAAATGGAAAGCTAATTAATCAGTGAAATGAGTATGTACAGTTCAAGGGTCAAAGTCACAGGTCTGGTGTCTGACTGTGCTCTGAGCCCTCTTTCCTGCATGTGGCCTGTTGTATTCTGTGCCCCATCTCTACTGACCCCTTTTCTCCAGCGTTTGCACACCTTCTCCATCTTCTGGAAGCTTCTCAACACCTTCTCTTAGCCAGACGGACTCCAGACCACCCCATGGGAATACAATGAAACATCACTTTTCCAGCAGCCCTTCCTAAGCGATCCCTGTGCAACCCGTCCGGACACCCTCCACTCCAGCTGGGAGCATCTCTTCCCCCCAGATTCTACGTTCCCCGAGGGCGGAGCCAGTTTGTCTGCCCTTCATTGCTCCATGAGCACTGGGCACAGTGCATGGTCAGCACACATTTTAAAAAATGAGCTGTTAAACACAAAGACGTATGGATTTTTAATTACCGATCTGAACTGTCAGTGCATTGCCTCTTCTCAAAATGATGCTCTGCATTTGTAACTGACCATAGGAAGGGAGAAAGGACAAGCGGAGGGGTGGGGGGAGAAGTTCATGAGGGAAAGCATAATCAATCAGTCGCAGCAAATGTACGCCTAAAGGGACTGGCTGCGGAGTGTGGTTGCAAATGCTCTGGGACATTAAGTCCACTGAATTCACACCCTCAGTTAAGCCACCTCCCCTCAACCCTTTATTCACACTTTGGTTAATGGCTATTCAGTGCTCCAAGCCATGGATTTGCAAATAATTTCCTTAGTTTGTGGCGTGTCTACTTACTCTCTTACTACTGTCATTAAACACACACACACACACACACACACACACACACACAAACGTTTTGCACTACTATATATATTTTTAGACTTAAACCTCTTGAATTAATCAGAAACAGACCAACAAGATGTTCCTCTGTAGAAAGAGATCAGCAGCAAAGAACTGGTCCTGAGACTGTGAAGAGGAGAGTCCCGAGGTCGACGGGGAAGCTGAAGTGCCAGCAGAACCCATGGTATATAAGCCCAAGATCAAAGGCTGAGGACCCAGAGAGAGGATGGTACACCAGCCCGTCCACACCCAGCCAGTCCACACCCAGCCAGACCACACCCAGCCCGTCCACACCCAGCCCATCCACACCCAGCCAGACCACACCCAGCCCGTCCACACCCAGCCAGTCCACACCCAGCCAGACCACACCCAGCCCGTCCACACCCAGCCCATCCACACTCAGCCAGACCACACCCAGCCAGTCCACACCCAGCCAGACCACACCCAGCCAGACCACACCCAGCCCATCCACACCCAGCCCATCCACACCCAGCCAGACCACACCCAGCCCGTCCACACCCAGCCCATCCACACTCAGCCAGACCACACCCAGCCAGTCCACACCCAGCCAGTCCACACTCAGCCAGACCACACCCAGCCAGTCCACACCCAGCCAGTCCACACCAGCCCATCCACACCCAGCCTATCCACACCCAGCCCGTCAACACCCAGCCTGTCCACACCCAGCCAGTCCACACCCAGCCAGACCACACCCAGCCCGTCCACACCCAGCCCATCCACACCCAGCCAGACCACACCCAGCCAGACCACACCCAGCCTGTCCACACCCAGCCAGTCCACACCCAGCCAGACCACACCCAGTCAGACCACACCCAGCCTGTCCACACCCAGCTGGCTCAACACAAGCTGACGTTTCAGTCAAGTTTGAGGCTGGAAAGGACTCATGGCCCAGCTCAGCAGTCATCAGGAATTTTCTCTTTTTTTAATTTAATTTTATTTTTTTCAAATATTTTATTGATTTTTTTTACAGAGAAGAAGGGAGAGGGATAGAGAGCCAGACACATCGATGAGAAAGATCGATCAGTTGCCTCTTGCATGCCCCCTACCTGGATGTGCCCGCAGCCAAGATACATGCCCTTGACCGGAATCGAACCTGGGACCCTTCAGTATGCAGGCTGACACTCTATCCACTGAGCCATACTGGTTCGGCAGGAGTTTTCTCTTTTTTTAGACTTATCTTTCTGTTGAAGGTATTAGAGATACCCCCTTCCCCGCACCGACCCTCCCAGCCTCCCTTAATACTGTCTTTTGAAGATCACAACAGCATTATTTTCTTTTATAGGTTACTGGTGCCTGGGTGCATGGATTTGTGCACATTGAAAGGAAATTAATGAGAAGAAATATTTTAATATTGCTATTCCCCCCTTTCTCTATAACAGAAGTGTCAACCAAATTCATAGTCAACAATGACGGATGGAAACACATGTGCATGATTGGTGCCAGCGAGAGCTTTGCTAGTGCATGTATCACGCATGTGCGAGTCAACAAGCCTTTTATATCGATAGATGTTGGTGGTGTTGCTCAGAAACCTTTGCTTAATGTGAGGTCATAAATATTTTCTGTTATGCCGTCTTCTAGAAGTTTTATAGTTTTAGATTTCATACTTAGGCCTATGATCCTGTTGGAGTTAATTTTTATGTATAAACCTTATTTTGTAGCGTAGGAAGACCTAGATGTTGAACATACTCTTCTCTGCCCAGCTCTTCCTGTCGTGTGCCTGCTCCGGTGCTCACAGACACGTGGCGCCGCTGTCCTTCGCTCGCCGTGTTCTGAGGAGGGATACCTTCATCTTTGTTTCTCTGCCTGCCAGTCCCCCCAGCGCCCCCAGGCTGCTTTTACCTTTTCTCACCGTTGGACTGTGATGTGCCTCGGTACGATTTGCTTTGTTTCTTGTGCTTAGATTTTATTTTCCTCCTTGGATTTGCAGGGCGGTTTGTTTGTTTTTTGAAATTTTTATTATTATTTCTTCATCCCCCCCGCCCCCCCCCCTCCCCTTGGAAACTCGACATGTGTATTCATCACTGGGAGTTGTCCCACCGTCCACTGACATTCTGTCTATTTTAAAATGGTTTCCTTGTGTGTAGTTTATTGCTGTGTGCAAGTTTGCCATCGCCTCCCCTGCCACCTCCAATCTAGTGCTATCGCATCCATGTGTCTTCATCTCATTTGCTGCAGTTTTCGTGCCTAACCACTCAGTGGGAGTCTTTTTATACCTTCAGGGTCTCCACTTAACATGTAGAGCCATAGCTTCAGCATCCTCATTGGCCGGTTCTCAGACCTAACAGTTACTGGCTATGGGGTGCAGCTGTGAGGAGCAGCTGTGGGGTGCGGCTGTGGGGTGCAGCTGTGGGGTGCGGCTGTGGGATATGGCTATGGGGTGCGGCTGTGGGCTATGGCTGTGGGATGTGGCTGTGGGTGCATCTGTGGGGTGCGGCTGTGGGACATGGATGCGAGGTGCGGCTGTGGGATATGGCTATGGGGTGCGGCTGAGGGTTATGGCTGTGGGTTGCGGCTGTGGGTTATGGCTGTGGGGTGTGGCTGCGAGGTGCGGCTGCGAGGTGTGGCTGTGGGATATGGCTGTGGGGTGCAGCTGTGGGGTGTAGCTGTGGGGTGCGGCTTTCGGGTGTGGCTGTAGGGTGTTGCTTGGGGGTGCAGCTGTGGGGTGTAGCTGTGGCGTGTAGCTGTGTGGTGCAGCTGTTGGGTGTGGCTGTGCTCAGGCCCTGCTGTGTTCCATGGGTCTCTCTGCCCCTCACCCCACAGGGCCTCTCCAGCAGTCACCCCACCCCCTAGTCACCCCTCCTCCTAGTCACCCCACCCCCTAGTCACCCCACCTCCTAGTCACCCCACCTCCTAGTCACCCCACCCCCTAGTCACCCCACCTCCTAGTCACCCCACCTCCTAGTCATCGCATCTCCTAGCCTCCATCTCGGGATTCCCGCGTTTTGTTGCCTGATCTCTGGTGTCTGAAAACTGTGGTTTCTTATCTTTCATAAGTTTTCCTGTTTTATATCTTTATTGTGGAAAGTATTACAGATGGTCTCCCCATTCCCCCCATGACCCCTCCAGAGTACACCCCTGCCTCAGGCCTTTACCTGCCCTTGTCATTTGCTGATTTGTCGACAGCCATTCTGACAGGTGTGTGAGTGAACTTGGTTCTTGTTGTCCCCTCTTGGCCGGCAGGAACATCCGCAGTCGGTGCTGCATGGGTCCCGCTCACGGACACACTGACCATGTCGCCATCCACGTGGCCTCTGAGACCCTGAGCTTCACTCCCCCTCCTCATAGGTCTTTCTCTCAACGTTCTTTTTTCTGTCCCCATTTTTCTTTTGTTCTGAATCACTTGCTTTTCCTCCCATATGGTTTGCTTTGTGTATTTTCTCTGCTATGTCCTCTCCTTCTAATCTCCCAGGATTAAGATTCACTCTCTTAAGCCTTTCTTGACCTTTTCTTTTGTTGCTCAGAACTGGCCATTCGTTTGTATTTGTGCTTCCACCAGCCTGGCACTTGCTGTTAGGGAACTGCTCCCAGGACTGTGGCCATTGGGTTGTCTCTGCGCCTGGTCCGTCCTCCGTGGCGGTGGAGATGGTGTCCTCCTTCTTTGTGCTCCAGTGGCCAGCACCGTGCGGGGACAGCGAGTGGCCAGGGGCTTGCTGAATCCGTTAGCAGGGAGTGGGAGCAGTGAGGTCAGCACACCACGGCCAAGGCAGCACAAATGTCCGTTGCAGTAGTTCTCAACCATGCTCACACATCTGAGTCACCTGGGAAACTTTAAAAAACTCCTGATGTCCAGATCCCAAGAGTATTAAACCCGAATATTGGATCGTGCGCCCCAGACATGAACATTTCTTAGAAGTCCCCAGGGGGCTCAAATATGCAGCCACGGTTGAGGAATTCTGTGTGTTTCGTGCTTTGTAACAGCTTTGTTAAAACATGGCAAGAAGTTTACGCATTGTTAGTGCACGATTCAGTGACTTTTATAAACGTATGTGCTGCCAGAATACAGTTGTAGAACCTTCCCCTCAGCGCCCGATTTTATCACAAGCTGCCGGTTGTAAACCGCTCCTCACACTCCGCCTCCAGGACAGCCACCCTCTGCTTCTGTCTGTGCGAAGCTCAGTTTCTCGAGGGTCAGCCATGCGGTAACAGGTCCATATGCACTTCCCCTCTGTTGCTGAGTGGCATACATACATGTCAGTTTTTTGAGTGTCTGAGGAGTTTATTGACCAAAAATTAACTCATGTTACTGCTCTTCTGTGAGTCACTCAACGAGAACAGGGTCTCCGACAGGAACCAAGGACAGCACAGGCTTCGCAGCAAGCGAGACCTGTTCAAACCCACAGTTGGTTGCTATTGGTTAACGTTGTGACCTTGGTCAAGAGCAGCTCTAAAACGTGTACAGTGGTAACACCCGCCTCACAGGGCTGTGAAATCAAAAGGGAGTCACAGGACAAGTGCCTGGGGGGAGCTAGCGAGGTCCATCCTAGTGCTCAGTGCCATTATATCAAGCATCTCTTCAGGCGAGCAGAGCTGATGGTCAGTCAGAACCAACCTCTGTACCCTGAGGTGCACCGAACCCTGACCTGTTATCACTGACAGGGAACTGCCCCAAGCCGCGGGTGACTCCAAATTCCATGAATTTATTGGTGCACCAGTCCTGGTGGCCGTGGCTAATTTCCACTCCTGGGCCATGATTTGTTAGCTGGACCGAGACTCCTGCATCCCAGCATCGCCAGCATGAACCGCCTGCGAGGGTGAGGCCTGTGGGTGACGAGAGGGTCTGGGGTGCTTGACAGCTGAGCACGGCCTCCGTGATTCGATGCCCCTTCCGATCAGACATGACACAGGATCAAGGCCCCTCCTGGGCAAATGCTTTCATGGAAGATGAAGGAGGGACTGTTTTAAGGCCCCCACGAAAGTGAGGGTGAGAGAAGATAGTAAGAAATAAAGCAACAGCAAGCACAGCGTAGCTCCTGTCACAGGACAAACGGCGCAGCACCTCTTCTGGAAGCAGAGCCGTGAGAGCGGCTCCAGAATCGGGGGATTTGAAGGTCGGGTCTGTTGTTTTTTGGAATATTAGAGCTTTAGTCAAGGCTAAATCAGATGGAGAGATTTAACATCAGACTCTTATTTCATCTAGGAAAATGCTATTTTAATTGTTTTTCCCTTAAAATGTCATGGATGTGCCCAGAGACGACGTGAGGAGCAGCGAGCAGTGTGCTGAGCGCAGGGGAGAGCGGCGAGGCTGTGCTCAGGGGCTGGAGCTGGTGCCGTGGGATGCGATTCCCTGGCGAGCCACAGCGCCCATCTTAGCAAAGGTGAGCGTTGTCTGAAAATGAAGTGAACAGAGATTTGCTGTAAATAGGCGCTGAGAACACGGGCAAGCACACATAGACCTAAGCCATTTTCACTTTATCAAATATCTTGTGCTGACGAAGTCGCACTTAAAGCGATTTCCCATCAAGCAAATCCTGTTGCAGCTGGAAATGGTTTTCCGTGGAAGATAACGAAGCTGAGAGGCAAACAGTGTCTGGTATTTGTTAATAATGTTTTTATTTGACAACAATTTTCCAACAGTTAGTGGGGATTTAATGCTAAACCGCAAGCTCTCTCATGCAAGCGATTCATCCTTTAGTAAGAGACACAGAAGCCAGGGACTCTGCCACTGCAGGCCGGCCTCAGAGGGTCCCGTCCAGGGGGCAGGCAGGCGGGAGGAGTTACCTGGGCAAAGTGGGGAGAAGGTGGGTTTGGGGCTGGTGATGGTGGGGGGTGAAGGGGTTAGGGATGGGGGTGTCGACAGGGGGTCTTTTAGGCAGAGGTGGCAGGGCTGGCGTAGGGTGGCCTGTGGGTGCCTCCTGAGATTTACCTGGAGAGAGGTGGGTGTGGGGGTGAGGCCGGGAGGGGCGGGGCCGCCAGGGAACCGAGGCCACTGTGCCACAGGCGCCCTGGGTCCTGGGCACCAGCTGATGTGACTGAGTCTTGCCCTGACACTGGGCTGTGGGGCGGCCCCCAGGAGGGAGGAAGGCCCGCCTCCCTAGCGCCCCCAACACCCTCAGTGGGCACTGCCCCAGGACAGGAGGGAAGCAGGCCCCCCTCTGCTGGCACGGGGAGGGCAGTTGGTGATGATTGTCTGGAAGTCCTGTGTGATGGGCAGCCCTTGTGTGGAGCCTCTGGGGGAGAGCTGGCTTTCTGGGACTTCTCTGCTGTCATGGACGCCTCCAGGTGTGGGTTCCTGGGCGCTGAACACGCCCTCTGCACCTCCTGTCCTCCTGCCGTTTATTAACAAGTTACCTGAGAAAACCAATGGATAGAAAATTTGATTCCAAAAGTTGAGAAAAAGAGTGAAAGTGAAACCAACCAGAAATGCGGTCTTGGGTGGCTGTGGAGGAGGACGGGACGCCCTGCCCAGGACAGCCCCTCCAGGGGCCTGAGGCCCTCAGCGACCCCAGTCCCTGCAGGGACAGCGGGCGGGGCCTGTCCAGGGGCTCCAGGAGCCCGGATGGCCGTGTCCTTGGCATGTTCACATGTGTTCAGCATACTGAGAACTCCACGACCAGCCATTCATACAAATGGCCCTAATATTTAGCCTGATACAATTGCTGTGGATTCTGAGTGATTCTCAGGAAAAAAGAGGGCAGTGGCCTTCATGTGAAATAAATGTGCTTTTAACTTAAAGCAGAAGTGCTTGGCGCTCTTTGAGAGCATTTGGATCTCAGCTAGTGAAGCGAATGTTTGCCCACATGTGTTTACTCTGATTCCATTGGTACTTGTCGAATCCATGTGGTCCTGATCACCCCTGAGAAAATACTCACTTCAGGAACCGGTGGAGCCAGGGAGCAAGTCCCAGCAGCCCCGAAATAAATGCGGTTCTGAATTGCGTCCTTCCAAATGCTTCTGCTATGGAGGGAAGTCGATTGAATGCGATTCAAAAGCAAATACGTGGTATGACCGGCATCTCACTCACTGAAAAGGTTCACCAGCCCGTCATTGGCCCCAGTGCTCAGCCAGGAAGCTGGTAGCCGAGCAGAATCTGCGCTGCTGCTGCAGGCCTATCCCTCAGCATGGAGGCGCCCAGCCGAGTGGACTCATGCCAGCCGGCCATGCGGCTGTTTCCCAAGTGTCACTTTCATTAGTAGGAGTGGCGTGAAGTGTAAATAGTGAAGGAGAAAGCATGCTCCTTGCAGCTATCAAACATTGCAAACTGAGAGACACAGCAGAACAAGGGGAATGTTCCTCTCTGCATTTGCAGACTCTCCCTGGAAGTCTCTTTGTTTATTTGCCAATGGTTAAGAGACTTGATTTCTTCCACATCCCTTTGTAATCAAATTGCAAGCCTTGTATAATTGTTAGTGATGTGTTATGCAGGCCGAGGTGAAGTGATGGAAGTCCAGGCTGGTTGGGGACTTGGTTAATAAAGTGTCCCAATCACGTAAAAGGCGGGACTCAGGGGGGGATTGCCTGTGGTGGATTTAGAGGGAAGGGGGTTTATCTACTGTTTAAAGTGAGTGCACACACTGGGAGCTCAGGCACTTCTCTGCCAGGCACGAGGCCTTCATGGATGCCTGGTATTGGATGAAGAAGATATGAGCAGTCATAGGCATATACGGGAGATTTTATTGCAGCCCAAGTAGCCATTGCTACTAAGGAGCTATTAGACAAGACAGTTCTTCAAAGTAGCCTTATAAAGAAGCTGTACAAACATAGTAGCCATTGATAATACAGTAGCAAACACGGGAGCCACACCAAGCAGCCTCGCACCGGCTGGCCAGTAACACACTTTATACCAACTCAGACAAAAGAGGCTTCTTGCCGAGTAGTGACCTCAGTCTTTGGGTTGTAGAAAGGCAGCCTGTGCATGTGCACAGTACAATCGCTGTGTCTTGCTCAGAGTGGCCCTGAACATCCAGCATACTCTGAAAGGCCCCTGTACCCCACACGTGTATTGTGAATGCAAATGTTCATATATCCACCTGTATCCGCATGTACACAGACCCACATGTGTGCATACATGTATAGGAGTAGTGGCATGTTAAACATTCTAAGCGTGGGCCAGCCCTTTGCAGCCCATTGGTCAAGCTCCCCCTCTGCTCAGGTTTTTCCCGCCATCTGTCCTTGTCTGGAATTTAATAATGGTTGCTCCCCATCATGAACGTTTTGTCCCAGTACTGGACTCAGCATGGGATTTGAGTCCCATCTTAGGTGCTGGGAGAGGCCTGGAGCCTTTGGATTTTCCTTCCTGAGGTGACTGTGGTGAGGCCAGATCAGGGCCTTCAAAGGCAGGCGCAGGCATGCCTGTCTCCTTCCTAACTCCTAAGACGTCACTGTTCCCCCTCCATAGATTTCCAGGGTCTCATATGTCCAGGGTTCCTGCATTGGGGGCTGTGTTTCAGGATTATCCTTGAGGAGGCGAATCTGCTTATTCAGCCTTCAAACAAAATGTTACTCACCCGAGGCCTCACGCTGAACCCATTCCCACCCCACACCCAGTCGGGTTTCTAGGTAGGATCTGCCTGACCCAGCCTGGTCCTGCTTCTAGGTTGGATCCGGTTTCTAAGTCAGACCCAGCTGTGGGTGAGAAAGGGGTCCTGTGGAAACGCCCCTCCCAGGGCAATCTGATCCGATTCCTACTTGGACAGGTCAAGGTGGGCAGGCAGGCCAGGCACACGCTTCTCGCCTAAGAGGCTCATCTCCGCCTGCAGCCATGCCTGGCTGGCCCACAGGTTAAGACGCCTTGGACAGCCCCCTCAGGCCCCTGCTAGGGCCCGAGCACAGGCCTGGCCGGCTCCCTCCAGTCTCACATGCAAACTGTGGCTCTCTGGAGCATCTGAGATCTTGCTCCTGGCAATGCAGTCAGTTTGGCTCAAATAAACTCATAAAAATTCTCTACAGGCTTGGACGTTTCTTACATCAACACACCTGCACCCCAGTCGGTTCTGGTTTCTGGCCTCAGTTTGACTGCTGGTTTCGGGGCTCATCTGGGAGAAGAACTGATCAGATAGTCTGAAAGCTCAGGACAGAAAAGCGGCAAGGCCAGGTCTGAGAGGGACCGGCCAGAGGTCCCCACCCACAGGCTTCGGAGCTCCGGTTCCTCTTCTGACACCAGAACTATTAGAAGAGAACTGAGGCATATTACATATTTTAAGAGTTTATTTGAGCAAAAGTCCATTTGCACAGGGCAGACGGGAGGCTCTGTGCACAGTGGAAGATTTTCACAGGCAAGAGGCCGCACGGACGGGACGGAGGTCACACAGGGCAAAAGAGCCGTGGTTGTGGCAAGTGGCTTCGGGCCAGGGTAGGCGGGTCCCTGGCAGCGGCCTCAGGATGCTGGCCTGGTGTTTCCGGGGAAAATGAACCTTAATTATTTTTGGTTTGGTGACATGGAGCTTAGCATAAGCCACTCCATTTGAGCCTGTTGTCTTGTTTGTAACAGTATGAAATTTATGTATATATAGAACTTTGATTCAAAGCTCCTTCCTTATTTTCTTAGTTTTTCATTTTTGTAGTGAAAGCACTGTTTTCTTGTTATTTGTCTGACATATTAAAATACCTTTATGTTTCTCCTTATAGGATTTTGCCATTAAATAAGTATATTTTACAGTTTTCTATATATTTTCCCAATTTCGTTGCTGTGGATTTTACTTTAAAAGCTTGTGTACGTCCTTGCCTATAAATTGAAGGGGTAAGAAAGTCCATCTTTCAATGTGTGACGTGAACCAGGACTTCGCAGGTTTATGGGGCTGGCGGCCCGCGGGCCCCGCTGACCCCCCCTGGAGACATGCGTTCCGTTCCCCGGAAGCACGCATCTATCTGTGTTGACCTTTCTCGCCCTATTCCAGCACTCAGTGACCTTCAGTGACACGAACTCCGGCTTGTAAGGAGAATTCAGGTCTCTTCCCCTGTTCGTGCCCTGCAGGAGAAAGGAACGCACAGCCGTTACAGCTGGAGTGTCTCCGCCACTGCTTAGGCAGGAAGCGACGGGTCGAAGCGCTCCCAGTCCCTGTGCAGCTTCCCCCGCATGAGCCGAGGCTGTTCATGTCCGTGACTCGGTCCCCAGCTGCCGAGAGAAACGGCTGGGTGGGCCAGGCTCTTGCGCCGTGTCTGTCGGTGTGCCTTCTCTCCCACAGGCGTGGCCTCCCCATGGCGGCCGCTTAGCAGTCACTTCTCCAGCCTCGGACTTCCTGCTGGGGCACCCCCTCAGGTCCCATTGCCTGTGGAGCCAGTGGGACGCGAGGGCGCCAGGGGTGCAACCCGGACCCGGGGGAACGAGGGTGAGGAGGGCCCCCTGACGGTGC
The DNA here is from genome assembly GCF_964212035.1 of Myotis nattereri. Taxonomy (NCBI): domain Eukaryota; kingdom Metazoa; phylum Chordata; class Mammalia; order Chiroptera; family Vespertilionidae; genus Myotis; species Myotis nattereri. Next base: position 52,985,259 of record NC_138092.1, read on the forward strand.
TCGGCCTCCCTGACTCCTGGGGTGCTCACCAACCCCAGGGACAACCTGGCAAGGGAAGCCAGCCGCTTACCTTCTCTCCTCCTTCCCCTCCAAGTGATGGCGACTTTGGGGTAAAACAACAGCTATTTTAATTTTCTTAGAAAAATCCTCTGGAGCCAGGCGGCAGGCCAGCATCTTTGCTTCCAGCAGAAGGGTGCGCACCTGGTCTGGGAGGGGGGGGAGGGCCTTATAACCCCTGACACACGTGACCTGTCCCTTGCTCTTGATTGGAGCTCAGGCGCACAGTCTCTCCCGATTGGCTAATTCAAGGGAGGGGTGGGCCTTTGCTGTTTCAAGATGGGAGTCCCCAGGGGAGCCGCAGGCCACGCTGAGAACATGGCGGCTGACCACACTGTTCTCCGACAGGAAAGGTGCCTTGTTTCTCCTCAGAGAGTCCTGCCCTGTGCCTGTTACTCCCGCTGCGACCGAGATGCCCCGGGACGACCCTGTTTGCAGCAGAGAAAGCGCTTACACTGCGGGCGTGAGCATCCAACAGTCACTGGTTGGCTGGTTCATTTGATTTCACAAGACTTACCTCCTACACAGACTGACTTACCTTATATATGAACTTACCTTATACACAAACTGGCCTACCTTATATATGAACTTACCTCATACACAGACTGACCTACCTTATATATGAACTAACCTCATACACGGACTAACTTACCTTGTATATGAACTTACCTCCTATACAGACTGACCTACCTTATATATGAACTTACCTCATACACAGACTAACTTACCTTATATATGAGCTTACCTCATACACAGACTAACTTACCTCCTACACGGACTGACTCACCTTATATATGAACTTACCTCATACACAGACTAACCGTCCTTATATATGAACTTACCTTATACACAGATTAAATTACCTTATATATGAACTTACCTCATACACAGACTAACTTACCTTATATATGAACTTACCTCATACACAGACTAACTTACCTTATCTGTAACTTACCTCCTACACAACTGACTTACATTATATATGAACTTACCTCATACACAGACTAACTCACCTTATATATGAACTAAGCTTATACACAGACTAACTTACATTATATATGAACTTACCTCCTAAACAGACTGACTTACCTTACAGATGAACTTACCTCATACACAGACAGACTTAACTTATATGTAACTTACCTCATACACAGACTGACTTACCATGTATATGAACTTACCTTATACACAGACTAACGTACATTATATATGAAATTACCTCCTACACAGACTGACTTACCTAAAATATGAACTTACCTCATACACAGACTGACCTACCTTATATAAGAACTTACCTCATACACAGACTAACTTACTTATATATGAACTTACCTCATATACAGACTAACTTACCTTATATATGAACTTACCTCATACACAGACTGACATACCTTATATATGAGCTTACCTCATACACAGACTAACTTACCTCCTACACGGACTGACTCACCTTATATATGAACTTACCTCATACACAGACTGACCTACCTTATAGATGAACTTACCTTATACACAGACTAACTCACCTTATATATGAACTTACCTCTTTCAAAGACTGATCTACCTTATATATGAACTAACCTCATACACAGACTGACCTACCTTATATATGAACTTACCTCATACACAGACTGAACTACCTTATATATGAACTTACCTCATACAAACACTCACCTACCTTATATATGAACTTACCTCATACACAGACTGACCTACCTTATATATGAACTTACCTCATACACAGACTGAACTACCTTATATATGAACTTACCTTATACACAGACCAACTCACCTTATATATGAACTTACCTCATACACAGACTGACCTACCTTCTATATGAACTTACCTCATACACAGATCGACCTACCTTATGTATGAACTTACCTCATACACAGACTGACCTACTGTATATACGAAGTAACCTCATACACAGACTGACCTACGTTATATACGAAATTACCTCCTACACAGACGTACTTACCTTATATATGAACTTACCTTATACACAGACTGACCTACCTTATATATGAACTTACCTCATACACAGACTGACCTACCTTATATATGAACTTAACTCATACACAGACTAACTTACCTCCTACACAGTCTGACTTAACTTATATATGAATTTACCTCATACACAGACTGACCTACCTTATATATGAACTTACCTTATACACAGACTAACTTACCTTATATATGAACTTACCTCATAAACAGAGTAACTTACCTTATATGTAACTTACCTCCTACTCAACTCTATTACCTTATATATGTACTTAAATTATACACGGACTGACCTACCTTATATATGAACTTACCTCATACACAGACTAACTCACCTTATACACAGACTAATTTACCTTATATATGAACTTACCTCCTACACAGAATGACTTACCTTATATATGAACTTACCTTATACACAGACTAACTTACCTTATATGTAACTTACCTCCTACTCAGACTGACTTACCTTATATAGGAACTTACCTCATACACAGACTGAACTACCTTATACATGAACTTACCTCATACACAGACTGACCTACCTTATATATGAACTTACCTTATACACAGACTGACCTACCATATATATGAACTTACCGCATGCACACACTAACTCACCTCATATATGAACTTACCTAATACACAGACTTACTTACCTTATAAATGAACTTACCTCATACACAGAATGACCTAATATATGAACTTACCTCATACACAGACTAACTCACCTTATATATGAAATTACCTCATACACAGACTAACTCACCTTATACATGAACTTAACTCATACACAGACTGACTTAACTTATATATGAACTTACCTCATACACAGACTGACCTACCTTATATATGAACGTACCTCATACACAGACTGACTTACCTTATATAAGAAATTACCTCATACACAGAATGACCTAATATATGAACTTACCTCATACACAGACTAATTCACCTTATATATGAACTTACATCATACACAGACTAACTCACCTTATGTATGAACTTAACTCATACACAGACTGACTTAACTTATATATGAATTTACCTTATACACAGACTGACCTACCTTATATATGAACTTACCTTATACACTGCCTAACTCACCTCATATATGAACTGACCTCCTACACAGACTGACTTACCTTATATATGAACTAACCTCATACACAGTCTGACCTACCTTATATATGAACTTACCTCATACACAGTCTGACCTACCTTGTATATGAACTTACCTCATACACAGACCGACTTACGTTAGATGTAACTTACGTCCTACACAAACTGACTTAGCTTATATATGAACTTACCTCCTACACAGACTCACCTACCTTATACATAAACTTACCTCATACACAGACTAACTCACCTTACATATGAACTTACCTCATACACAGACTGACCTACATTATATATGAGCTTACCTCATACACAGACTAACTTACCGCGTACACGGACTGACTCACCTTATATATGAACTTAACTCATACACAGACCGACTTACGTTAGATGTAACTTACGTCCTACACAAACTGACTTACCTTATATATGAACTTACCTCCTAGACAGACTGACCTACCTTATATATGAACTTACTTCATACACAGACTAACTCACCTAACATATGAACTTACCTCATACACAGACTGACCTACATTATATGTGAGCTTACTTCATACAGAGACTAACTTACCTCCTACACAGACTAACTCACCTTATATATGAACTTACCTCATAAACAGACTAACTCACCGTATATATGAACTTACCTCATACACAGACTAACTCACCTCATATATGAACTTACCTCCTACACAGAATCACTTACCTTATTTATGAACTTACCTCATACACAGTCTGACCTACCTTGTATATGAACTTACCTCATACACAGACTGACTTACCTTAGATGTAACTTACCTCCTACACAGACTGACTTACCTTATATGTGAACTTACCTCATACACAGACCCACCTACCTTATATATGAACTTACCGCATACACAGTCTAACTCACCTTATATATGAACTTACCTCAACACAGACTGACCTACCTTATATATGAACTTACCTCATACACAGATTGACTTACCTTATATGTAACTTACCTCCTAAACAGACTGACTTACCTTATATATGAACTTACCTTATACACAGGCTAACTTACCTTATATGTAACTTACCTTATACACAGACTAACTTACCTTATATATAACTTACCGCATACACAGAATAACTTACCTAATATATGAACTTACCTTATACACAGACTAACTTATCTTATATGTAACTTACCTTATAAACAGACTACTTACCTTATTTGTAACTTAGGTCATACACAGAACTAACTTACCTTATATATGAACTTACCTCCTAAACAGACTGACCTACCTTATATATGAACTTACCTCATACACAGACTGACCTACCGTATATATGAACTTACCTCATACACAGACTGACCTACCTTATATACGAAATTACCTCCTACACAGACGTACTTACCTTATATATGAACTTACCTTATACACAGACTGACCTACCTTATATATGAACTTACCACATACACAGACTGACGTACCTTATATATGAACTTACCTCATACACAGTTTGACGTACCTTATATATGAACTTACCTCATACACAGACTGACCTACATATATATGAGCTTACCTCATACACAGACTAACTTACCTCCTACACGGACTGACTCACCTTATATATGAACTTACGTCATTCACAGACTGACCTACCTTATATATGAACTTACCTTATACACAGACTAACTTACCTCCTACATGGACTGACTCACTTTATATATGAACTTACCTCATACACAGAATGACCTACCTTATATATGAACTGACCTTATACACAGACTAACTCACCTTATATATGAACTTACCTCGTACACAGACTGACCTACCTTATATATGAACGTACCTCATACACAGACTGACTTACCTTATATATGAACTTACCTCATACACAGAAAGACCTAATATATGAACTTACCTCATACACAGACTAATTCACCTTATATATGAACTTACCTCATACACAGACTGACTTAACTTATACATGAGCTTACCTTATACACAGACTCACTTACCTTATTTATGGACTTACCTCATACACAGTCTGACCTACCTTGTATATGAACTTACCTCATACACAGACTGACTTACCTTAGATGTAACTTACCTCCTACACAGACTGACTTACCTTATATGTGAACTTACCTCATACACAGACTGACCTACCTTATATATGAACTTACCGCATACACAGGCTAACTCGCCTTATATATGAACTTACCTCATACACAGACTGACCTACCTTATATATGAACTTACCTCATACACAGATTGACTTACCTTATATGTAACTTACCGCCTACACAGACTGACTTAACTTATATATGAACTTACCTTATACACAGGCTAACTTACCTTATATGTAACTTACCTTATACACAGACTAACTTACCTTATATATAACTTACCGCATATACAGAATAGCTTACCTAATATATGAACTTACCTTATACACAGACTATCTTATCTTATATTTAATTTACCTTATAAACAGACTACTTACCTTATTTGTAACTTACGTCGTACACAGAACTAAGTTACCTTATATATGAACTTACCTCCTACACAGACTGACCTACCTTATATATGAACTTACCTCATACACAGATTGACCTACCTTATATATGAACTTACCTCATACACAGACTGACCTACCGTATATATGAACTTACCTCATACACAGACTGACCTACCTTATATACGAAATTACCTCCTACACAGACGTACTTACCTTATATATGAACTTACCTTATACACGGACTGACCTACCTTATATATGAACTTACCACATACACAGTCTGACGTACCTTATATATGAACTTAACAAATACACAGACTAACTTACCTCCTACACAGACTGACTTACCTTATATATGAATTTACCTCATACACAGACTGACCAACCTTATATATGAACTTACCGTATACACAGACTAACTTACCTTATATATGAACTTACCTCATACAGAGACAAATTTACCTTATATGTAAACTTACCTTATACACAGATGACCAATCTTAAATATGCACTTACCTCATTCACAGACTCACCTACCTTATATATGAACTTACCTCATAAACAGACAAAATTACCTTATATATGAACTTACCTCATAAACAGACTAACTTACCTTATATGGTACTTACCTCCTACAAAACTGTATTACCTTATATATGTACTTAACTTCTACACGGACTGACCTACACTATATATGAACTTACCTCATACACAGATTAACTCACCTTATATATGAACTTACCTTATACACAGACTAACTTACCTTATATATGAACTTACCTCCTATACAGAATGACTTACCTTATATATGATCTTACTTTGTACACAGACTAACTTACCTTATATGTAACTTACCTCCTACACAGACTGATTTACCTTATATATGAACTTACCTCATACACAGACTGACCTTCCTTATATATGAACTTACCTTATACACAGACTTACCTACCTTATATATGAACTTACCTCATTCACAGTATAACGTACCTTATATATGAACTTAACTCATACACAGAATAACTTACCTCCTACACCGACTGACTTACCTTATATATGAACTTACCTCATACACAGTCTGACCTACCTTGTATATGAACTTACCTCATACACAGACCGACTTACGTTTGATGTAACTTACGTCCTACACAAACTCACTTAGCTTATATATGAACTTACCTCCTACACAGACTCACCTACCTTATATATGAACTTACCTCATACACAGACTAACTCACCTTACATATGAACTTACCTCATACACAGACTGTCCTACATTATATATGAGCTTACCTCATACAGAGACTAACTTACCGCCTACACGGACTGACTCACCTTATATATGAACTTACCTCATAAACAGCCCGACTTACGATAGATGTAACTTACGTCCTACACAAACTGACTTAGCTTATATATGAACTTACCTCCTACACAGACTCACCTACCTTATATATGAACTTACCTCATACACAGACTACCTCAGCTTATATATGAACTTACCTCATACACAGACTGACCTACCTTATATATGAACTTACCTTATACACAGACTGACTTACCTTATATATGAACTTACCTCATACACAGAATGACCTAATATATGAACTTACCTCATACACAGACTAACTCACCTTATACATGAACTTAACTCATACACAGACTGACTTAACTTATATATGAACTTACCTTATACACGGACTGACGTACCGTATATATGAACTTACCTCATACATAGACTAACTCACCTCATATATGAACTTACCTCCTACACAGACTCACATACCTTATTTATGTACTTACCTCATACACAGACTGACCTACCTTATATATGAACTTACCTCATACACAGATTGACTTATGTTATATATGAACTTACCTTATACACAGGCTAACTTACCTTATATGTAACTTACCTTATACACAGACTAACTTACCTTATATATATCTTACCGCATACACAGAATAGCTTACCTAATATATGAACTTCCCTTATACACAGACTAACTTATCTTATATGTAACTTACCTTATAAACAGACCACTTACCTTATTTGTAACTTACGTCATACACAGAACTAACTTACCTTATATATGAACTTACCTCCTACACAGACTGACCTACCTTATATATGAACTTACCTCATACACAGACTGACCTACCGTATATATGAACTTACCTCATACACAGACTGACCTACCTTATATACGAAATTACCTCCTACACAGACGTACTTACCTTATATATGAACTTACCTTATACACAGACTGACCTACCTTATATATGAACTTACCTCATACACAGACTGACCTACCGTATATATGAACTTACCTCATACACAGACTGACCTACCTTATATACGAAATTACCTCCTACACAGACGTACTTACCTTATATATGAACTTACCTTATACACAGACTGACCTACCTTATATATGAACTTACCACATACACAGACTGACGTACCTTATATATGAACTTACCTCATACACAGTTTGACGTACCTTATATATGAACTTACCTCATACACAGACTGACCTACATATATATGAGCTTACCTCATACACAGACTAACTTACCTCCTACACGGACTGACTCACCTTATATATGAACTTACGTCATTCACAGACTGACCTACCTTATATATGAACTTACCTTATACACAGACTAACTTACCTCCTACATGGACTGACTCACTTTATATATGAACTTACCTCATACACAGAATGACCTACCTTATATATGAACTGACCTTATACACAGACTAACTCACCTTATATATGAACTTACCTCGTACACAGACTGACCTACCTTATATATGAACGTACCTCATACACAGACTGACTTACCTTATATATGAACTTACCTCATACACAGAAAGACCTAATATATGAACTTACCTCATACACAGACTAATTCACCTTATATATGAACTTACCTCATACACAGACTGACTTAACTTATACATGAGCTTACCTTATACACAGACTCACTTACCTTATTTATGGACTTACCTCATACACAGTCTGACCTACCTTGTATATGAACTTACCTCATACACAGACTGACTTACCTTAGATGTAACTTACCTCCTACACAGACTGACTTACCTTATATGTGAACTTACCTCATACACAGACTGACCTACCTTATATATGAACTTACCGCATACACAGGCTAACTCGCCTTATATATGAACTTACCTCATACACAGACTGACCTACCTTATATATGAACTTACCTCATACACAGATTGACTTACCTTATATGTAACTTACCGCCTACACAGACTGACTTAACTTATATATGAACTTACCTTATACACAGGCTAACTTACCTTATATGTAACTTACCTTATACACAGACTAACTTACCTTATATATAACTTACCGCATATACAGAATAGCTTACCTAATATATGAACTTACCTTATACACAGACTATCTTATCTTATATTTAACTTACCTTATAAACAGACTACTTACCTTATTTGTAACTTACGTCGTACACAGAACTAAGTTACCTTATATATGAACTTACCTCCTACACAGACTGACCTACCTTATATATGAACTTACCTCATACACAGATTGACCTACCTTATATATGAACTTACCTCATACACAGACTGACCTACCGTATATATGAACTTACCTCATACACAGACTGACCTACCTTATATACGAAATTACCTCCTACACAGACGTACTTACCTTATATATGAACTTACCTTATACACGGACTGACCTACCTTATATATGAACTTACCACATACACAGTCTGACGTACCTTATATATGAACTTAACAAATACACAGACTAACTTACCTCCTACACAGACTGACTTACCTTATATATGAATTTACCTCATACACAGACTGACCAACCTTATATATGAACTTACCGTATACACAGACTAACTTACCTTATATATGAACTTACCTCATACAGAGACAAATTTACCTTATATGTAAACTTACCTTATACACAGATGACCAATCTTAAATATGCACTTACCTCATTCACAGACTCACCTACCTTATATATGAACTTACCTCATAAACAGACAAAATTACCTTATATATGAACTTACCTCATAAACAGACTAACTTACCTTATATGGTACTTACCTCCTACACAACTGTATTACCTTATATATGTACTTAACTTCTACACGGACTGACCTACACTATATATGAACTTACCTCATACACAGATTAACTCACCTTATATATGAACTTACCTTATACACAGACTAACTTACCTTATATATGAACTTACCTCCTATACAGAATGACTTACCTTATATATGATCTTACTTTGTACACAGACTAACTTACCTTATATGTAACTTACCTCCTACACAGACTGATTTACCTTATATATGAACTTACCTCATACACAGACTGACCTTCCTTATATATGAACTTACCTTATACACAGACTTACCTACCTTATATATGAACTTACCTCATTCACAGTATAACGTACCTTATATATGAACTTAACTCATACACAGAATAACTTACCTCCTACACCGACTGACTTACCTTATATATGAACTTACCTCATACACAGTCTGACCTACCTTGTATATGAACTTACCTCATACACAGACCGACTTACGTTTGATGTAACTTACGTCCTACACAAACTCACTTAGCTTATATATGAACTTACCTCCTACACAGACTCACCTACCTTATATATGAACTTACCTCATACACAGACTAACTCACCTTACATATGAACTTACCTCATACACAGACTGTCCTACATTATATATGAGCTTACCTCATACAGAGACTAACTTACCGCCTACACGGACTGACTCACCTTATATATGAACTTACCTCATAAACAGCCCGACTTACGATAGATGTAACTTACGTCCTACACAAACTGACTTAGCTTATATATGAACTTACCTCCTACACAGACTCACCTACCTTATATATGAACTTACCTCATACACAGACTACCTCAGCTTATATATGAACTTACCTCATACACAGACTGACCTACCTTATATATGAACGTACCTTATACACAGACTGACTTACCTTATATATGAACTTACCTCATACACAGAATGACCTAATATATGAACTTACCTCATACACAGACTAACTCACCTTATACATGAACTTAACTCATACACAGACTGACTTAACTTATATATGAACTTACCTTATACACGGACTGACGTACCGTATATATGAACTTACCTCATACATAGACTAACTCACCTCATATATGAACTTACCTCCTACACAGACTCACATACCTTATTTATGTACTTACCTCATACACAGACTGACCTACCTTATATATGAACTTACCTCATACACAGATTGACTTATGTTATATATGAACTTACCTTATACACAGGCTAACTTACCTTATATGTAACTTACCTTATACACAGACTAACTTACCTTATATATATCTTACCGCATACACAGAATAGCTTACCTAATATATGAACTTCCCTTATACACAGACTAACTTATCTTATATGTAACTTACCTTATAAACAGACCACTTACCTTATTTGTAACTTACGTCATACACAGAACTAACTTACCTTATATATGAACTTACCTCCTACACAGACTGACCTACATTATATATGAGCCTACCTCATACACAGACTAACTTACCTCCTACATGGACTGACTCACTTTATATATGAACTTACCTCATTCACAGACTTTCCTACCTTACATATGAACTTACCTTATACACAGACTAACTTACCTCCTACATGGACTGACTCACTTTATATATGACCTTACCTCATACACATAATGACCTACCTTATATATGAACGGACCTTATACACAGACTAACTCACCTTATATATGAACTTACCTCATACACAGACTAAATCACCTTATATATGAACTTAACTCATACACAGACTGACCTACCTTATATATGAACTTACCTTATACACAGACTAACTTACCTTATATATGAACTTACCTCATACAGAGACAAATTTTCCTTATATGTAAACTTAACTTATACACTGATGACCAACCATAAACATGAACTTACCTCATTCACAGATTCACCTACCTTATATATGAACTTACCTCATAAACAGACAAACTTACCTTATATATGAACTTACCTCATAAACAGACTAACTTACCTTATATGTAACTTACCTCCTACACAACTGTATTACCTTATATATGTACTTAACTTCTACACGGACTGACCTACACTATATATGAACTTACCTCATACACAGACTAACTCACCTTATATATGAACTTACCTTATACACAGAGTAACTTACCTTATATATGAACTTACCTCCTATACAGAATGACTTACCTTATATATGATCTTACTTTATACACAGACTAACTTACCTTATATGTAACTTACCGCCTACACAGACTGACTTACCTTATATATGAACTTACCTCATACACAGACTGACCTTCCTCATATATGAACTTACCTCCTACACAGACTCACCTACCTTATATATGAACTTACCTCATACACAGACTAACTCACCTTACATATGAACTTACCTCATACAGAGACTGACCTACATTATATATTAGCTTACCTCATACAGAGACTAACTTACCTCCTACACAGACTCACCTACCTTATATATGAACTTACCTCATAAACAGACTAACTCACCTTATATATGAACTTACCTCATACACAGACTGACCTACCTTATATATGAACTTACCTCCTACACAGATTGACTACCTTATATATGAACTTACATCATACACAGACTGACCTATATTATATATGAACTTACCTCATACACAGACTGACTTACCTTATATATGAACTTACCTCATACACAGATAGACCTAATATTTGAACTTACCTCATACACAGACTAACTCAACTTATATATGAACTTATCTCATACATAGACTAACTCTCGTTGTATATGAACTTACCTCATATACAGACTAACTCACCTTATGTAAGAACTTACCACATACACAGACTAACTCAACTTATATATGAAATTACCTCATACACCGACTAACTCACCTTATATATGAACTTTCCTCATACACAGACTAACTCACCTTATATATGAAGTTACCTCATACGCAGACTAACTGACCTTATATAAGAACTTACCTCATACACAGACTCACTCACCTTATATATGAACTTACCTCATACACAGACTAACTCACCTCATATATGAACTTACCTCCTACACAGACTCACTTACCTTATTTATGAACTTACCTCATACACATTCTGACCTACCTTGTATATGTACTTAGCTCATACACAGACTGACTTACTTTAGATGTAACTTACCTCCTAAACAGACTGATTTACCTTATATGTGAACTTACCACATACACAGACTGACCTACCGTATATATGAACTTACCTCATACACAGACTGACCTACCTTATATACGAAATTACCTCATACACAGAATGACCTAATATATGAACTTACCTCATACACAGACTAATTCACCTTATATATGAACTTACATCATACACAGACTAACTCACCTTACATATGAACTTACCTCATACACAGACTGACCTACATTATATATGAGCTTACTTCATACAGAGACTAACTTACCTCCTACACAGACTAACTCACCTTATATATGAACTTACCTCATAAACAGACTAACTCACCGTATATATGAACTTACCTCATACACAGACTAACTCACCTCATATATGAACTTAACTCCTACACAGACTCACTTACCTTATTTATGAACTTACCTCATACACAGTCTGACCTACCTTGTATATGAACTTACCTCATACACAGACTGACTTACCTTAGATGTAACTTACCTCCTACACAGACTGACGTACCTTAGATGTAACTTACCTCCTACACAGACTGACTTACCTTATATGTGAACTTACCTCATACACAGACCCACCTACCTTATATATGAACTTACCGCATACACAGTCTAACTCACCTTATATATGAACTTACCTCATACACAGACTGACCTACCTTATATATGAACTTACCTAATACACAGACTGAATTACCTTATATATGAAATTACCTCATACACAGACTAACTTACCTTATACATGAACTTAACTCATACACAGACTGACTTAACTTATATATGAACTTACCTTATACACAGACTGACCTACCTTATATATGAACTTACCTTATACACAGACTGACCTACCATATATATGAACTTACCGCATGCACACACTAACTCACCTCATATATGAACTTACCTAATACACAGACTTACTTACCTTATAAATGAACTTACCTCATACACAGAATGACCTAATATATGAACTTACCTCATACACAGACTAACTCACCTTATATATGAAATTACCTCATACACAGACTAACTCACCTTATACATGAACTTAACTCATACACAGACTGACTTAACTTATATATGAACTTACCTCATACACAGACTGACCTACCTTATATATGAACGTACCTCATACACAGACTGACTTACCTTATATAAGAAATTACCTCATACACAGAATGACCTAATATATGAACTTACCTCATACACAGACTAATTCACCTTATATATGAACTTACATCATACACAGACTAACTCACCTTATGTATGAACTTAACTCATACACAGACTGACTTAACTTATATATGAATTTACCTTATACACAGACTGACCTACCTTATATATGAACTTACCTTATACACTGCCTAACTCACCTCATATATGAACTGACCTCCTACACAGACTGACTTACCTTATATATGAACTAACCTCATACACAGTCTGACCTACCTTATATATGAACTTACCTCATACACAGTCTGACCTACCTTGTATATGAACTTACCTCATACACAGACCGACTTACGTTAGATGTAACTTACGTCCTACACAAACTGACTTAGCTTATATATGAACTTACCTCCTACACAGACTCACCTACCTTATACATAAACTTACCTCATACACAGACTAACTCACCTTACATATGAACTTACCTCATACACAGACTGACCTACATTATATATGAGCTTACCTCATACACAGACTAACTTACCGCGTACACGGACTGACTCACCTTATATATGAACTTAACTCATACACAGACCGACTTACGTTAGATGTAACTTACGTCCTACACAAACTGACTTACCTTATATATGAACTTACCTCCTAGACAGACTGACCTACCTTATATATGAACTTACTTCATACACAGACTAACTCACCTAACATATGAACTTACCTCATACACAGACT